>NW_023416379.1:55134806-55879806 GCF_014108235.1 Myotis myotis
GTCTCAAAAAAATTGCTTGAAAGCTAATGGGAACAATGCCTTAAGGCAGCGATTTTCTACCTTTTCCGTCTCATGGCACAAATTAATTACTAAAATTGTGTAGCACACCAAGAAATATTTTTTGCTGATCTGATGAAAAAATAGGTAAAATTTTGATACATTCACACCAGACAGTTATTCTATTGGCTGTTGCCATTTTTTAATTTGACAATATAAGGGAAAAGGGGGTTAGTGGCCCTGACTGATAGGTATTGTATACTTTAAAAATTCTAGTGGCACACTGGTTGAAAATTGCTGCCTTAAGGTGTTACTTCTGTTAGGTATTTTTTAGCTCGTTTTTTTTTTTAATAAAATCAGTTTGTGAACAAAATGAGGTTTTGAACCTCAATTCAGTCTTCCCCCACCCCACAAGGGGGACAAAAGCAAACCAGAAACCTCAACTCCAAACAAGTGAAAAACAAGCAAAAAAATTAATAGTTATTAAAGGAAACTTTTTGGTTAGACTTTATATTAAGAATTACTTTGTTAAAGCTTCTATTTATTTTTTTAATGTTATCATATGTTTGTACACATTATAAACTTAAAATGATTTATCTAACTGATTCCTTTTGTTACCTGGCTAGCAGGGAAAAGGGGTCGAGGCCGGTCCTGACCTGTTACAATGAAGACTGACTTGCTATGTGGGATTACACCAGAAGCTTGCAGTGGAGTAATGGTAAGGAAATCAAGCAACCTTAAATATCACGGCTGTATAGGAGCATATTCTTTTGCAGAAGACCTTCCTGTGAAGATCATGGAATCAAATACAGGACATTGAACTAATACTTGGACTTTGATATGAATTTCTTTAACAATTTTCTCTGCAGTGCAAGTTATTAAACTAAACCTACTCTATTTTCCAAATGTGTTCCAACAGAAATTCTTCATAACTTCTAGCATGGTATCTTAATAAAGAATAAAGTTCTTCTCTTTAAAAAATCTGCTCTAAGTAGATTTTTCCCCTGTTTTTTTAAATTAAGGATCCCAGCAGTGGTTTTCTAAAATATTCTCTTGAATTTGTGCATTTAAATTTTATTGCAGTGGCATAGTTGAATACCATTGTTGGCATCCTTAAATTTTATTTCTGCTCACCAAGGTTAATCATGATTGTCTTTTTTATAATAATCACTTTTGAATTGTGTTCCGATAAGCAGTTTCAGGTGTAATCATCAGAGCTGGTTAGTCAGGCATTCCAGATAGTGGTTCTTTTCAGAACCTTTTTTAAAAGGGTTGGTTAACTACCTCAGTAGCAGAGGATTGAACTATACCCTGTCTGTACTGTACATAGAAAAATCTTTGTAGATAAAAGCAAGGCTTGTTAAATGATATGAGGGTAAGATTTTAATATACCAAATGTAACATTCTTAATTGCCTTTAGTTTCAGAGGCTTGTAAGACTTCCTCATGACCATCATAACAGGCCTTGCTTTTGTCGTATTTTGTGGCTGAAAAAGCAGCCTTGCTTCTTCAGATATTGTAGTTATTTGGATGTATAATAGTTTAGGAAGATGTTACTTTTGTAAGACATCAGATGTTCAAAAAAGTGCATCCGAACTTGTACTAAATACTGCAGTGTCCCTTTATAAAAAGTCAGACTAAAACTGACAGTTGTACAGAGAAGCCTGACATTTGGATATTTTGAAGTTTTTTCATAAATCATAGAGATTAGTATATGGCTGTAGTTTAGCTTTTTAGGTAAAAGGTATGTTTCATTAGTGCATTTCTTATTGCTGATCACTGCAAAAACGTGAATCAGCTTTCCATTTCTTATGCAGGTCATGATAACTTGTAGACTAGAATACAATCATTTGTGCTATGTTTTTAATTTTCTAAAGCACCTTGATGACAGTGAGTGTTCAGTGGTGAAGCATCCTCTATTGAATCACCCTCAAAAATTTTTTGGCCAAGTCCAAAATTGATAGCTTAAAGTCAAAAGTGAAATTATAGTTTAATTAGGACTTGGTATAAAGAAATCCCTTTTACCTTCCCCAAAGGGATACTGCAGTTTTATCACTACCCAATAGGCACCACAATGAAGACCAGAGCTTATTATACTTAGGGTTTTATACACACCAGTTCCCCCAGTAAATGCAAATTTAACAAAATTTAGACATGTCATATGTTCAAAATGCTCATGACAAACAATCATTTTGCATTCCTGCAAATAAAATTGTTTTATACTGTAAGCTGGAGGCGAGTGTAACTTATTTTTGTAATAAAGTTTTTATTTTTTTTATGTGTCATTAATATAAATGTGTGTTAGTATACAGATATTCTGGTTTAAAAACTTAGAATTGCACACATTTCAGTATGTTTATTTGTACTTACATAATTTTAGAATAGTGGTTGCCAATAGCCTGTATGTTTCACATTAACTGGTTTTTTATGTTATCTTAATAAACCATTTTAGTATGTTGTATGTCAGTTACTGGGTTAGCTGGGACATAGAGTGTAATTTAAAATTTGTCAATAACTATTCATTGGAATATATGTAAATGTGCCTTGCCGGTTATTGAAACTTACCTACAAAATGAGTATGGGGTGACAAAAATTAGTTCCTGGTGCTTAATGAAACTTTCTGCCACTGATTTTATATATTACCCCGTGCTTTTTTAAAGTACATCTCTTTGAAATCTTAGTGTAAGTTTGAGGGCTACACAAAACATTTACATTTCATTTTGACAATATGAGTATAATAGGTTTGTGAAAAGTGGGTAAACTAAATGTAGCCTTCAGTAAAATTGAATCTCAGTGTAATCTTTGGTGCTGGCATTTCCCAGTTCCAAGGAGTTAAATGATCCCATCAAAGAGGTCATTGCCATGCCTATTGGCACTTTACTGTCATATCCTTTCTAAGGGACACTGTCAAGGTGTTTAAGTTAATTCTCAATTATTCATTGGGATTTTAGGACTGGTTTATTTGGCTTAAACAAGAACTGCATTGTCACAGTTGAAAGATGAACATTTTTGTGAGTTCACAAATGTGTTCTTAAAAACATTAAAATGTGGAGCTGTGGGTTTCTAAGACTATTTGCCATTCTTAGTTTGGGGATTTGGGAGGGAAAACTGATATAAAGAAATTGTGAAGAATTGTTGGGTAATGTAAACGGTAGTGATGAAATATATACACACTCAAGTGAAATTAACTTGACAGTGTTCATTTGAATAACTGAATTCAAGCCATTATAATTTTAAAATTAAATATCATTTGCACTGTTCTGATAATGGGTGCAGTTTTTGAGCAATATAATCAGAGCTAAATATGCATGTAGTGATTAGTGATGTGAACAATTAAGTTCTGAGAAGAAATACTAACTGGTATTTTCAAACTTAAATTTCTGTAGTAAAATCAGTATCAAACTTACCAGAAATCAAGGAAAACAGGCAATGCATATAAACATACTTTGGAATGTTGTGTGGCCTATAAAGCAATAATGCAATTTATATGGAATGTCATGGGATATGAGAAATGGAAATGCAAAAATAACTAATCCTTTAGTAAAAATGTCAACATGTTAAAAGGGGAATGTTAACTAATGTAGGTTATTGCTATTTGTGATTTGTTTATGGGTTCTTGGCTTTGACAGCTTCAAAGAATGGACAGATGACAAGTTAAAGAAATTTTGTATATATTGTCAAGGAAGGGTCTTATATCCAAGAGTGAAGTCCCTTCCTTGGGGTGAAAAATGTATCCTTAAATGCATTCTGATTGTTAGAGTTACCTAACCAAAACAGACGCAAGATTTTGTTTCTGCAGACTACTTGGCAATCAAAAGTGATCATAAATTTAATCAGTTTTCAGAAAGTTGCATTGTGAGAAAATTGTATTGAATATATTCTTTATATGGAAGATTTTTGGCCATTGCAACTGAATCAGATGTTAGAGATGAAGGAGAGATTGAGCACAAAAAGAGTGGTTGCACACTTATGATGGCAGTTGTTGCATCATGAGAAATTTACCAATTACTCCAAGTTTGATTTAACAAAATATAAATATTTTCCTTGTGATAAAATATGAAGAACAGAAATGGATTGATGGGGTGATCTGGAGTATTCACTTGTATATAAGATATTTGAAAAGACTTATTTAATATCAGGGTGAACATCATGCTAGTTGGGGCAAAATTGTCAAATTCAGGACAGCTTTTTTGATCAAGTAAAATATCACCAGAAACAGCAGAAGGTCACCTTGTTTTATTACAAAGTAAGTATGACATGTAGTCTATTTTAAGGGGAGAAATGAAAACGCAGAAGGAATTTGTGCATTTAGGGGAGGGAGATAGAGTAAATGATTGCTCAGGTTCCTAAAACTTCAAGAATACCCACATGACCATTTTCTCCCCAGTGATGTATATAAAATTTTTATCTGAGCATAGGAATTCAGTGGTGGGTATAAAATGAATGAACTTAAGTAAATAACATACAATGAACAGACTTCTGGGGATGATGTATAGTACTAATTACTCAGTAATCATACCACTCAATAGGGCATGCCACTACTTTTTCAGATGCTAATTATAAACCAATGTTAAAAGATGTTTTTAACTGTGGGCAAATTAGTAGATAGACATTTTGGTCTGTCACTTTTTAAAGTACTTAAGTTCTATTAGCACCACAGTCTGCCTTCAGTAATACACCTAAAATATTTTTCACGACCAGCAGCATTTAGTTTGGAAAAACAAATCTTTTTTACAAATGCAAAACAGTATTAAAACTATTGCTCTGGTCCAAGATTAGGTTTTTAATGATATTAACAGTAGTCTGATAAACATTTAGAAGTCTGGCATGAGAAACAAAAGCTTGTACCTGATTAGTATTTTTATTTAAAAAATAATAGTTCTGTTAGCTTATTTAAATTCTCTTACATTTATTTATCCATAGAATTTATATTTATTTCATTCCTTTTATTTCCCTGAAAACTGTCTGCAGGCTCTTTGATTTGGATTAGATGTGTGAAGTACTGTCTTTTGCCAAAAACCTCAAATTACTTGTTCTTTTCAACGTAGTGGGTTTGTGCTTGTTTGGAGATCAGTTCAAAAACTATCTGTACTATCTGTACTGCCTCTGATGTTAAGATTTTCTGTATAGCATAAGGAAGCTAGCTCTGACTATATTTTCCTAAGAATAAAGACCTATTTTTGTAGCATGTCTTAGGATCTCCAGGAGTCCAAGAATTATTGTGGGTGTCCTCCATCGTTCTTCATTTAACAGCTTTTAAATAGACACTTGGAATCAGAGCTCACTCATCTTTTTATTATCCATACATTCCAAGTAACTAGCCAATGGTAAAAACAAATTCTCCAAGATTTCTAATTCAAGCACATGGTGGGGATATGTATATAAGTGTTGGTATTCACTTAATTTTAATTGATGAAAATATTCTGTGGTCATGCACGTGAAAGAAGTTCATGGTAATTTCCATGCCCTACTCTGCAGTGTTCTTTCATTGTCTCTGAAGGTTTGGAAATGAGATTTAAGTTGCAAGTAAATCAGGAAATGGGGGGGAACAAATAAATCTATTTAAATGTGGCACATTTAGATGACTGCAAAAGAGATTAGGTAGGTGAACAGTTTAAAATGTGTTTCATAAAGCTAAGTTGGCAAATCAAAGTGGGGAACTTGTAAATACATTTCTTGGGCTGGGGTGGTGGTTGGGGGGGGTTGGCTCATAACTTAGGATTTTCTTCAAGGAGGAAGCAGTAGGGGTATTATTGGCTACTTTAAGACAAAAGTCCTTTTAGTCCTTAGTACAGAGATTAGTTTGTATTTAGGGTTAGTAAAATTTATTCTCGTTAATGAAAACTTGTCATTTTGTAACAGTCACAGTTTTATACTGGAAATATTCACCACGGGCATTTTGTAAACCATTTATGTTGCCTTTCTGGCTCCCTGTGCAGATACCAAATTAGTACTTCTTTCTGGTTGAAATGATGTTGAGTAAGACTCTGGGTTAGGGAGAAGTCCTAATAAACCACTATGGAAGTTAGCATCTTCAGATATTACTGTTTCCTAAAGTGTATTCCTAACAAGCAATAAACTTAGGACAAAGATGAGGGTATTTTAGAGTAATTTACAAGCCTCAGTGGATACCTGATTTTTAATTTGTTTATAAAATGGTTTAAAACAAGTTCTAATCTGAGAGTCTGCTGTCTGTAATGTTAATGAATTGTCATTTCCTCCTGACTTATTAGGCTTTTAACTTGTATTCTGGAAAGCTTCATGTGACAAAATATCAAAATGTTTTGGAGAGTATTTTAGGATGCCCAAGTGAATTGCCATCTCTGTCATTTATGAACTATAGTCAATTTTACTTTTTCAAGGCAAAAGGACAAAGGTTTTGATGTGGATATTAAAGAATATGACTAGAACTTGTTCACAATCGTATAAAATCTGTAGAAAAGAGTTGGAGATTCCAAAATCTGGTCTTCCAAAGTATAGAAATATCCAAAATAACATCACCTCTGGTGTGGCTCTTTTAAAGATGTTAATTTTATTTTTAAATGTATTTTTCACTGATTTCAGAGAGGAAGTGGGAGAGAGAGAGAAACAATGATGAGAGGGAAATCACTGATTGGCTGCCTCCCGCATGTCCCTCCCTGTGGACCGAGCCCACAACCTGGGCATGTGCTCTTGACTGGAATCGAATCTGGGACCCTTCAATCCGCAGGGTGATGGTCTATCCACTGATCCAAACCAGCTAGGGCTAAAGATGTTAATTTTAAATGAAGGAAAATGAATGACATTTATATAACAATTTTTCATTTGAAGTTTAGTGTGTCTTTTTTCTTAATGAATTATAAAATGCCAGCATTGCATCATTTGAATACAAAATTGCCAGACAAGGTGCATCTATTTGTCATGAGTAAAGAAACCTTTGTGGCTTCATTTTTAAGAACGTCTTGGTATTGATGTTGCTTAAATTGGAAGCCTCGGGAATTAGGCCTCTAAAATTGCTCTAACTTATTTTAACATGAAAAGCTAGAAAAGCATATATACTGATTGTGTTTCTCAATATATTTAATATTGGGAATGAGCTTGGAGGAAAATCAGAAATAATGAGCGATACGTCAAAGGTCATCTATAAGAATTGGCAGAATACAATTCTCTGCAGCCCAATGTATATGTAATACAATAGTTTTTGCAGAAACTGTATTCCTAGGAATCTTTAAACATTAAGGAAATGTGCTGTTCCCTCTAGGTACTCCTCACTGCATATTCATTTATAAATTAAAAGTTGATGAAAAAGCCTTTTATTCTAAAATTAAAAGAAATGTTAGTTTAACTCTTGGTTTCCTAAAGATCCATTTAGCATTTAGGACAGCATAAGCAAAGCTAAGGGGCCCAGCTGCAGATTCTGTATTTACTTTAAAAAAAAAAAAAAAAAATATATATATATATATATATATATATATATTTATGTATATATTGCTTATTCCTGCTTAATTCCTTTTTTATCAGTCTATTTAAATTACTGCTTTAAAGCTATTTAATTTCTATTTTGTTTGTTTGCCTTTAAGATTGGAAGCTCTTCATGGCAGGGAAATCTGAATGGTGCTAGGTAGGCATTTAAAAATACTCTTCCAGATATTTTTCAGTTTGGTGGAAATTTAGTTTATTTTCTGAATTAGGCTTAATTGTGGCATGGTCACTTGAAATGGGAATCAAAATTTTAAACCACTTTAATAACATGGAAAGCTTTTAAAAATTAAAGAGCATGAAATGGTCATGTAAGTTAATCTGAAGACCCACATGCAAATTAATGTGTTTTTAAATAGTTTTATTAATTTCCGAGAGAAAGGGAGGAGAGAAACATCAATGATGAGAGAATCATTGGCTGCCTCCTGCACGCCCCCCACTGGGGATCCAGCTCGCAACTCAGGCAATGTGCCCTTGACTGGAATCGAACTCGGGACTTTTCAGTCCATAGGCAGACGTTCTATCCACTGAGCCAAACCGGCTAGGGCTAAATTAATGTTTAAAAAAAAAAATCAATTGTCTTGAAGTTAAAGGGACAATTCTTGAGATTTATACGCAGCTTTATGTTTATTTCTAATTGTAATTAGAATAACCCAGCCCAGCAATTTTTCTTTATGCTGATGTTCAGCTTAATTTCAAGCTGCTGAACAAAACAGTATTGACCTACAAACCCTGTCCATACTCGTTTATTTATGAGGAATGAGTACTTCAATATTGAATTCTTGTTTTGCTGATGAAGAATCTAGTTGGTTTTACGTTCATAAAGTTTGTATAAGGTTCTTTTTGCAGAGCACTCTGGAGAGGATTAAAAAAATGAAGATTAGATAACTATAAGGTCTTGACAGTAGTTATTCCTGAGAATCATACATACTGTAAAGTAGCTAGAGCAATGGTTGCATCCATATGAATAAGCTCGCATGTACCTTTCAGCTGGTAGGTGGTTGAAGTTCAATATCTTGAAAAGGGTGTCTGATTATATAGGGTGTCGCTTCAAAAATGTATATACCTGTTGAATAATTATAAAGACTTTATTAAAATAGATTTCATTTTCAAGTTTGAGCTATCAGCTGTTCAAGTGTGTATACATTTTTTGGGGGACACCCTGTATGTATTAGTTTGAATACTGATGGAAAAAGGTATTATTTATTACATACGCTTAGTTGATCATTTAACTTAATACTTTAAAGGAAATTTAGAAGACCTACTGGAAACGATACAGTACAGGATACAAAAGTCTACTCTGCTTGCACCCTAGTCAGTTCACAGGGGTGATGACTTTTTCCTCCTCTTAATCCTCATTGATTTTATAGAGAGAGGAAGGGAGGGTGAGGAAAACATGTGAGAAAGAAACATTAATTGTCTGATTCTTATGCCCCCGACTGGAAATCAAACCACCAATCAACAACCTTTTTTGGTGTGTGTGTTGATTCTCCATCCAACTGAATCACCCTACTGGGCAGGATAATGACTCAATTCTTACATCTCTTTTGTTTTCATTTAAAAGTTTGTTTTGTGGTAAGAACTTTTTAAAAAAAAATTTTTATTGATTTCAGAGGGGAAGGGAAAGGGAGAGATAGAAGCATCAATGATGAAGGAAAATCATTGATTGGCTGCCTCCTGCATGCCCCCTACTGGGGATCAAGCCCACAACCCTGGGCATATGCCCTTGATGGGAATTGAACCTGGGACCCGACCCTTCAGTCTGCAGGCCGATGCTCTATCACTGAGCCAAATCGGCCAGGGCTTGCATCTCTCTTAATAAATTTAAGCAATATTTACCCCTTGTGAGGAATTTAGCTTAAACTAATTCTTTTCTCCTTTTGTTGAACTTTTAAATTAAATTGGTTAACTTTATTACTCAAACTTCACGTAAGCCTTCACTTATACAGTTTAGTATCTTTTGCTCCTCACTATAAGATGAGGAAGTAGCATACTCAGTACTTTCTGGTCTTTTATTTCCCAGTTCCTGGTAATTCCATCTTTACTTTTCTGCTGTCAGTTTTATGACACTTTGACATATTTTGTCTCTAGACTGAAGATAGCCAAAATGTAACATTTAAAATGGGTGATGTTCTTAGATCCATAGATAATCCTATTTTGACAAGATTCTATGTCCTTTGGAAGGCAAAATTGTAAGACATAAAATGATTTCTTTTAATGTTCATTTGGTTAGATTCATGCCATTGCTAAAATATGAACCATAACTGATTTTTTTCTTCTTGAGTATCTGATTTCTTTTTACTGAGCTCTTCTGGTTATTTAATCATTTTTTAAATACATTTTTTTTTATTTCAGAGAGGAAGGGAGAGAGAGAAATGTCAATGATGAGAGAGTATCATTGATTGGCTGCCCCCTGTATACCCCCTACTGGGAATCGAGTCCGCAACCCAAGCATGTGCCCGCAACCCAAGCATGTGCCCGCAACCCAAGCATGTGCCCCCAACCGGAATCGAACCCGGGGCCCTGCAGGCCACAGTGCAGCGCTCTATCCACTAGCCAAACCAGCTAGGGCTATTTAATCATTTAATGCTCTGTGTATTCTTGTCATTCTAGGATTCTTTTTTTTTTTTCCCATACCATTGCTGGATTCTGTTATTTCTTAGATTTCATAGCTTCCTCTTAGATTTTCTTTTATTCTTGCTGTAGTATATTCTCTGGTAATATTTTCAGAAAGGGTGTATGAATGGTAACAGTCTTGCGTATGGGAAAATAGTTTCGCCCTTGCTCCTTTGTTTGACACTTTGGACATAGGATTCAAACTACAATTTCATTTTCCATTAGAACTTTGGAGTTGTTACTTCATTGTTTTGTAGTGTCCAGTGTTGCTTGTAACCATCTGATTTGAATGCATCTTTTATGTGTAGGTAATCTTTTTTTCTTACATATTAACTTTTTGTTGTTAATTGGTTTTCTAAAGTTTTATGAGATTCTGTACATAGGCATTTTTTTCTTAATTAAAAAAGTTTGTATTGATTTTAGAGAGGAAGGGAGAGGGAGAGAGAGAAACATGAATTGGCTGCCTTCTACATGCCTCCTACTGGGGATTGAGCCCACAACCCACGAGTGTGCCCTGACCCGGAATCCAGCCAGCAACCTTTTAGTGCATGGAACAAGGCTCAACCAACTGAGCCACACTCGCCAGGGCATCTGTGCATACGTTTTTATTTTGCTTTTTAACTTGAAGTCTTAAGGGTTTCTTAATTGCTGAGAATTTTGCTTTTCACCTTAGAGTTTTTTAAAAAAAATTGTTCTTTATTGTTTAAGCTATTACATAAGTCTCCTTTTTCCCCCATTGACCGCTCCCCAGCCATCCCCACCCCCAGCACATGCCCTCACCCCATCCCTCTGTCTGTGTCCATAGGTTATGCTCATATACACGCATACAAGTCCTTTGGTTGATCTCTTACCTCCTCACCCCCTGCCTTCCCTCATAGGGAAGTATTGGACAGTCTGTTCAATACTTCTGTGACTCTGCCTCTATTTTTGTTCATCAGTTTATGTTGTTCATTATATTCCACAAATGAGTGAGGTCATGTAATATTTATCTTTCTCTGACTGGCTTATTTCACTTAGCATAATGCTAAGTTGCAATTTCCAGTTGCGTCCATGCTGTTGCAAATGGTAAGAATTCCTTCTTTTCACTTGGGTTATAACTGGGCCTGTCCACTGAGGTGACTTAAGTTCTCTGTGTGAGAAGAACATGAGGACTAACAGGCTTTATATTAGTTAGCTTCCTTAGGAGCAGACAGGCAAGCCGGCTATCCCTTCCAATGCCAGAAAGGGCAGGCCCAACTGACTCCTGGTAGGTTATTTGGTTTGAGCTTGGGGGTGTGGGGGGCCTTAACCCTGAAATTGTTTTTACAGCCCTCAGTCACTGAAATTTTTTTCCATCTCACTTTTATAAGCCAGAGGTCTTGGCTTTTGCTTCCCACTCATCCCTCCCATGAAAAATGGCTCCTATTCCATGTAGCCTTGTGAGTGCAAAAGTAATATGAGCCTCAGTTTCATCTTTTCTAACTAAATTGTGTAAATAATAAAAAAGTGCTAGTTTTTAAACAGAACTGGGTAAAATACAACAATATGGTGTACATTATCTTGGATTTATTAGAAGAAACTACCTTAATCTGTATTATTACTTCCATGTCATGCCTCATTTAAAATAAATGGTCTAGGAAAAGTTTGTATATAAATTTTACTTGAAAAGAGTATAGCACCTGATATGCTATGAGTATATAGAAGACATTTTGTGACTAATGATGGGAATTTTGTTTAGACATTTAATGCAGACACCCTTGACTGTGCAAAGCAGATTATTCTAAAAGGCCTTTTTGGGAATGGCACTATAGGTTTTGTTTTAGCATACAGTTTCTGCACATTAAAAAAGAAGAAACCATTAGGCATTATTTTGTTTTTTCTATTTCCATTTAATACAGCTACCTTCATGTATGCTATTTCCCAGTAATGAGACTACATTCCTGATTTTTAGCGGGATCTCTCAAATCTACCTCCTATAGATTTGATGTTCTGGGATTGATGAGAATCCATGGTAATCTATTTGTGGAATATATTCTTAATACTCTTGTGTCAGATTCCCCTTAATTTGGTGATTAGGATGTTTTAATCCTTAAAAAAAACTTACAAGTATGGTATTTCAAAAAAATTAGATTATTTTGCCTATTAAGGACCTCTTCAGGTACCAAAACATTAGTTTATAATTAGGTTCTGTGATAATGAATATTTATTAGCTGACATCAAGGAAGAAATGATTTTCAAGGTTTTTGGTATCAAAAATCTTGGGTAAATTTTTTTTTTTTTGGTCAGGACACAGACAAAGGCAAACTGAAGCGGAAAATAAAACTTATTAATTAGTATACTGAGACCCATTCAATTAAAATTGATGGACATCAGTCATGCTAATCTCTTGTATTAATAGAGTTTTCCCATTCTAGGAAGGCTCTGGTGTATGATGTAGCCTTTATGTAAATATAGATGTATTCATTCACTTTATATAAATTTTATATAAGTATAGGTCACAAAAAATACTGTATGTGCATTGAGACAGCCTCAAAATTTCAATGACAGATCAGTGAGGTTCAACCTTTTTCATCTCTTGGCACACGCAAACTAATCACTAAAATTCTGTGGCACACTAAAAGACATTTTTTGCTGATCTGACAATAGGTATTTTTTAAAATAAATATTTTTTATTGATTTTAGAGAAGAAGGGAGGGGGAGAGAGAAACATCAATGATGAGAGAATCTGACTGGCTGCCTCCTGCACGCCCCCTACTGGGGATTGAGCCCGTAATGAGCATGTGCCCTTTACCAGAATCGAACCTGGGACCCTTCAGTCCGCAGGCTGACGCTGTATCCACTGAGCCAAACCGACTAGGGCTAATAGGTATAATTTTGATTGATTCACACCAGATGGCTATTCTATTGGTTGTAGTCATTTTTTTATTTGACAATCTAAGGGAAAAGAGGTCAACTATACTTCCTTTTATTTCCCCAATAGTTCTAGGTGAAAAAACAATGAAAATACGTTTTCTTAATCATTGAGACATTTAAAGGAACTATATACAAACTAATATAACTTCTTTGGTACTGAGTTTCTTTTCTTGTAAAAAGATATTAAATTCTGACTTAATCCCCAGCTCAGCATTCTGTGAGATATAGCTTGTGTTTTTGGTAAAATTCTACCTAGAGGATTTCCTGCTTCATTTCATTCATACTTTAATTGTGAAGGCTTAGTTTCACAATATATAGGAAATGTTACATTATAAAAGACTTCACCCAGTAATAGCTTATATACATGAACATTTCCTGGTACATTATTTTTGTGATACTTAGTTACTTTTTGAGAAAGAGAGTAGGACAAATACTTTTATAACACTTAAGGAAACATTGGAGCCTGTATATTCTGAGGAAGAAAATTGTATCAAGCATTATTTAGGTTATTCCCAGATACCCTAAATTATTGTTTTAATATTGTACTAGATGGGAGTTAGCCTGGAATAACAGATGAAATTAATATATGAGCAACATGGACCTACTTTTGTGGTAGTAATTACATTTTTTAATCTTTAGCTTTAGTATTCATTTATCTCAAGTCTCTTAGTTCTGAAATTCTAAGCAAAATTCTCATTTGGTATAATGGTAATATAATAACCTGATAAGGAAATAAAAGGCTAAATTGCTGAACCTCCTAAATTTGCTTTTATTGCTAATAATTAAAAAATGTTATAAAAATTGTAGGGCCAACAAATAATCCAAAGTAGCATTAACTGTTCTATGCACAACAATCTCTTCTTCCATGCCCCTCAGTAAACTGTCTTTAGGTTGAAACCCCATAAATTTCATTATCAGGATAATGCATTTTATTGCATCCTTTTAGGCAGCTTGGTGGTTTTAGAATGATTCATTCCCCTTTTAATTTGATTTTCCTCTTATTTTCAAGAGCTGGTCAAAGGAAGGATACCAGTAGCCTGATAGGAAAATCATATTTTTTAAAAGCTGTAACTTCTTTAAGCTACACTGAATCACTCTACCTGAAAAGTTTTCTTGGCACTCTGCTGATTCTCTTGATATTTTCTGATTGCCCTGTTCTTATCTGTCCTCATTTCCTTCTTTTTCTCTATACATGTCGCCTAGATCTCACTTATATTCACAGCTTGGCATCACATCTATGTGGACTCCTGTTTAATGTCAGGTCTTGATAATCTCAGCTGTTTGCTGTACATGTTAGAGTGCTCTGCTTTGTCAGCGAATATGTCCTATTAGTTTCTCTTATCACATCCAGCTAGCTACATTTGATCATTTACTGTGACCGAATAGGCCTGAAATATCCTCTCTATCCAAGTCCTACCCTTACCCTTCAGGTCTGGGTGAACTTCATATTTACAGATATCTTAAATGGTTTCTAAACACCAAATTTCTGAATGGCACATTTAATTATAATGGCTCTCCATATCTGTAGAGTCTACAACAGCATTGTCCAATAGAAATAAAATACAAGCCACATATGTAATTTAAAAATTTATAATTTGGCCTCAGCTTGATAATTTCTATAAACACTCTGCTTGCCTTGTCTTGATGCCTGGGTGTCTTAAGAGTTCTATCCCATCCAAGCCAACCACTCAAACAAAAATCCTCTTCAGCCCAAATAGTAAAGTCTCCTTGTTGTAGGTGCATTAAAATTATCAACAAAGTATCCTTGAGGAACATGTATAATTAGAACATGAAGATAAAATTTCTGACTTTAACTCTCCTGTTACCTGGGTTTTCTTTTATTGTTTGTACTATAGGTTTGTAACAAGTCAAAACCCAAAATCTACCAACCTGCATAAGATAACTTTTAGTAGTAAACCATGGTTTTAAAGTATCTGGCAGCATTTTAAAATTTGATATTTCTATGCATTGTAACCGCCAAAAAGAATTCAGAATCCTATATAATAAAAGGCTAATATGCAAATTGTCCCTTGACTGGGAGTTCAACCAGGAATTTGACCAGAGGGTGGAGCTGGCTGGCCAACTTGGCCCATAGCCTCTCCCCTTGGCCTGATCGGCCCTGATCGGGGCGGGCCGGCTGGACCTCACCCATGCACGAATTTATGCACCAGGCCTCTAGTTTAAATTATATATTTGCTGTTATTGCTACCTTTCAATAGTGTATGTGGTAATCACAATTTCCATCCTCCCATGATTAGTGTTATATGCTGCTTTAACATAGTGGAAGAAAGCTAAGAAACTGGCAGAAGCTGAATATATAAGTAGGCTTAAACCAATTTAAGAGTAATACATAATGTGTTACCAACATTTGAAAACCCAGTACATGAAAGGGATATTTATTGTTGGATTCTTAACTTGGAAGCCCTACAAAAATTGCTCCAATACTGCCATCTGTTTCTGTGAGCATTCTGGGAGAAGCTTTCTTCTTAGTCTCAAGAGCTGAAAGTGAACTAATCTTTTTAATTATATGTTTAAAAACAAAACACCAAACAGCCCTGGCCAGTGTGGCTCAGTTGGTTGAGCATCATCCCATGCACCAAGAAGGTGCTGGTTCAATTCCCAGTCAGGGCACATGCCTAGGTTGTGGGCTTGATGTTTCTCCATTTCCCTTCCTCTTTCTCTAAAAATAAGTAAAAACATTAAAGAACAAACCTGAGAATACAACCAATAAAAATGCTGTCTGAACATCTGCAATAGAGTTTTTTTTTTTTTTTTTTAAATATATTTTATTCAGAGAGGAAGGGAGAGAGATAGAGAGCTAGAAACATCGATGAGAGAGAAACATCAATCAGCTGCCTCCTGCACATCTCCTGGGGATGTGCCCGCAACCCAGGTACGTGCCCTTGACCGGAACCGAACCTGGGACCTTTCAGTCCGCAGGCTGACGCTCTAGCCACTGAGCCAAACCGGTTTCGGCTGCAATAGAGTTCTTAATTATCCTATATAATTAAAGGCTAATCTGCAAATTGACCAAATGGCCCTAACTGGTTTGGCTCAGTGGATAGAGAATTGGCCTGTGGACTGAAGGGTCCCAGGTTCAATTCCAGTCAAGGGCATTGTACTTTGGTTGCGGGCACATCCCCAGTAGGGGGTGTGCAGGAGGCAGCTGATCGATGTTTCTCTCTCATCGATGTTTCTAGCTCTCTATCCCTCTCCCTTCCTCTCTGTAAAAAAAAAAAAAATCAATAAAATATATATTAAAAAACAAACAAAAAAACCCAAATTGACCAAACGGCAGAACGACTGGTCACTATGATGTGCACTGACCACCAGGGGGCAGATGCTCAACACAAGGAGCTGCCCCCTAGTGGCCAGTGTGCCAGAAACTGGATTCACAGCTGGTGAGCACAGTGGTGGTGGTGGGAGCCTCTCCTGCCTTCCTGGCAGCGCTAAGGATGTCCCATTGCAGGCTGGGAGCAGGCCTAAGCCATCAGTTGGAAATGCTCCGAGGGCTCCTGGACTGGGAGAGGGCAGGCTGGGCTGAGGGACCCCCCTGAATGCACGAATTTAGTGTACCAGGCGCGCGCGCGCTCTCTCTCTCTCTCTCTCTCTCTCTCTCTCTCTCTCTCTCTATATATATATATATATATATATGTATATATATATAAACTTAAGTGACCAAATGACTGGTCAGTGTGCTCCCACAGCCAACCTCCCGCAGCTGGCCAACCTCCCACAGTCCCTCCCCCTGGCCAGCCAACCTGCAGTCCCTCCTCCCAGACTGGGTGAGATGGCTCAAAGACTATATGTGGCTTTCTGATAATGCTGAAAATTCAGACTTGTAAAATGTTCATTGAGTTAAAATCCCTAAATTTAAATGGTAACTGTCTTTCAATGTAGAGGATTTTTTCCAATTTTCAATAAGGCCCGGCTGGCATGGCTCAGTGGTTGAGTGTCGACCTGTTGGTCTCAATCTCTGGTAGGGGGCATGCAGGAGGCAGCTGGTCAATAATTCTTATCTTTGATGTTTCTCTCCCTTTCTCTCTGAAAACAATAAAAATAAATACATAAAAAATAAAAGGGCACTTTCTCAGGTGTCCTCATTTGTTAAAAACATTTTCAATAAGGATTTCATAATTTTCTTATTCAAGATTTCTACTTGGATAGAATATATTGAGTTTATTATAGCTGGGATCAGCTTATCAAAATAGCAAAAGTTAGTGAAGATAACGATTTTAATTATTTGGTAGTAACCTTACTAGACTTGGAATTGAAGTATCAGTGTTAGTGATTTTCATGATTTCTGAACTATGCCTAATTGCATGGTCATTTATATGTACCACATGAAAGTGCTTTTCTTTTTATACTTTAAAGTATATCTTATCAAGAGGTAAGAGGAAGATTTGCAAAGCCTTTCCAAAATATTTTTAGAAGTTATTGGAGTCAGGTGAAAATATATTTAAACATCTGAATATTGTTAAGACTTTATGAAAGAAAGCCATTGTCTCTATAGTTAACAAAAAATAGTCCAGCTGGTGTTGCTCAGTGGATGAACATCGGTCTATGAACCAGGAGGTCAAAATTTGATTCCTGGTAGGGCATGTGTCCAGGTTGAAAAAAAAAAAGTGGACTGTTTTATTTAAAGAGTAACTTTGAAAAGTAGTTAAAAAAAACCTTGGTCATCTTATACAAGATGAACGGTAGTGTTAGATTATAAGTGCCTTTCCACTCAATCTTTAATATTTATCAACAGGCAGGTGAGCATTATTTTCAGTTTTTAATCAGTTACTAAATAATTTACACTTTCTGAAGTTATAACCAACTGCCTATTTCTATGAAAGAGGTTTGAGACAATGGCTATTCCATTATATCTTAGAAACAAGGTGACAAACATTGAATGCTTAAGTTTTTGGTGTGAAGACCACCCAGAATTTCATGGTCAAAAGAGCTTTTACCCAGAGAGTATCTATTTGAGCCAGTGAGTTGTATAAAATTGTAGTTCTTCAGATTTTACCGTTTGAGGTTTTACTTTGTCGCCACAAGAGGGGGGAGGCATTAAATATGAAAGTAATAACTGCATTTTGAACATCTTAAACTATTCATAAAAATCCCTTGATGCTCTTCCTTGAATTACATATTCTCCATTGTACTGAGTTCCTATTTTGAAAACCTAGGAAAGGAATATTTCTTGGAGTAAAAAAATCAGTTCAATGGTTTCTTTAACAGGTGCTTAATTTCCAGAGGTTGATACAGAGGGTAGGTTGTGGGAAAAAGAGGTTTATGAGATGTAAAATTAAGACTAAAGATAACACTGCCACGAAATGTAAAATATACATCTCATGCTTTGAGACATAGGGGAGAAAAATGGGTTTGCGAATGCTAATCCTGTGATAGGAGAGCATGCTCCAAGATTATAGGAGTCATCTGTGAGAAGTAGTGTGTATTCATTTATCCTCTTCCTGACACTCAGCCCACACAAATAATGGCCCTCAACAAATTCGTGTTTATTCAGGGTCATCAGAGTTAAGGAGGTCTGATTACTGGTACAACAGATTGAATTACTTAAAAGCATTTTAAATAGTTAACATTGCGTTTTGCTGCATGACTTCTGAAATTAACTGAAAGCAAATAGAGAAATTCTAGTCTTTGCTCAAATTATTGTCTTCCTGGAAGCCTTTCCCCATTCTCATCAGTTGAAAGTTTCCCTTTGCCATCACCTGTCATTAAAACAATAACAAAAAACTACTACAGCCCTTATATATAAACTAGAGGCCCGAAGCACAAAAATCATGTATTGGGGGGGTGTGGTCCCTCAGCCCGGCCTGGACCCTCTCGCAATCTGGGACCACTAGCTCCTAACCACTCGCCTGCCTGCCTGATCACCCCTAACCACTCGCCTGCCTGCCTGCCTAATTGCCCCTAACTGCCTCAGCCACTGCAACTGGGACCCAGGCTTCCGTCCTTCTGGCTGGCCGCAGGCACCCCGGACCCAGGCTGGCTTCTCCCAGGCCAGCCGCAGGCACCAGGGAGCCAGGCAGTGCCACCCGGGCCCTGGCTTTGTCAGGAAGGATGTCCGGTCCATCTGGTCTAATTAGTATATTACCCTTTTATTAGTATAGACTAGAGGCCCGGTGCACAAAAATTTGTGCACTCGGCGGGGGGGGGGGGGGGGGGAAGGGGGTGTCCCTCAGCCCGGCCTGTGCCCTCTCGCAGTCTGGGACCCATCGGGAGATAACGCCCTGCTGGCTTAGGCCTGCTCCCGGGTGGCAGAGGGCAGGCTCAATCCCTAGGTGCAGCTCCTGGTTGGGCTCAGAGCAGGGCTGATTGAGGAGTTGGGGCGCCGCCCCCTGTCATGCACAGAGCAGGGCAGATTGGGAGGTTGCGATGGCACCCTCAGTCATGCTCAGGGTAGGGCCAATTGGGGGGTTGGGGCACCGCCCCCTGTCACACTCAAGGCAGGGTCGATGGGGAGGTTGCGGCGCCACCCTGTCACGCACAGAGCAGGGCCAATCTGGGGGTTGGGGCGCTGCCCCCTGTCATGCACAGAGCAGGGTCGATCAGGGGGTTGGGGATCTCCCCCCTGTCACACACAGAGCAGGGCCCATCAGGGGGTTGAGGAGCTCCCCCCTGTCACAGAGTAGGGCCGATAGGGGAGTTGGGGCACCGCCCCCTGTCACACACAGAGCAGGGCGGATCAGGGGGTTGGGGCGCTGCCCTCTATCACCCACAGAGCAGGGCCGATCAGGGGGTTGGGGTGCCGCCATTCTCACACTCAGGGCAGGGCAGATGGGGAGGTTATGGCTCTACCCTGTCACACACAGAGCAGGGCCCATGGAGGGTGGGGGGGTTGGGGCGCCGCACCCTGTCACACACAGAGCTGCAGGGCGATCAGGGGGTTGGGGAGCTCCCCCGTATCAGGCACAGAGCAGGGCTGATCAGGAGGTTGGGGCGCCTTCCCGTCACGAACAGAGCAGGGCGGATAGGGAGGTTGTGGCCCTGCCCCCTGTCACACACACAGCCGCAGGGCGATCAGGGGTTTTGGGCGCTGCCCCCTGTCACGCTGATCCCGGTGATGGGAGGCCTCGCGACTCCGCTGATCCCGGTGCTGGGAGGCATATTACCCTTATACTATATAGGATAGAGGCCTGGTGCATGGGTGGGGCCGGCTGGTTTGCCCTGAAGGGTGTCCTGGACCAGGGTGGGGGTCCCCACTGGGTGCCTGGCCAGCCTGGGTGAGGGGATGATGGCTGTTTGCAACTGGTCACACACCCTTCAGGGTGGGGGTCCTCACTGGGGTGCCTGGCCAGTCTGGGTGAGGGGCTGAGGGCTGAAGCTCCCAACTGCTTCTTTTTTTCTTTTTCTTTTTATTCTGGGCCAGCTTTAGCTCTGAGGCTCCAGCTCTTAGGCCTCCGCTGCTGAAAGCAGGTATCTGGTTTGTTTCGGTTCTATAATCGAAACAATGTATAACTCCAGCTCTGAGATCCCGGCTGGCTGAAAGCAGGTTTCTGGGGTTTTGTTTAGCTTCTATATTTGTTACAATGTTTCAAACTGCAGGCTCAGAGGCCGGCAAGGCAGGCGGGAACGTTGGTTTCCTCCGTCACTGAAGCAAGCAAGCCTCATGTTAGTTTCAAGCTGCCGGGCTGCCGGCCGCCATCTTGGCTGGCAGTTAATTTGCATATCGCCCTGATTAGCCAATGGGAAGGGTAGCGGTCATACGCTAATTACCATGTTTCTCTTTTATTAGATAGGATATGCCCTTTGTTATACATTTTTTCATATGTGACATATCTCCTTTGGAGTTCAGAAAAATTCATCTAAATCATTGTATCTGCTACCACCTTTAGCACAGTGCCTTATACTTATTTGCTAATTCTATAAATATTCAATATATATCCAATATTGGAGATATTATTGGATTGTAATTTATGAGCCCTTTAGGTGAATGCATTATCAACTATTTTTTACTTTTTTAATTTGAAAATGTATTTTTAGCACACATGATAATTGTGATATTTATGAAAAACTTATGTATTTAATTGTACTGACTCTCCACAGCTAACATTAGTCTGAACCAGCACTAGTAGATATACACAGTGCAAGCCACAAAGGTAATTTAAAATTTCTAGTTGCCACATTATAGAAGAAACATAGGTTAATATTTTTTAGCCATTATTTCCAAAATATTATTTAACATGTAATCAAGTTTTAAAAATTGAGGTTGTTTATGTTGTTTTCATGCCATCTTCAAAACCTGGTGTGTATTTTATAGGTATAACACATGTCTATTTAAACTAGCCACATTTCAAACATTCAGCAGCCAGATAATGGCAATTAGCTACTTTATTGGACACTGCAGGTTTAGACTTCAGGGCAGCCATTAAAGTTCTCAGTTTCCTGTAAAGTAACTTTGACTTCACATCATTGTCATTTTAGATTATAATCTAAATAAAGCTAATTGGTTTGGCTGTTTTTTGTCATGTTCATAAATCCACAAAATAAGAAACCTTTTTGCATTAAGCATTGTATAAAGACATTTATACAGTTTCCACCCAAAGTAATCTCTGTAACTTATGAAGAAGGTATTTCTGTTTCAGAGTTGAGGATCTAGGAGTTGAGATAGACCAAGTTAACATTTTCTTTTTTATTTTAATATATTTTATTGATTTTTTACAGAGAGGAAGGGAGAGGAATAGAGAGTTAGAAACATCGATCAGCTGCCTCCTGCACACCTCCTACTGGGGATGTGCCCGCAACCAAGGTACATGCCCTTGACCGGAATCGAACCTGGGACCTTTCAGTCCGCAGGCTGACGCTCTTATCCACTGAGCCAAACCGGTGCTGGCCCAAGTTAACATTTTCTATAGAAAATGGAGCTGGTTTTAGAACCAAGATTAATTGTGGATATCCCATATCCCCATTGGAAGTTCAAAACTTTTTTAAAAAAATATATATTTTATTGATTCTTCACAGAGAGAAAGGGAGAGGGATAGAGACTTAGAAACATCGATGAGAGAGAAACATTGATCAACTGCCTGCTTCACCCCCCCCCCCTCCCCACCCCGGGGATGTGCCTGCAACCAAGGTACATGCCCCTGACTGAAATTGAACCTGGGACCTTTGAGTCCGCAGGTGATGCTCTATCCAGTGAGCCAATCCGGTTAGGGCCAAAACTTTTTTTTTTTTTTTTTAATATATTTTACTGATTTTTTACAGAGAGGGAGAGGGACAGAGAGTTAGAAACATCAATGGGAGAGAAATATCAATCAGCTGCCTCCTGCACACCTCCTACTGGGGATGTGTAGGGCCAAAACTTAATAAAAGGTTGAAAAAAATTTCACGATCTGTGTATGTGTTAAAGTGGATATTAGATTATAAGGTTAAAGAGAAAACACTTAGAAACTTAATTCAAAACATACTGAGTGTACACTGTAATTGAAAAATAAAAATAATGAGATTAAAAACTTTGCTAATGAAATAAAGTTTTATTTCATTAAATGATGTCCAGCAACAGGAAAAATTTTTTTTCTTGCTTAAGGTGTAGATATTAAAGAATTTTCTATGGCAGAAATTTATTTTTTTTTCTACTTTCTGAGCATAAGAGTAATATGAAAATTTAAGTTGCCTATTGTTTAGTAGTTAGCTTATTCTAATTGCCTCTGATAAAATTATATGGGAAAGATGTTTTAGTTGATTGTTATAAAGATGTTTAATTTGAACAGAACAGACCTCAGTGAAAAGTTGCACAGCAATTTTAGAATAGGCCTTTAAGGAAGCAAATTTTTAAACAGAAAAAAGACTGGCAATATAACTTCCTGGAACAATTTAATAAAGTAATTTACCTAATCATAAAGTACTCAAGCCCACAGTAGGCACTTGATACATGTAGAATAATTCAACATACACCTTTTATTTGTACTTCAGTAAAGCCCTATGTTTATATAAACCAGGGTTTATAGATGATTCAAAGACACTCAAAAAAAGCCACAACAGTGAAATTTATGTTTAGATAATTATTTCAGAACATTAAAAATCGCACTAAGCTTCCCAATGATGTTACACAGTAGTCTTTTAAATGGTTTAGTCAGAAACAACATCCTATATAATAAAAGGCTAATATGCAAATCAACTGAACTGTGGAATGACCAGTTGCTATGATGCACACTGACCACTAGGGGACAGATGCTCAATGCAGGAGCTGCCCCCTGGTGGTCAGTGTGCTCCCACAGGGGGAGCACCACTGAGCCAGAAGCTGGGCTCATGTCTGGGAGCACAGTAGCAGGAGCCTCTCCCGCCTCTGGAGCAGCGCTAACGATGTCCAACTGATTGCTTAGGCCCTCTTCCCTAAGCAGTCGGAAATCCCTGGAGGGCTCCCATACTGTGAGAAAGTACAAGCTGGGTTGAGGGCCCCCCCACCCCTCCAGTGCATGAATCTTATGCAACAGGCCTCTAGTGAGTATATATTTGGGATGTTAATTAAACAATAACTAATGAGGACGATCAGTGAAATGGATATTTTGTTGTTAATCCTAGCCTGAAGATATTTTTTCCATTGATATATATATATATATATTTTTTAGAGAGAATGGGAGGTGGGTGGTGGTAAGAGGAGAGGGAGAAAAACATCATGTGAAAGAGACACATAGATTGGTTGCCTCCAGCACACACGGATTTGCAACCCTTCGGTGCGCTGACTGAAGCTCTAACCACTGAGCCGCCAGCCAGGGCAGAAATGTATACTTTTATGTACTACTGTCGAACTCGACAATTCTGGGAAGAAATTTGACAGTATGTCTCATGTTCTTACCCTTTGAT
This sequence comes from Myotis myotis, assembly GCF_014108235.1. Taxonomy (NCBI): domain Eukaryota; kingdom Metazoa; phylum Chordata; class Mammalia; order Chiroptera; family Vespertilionidae; genus Myotis; species Myotis myotis. The sequence continues at coordinate 55,158,581 of NW_023416379.1, forward strand.
CCAGCAATTGTGTTGATATTGATCCTAAAGTACATATTAGAACTATGTACTGATTCGTTATCAAGGGTGGTGGTAATTATACTATTAATGAAATTAAATAATTACCATTAATAGAATAGTTAAAGGTGCGTTCTGATGGAAAAAGACTGCATCGTTTAACATCCACGTATTCGGCATAATAACACGGGGGAATACTAGAGAAATTATACATATACCACGTTTTGTTTTGTTTTGAAAAAAATCATTTCTGAGCACATATCTGCCCTTCGGAGGTTACGATGATAGGAAGGAGAAAGGACTGGCAGCATGAGCGCGCCATCTCTGGGGTTAGAAAGGCTCCAAATCCCGGCTTCGCCAAGTGTCTGATTCGAGTTCCTCTCCTCCTCAGTAATCTAGCTGTAAAATGGGAGAGAACCAGAGTACTTACATCCTGAGAGAAATGTGGAGAGGCTAAATGAAAGCGCTTAGCGCGCCGCCCAACTTTTACTTCTTACGGCGAGGTCTTCCTGTATCTGAGTTAGCGATGCTTCCAGTAACTAACATTTAGGAAAGCGAAGGCCCCACGAGACTCTACCAGGGGGCTTCAAGCTAACCTGTCCGCCCGCCGCATCCAAACCCTTGGAGTTTGGGGAGGCCCGCGGGGCTGTCGGCACTGATCTCTCGCCGGGGTGGCGGCCCAGTGGGTGTGCCTCATCCGTAATCCAGGCTGGACTCACCCGCGCGCAGCTAGGAACCAAGCGTCCCTCCTCGCTCCCCCTCGGGCGTGGCGCTAAGGCTAAGCTCACACCTGTCCTCACCCCCGCGCTAAGCCTCCGCTGCGTGCGGACGGGGCCTGAGTGGCGGGTGCGCGTCACAATGACTACAGCTCCAGCCGCCCGCGAGCTCGAGGTGTCCCGCAGGCCGGGCCGGGCAGCCGCGGGGCGCTGTCGTTTCTCCCGGCGGGTCGCGGGGGCGCAGGATCCTCTCGGGGAGGCCGGCGCGCGACTCTGGCACGGAGGGCGGAGGGGCGAGACGCGCGGGGGCCGGCGCGGGGTGACGACCTGGGGCACGTGGTGCTTCTGTCCCCTTGGCCGGCGGCCGCGCACGCGCGGCGGGGGCCTTGGGCGGGGCTTGGGCATCTGCAGCCCCGGGACAGTCCGCCGGTCGGCGGCGGTGGGAGTCGGCCGGCGGGCCGGCAGCCGGGCGGGGCGGAGGCGCGGAGGTGAATGGGGGTCGCCTCGACCTCAGTCTGTCGCACAGCTCCAGCCCCGCCGGTGGAGATGGTGCCCTGGGTGCGGACGATGGGGGAGAAGCTGAAGCAGCGGCTGCGGCTGGACGTGGGGCGCGAGATCTGCCGCCAGTACCCGCTCTTCTGCTTCCTGCTGCTCTGCCTCAGCGCCGCCTCCCTGCTCCTCAACAGGTAACGCCGCAGTGCGGAGCCAGCGCGCGGCGGCCGCAGCTCCCGGAACCGGGGCCGCAGGCCCGGGTGGCTGCCGCCCGGCTGCGTAGTGAGGGGCCTGGGGCGGCTGCGAGGCCTCTGGGGACCGCCCCCTCGGGGAGCCCGGCCGGCGTCGGGGCCCGGAAGTGCGGGCGGGGGCTGGGCCCAAGTGCCCCTTTCCCCAGGCCTCGTCTCCTCAGCCGGCCGGTCCGATTCTTATCTTTTCACCCACTTAAAACCCGGTTCTCCATCACTGACACTTTTCCGAGGGGGAAGTCGGTAACTCGGGCCCGATGGAGACGGCGCCGGGCGGTGCAGTCAGCTGACGCGGAGGGTTCAAGGTCCGGTCGCCCAGCTGCCCCAGGCAGATTCTCGGCCTGTCACTGCGCACACAGGCACAGACACACAGACACACACACACAGGCACACAGACACACACAGAGACAGACACACACAGAGACAGACACACACACACAGACACACAGACACAGACACACACAGGCAGACACAGGCACAGACACACAGACACAGACACACACAGAGACAGACACACACACACAGACACACAGACACAGACACACACAGGCAGACACAGGCACAGACACACAGACACAGACACACACAGGCACACAGACACACACACACAGACACACAGACACACACACAGGCAGACACAGGCACAGACACACAGACACAGACACACACAGAGACAGACACACACACACAGACACACAGACACAGACACACACAGGCAGACACAGGCACAGACACACAGACACAGACACACAGACACACACAGAGACAGACACACACACACAGACACACAGACACAGACACAGGCAGACACAGGCACAGACACACAGACACACACACACAGAGAGACAGACACACACACACACAGACACACAGACACAGACACACACACAGACACACACACAGACACAGACACACAGACACAGACACACACACACACACACAGACACACAGACACAGACACACACAGGCAGACACAGGCACAGACACACAGACACAGACACACACACACACACACAGACACACAGACACAGACACACACAGGCAGACACAGGCACAGACACACAGACACAGACACACAGACACACACAGAGACAGACACACACACACAGACACACAGACACAGACACACACACAGGCAGACACAGGCACAGACACACAGACACACACAGAGACAGACACACACAGACACACAGACACAGACACACATACAGACACACACAGACACAGACACACACAGACAGACACAGACACACAGAGACAGACACACACACACACACACACACACACACACACACACCTATCCCCCACCCAATCCCCCAACCCCTTTCAGCTGAGCTGCCCGCCCTGCTGCTGTTGGGTACAAAAATTTGTTGAACTGAAGTCAGAAAGCAAATTAGTTCCTGTCTCAACATCTCTCAAGAGAAGACCAAGAGTTAAAATTGCTAAATTCAATTGACGTTTTGAAATTTGAAGGTCCTGCCCCTGAAACGAATGTGTAGATTTCCGTCCTTTTGCTTTTTCTAGAAATGGTAGCGATGAAATAGGCAGTAGAGGAGAACTTTTCCTTTAAAATTATGTCCAGAATCCTTTTGGTGGAAAGAAGTCTGCGACAGTTGTCAGCGACAGCATCTGCATGATGTTTTCTCTGTTTTGAACATGCAGTCAACCGTATGGTTAATGAAATTATATAGGTTTCAGGTGTACAATTCTGTAATACATCATCTGTGTATTGTATTGTGTGTTCACCACCCCAAGTCAAGTCTCCTTCCATCAGCATTTATTCCCCCTTTACCCTCTTTTTAAAAATATATATATTTATTGATTTCAGAGGGAAGGGAGAGGGAGAGAGAGATAGAAACATCAATGATAAGAGAGAATCATTGATTGGCTGCCTCCTGCAGGCCCCCTACTGGGGATGAACCTGCAACCTGGGCATGTGCCCTTGGCCAGAATCGAACCTGGGACCCTTCAGTCCACCGGCCAACACTCTATCCACTGAGCCAAACCGGCTAGGGCCCCTTTATCCTCTTCTACCTCCCCCCACTCCCCTTTTCCTCTCTAAGCACCATGCTGCTGTTTTGTCTGTGAGGTGGTTTTTTTTCTTTTTTCTTTTTCTTAATCCCTTTACCTTTTTCACCTAGCCCCTTAACACCCCTCCCCTCCGACAGCTGTCAGTCTGTTCTCAGTATCTATGAGTCTGTTCTATGTGGTTTGTTTATTTTGTTCATTAGATTCCAGATATAAGTGAGATAATATGGTATTTGTCTTTCTCTGACTGGCTTATTTCACTTAGAATAATACTCCCCAGGTCCATCCATGCTATCATAAAGGGTAAGAGTTCCTTCTTTTTACAGCAATGTAGTATTCCATTGTGTAAATGTACCACAGCTGTTTTTTTTAAAATTTTTTTTTATTTTATTTTATTTTTATTATTAGTTAAGGTATTACAAATGTGTCCTCATCCCCCCCATTAACCCCCCCCCCCCCACAGCTGTTTTTATCCACTCATCTACTGATGAGACTTGGGCTGCTTCCCTATGGTGATTATTGTAAATAACAATGCAGTGAACATAGAGGTGCATGTGTTCTTTCAGGGTTCTTCGGATCAATTCTTAGAAGTATAATTCCTAGGTCATAAGGCACTTCCATTTTTAATTTTTGGAGGTAACTCCATGCTGCTTCCCATAGTGGCTGCACCAATCTGTATTATTCTCACCAGCAGTGCAAAAGGCAATCTTACTTTTTATCTTGAGGTAATTGATCCCCAAGGATAGGAATGGGAAAGCAGTAACAAGGAATTTGGTAACTTAATTTACCCTTAATTTTTCTGTGACTGTTGAAGTTGGGTTTCTTCCCTAGCCACGTTGCCTTCTTCTTCGTCGTCTTCTTTTTTTTTTAATAGGAGAACATTTATTGGGTTAATCACAGAGGTGGAAGAAGTAATTCCTAGAAGAAATGGGCTGAGGAATGAGTTATGGAGGCAAAGGAAGGGCCCTTGGAGCTTGGGAGGGAGGAAGGTAATAGTAATGTATCTGGGGGCGGGGAGGGGGGGGCAGGGGGCGGGGAGAGGGAAGGAAAGGCAAGGGCATGTTTCCCGGAGGGCTACTTTGCCTTCTTGTTAGTTGATTCTGGGTTTATTTAATATTAGGTCTAAATATTGATTGACCTTTTACTGGAAAATATGCTTTGATTGTGATGGCAAAGATGTCTGTAGGAATATGGAAGAAGTGGAATCTTTAACAGAGTACAAACTAATTAAGTACTTGCTTTTTTGTCATCTGGAAAGTATTCCAAGTATTCCAAGCTAGGCTAACAGGTTTAGCATGAAAGACATGTAACTTTATGATTATTAAGTTTTGTCCAGGGCTTCTTTTTATTTATTTATTTTCTTTCTTTTTAAAAAAAAATATATTTTATTGATTTTTTTACAGCGGGAAGGGAGAGGGATAGAGAGTCAGAAACATTGATGAGAGAGAAACATTGATCAGCTGCCTCCTGCACACGTCCTACTGGGGATGTGCCCACAACCAAGGTACATGCCCTTGACCGGAATCGAACCTGGGACCCTTCAGTCCACAGGCCGACGCTCTTATCCACTGAGCCAAAACGGTTAGGGCCAGGGCTTCTTTTTAAAAAAATGTTTTTATTGATTTTCAGAGAGAGGAAGGGAGAGGGAGAGAGAGAAGCATCAGTGATGACAGAGAATCATTGATTGGCTGCCTTCTGCTTGCCCCCTACTGGGAATGGAGCCTGAAACCTGAGCATGTGCCCTGACCAGGAATTCAACTGTGATCTCCTGGTTCATGGGTCCATGCTCAATCAACGAGCCACTCTGGCTGGGCTGTCCAGGGATTCTTTTACTTATTATATCCTTTGGGAGTCAGGTCATTTTTGGTCTTCAAGGTAGGACAACCACATAGGAACAAGTTGAACTAGATTTCTGAGGTGTCTACTTAAATATAGTGTTCTATGTTAAGAAGTCCTAGGATACTGATTTGTATACCATATAATCTGTACCCTGTATCTTTGTTTGTATTATGCAAAGAAAGAAGGAACTAATGTTATCTCTGAGTGGTTGGGTTTATGACTGAAATTGATTTTGCATACACTTTTTGGTATTTTCCATTTGTTGTCGTTATAATCAGCAGAAGTGATTTTAAACATTAGTCTTGACTAAAAGAATGATTAGGTATCCTTTTTCCAGGAAAAAAGCTTTTGGAAGGTGCAGGAAGTGCATATAGTATACTTTTCAGTGTATTATTATTTTTTAAAATATATTTTTATTGATTTCAGAGAGGAAGGGAGAAGAAGAGAGAGAAACAACAATGATGAGAGAGAATCATTGATTGGCCGCCTCCTGCACGCCCCCTACTGGAGATCGAGCCTGCAACCTGGGCATGTGCCCTGACCGGAAATTAAACCATGACCTCCTCGATGCTCAACCACTGAGTCATGCCGGCTGGGCCTTTTCAGTGTATGGTTTGCTTTTCTTTAAAAATATGTGTGTATTCACATGTACATACAAACATGTATGCTTAGACCATTTTTTAAAGATTGTTATACAAGAAAATATGGCCTCTTCTAAGAGTGGAAAATTGCTAGGCAAATCTACTCAGAAAAAAGAAAAATATAAAACATTTGGGCATAACAATGGAAATAGAAGAAATAGGAAGATATGCTCAATACATACTTTCAATAAATGATTTTTTAAAAATTGAAAGTCCCTAAATGTTCATTGAGAGGAGGACTGGCTTATCCTCCTCATCCTTAAGCCATGCACCAAAGGAGGCACATTCATTTTGAGACAACATGTAGCAAAAGGTCACAAATGTCTAATAAAACATATGGCAAATATAGCATTTAGGCACACGGTCCTTTTTGTAGATAACCTATATTATTAATCCTTCCATTTCAATTGTTTCATCTTCAATAAGTGATTTCTACACATGCATTTCACCAGTTTTTAGAAATAACTTTAAAAGACATTTTTAGCTTTAAAATTCCACTGGTTATGAAGATTTGAAGCTTTTCCTCTATAAGGTTAAACTTAGAGTAAATACCCTTTTTTGAAAAAATTTTTCTCAATAGTTTTGAAACTTTAACTCCTAAAGACTTTCAAGGTGTTATTTAGCACATAAACTTTTCTTTCAATATGAATTAAGATTATGAATCTTATCTGTGGAAAGATAAATGGGTATAACCTTAGGACCATTATAGTGATTTGTTGGAAGAGTGGAGTAACATACTTTATATGTTTCAAATTATTTATGATCTCACCTTTATAATATTGTTAGGACAAGTTAGGAACATAGTTACAATTAAATAGATATATTTATTTGTCAATCATAGATTTGAGTATTTGAATGTTAGAATAAGGAATACTTTGTTAGCCTAATAGTAATATTAGCCAACAATTTGTGAGTGCTTTGTTTTGGTCCAGGTATTGTGTTGAGTTTTCATTTATTATTGAGGCAATTTATTGTTGTGTTTGAAAGTTTTGACTGTGAAGCTTGATTGTAAGAATTTGATTCTGACTCCTCTACTTACCGTTACGTGACTTTGGATAAGTAACTAACTTTCCTCTGTCATAGTCTCCTTATCTGTAAAATGGGGTTAATGCTAGTACCAACATTACATGGTTATTTTGATGATTAAGTAGGTTAATACATGGAAAGTACTTAGAATGGTGCTCAATACATAGAGCGTGCTCTTATTAAATGTTGGTAGTTATTTTTCTTTCATATATCCTTACAATACTGTAAGATTGGTACTGTGATTAGCTTCAATTTTTTTTTTTTTATATAACCTACAGAAAAGTGCATTTGTTCTAATCAGGATCTAAACTAGATTCACTCATTGTATGTGGTTGCTACATCTCTTAAACTTTTGTGAATCTCATAATCTAGATTCTAGAACAAGAGTTGGCAAACTTTTTATGTAGTGTCAGTAAACATTTTAGGCTTTGCGGCCTACATAAAGTCTCTGTTCCATATTCTTTTTTTAAAATATATTTTTATTGATTTCAGAGAGGAAGGGAGAGGGAGAGAAACATGAATGATGAGAGAGAATCACTGATTGGCGGCCTCCTGCACACCCCCTTCTGGGGATCGAGCCTACAACACAGGCAGGTGCTCTGGGATCCTTCAGTCCACAGGCCAATGCTCTATCCACTGAGCCACACCAGCTAGGGTCATATTCTTTTTTTAAAGAACCCTTAAAAAATGTAAAAACTATCTTAGCTCGAGGGTTGTATCAAAGCAGGTGGCATTTGGCCCACAAGCCATAGTTTGTTAACCTGATCTAGAACATTCCTCCACATTCCTTCTCACCCACTCTCTTTTCTTCCCATTGACATTGACTGGTTGAAGAAACTGGGTCATTTTGTTCACTCTCGGGATTTTGCTGATGGTTTTCTTATGGTGTCTTATTTTTTTTTATTCTCACCTTCATATTTTTTGTAGACAGGGTTTTAGATCTATAGACTCAATTAGATGTAGATGTTTTTGGTGGGGCACAAGAATATTTCAGTGAGGCTGTGTACATTCTATTATATCACACTAGGGGCCCGGTGCACGAAATTCGTGCACTGGGTGGGGGGGGGGGAGAGTGTCCCTCAGCCCAGCCTGCCCCCTCTCACATACTGGGAGCCCTCAGGCGTTGACCCCCATCACCCTCCGATCACCTGATCGGCCCCTTGCCCAGGCCTGACGCCTCCGCCAGAGGTGTCAGGCTTGGACAGGGGACCCCCATCTCCCCCCGATCACTGGCTCTGGCCCCTGCCTAGGCCTGAGGCCTCTGGCCCAGGAATCATGCCTGGGCAGGGGACCCCCATCTCCCTCTGATTGCTTGCTCCACGCCCTGCCCAAGCCTGATGCCTCTGACCCAGGCTTCAGGCCTGGGTAAGGGGACCCTCATATCCCCCCAATCCCCGGCTCCGCCCCCACCCAGGCCTGATGCCTCGGCCAGAGGAGTTGACCCTCATCACCCTCCGATCACCTATCACCGGATCGGCCCCTTGCCCAGGCCTGAGGCCTCCGGCAGAGGTGTCAGGCCTGGACAGGGGACCCCCAGCTCCCCGCGGTTGCAGGCTCCGCCCCTGCCCAGGCCTAACGCCTCTGGCCTAGGCGTCCGGCCCGGGCAGCGGGGACCTGCAGTGGCAGCGGGGGGGCGCCGCGATCGTGGGCTTCGCTTTAGGCCCAGGCAAGGGACCCCTAGCTCCTGGGACTGCCAGCTTCGACTGTGCCCAGCTCCCATCGCTGGCTCCACCCCTACTTCCTGCTATCACTGGCCAGGGCGGCAAAGGCGCCTGATTCTCCGATCATGGCTGGGGGTCAGGGCAAAGGCGGCCCCAGGGCCACCTTTGCCCTGCCCCCCAGCTCTTAGCTCCCCCCTGGGTTTCCAATCACTGTCAGTGGCAGGGGGCTTCTTCCTGCTTTCCCTTTCGCCTCCCTGCATTGTGCCTACATATGCAAATTAGCCGCCATCTTGTTGGCAGTTAACTGCCAATCTTAGTTGGCAGTTAATTTGCATATAGCCCTGATTAGCCAATGAAAACGGTATCGCCGTACGCCAATTACCATTTTTCTCTTTTATTAGTGTAGACTAGAGCAGCAGTTCTCAACCTGTGGGTCGCGGCCCCTTTGGGGGTTGAACGACCCTTTCACAGGGGTCGCCTAAGACCATCGGAAAAAACATATATAATTACATATTGTTTTTGTGATTAATCACTATGCTTTAATTATGTTTAATTTGTAACAATGACATTGGGGTCACCACAACATGAGGAACTGTACTACAGGGTCACGGCATTAGGAAGGTTGAGAACCACTGCACTAGAGGATTACTCCACACAAGATGGAGTAGCCACACTTTTTGTGGATTCAGTTAGTGGTAGCTAATACCTTTAAAGGTAAGGTATCAAACAAATGTTCTTTTTTTAGAAAATAATTTTTATTTTTATTGATTTTAAAGATGGAGGAAGGGAGAGAAAAACATCAACGTGAGAGAGATACATCAATCGGTTGCCAATGTATTTGCCATGACTGGGGACAGAACTGGTCAGGAATTGAACCGTGGACCTTCCAGTGCATGGGATGATGCTCCAACAAACTGAGCCACACCAGACAGGGCCAAACAAACTTTCAAAACCCCAAACAAACTTTCTATTTCGTTTTACCACTTATTTATCTCCTGAATCAGTTACTTCATTATAGGTTGCAACATGATTTTCTCATTCTTTCATTCCTCCTATACTTTTAAATTTGAATTCTTTTTTAAAGTAGAATTGCTTTACTCCACGCAATAGGTCTGTTTAGTTACAAGGAAGTGCAGCTCAAATTGGAAAAGTAGGATAAATGCTTACTGTTTTCTCTTTTTTTTTTCTTTTTTTTTTTTCTTTAAATATATTTTATTGATTTTTTACAGGGAGGAAGGGAGAGAGATAGAGAGTTAGAAACATCGATGAGAGAGAAACATCGATCAGCTGCCTCCTGCACATCCCCCACTGGGGATGTGCCCGCAACCCAGGTACATGCCCCCGACCGGAATCGAACCCGGGACCCTTCAGTCCGCAGGCTGACGCTCTATCCACTGAGCCAAACCGGTTTCGGCTTACTGTTTTCTCTTAATTACTACTGTTTAGAATAATTGGTTATCTGGTAACTTCCAGTAGGATCTAGTTAGAGGCTTGCTTATTTTATTATTTTTTCTAAAGAACCAACTTACTTTTTATTATCTCTTGTCACTGTTGTCTACTTTATTGATTTGTTCTTCTCTTTACTGTTTCTTTTTTTTTTTTTAAATATATATATATATATTTTTTCTTTAATATATTTTTTATTGATTAAGATATTACATATGTGTCCTTGTCCCCACGTTACCCTCTACCCCCAACCCCCCCCACCCCCACTCATGCCCTCACCCCCCCGTTGTCCATGTCCATTGGTTAGGCCTATATGCTTGCATATAAGTCCTTTGGTTGATCTATCCCCCTTACCCCCACCCTCCCCTACCTTCCCTCCAAGTCCCGACAGTCCAATCAATGCCTCTCCGTCTCTGGATCAGTCCTTGTTCATCAGCTTATGTTGTTCATTATATTCCACAAATGAAGTGAGATCCTGTGGTATTTATCCGCTCTCAAGTTCCATCCATGCTGTGGCAAATGGTAAGAGTTCCTTTTTCTTCTTCCTCTTCTTAAAGAATACCTTTCAGCATTTCATATAATGCTGGTTTGGTGATGATGAACTCCTTTAGCTTTTTCTTATCCGTGAAGCTCTTTATCTGACCTTCTATTCTGAATGATAGCTTTGCTGGATAAAGTAATCTTGGTTGCAGGTTCTTGCTATTCATCACTTTGAATATTTCTTGCCACTCTCTTCTGGCTTTTAAAATATATTTTATTGATTTTTTACTGAGAGGAAGGGAGAGGGACAGAGAGTTAGAAACATCCATGAGAGAGAAACATTGATCAGCCGCCTCCTGCACACCCCCCACGGGGGATGTGCCCGCAACCAAGGTACATACCCTTGACCGGAATCGAACCTGGGACCCTTGAGGCCACAGGCCGACGCTCTATCTGCTGAGCTAAACCGGTTAGGGCTGTTTCTTTTCTTTTTATGAGTTTGAATTTGTTCTCCCTCCCAGACACACACACATATTCTGAATGCTTAGGTTGTTGGGTTTCAGTATTTTTTTGGTCTCTGATTAATGCAGGGTTTCTCAATCTTAACGCTGTTGAATTTGGGTCAGATACTTCTGTGTTGTGGGGACTGTCCTGTTTGTTGTAGGATATTTAGCAGCAGCCTTGTCATCTAGCTACTTGATGTCAGTAGTTCACCCCCACCCCAATTTCACTCCCCATAGTTGTGACAATAAAAAATGTCTCCATTTGTCCCCTGGAGGGGGAAAATCACCCTTGGTTGAGAACCACAGGGTTAATGCATTTAAAGCTATAGGATTTCCTTTTTGAATAATGCCTTATTATTGCTTGTCTTACTTATAGCCCACACACATTGCATGCAATGTTTATTGTCCAATACAGGTCTACAATTCCTAATCTGTAATTCTTAAATGAAAAAAGCTCTGAAGATGTAACTTTTTCCCTAAGTTTGGTACCAATTAATTACATTTAATGACAAAACTTGACCTAAACAGACATGAGACTACTTAGAGTTTTTATTTCCAACTTTTTTCTTATTGCTAATGTTTTATGGCAAAATATTAATATCTGATTATGGAGTACTGAATCAGATATCATAGGAGTATTATATGAAATATGAAGTATAGCACGGTTTAAGAATCCTAAAAAAGTAAGAATTCTGAGTCGTATCTGTCTGGCTTAAAATGATTTTTTTTTTTTAAATATATTTTATTGATTTTTTACAGAGAGGAAGGGAGAGGGATAGAGAGTTAGAAACATCGATGGGAGAGAAACATCGATCAGCTGCCTCCTGCACACCTCCTACCGGGGATGTGCCCGCAACCAAGGTACATGCCCTTGGCCGGAATCGAACTTGGGACCTTTCAGTCCGCAGGCCGACGCTCTATCCACTGAGCCAAACCGGTTAGGGCCTTAAAATGATTTTTGATAAGCAGCTGTGGATATGAATTTCATTATTTTCTCTGTGAATACCTCTATAACTTGAGTTCGTTTCCAGACATAAATTTATTGAGGTGACATGAGACAGACAAAAACTCATAGATACAGACAACAGAATGGTGGTTACCATAGTTTTTTGTTTTGTTTTGTTTTAAATAGCTTGATGTCAAGTATGATATTTTGGTTAGAGTGAAGCTTTGTATAGAGGAATGGGAAAAAATAAGTTATAAAGGTGAGTTGTGACCAGAACGAAAGGGACCATTAAGATCTAAGGGGTTTGTATTTCATTTAGTGGCAACATTAAGCCATGTCTATTTTTTTGAGTGGGTGGTAACCCTGTTTATGTTTTAAATGCTGAGTGAGAGAGCACTTAGTAAAATGATGCAGTGGCTGTTTCTTCACCTCCCTTTTTCTTCTCTCTGTGGACTAGCTTCATTCTCTTCTCACTACATATGTAGTGAGTTGTGGACTCAAGAGCTAGCACCAAACTTTGTACTTTATGCATTTTCTCACAGTTAAACATAATGTGGTAATTAGAATTTGAACTGTATTGTTAGGGGCTGGTGTTTCATAAAATCATGGTAACTGAAATTCGTGAATATCACAACTGTGCATGTGAGGGCTGCCTGTATTGAGACACCTTAACATGACTTATTATATGACACTATATTATCTGGCTTCTGTTTTTTTTTTTAGATTCATCTTAAAGCAGTTTCTGCCTTACAACTGTGCTTAGCCTACTTACTTATCTCATTTGAATTCCCATACTTCCTGTCCAGACCCTCATTTCTCTAACCCTATGCCCTTCTGTTGTTTTTCTCTTACTCACTCTTAGTTTTTCCATAAACATTACTTTCTTTCGCTGAAAGAATTTTCTGTCCTTTCAGTTTTGGGCTGGGTCTTCTGCCCGAGGTGTTCCGATATCATGAGTACTTTCTCTGTCATAATATAGAACTCATGATCACACTGTATTGCACTCACTCACTTGTTACACATACCACACAGCATTTTCTTTTGAAAAAATATATTTTATTGATCTTTCACAGAGAGGAAGGGAGAGGGATAGAGAGTCAGAAACATCCATGAGAGAGAAACATCGATCAGCTGCCTCCTGCACACCCCCCACTGGGGATGTGCCTGCAACCAAGGTACATGCCCTTGACCGGAATCGAACCTGTGACTCTTCAGTCCATAGGCTGACGCTCTAGCCACTGAGCCAAACTGGTCAGGGACCACACAGCATTTTCCATGCAAACAGATACCATGGCACTTCTGTTTCCTATTATATCCCCAGGGCCTAGTATTGGGGGGAATAAAATAGGTACTCAGTAAAATTTTTTTTTTTAATTTAATGCAAAATCAGAATTTTGGTGGGGTATGAATAGTACAATATTATTAGAATACTAGAGGCCCAGTGCACAAAAATTTGTGCACTCGGGAGGAAGGGGGGGTCCCTCAGCCTGGCCTGTGCCCTCTCGCAGTCTGGGACCCCTCAGGAGATAACGCCCTACAGGCTTAGGCCTGATCCCGGGTAGCAGAGGGCAGGCCCAGTCCCTAGGTGCAGCCCCTGGTTGGGCTCAGAGCAGGACTGATTGGGGAGTTGGGGCGCTGCACCCTGTCATGCACAGAGCAGGGCGGATTGGGAGGTTGCGATGCCACCCTCAGTCATGCTCAGGGTAGGGCCAATTGGGGGGTTGGGGCACCGCCCCCTGTCACACTCAAGGCAGGATCGATGGGGAGGTTGCAGCGCCACCCCCTGTCACGCGCAGAGCATGGCCAATCCGGGGGTTGGGGCGCTGCCCCCTGTCACGCACAGAGCAGGGCCCATCAGGGGGGTTGGGGCTCCTTACCCTGTCACGCACAGAGCAGGGTTGATCAGGGGGTTGGGGAGCTCCCCCCTGTCACGCACAGAGCAGGGCCCATCAGGGGTTGAGGAGCTCCCCCCTGTCACTCACAGAGTAGGGCCGATAGGGGAGTTGGGGCCCCGCCCCCTGTCACACACACAGTGCAGGGCGGATCAGGGGGTTGGTGCGCCGCCCTCTGTCACCCACAGAGCAGGGCCGATCAGGGGGTTGGGGTGCCGCTACTGTCACACTCCGGGCAGGGCTGGTGAGGAGGTTATGGTTCTACCCCATCACACACACAGCAGGGCCGGTGGGGGGGGGGGGGCGCGGTTGGTGCGCCGCCCTCTATCACCCACAGAGCAGGGCCGATCAGGGGGTTGGGGCGCCGCCACTCTCACACTCAGGGCAGAGCCGATGGGGAGGTTATGGATCTACCCTGTCACACACAGAGCAGGGCCTGTGGGGGGGTGGGGGGTTGGGGCGCCGCCACCTGTCACAGACAGAGCAGGGCCGATCTGGGGGTTGGAGCGCTGCACCCTGTCACACACAGAGCTGCAGGGCGATCAGGGGGTTGGGGAGCTCCCCCGTATCAGGCACAGAGCAGGGCTGATCAGGAGGTTGGGGCGCCTTCCCCTGTCACGAACAGAGCAGGGTGGATAGGGAGGTTGTGGCCCCACCCCCTGTCACATACAGAGCCGCAGGGTGATCAGGGGGTTTGGGCGCTGCCCCCTGTCACGCTGATCCCGGTGATGGGAGGCCTCGCGACTCCGCTGATCCCGGTGCTGGGAGGCATATTACCCTTATACTATATAGGATAGAGGCCTGGTGCATGGGTGGGGCCGGCTGGTTTGCCCTGAAGGGTGTCCTGGACCAGGGTGGGGGTCCCCACTGGGTGCCTGGCCAGCCTGGGTGAGGGGATGATGGCTGTTTGCAGCTGGTCACACACCCTTCAGGGTGGGGGTCCTCACTGGGGTGCCTGGCCAGTCTGGGTGAGGGGCTGAGGGCTGAAGCTCCCAACTGCTCCTCTTTTTCTTTTTCTTTTTATTCTGGGCCAGCTTTAGCTCTGGCTCCAGCTCTGAGGCCTCTGCTGCTGAAAGCAGGTATCTGGTTTGTTTGGGTTCTATAATTGAAACAGTGTATAACTCCAGCTCTGAGATCCCGGCTCGCTGAAAGCAGGTTTCTGGGGTTTTGTTTAGCTTCTATATTTGTTACAATGTTTCAAACTGCAGGCTCAGAGGCCGGCAAGGCCGGCAGGGGACGTTGGTTTCCTCCGTCACTGATTCAAGCAAGCTTCATGTTAGTTTCAAGCTGCCTGGCTGCCGGCTGCCATCTTGGCTGGCAGTTAATTTGCATATTGCCCTGATTAGCCAATGGGAAGGGTAGCGGTTGTACGCTAATTACCATGTTTCTCTTTTATTAGATAGGATTAGAAGGTATTCTGGAAGAATGTAGTATATGCTAGTTAAACATGACAACTTAGGTACCAAATTAGGAAATAGTGAAAATTTATACTTCCTTATACTTATCTATAGCTTTTTCTCCATTTTATTTATTTATTTTTAAAATTTTTATTTATTTATTTATTTTAAAAATATATTTTATTAATTTTTTACAGAGTGGAAGGGAGAAGGATAGAGAGTTAGAAACATCAATAAGAGAGAAACATTGATCAGCTGCCTCCTGCACATTCCCTACTGGGGATGTGCCCGCAACCAATGTATATGCCCTTGACTGGAATCGAACCCGGGACCCTTTAGTCTGCAGGCTGATGCTCTATCCACTGAGCCAAACCGGTTAGGGCTTAAAATTTATTTTTAATTACAGTTGACAATACAGTATATTAGTTTCAGTTGTATAACATAGTGATTAGATATTTATAAACCTTACAAAATATACTTCTTTATACTTTATGTGAAATGTTCTTTTGATAGCATACATTCTGTGATTCTTATAGCTGGTTACATTATAGAAAATCATGATTGGAGAAATTGCTTCAGTCTAATATAATAGGTGCTTAATGAATACTTGTTAAATCAATAAAGGGACAACTTAGTGTTATATTTTTTTGTTTCTAATAATTATTTTTATTTATTTCTAAGGTATCTTCATATTTTAATGATCTTCTGGTCATTTGTTGCTGGAGTTGTCACATTCTACTGCTCATTAGGACCTGATTCTCTCTTACCAAATATGCTCTTCACAATAAAATACAAACCCAAGGTAAAATTTATGTGTTCTTATTTATAAAAGTCAATATGTCTGATCCTGTGCTGTTTGATATTATTATTGAAAACATGTTAAAGAAGTAATTAAAAAAAATACATATCTGCTACTTAATGGAAGACATCAAAACATTTTCAAAGTGAAATTTATGTATGTTTATATTTTTAAAGTCTGCAGTTCTCTAAGGAGGAGTTATAAAAAGAAAATACAAAATTCTCAGAAAGTTGGGATTTAAAGTTGCAGTGTATTCTCTAACTGCATATTGACTATGAGGACAATAAATAAAAACAGAGGTTCCCAACGTTGGTTGTACTGTAGAATCACCTGGGAAATCTTTAAGAATAAAGATTCCTGGGCCCTATAGATTTTAATTGAGTAGTTCTATAATAGCCTTGTAATCAGTACTTGTTTAAAAAAGCTTTCCAGGTGATCCTGGGGCACAGGCACAATGAAATCAACCCCATTAATTTCCTAAATATCTATTTGTTTCATAGAAACAAACAGTGAAATAATTAGGCAGTTTGCTTAACCAAAATAATTTGTATTTCTGAAATTTGATAAAGATGGTAGTGTATTGAATCTATCTCTGGTAGGCAAAGGCCCTAGTATGTAGATCAGGATTTAGTGGGATATCTTGAAGTCTTACTTGATAATTCTTCAAGTTGGTGCAGTCCCTCATCTCAGGTTTCTTGGTATTAAACGCAGAGTAAACACAGCTGAAAGTGGTGCTCTGTAACCTTACTAGTTATCACATAGAAAATAGTTTTTTCTTATACTGTTGCTGTAGAGTATTATTTTCAAATATAGATTGATTTTTTTTTATAAGCGACCATAAAAATTGACTTGAATTATAACCTTGGGAACTTGGCTTAAGTATTGTAAAGATGTTTTTTCTCTGTTGTCTATTTAGTTTAGCATGTAGTATTTATTACAAAGAATGGTTTTAGTGTTAAAGCAGACAATAATTTAAAAAAACGCTCTGAATTCATACATTGATTAATAAGCTTTGGAAAAATTGATTCTCTTTTGTAAAGATGATAAGTGAAGTAAAGACAAATTTCCACCTTCCCCTTCCCCAATTTTCCTTTTTTAGCAGTTAGGACTTCAGGAATTATTTCCTCAAGGTCGCAGCTGTGCTGTTTGTGGTAAAGTGAAATGTAAACGACATAGGTAAGTTAAATATTTTTATTTGTTGATCCTTCCAGTTACATTTTGAATTGCAGGCAATTTAATTGTATGATTTTCTTTAGGCCTTCCTTGCTACTTGAAAACTACCAGCCATGGCTAGACATGAAAATTTCTTCCAAGGTTGATGCATCTCTCTCAGAGGTAACTGGTTTAATTAACATTGCCAAATATACTCAAGCAGAAAATATTAAATATCTATGGAAAATTTAATTATGGAGCATCTCAGTATATATTCTACCTAATCAGTCCCTGGCTAGGTAGTTGATTATTATGAAAGATGGGGCTTGAATGATAAGCTAGAAATGTTTTTGGATCCCATGTCTAATTTAAATGGACATTTTAGCCAAATAAAGTACTGTTTAACCTAGTTATTGCTTTACTCTTATAAACAGTCATTTTTAGGATAGGGCAGTAGAAATAACCAATTGCAATTTCAAAGGAGGGACCTGAGCAACAGGGAGCAAATTGTGTGTCTTACTGAATTATGACCTTACTTTTGACTAGCTGAAGGGTAGAACAGAGAATGGGATACTTTTCACTGTTTCTGCATAATTTGGGAATAGAAAGCATGTTCTCTTATCTTTGTTCAAACCAACATTTTATATGTGCCTTTTTGGTACCATATTATATATTTTAGTTATTTCTTTTAAAGACATGTCTTCTCCATTGATCTGAGGAAGCAGTCAAGTTCTTGAAGGCAGGCAATGGAGTCTCATTTGTTCCCAGCACCAAGTGCAGGGCCAGATACATTGTTGGTAGCTAAATTAAATTGAATGATAATTAGTCAAAGAATAGCTTTAGACATCTGTATCCTGCCTAATTATCTTTTTCCCCAGTTTTTTATCCTGCTGTGGCTGAAAGTGTGCTGCATAAATGCCAAACTCCTGGCGTTTTTTGTGTTTTTTTTTTCATTTCTT
The DNA here is from genome assembly GCF_014108235.1 of Myotis myotis. Taxonomy (NCBI): domain Eukaryota; kingdom Metazoa; phylum Chordata; class Mammalia; order Chiroptera; family Vespertilionidae; genus Myotis; species Myotis myotis. The sequence continues at coordinate 55,176,803 of NW_023416379.1, forward strand.
CTGTAAGGTCTTTTTTTTTAAATTAAATGTATTGGGGTGACATTGGTGACTTTTTTCACTGTAAGGATTTTTTCAGGACATTTAAGACTGTGCTATCCAATATGGTAGCCACTACCCACATCTGGCTACCAATAAACACTTGGAATGGTTGTAATGTACTGTATGTGTAAAATATATACTGGATTTTGAGGACTTAGTAAGGAAAAAGGAATGAAAAATATGCTATTAAAGATTTTATTGATTATAAGTTGAAATGATAAATTTTGGATATATTGGGTTAAATAAAATATATCATTAACTTAATTTCACCTGTTTTGTTTTTAAAATGTAGCTATTAGAATATTTAAAATTATATATGTGGCTGCCCTAGCCAGTTTGGATCAGTGTATAGCGCATAGGCCTGTGGACCAAAGGGTCCTGGGTTTGACTCTGGTCAAGGGCAGGTTCCTTGGTTGCAGGCTCCTCCCCAGACTGGGCCCTGCTCAGAGGTCGTGCGGGAGACAACCAATTGATGAGTTTCTCTCACATCGATATTTCTCTTTGTCTTTCCCTCTCCCACTGTCTCTAAAATCAATGGAAAAATATCCTCGGGTGAGGATTAAAAAATAATATATGTGGCTCACATTATATTTCTGTTGGAGATTGCTGATTTGAAGTCTGTTGAAGACAAGACTTCTAACAAGAGTATTTTTTATGTCTTTGACACTTCATATTTCTTTAAAAAAAAAGGAAATATAGCAAAGCTCTTTACCTAGTGTCTGGCACTTTTGGTGTTTGATAAATATTAGCTCGAAATTTAAAAACATATTTTGAGATGTTTTTATATAGGCAGAAGCTGGATTAGGCCGTAGAAATGAAAAGAGCAGTAAGGTATGGTTCCTTTCTTCTAGGAACTTCAGTCTAGGAGGGAAGTTCCCCATATAAACAGGTAATTACAATATAATGTAATGCAGGGAATAATGGAACAAATGTATAAAGTGTATTATTAGTACAGAGAAAGAAGTGCATAAAGTGTTGAGAAGGGCAGTCAGGAAGTATGACTAGAAGTTTGCCAGACTGATAGTGTAGGAAAGGTATTTAAGGTTTTGGGAAGAGCTTTTGAAAGGAAAGAGAGGCTTTGAAACAAGGTGTAATGTTCAGTAAACTGGAGGGTAAAATGTGAAGCAGGATGTGGACAATGAAGAGACAATATTCTTTTTTTTTTTTTTTTTTTTAATTTTCACCCGAGGATATTTTTCTATTGATTTTTAGAGAGAGTGGAAGAGAGAGGGAAAGACAAAGAGAAATATCGATGTGAGAGAAACACATCGATCGGTTGCCTCCTGCATACGCCCCGAGCAGGGCCTGGGCTGGGGAGGAGCTGCAACCGAGGTATGTGCCCTTGACTGGAATGGAACCTGGGACCCTTCGGTCTACAGGCGGACACTCTATCCAATGAGCCAAACTGGCTAGGCAAGAGAGACATTAGTCTAATAGTTAATATTTATTGATAATTTACTATATAGACACTGTGCTAATCACTGTACTTGCATTATTTCATGTAATCACACAACCTATGAAGTAGGTGCTGTTAATAGATTATTTAACCAAAACGGGTTCAGAGAGTTTAAGTAATTTTCTCAAGTTTCATAGCTGGTTAGCAGAGCTCATTCTAAAACTCAGGTCTGGCTTAGTTTTTAACCAGCTTTTGTTTTCTGTTAATCCTCACCCGAGGGTATTTTTCCATTGATTTTTAGAGAGAGTAAACTGCAGGGGGAGAGACAGAGAGAGAAACATCGATGTGAGAGAGATATTGATTGGTTGTCTCCCCCACCTGCCCCAACCAAGGCTGGGGATCAAGCTGGCAACCGAGGCAGGTACCCTTGACTGAAATCAAACCCAGGACCCTTTAGTCCGCAGGCCAACACTCTATCCACTGACCCAAACTGGCTAGGGTCTTAACCAGTTTTTATATAACCATTTAGAAATAAGATAATCAGAGGACTTAAAGGGCCATGCTGAAGAAGTTTAATTGATCATGGAAGCCAGTGACTTCCAACCGTGTAACTAGAATTTTTAGTTGTGACTTACAGGATGCAGTGGGAGGTAAAAAGGGAATAAATGATAACTGCCTGTATGCAGCTTTCTCCTGCCCCTTCAAAAACCAGTGCAGCTTCACTTTTCTTACTTTGATATATTGAGGGTTTCATGCAAGGAAGCGATGTGATCAAATGTTTTAGGTCACTTTGGCAGCTCTATGGGGGTTGGGGATGGGAGCTAGCCTGTAAGGAGGGAGACTAGTTTGGAGGCTATTGCTACAATATAGGGGTGAGATGATGAGGACCTGAAAAGAGCTACTTAGGATGTAAAATCTGTGGGATTTGGTGATTGGTCTTACTGGATATGGGGAATAAAGTAAAACTAAATGTTTAATGGTAAATTTTCTAATCTCCACTCTGTGTCCTATCCCTGTTTATATCCCAACTGATAGCATTAATGTTCAGTTTTTATAGTAAAAAAATCCAAATCTTGTTATCTTACTTTTTAGAGAATCCACAACCTTCATTACTGCTGTCTAGATATACTAGAGGCCTGGTGCATAGATTTGCGCACCAGTGGGGTCTCTTGGCCTGGCCTACGGACATCCGCCCAAGGGGTTCCAGATTTCGAGAAGGTGCAGGCTAGGCCAAGGGACCCCATCGGTGCATGATCAGGGCTAAGGAGGGACCGCAGGAGGGCTATAGGGAGTATCTGACCCATTTCACCCAGTCCCTGATCGGGCCGCTGACTGGGACCATCTTTGCCCAGTCCTGATCAGGGCTGATCAGGGCCAGCCGGCTGGGGAGGGACCGCAGAGGGCTCCAGGGCATGTCTGGCCCATCTTGCCTAGTCCCGATTGGCTGGACCCCAGCAGCAAGCTAAACCAACTGGTCGGAGCGCCTGCCCCCTGGTGATCAGTGCGCGTCATAGCTACCGGTCTAACAGTCTAATGGTCACTTAGGCTTTTATAGATATACTAGAGGCCCGTTGCAGGAAGATTCCTGCAAGAATAGGGCTTCCTGTGGCTGGAGCAAAGCAGAAAAGGGAGCGAAACCCTGTAAGGTGGGCTTCGCTCCCACTCCCAGCAGCTCTGGCTGGGTTTCCTCTCCCGCTCCCAGCTGCTGTGGCGGGTTTGCCCTCCCGCTCCCAGCTGCTGCGGCTGGGTTTGCCCTCCTGCTCCCAGCTGCTGTGGCTGGGTTTGACCTCCCGCTCCCATCTGCTCCGGCTGGGTTTGCCCTCCCGCTCCCGGCCGCTGCTCCTGGGTTTCCCCTCCCGCCTCCTGCCTCCGCATCCTTGGCTCCATTCCTGTCTCCGCCGCCTCTACTTTGCTCCCTTCTGTAGCGCTTTGCTTCCACGTTGTCTTCAGTCTTTGCTCCCAGCCAGTATATGCAAATTAACTGCCATCTTGGTTGGGTTAATTTGCATATAGCCACTCTGATTGGCTGGTGGGCGTGGCTTAAAGTGAAGGAACAGTCAATTTGCATATTTGTCTTTTATTAGTGTAGACTAGAGGCCCGGTGCACAAAAATTTGTGCACTCGGGGGAGGGGGGTAACTCAGCCTGGCCTGTGCCCTCTCGCAGTCTGGGACCCATCGGGAGATAACGACCTGCTGGCTTAGGCCTGCTCCCAGGGTGCAGAGGGCAGGCCCAATCCCTAGGTGCAGCCCCTGGTCGGGCTCAGAGCAGGGCCGATTGGGGAGTTGGGGCGCCGCCCCCTGTCATGCACAGAGCAGGGCGGATTGGGAGGTTGCGATGCCACCCTCAGTCACACTCAGGGTAGGGCCAATAGGGGGGGTTGGGGCACTGCCCCCTGTCACACTCAAGGCAGGGTCGATGGGGAGGTTGCGGCGCCACCTCCTGTCACGCACAGAGCCGCAGGGTGATCAGGAGGTTTGGGCGCTGCCCCCTGTCATGCTGATCCCGGTGCTGGGAGGCATATTACCCTTTTACTATATAGGATAGAGGCCTGGTGCACGGGTGGGGGCCGGCTGGTTTGCCCTGAAGGGTGTCCTGGATCAGGGTGGGGGTCCCGCTTGGGTGCCTGGCCAGCCTGGGTGAGGGGTTGATGGCTGTTTGCAACTGGTCACACCCCCTTCAGGGTGGGGGTTCCCACTGGGGTGCCTGGCCAGTCTGGGTGAGGGGCTGAGGGCCGTTTTCAGGCTGGCGGGTGACTGAAGCTCCCAACCGCTCCTTTTTTTCTTTTTTTTAAAATTCTGGGCCAGCTTTAGCTCTGAGGCTTGGCTCCAGCTCTGAGGCCTCGGTTGCTGAGAGCAGGTATCTGGTTTGCTTGGGTTCTATAATCGAAACACTGTTTCAACTCCAGCTCTGAGATCCCGGCTGGCTGAAAACAGGTTTCTGGGGTTTTGTTTAGCTTCTATATTTGTAACAATGTTTCAAACTGCAAGCTCAGAGGGCAGCAGTGGCAGGCGGGGAACGTTGGCTTCCTCCGTCACTGAAGCAAGCAAGCCTTATGTTCGCTTCAAGCTGCCTGGCTGCCGGCCGCCATCTTGGCTGGCAGTTAATTTGCATATCGCCCTGATTAGCCAATGGGAAGGGTAGCGGAGGTACGGCTAATTACCATGTTTCTCTTTTATTAGATAGGATATAGTCAGATTGAGTACATTGTTTCATTCCCTCCCTGTTGCTTTTTAAAGTTACTGCCCACTGCTGCAAGTCCTTTTAAAAATTAAAACGTACTGCTATACCAGGCTAAAAAAAAAATGGATGGTTTAATATACAAGGTTGGTTTTGTTGCTTTTTCAATATAACTTGTGCAGCTAAAATTTTCACAAAGTGAACATATCTATATAACCAGCACTGGGCAACCTAGAAGTTCCTTCTTGCTCTCTTCTAGTCACTATCCTCCCTTCAAGGAAATCACTGACATCTAATTTTGACCCTTTTCAAAAGGGGTCAAATATGTGTAGTTATCTACTTGTTTCTTCATTTTATTCTGGGAATACTGATTTACAGAGAGAGTTCAGAATACAAAAAAGGCCCTAGCCAGTTTGGCTCAGGGGATAGAGTGTTGGCCTGCAGACTGAAGGGTCATGGGTTCGATTCTGGTCAAGGGCACATACCTGGGTTGCGGCTCGATCCCCAGTAGGGGATGTGCAGGAGGCAGCCCATCAATGATTCTCTCTCATCATGATGTTTCTGTCTCTCTCTCCCTCTCTTTCCTCTCTGAGATCAATAAAAATATATATTAAAAAAAATACAAAAAAGTAGCTTATTTTCCTTCTTTCCAGTGAACTTTCTTGGTTCAGTGAACCTTCAGATTCAGGAACAATTTAAAGTTTTTTAAAATAAATTTTTCATTATGGGAATATTTAGAAATGTGTATGTCATTCTAATAATAACTTTATTTTTTATGGAGTTTTATGGTTTTCAAAGTGTTTTCTCATGTTCTCTTTGATCATCACAACCACCATGTAAGGTTGACATAGGCATTTTGTCATGTATATGATGTTAGTAATTGGGCTAACAAAATTGGTATATATATATATTCAATAGTATATATTAGTAGTTTATTTTCCCAGAATTTACTTAATTAATTTTTCTTTAAAACATAATTTTTATGCAGGTTTTTATTTTTATGCAGGTGCTTGAATTAGTGTTGGAAAACTTTGTTTATCCGTGGTACAGGTATGTTCTTTCTATAACCTTTTTCCTTTAGTATAATAAATACCATTAAGTGAAACGTGCTAATGATGTATTTTAGCGTGGGCCAGGATTTATCAATTTTGGCACTATTGACATTTTAGGCGAACAAATTCTTTGTTGTGAGGTGCTGTACTGTGTGTGCATTAAAGGATATTTAGTAGAACCCCTGGCCTTTTCCACTAGATACTAGTAGCACTCCCTCCTCCTTCTAGTTGTGACACCAAAAATATCTTTAGAGATTGCTAAATGTTACCTGGGAGGTATAATTGGCCCTAGTTAATAACCACTGATGTAGGAAGTCAATTAATAGTTTAGTGATAACAAAGAGGAAAAAATCTTAGGCCACTTTTTGAAAGAAAAGTAACTTGTAGAATTTTTTATTACTCCTAAATATAATAAATGATTTAATACTTTTTATATTTGAAATAATTATACATTTAGAAGAAAAATTTATATTCATATGTTTTATTAAATTGAAAGATAATTTTCCTAAAATATTAAGATTTTTTCAAAGTAACTTCGTTTTCCACATGTGCTATAGATGTACAAGTGTCCTATACCTTGCAGAATATAGAAAATAGTTTAGATCTAAAAAATGAGTACATATTTTCTTACAGAAGCATCAGATATTTAGTTATATATTGAACAGTTATACCTATATGATTTATAGATGTAATATTTAATGACACCTACCCTAATTTTATATTGATTTAGTGTATTTTGAATTTTCTAATTAAAAATGCTAGTGGTTGAATTGATCTATAGTGTATTAAAACAAATTTAATACCATGTTTATGTGTCATATTTTCCTGAAAAGCTCTGTAAATTAATTTTTTATGTTGGATTCTGTCTTAAGTATGGGGAATTTGCCATTTAAGTAAAGTTAATGGTGAGAGTCCTTTTATAAAATAAATCCTGTTATAAAAACTTTCTCTCCCTTGCCAACCTACCATGTTATGGCTCTTTAGACATAAAATATATCTGTATTTCTAAATGTTAAAGTATGTATTTTTCCTTAGTATAGCTTTTGGTGCTGTAATATTCCTTTCCCTGGGATATTTTTAAAAAATTCTTTATTGTTGAAAGTATTACATATGTCTTCTTTTCCCTCCATTGACCTCTCCCCGCCCACTCCCACCCCCCAGCACATGCCCTCACCCCACTACTGTCTGTGTCCATTGGTTATGCTTATATGCATGCATACAAGTCCTTTGGTTGATCTCTTACCCACCCCTCTGCCTTCCCTCTGAGGTTTGTTGGTCTGTTAGATGCTTCTATGTCTCTGTATCTATTTTTGTTCATCAGTTTATGTTGTTCATTATATTCCACAAATCGTGAGATCATGTGATACTTTCTCAGATTGGCTTATTTCACTTAGCATAATGCTCTCCAGTTCCATCCATGGTGTTGCAAATGGTAAAAGTTTTTCTTTTTTACAGCAGCATAGTATTCCATTATGTAGATGTACCACAATTTTTTAATCCACTCATCTGCTGATGGGCACTTAGGCTGTTTCCAAATCTTAGCTATTGTAACTTGTGCTGCTATGAACATAGGGGTGCATATGTTCTTTCTGCTTGGTATTTCTGATTTCTTTTTTTAAAAAAAATATTTTATTGTCTTTTTACAGAGAGGAAGAGAGAGGGTTAGAGAGTTAGAAACATCAATGAGAGAGAAACATCAACCAGCTGCCTCCTGCACACTCCCGACTGGGAATGTGCCTGCAACAAAGGTACATGCCCTTGACTGGAATCGAACCTGGGACCTTTCAGTCCACAGGCCGACGCTCTATTCACTGAGCCAAACCAGTTAGTGCGGTATTTCTAATTTCTTGAGATATATTCCTAGAATTGGGATTACTGGGTCAAATAGGAGTTCCATTTTGAATTTTTTGAGGTAGCTCCATACTCTTCTCCACAGTGGCTGCACCAGTCTGCATTCCCACCAGCAGTGCACTAGGGCTCCTTTTTCTCCGCATCCTCACCAGCACTTGTCGTTTGTTGATTTGTTGATGATAGCCATTCTGTCAGGTGTGAAATGATACCTCATTGTCATTTTGATTTGCATCTCTCATATGATTTGTGACTTTGAGCATTTTTTTTCATGTCTCTCGGCCTTCTGTATGTCCGCTTTTGAGAAGTGTCTGTTTAGGTCCTTTGCCTATTTTTTGATTGGATTGTTTATCTTCCTTTTTTTTTTTATAATATATTTTTATTGATTTTAGAGAGGAAGGGAGAGGGAGAGAGAGATAGAAACATCAATGATGAGAGAGAATCATTGATTGGCTGCCTCTTGCACGCACCCTATTGGAGATCGAGCCCACAACACGGGCATGTGCCCTTGACTGGAATCAAACCCGGGACCCTTTAGTCCGAAGGCCAATGCTCTATCCACTGAACCAAGCTGGCCAGGGCTGTTTATCTTCCTTTTGTTAAGTTGTATGAGTTCCCTATAAATTTTGGAGATTAAAACCTTATTGGATGTAACATTGGCAAATATGTTCTCCCATGCAGTGGGCTGTCTTGTTTTGTTGATGGTTTCTTTTGCTGTGCAGAAGCTTTTTATTTTGATGTAGTCCCATTTGTTTATTTTCTCCTTAGTTTCCATTGTCCTAGGACAGTGATGGCGAACCTATGACACGCGTGTCAGAGGTGACACGCGAACTCATTTTTTTGGTTGTTTTTTCTTTGTTAAATGGCATTTAAATATATAAAATAAATATCAAAAATATAAGTCTTTGTTTTACCATGGTTGCAAATATCAAAAAATTTCTAAAAAAAAAAAAAAAAATTTCTATATGTGACACAGCACCAGAGTTAAGTTAGGGTTTTTCAAAATGCTGACACGCCGAGCTCAAAAGGTTCGCCATCACTGTCCTAGGAGATGTGTTGGTAAAGATATTGCTACAACATATGTCTGATATTTTGCTGCCTATGGATTCTTGTAAGATTTGTATGGTTTCCTGTCTTACATTTAAGTCTTTTGTCCATTTTTAGTTTATTTTTGTGTATGGTGTAAGTTTCCCTGGGATATTGTAATAATGGGAAGCATGGTTGGTAAATTATCTTCCTTATTCTACCTAGGGACTTAACAGTTAGCACCATCTTCAAGTGCAGGATGTCACCATTACACATCTTGATTAGGGAAGTGTCCTAGCTCTCCTAGGGACCTCAAGATCTCAGGAAAATAAAAAGTAGCTCCTCAAAAGAAGGTTGTCAGAATTTTTGTTTAAAAGCATTTGAATTTTAGTTTCTTCTTTTTCAAATAATACATACTTTTTTCTTTATATTTGGAATTAGTTTATATTATTAATCTATAAATATTTTAAATAAATTTAAAATTTATTGTATATTAATTGTATATTAATTTAATTCAATTGCTTCTTCAAAATTCCTTGTTTTGCTTCTTAGAAATTTTTTTGATGCTGCTTAGAAAATGATTTTGGTACTGTAAAAATATGACTATGTACATTATGGATGTCTACAGGGAAATATATACTTCAATTTAGTTAATAGTGATTGTTTTGGTACTAGAATTATGGGAGATGTTTATTTTCTTTTATATATATTTGTCTTTTATTCTGTAATGTAATGTATTATTTGTTAAGAAACAAAAGAAAAATAGCATAAATAAATGGAAAAAAACTAGGAAGCTCTAAACTTCCCTTGCTTTCTAGAAAGTGAAGCTGTATATTTCTCTGGACTTCTAAATTCTTGTTTTTCTCCTTAATTGAAGGGATGTAACAGATGATGAGTCCTTTGTTGATGAACTGAGGATTACTCTAAGATTTTTTGCATCTGTCTTAATTCGAAGGATTCACAAGGTACAAGTTTATAATGAGAAATTTGGGAATTTGAGGCCTTATGGTTACTAAAGAGAGTTTTAAAAATCTTATATTTACTTTATCCTATACTGTATATATTTGTGTTTTCTTTTTTCACTTTTCATTTTTTTTAGATTAAAAAATGAGTGGATCACTTATGATTCATTGATCAGTTTTACTTTAATGCTTAGACATTTTGGTTTGTGGCAGTTAGAAATGAAAAGACAACTATAGGAAAAACAGTCATGTTCCAGTTTGATGAATTTACTGTGTAAATGGTAATTATTTTGACCTACTTTTTAAAAAGATGTTTGAGCCATATTTTGTGTATGTTTGGGTCTTTTCCTACAGATATATTTTTATAGTGTGTTAGTGATAGACACACATACTTGTCTACTGTAGAATTTAATATATTTATAATAAATTAGTATATAATATCTCTGCCATTAGTATATAAAATAAAGATTAATCTTGTTGAACATTCCTATACATTCAAGAAATGAACAATACAGTCAAACACTATAGAAGCCGAAACCGGTTTGGCTCAGTGGATAGAGCGTCGGCCTGTGGACTGAAAGGTCCCAGGTTCGATTCCGGTCAAGGGCATGTACCTGGGTTGCGGGCACATCCCCAGTAGGAGATGTGCAAGAGGCAGCTAATCGATGTTTCTCTCTCATCGATGTTTCTAACTCTCTATCTCTCTCCCTTCCTCTCTGTAAAAAATCAATAAAATATATTAAAAAAAAACAAAAAACAAAACACTATAGAAAAGATATGCAAAAAATATGAATAAGCAGTTCACAAAAGAAAAATATAAAATGGCCAATGAATACTTAAACTATGTTGTTTCATCAAATATAACTTTTTGATAAGATACTTTAATATACCTTAATATACATATATATTTAAAATAATAGACTTTAAAAAATATTTTTATTGATTTCAGAGAGAGAAAGGGAGAGGGAGAGAGAGATAGAAACATCGATTGACTACCCCTGAAAGATAAAAAAGAGTGATAATATATACTAATGATGATTGTGGGGAAACAGGCAAAGCAAGTATGACTCCAAATTGGTGTAACTCTTATGCTGGAAGGCAGTTTGGGAATCTTCATTAAAATATTTAAAAATGTTTATACTCCCAAATTTAATTCCATTTTTGAACAATATATTTTAAAGAGATAATCAGAGTTTATGTAAAAATGTATGTCAAGAATTCATTTCTATAATGAAAACCTGTTTTTTTTAATGATAAGATTGTTGGTTAATTAGTATACATGCTATCTATAGAATTCTACTTAGCCATGAAAAGTGACTTTGTAGAATAGTACTTATTTCCATGGGAATTTATCTCCTGTAGTCAAGTGGAAGGGGCTAGAAAATAATACATGTGGCATTTTTCCATTTTGAAAACAAAGCCTATCAAATGCCAAAGTCCAATAAATTTTCTTTTTGGTGATTTATTTTATTTGCAATTTATTTTTAGTTATTTTATTTTATGGGTGTTCATATAAGCCCTCAGTCCTCTCTCACTAACCTACCATAGTCACTAGTTTCCAGAATGAAAAAGTTTATTTGCAGGTAGTCTTAGTAAACACAAGTTTATAGTCTCAGAGATTTTTCCTTGAAAGCATTTAAAACACATCAAAGAAATAAACCATGAATAAAACATTGTGAGAAAAATTTATTATATAGGACATGCATATTAAGATATTTTCATTACTGTGGTAGAAAAATTTTCTAAAGCTACAGTTACTATGATCTAAGAATATAAAGTGCTCTTAAAATTAAGTTTTTATTCCCCGCTCTGATCTCCAGGTTCCACAAAAACAATTTTCCCCTGCAGTTTCTTAGGGTGTCCCCAATTAGGTGATCCTATGTATTGGGCTTAGTAATCAAAAGCAAGATTTTAAAGAGGAAAAAAAAAAAGAGAGAGGAAAAAAGAGCCAGAGTAAGTGCGCAAACTCCGGCTCTGCGGTGCAAATCTGTGCAGTCTTTTTTTCCCCTTGGTCTAAGCAGCCGGCACACTGTTAAAATGTTTAGGCAGCCCTTTTGCGCCCAGTTCAGCTATGAGTTGCTTTTTCGAGTTCCCTTCTGTTAGCAGCCCTGCAGATCCTCTTCCACATTCGCATATCACGCCAGCCCCAGCGTCCATGGACTTTCCTGGCGCAGACTTCCCTGGATCCTCCAGCTCCCACCGTGCGCGTTTTTCTCTCCTGCCCGGACCACAGACCTCACCTTATCCTAGGTGAAATCTGACCTTTCCGTGAGGGGGTGCAGAGCTCCTCTGAATCTGCGTGCTAGCGCCACTTGGGGACCGGTGTTCCCGGGTTCGCAGCTGTTCGCTGGGTGCTGTTGTTGTAGATTCCCCATAAAATTAAGTTTTTGAAAGATTCCAAATAACAACATCTCATTTTTAAGACCATGTGTTCCTATCTTAAATATATATCGTGTTCTTGTCATTGTAACTTAGTGATAATTATTTTAAAAGTTTTATTTTAATGTTGAATTTTTCTAGGTGGATATACCATCTATTATAACCAAGAAACTATTAAAAGCAGCAATGAAGCATATAGAAGTGATAGTTAAAGCCAGTCAGAAAGGTAATACAAGTTTTTACTATAAAGTTTGAGTGATTTTATTTTTATATATCAACTTTCATCTTAAATATTTAAGTATGGGTACTTAAACATTAACAGGTGCATTCAAAATGCTATGAGAGTACTCTTAAACAAATAATTTTTAATAGTTTGTTAATCATATAAGTGATTGTGAAAACTCAGCAATCTATGAAAATTAAAATACAGTTAACTTTTAGATGTAGGGTTGATTACTTTCGAGTTATATTGGATGATTTTTTGTTGCCTTCATTGCTTCCTCTAAAGTATATCTCACTCTCTTCCCCCTTTCTCCTTAATGATTTCACAATTTTGACTTAGCCTATATACTATCCATCCTATATACTGCCTATCCTATAGGGTGTCTCAAAATTCACGCAAGATTTGAATTTTGCGTGAGCATTAACAACAACAACAACAAAAAATAAAAGCCTAATTTACTTGGTTTATTGAATCAGATTCTACTATCTGTTGCCCTTTGATTTCAATCCCTTCAATTTGATAAGCATTACCAAGTATCAATTATGGCCCAGGAGCAGGGACAATGAAGGCCACGGCTTTGCATATGTGCCAGCAAAGCCGCGGAGGCCATTTACCCGATGTGCTATTCCATACATAACCCTATACTGTATACTTTATGAATCAATAAAAAACTTACAATTTTTAATTATAAACCTGTGTTTTCTATCAAAATTACTTCTTGTGTGAATTTTGGGACACCCTATATGTACTGCTGCTGTATTAATTTTACTATTCTTATATGGTACCTCCCTACTAACCAAAATTAATGACTGCTGTAGAGTCTAAACTGTATATTTAAATTATTTTCTGTCATTGAATATGTTGATCTGCTTTTGTCTTTTATTGTGTACTAGAGGCCTGGTGCACAAAATTCATGCACTCAGTGGGTGGGGGTCCCTCAGCCCAGCCTGCACCCTCTCGCAGTCTGGGAGCCCTTGGGGGATGTCCTAAGCCAGCAGTAGGACATCCTTAGCACTGCTGTGGAGGCGGGAGAGGCTCCCACCACTGCCGCTGCACTTGCCAGCCGTGAGCCTGGTTTCTGGCTGAGCGTCACTCCCCTGTGGGAGTGCACTGACCACCAGGGAGCAGCTACTGCATTGAGCGTCTGCCCTCTGGTTGTCAGTGAGCATCATAGCAACCAGTCGTTCTGCCATTTGGTTGATTTGCGTATTAGCCTTTTAAAATATAGGAGGATTGTGCATTAGCCAGGATGACCTATTTGCAGTTTCTCATGTGTGTCCTGGCCTTTATACTGTCATGATTTGCACATAGCATATGTTCAGCAAATTTTTTTTTTCTGGTTGAAAGGATGAAATCTTCATTTAGGACTTTTCTTGCTCTTAGGTCAAGCTGAAATGTTTCTTTTTATTTATTTATTTATTTTATTATTTTTTAAAAAATATATTTTACTGATTTTTTACAGAGAGGACGGGAGAGGGATAGAGAGTTAGAAACATCCATGAGAGAGAAACATCGATCAGCTGCCTCTTGCATGCCTCCCACTGAGGATGTGCCCGCAACCAAGGTATATGCCCTTGACCGGAATTGAACCTGGGACCCTTGAGTCTGCAGGCCCACACTCTATCCGCCGAGCCAAACCAGTTAGGGCGAAATGTTTCTTTTTAAATGAAATGGTTTCTTGCTATATTCTTGCATCTTTGCCAAACTGATTTTATTTTTGTTTGCATTTGGTATTCTTTGTCAGTGTTTTCTCAGTATCTTCTGCAGAATACTATTCTATGTAAGACGACCATGTAGAAGAGGTTTCATGGTCATGTTTTCTGTTAATTCCTACGTATTGTATTCCTCTTCTGGAAATACCCTGTAAGTATTAGCATACCTAAATCTCTGAGTAGTCCTGCAGCAAATAAATAGCTTTAACTTTGTTTAAGCCAGTGCATCCCAAACTCATTTGAGCATGAAGCCAATATTTCCTTCCTCAGAATATCAGTGAATATAATCAGAGTACATTTGGGGAAATTATATCCTAGGCAGAGTTGAAATTAAAGTAAATTATTAGTTTATTTGTTCTTTGGTGTGAATCATTCCTCAGGTATGAGAAACATTTCAAATTATATTTTAAAACATGTTTTCTGGGTTTATCTTATAATGTTATAACAAGTAAAAATAGTTTTACTTCAACATAGTTAAAAAGTAGAAGAGTTTGAATAGAGTTTGTAATTGTTAAATAAAAAATTAACTTTTAAAATCTTGTCCTGTTATGGGCAGAAACATACTAGAAGATAGTAACTTTGTTGTAGCCATTTTGTTAAGGTTACTTAACTATTAAAGAACATAAGAAAGAAACCTCTATGAAAATAGAACATAGAAAATATGACTTTTTTTATTAGTAAACTTAATTTTTTTAGAAAAGTTTTAAGGTTAGAGAAAAATTGAGCAGTAAGTATAGAGAGTTCCCATATATCCCCTCTATTCCCCTATTATTGACATCTTGCATTATGTTGGTACTAGAGGCCCAGTGCATGGATTTATGCAGCAGTGGGGTCCCTTGGCCTGGCCTGCACCCTCTCGCAATTCAGGAGCCCTCGGGGAATGTCAGACTGCTGGTTTCGGCCCTGTCCCCACAGGCCAGGCCAAGAGACCCTGCCAGTGAACAAATCTGTGCACCGGGCCTCTAGTATGCAAGATCTTTGGTTAATCTCTTCCAGCTCTCCCCTCTCCCCCCTTCCCTCTGAGATTTATCAGTCTGTTCCTTGTTTTCACGCCTGAGTGTTGAGAATTTGCCCCCTGGTGGTCAGTGTGCATTATAGCTACAGGTCGAACGGTTGCTTAGGCTTTTATATAGATACTAGAGGCCCGGTGCACAAAAATTTGTGCACTGGCGTTGGGGGGGTGGTGGTGTCCCTCAGCCCGGCATGTGCCCTCTCACAGTCTGGGATCCCTCGGGAGATAACGACCTGCTGGCTTAGGCCCACTCCCGGGTGGCAGAGGGCAGGCCCAATCCCTAGGTGCCTGCCCCACAGCCCCTGGTCGGGCTCAGAGCAGGGCCGATTGGGGAGTTGGGGCGCCGCCCCCTGTCATGCACAGAGCAGGGCGGATCAGGAGGTTGCGATGCCACCCTCAGTCACGCTCAGGGTAGGGCCGATTGGGGGGTTGGGGCGCCGCCCCGTCACACTCAAGGCAGGGTCGATGGGGAGGTTGCGGCGGAACCGCCTGTCACGCACAGAGCAGGGCGGATCAGGGGGCTGTGGTGCCACCCCTGTCACATACAGAGCCAGCTGATCAGGGGATTGGGGCGCTGCCCCCTGTCACACACAGAGCAGGGCCCATCAGGGGGTTGGGGCTCCGCACCCTGTCACACACAGAGCAGGGCCGATCAGGGGTTTGGGGAGCTCCCCCCTATCAGGCACAGAGCAGGGCTGATCAGGCGGTTGGGGTGCCTTCCCCTGTCACGAACAGAGCAGGGCGGATAGGGAGGTTGTGTCCCCACCCCCTGTCACACACAGAGCCGCAGGGCAATCAGGGGGTTTGGGTGCGGCCCCCTATCACGCTGCTCCAGGGGCCAGGAGGCCTCACGGCTCTGCTGATCCTGGTGCTGGGAGGCCTCGCAGCTCTGCTGATCCCGGTGCTGGGAGGCATATTACCCTTTTATTATATAGGATAGAGGCCTGGTGCATGGGTGGGGGCCGGCTGGTTTGCCCTGAAGGGTGTCCTGGATCAGGGTGGGGGTCCCCACTGGGGTGCCTGGCCAGCCTGGATGTGGGGATGATGGCTGTTTGCAGCTGGTCACACCCCCTTCAGGGTGGGGGTCTCTACTGGGGTGCCTGGCCAGTCTGGGTGAGGGGCTGGCGGGTGACTGAAGCTCCCATCAGCTCCTTTTTTCCTTTTTTTTAATTTTTTATTCTTGGATTTATGGCTGTCACTGGAGCTGAGAGCCGGCTTTAGCTGTGAGACCTTGCTGCTGAAAGCAGGTTTCTGGCTTTGTTTACTTTCGGTATTTGAAACTTTGTTGCGACTCCAGCTCTGAGATCCAGGCTGACTGAAAACAGGTTTCTGGGGTTTTGTTTAGCTTCTATATTTGTAACAGTGTTTCTTAGCAGCTCAGAGCCCAGCAGCGGCAGGTGGGGAACGTTGGAGTCCTCCGTCACTGAAGCAAGCAAGCCTCCTGCTCGTGTCAGTAGCCTGGCTGCCGGCTGCCATTTGGCTGGCAGTTAATTTGCATATCGCCCTGATTAGCCAATGGGAAGGGTAGCTGATGTACGGCTAATTACCATGTTTCTCTTTTATTAGATAGGTTATAGATATTTGTTACAATTGATATACTAATAATGATACATTATTATTAACTGAAGTCTATAGTTTTATTAGTGTTTGCTCTCTTTTAGATTGATTTTAGAGAGAGAGGAGAAGAAGGAGGGGGAGTGGGGAGAGAGAAAGAAATATCGATTTGTTGTTCCACTTATTTATGCATTCACTGATTGATTCTTTTATGTGTGCTGACTGGGGATCAAACCCCAGGGCTAGGGTTTGCTCTTTTTATTGCATATTCTATGGATTTTGACACACAGCATAATGCCATGTATCCACCATTACAATATCACACTAAATAGTTTCACTGTCTCAAAAGTTCCCTGTTTCACCTATTCATTCCTCCCTCCTTTCTTCATGAAAACCTGGCAACTGCTGATCTTTTTTATTTTTTTAAAATATATTTTTATTGGTTTCAGGGAGGAAGCGGGGAAGCGAGAGAGAGAGAGAGAGGGAGTGAGAGAGAGAGAAACATCAGTGATGAGAGAGAATCATTGATCAGCTGCCTCCTGCACTCCCCCTACTGGGGGTTGAGCCTGCAACGTGGGCATGTGCCCCGACCAGGAATCAAACCCAGGATCCTTCAGTCCGAAGGCCAATGCTCTATCCACTGGGGGTAAAACTGGCTAAGGCTACTGATCTTTTTTTTTTTTTTTTTTAAATATATTTTATTGATTTTTTACAGAGAGGAAGGGAGAGGGATAGAGAGTTAGAAACATCGATCAGCTGCCTCCTGCACACCCCCTATTGGGGAAGTGCCCGCAACCAAGGTACATGCCCTTGACCGGAATCGAACCTGGGACCCTTGAGTCCACAGGCTGATGCTCTATCCACTCAGCCAAACCGGTTAGGGCGGCTACTGATCTTTTTACTGTCACTACACCTTTGCCTTTACAGAACATTATATAGTTGGAGTTATGTAGGTAGACTTGCTGCTTTCATTTAGAAATATGCATTTAATGTCCCTTCATGTCTTTTCATGGCTTGATAGCTCATTTCTTTTTATTACTCATATTCCATTGTATAGATGTGCCACATTTTGTTTATCCATTCATCTATTGAAGGACGTCTTGGTTGCTTCCAAATTTTGGCAATTATGAATAGAGCTATAAACATTTGTGTGTAGATTTTTGTATGGGAAAAGATTTTTAATATAGTCTTTATTTTGTTCTAAAGATAAATACTTTTAACTCAGACTATGAGTAAATTGAATCATTTTTAGTCAAATTGATCAGTTTAATAAAAATCCTCAAATTATTTTATCTCTATGAAAATGTTTTACATTTATAGACAGACCAGTTTGACTGAAATTCATTGTTGAGTCTTTGCATGATAAGGGTTGCTAATTTGCTGCTATTCGTGTAAAAAAGGGTCCTCAATTTAAAAAATCACCATTAGCCCTGGCTGGTGTGATTCAGTTGGATGAGCGTTGTACTGTGCACCAAAAAAGTTGCTGGTTCGATTCTCTGTCAGGGCATATGCCAGGGTTGTGGGTTGGTTCCCCTTGTCAGAGTGGGTTTGGTAGCCAACCCATCAATGTTTTTCTCCCCCCCCCCTTAAATCAATAAAAACATATTAAAAATCACTATTAAATTCTAGATCGGAGTAATAACATTGCAATTACTGAAATTCATAAGGACTGTTATTTTATCTAAAGGTCCTGGTGTTCTAAATATGACAGTAAATTAGATAAAATTGCAAAAATGGTTTTCAGAGTTTTGATTTTTCATTTCTTCAGTGCATAAATTTGTTCTTTAAATTCCTTGGCCTCACAGTTTTTAACTCAGGAAATAATTAAAGGTTCACCTCTTCATCCATATTTATCCTCTTCTCTTAGTGTTTTCTCTTAATCTGCCTCTTGAGAGTAGGGATTACACAGGGTGGGACAAAGCAGGTTTATAGTTGTTCATATGGAAAATAACACAGTAATCTATAAATATAAAAGGCTAATATGCAAAGTGTTCCCTTGGGAGTTCGACCAGGAGACTGGGAGTTCAATTGCTCACTATGACGTGCGCTGCCCACCAGGGGGCAGCGCAGAATGAAGGAAGACCCCAGCCAGCAGCTAGCAACAGGGGAAGGGAGGTCCCAGCTGGCAGCCGGAAGGCCTGATCGGTTCTGATCACCAGCCAGGCCTAGGGACCCTACCCATGCATGAATTTCATGCATCGGGCCTCCAGTCTATATATATAAAAGCCTAAGCGACTGGCTGAATGGCTGACCATTTGACCGTCTGACCGAAGCTATCATGCGCACTGACCACCAGGGAGCTGAGCTGCAGTGACTTGGCAGCTGCGGTTCTCGGGTGACATGCCCGGAATCAGAGAGGAGGGAGTCTGATTCCGGGGTGCGTCACCTGAGATTCGCCCTTTCACAATCTGGGAACCCTTGGGGAATGTCGGAGAGCCAGTTTTGGCCTGATCTCTGCAGACCAGGTCGAGGGACCCCACCAGTGCATGAATCTGTGCACCGGGCCTCTAGTTAATAAATAATAATAAAAAAATTGTTTCACATACTCACAATTATAAGCCTACTTTTGCCCCAACTTGTATTGACATTTTCTATCTATGTAAGTACTTCCATGAACCTTGGAAATGTTTTTATATATGACGCATTGGTTTAATTTAAATTCAGTAATAATTGTGCAGAAGGATTCAGTCTTTCATCCTGAAGTTATCTCCTTGTCATGTATTTTAGGGTCTTTTCCTTTTGTGGTTTGAAAACTGTTGACTGGTTAGGCAGTAGATATACTAGTGACTAGTGGGGATTAGTCTATGCCCTGTTTTCCAGCATCTGTATTTTGCTATATTCCCCACTAATGTTATCCTCCTTCTATATTCTTTTTATCTTTTGCCTGATTTCTTTATTTTCTTATTATCTAGGACTGCAGAAATCTCTCATGTCTGACAGATGTTGAACAAGTTCAAATCTAGTGATTTAACTTATATATATTGTGTATGCATGCATAATCACACCAGATATTTTAATTGCTTATACATTTTGAATGACAACTTTTCAGTGTTAATAACTATTTACCAATATGGAAACTGGGGCTCAAAGGGATTATAGCATTTATTCAAGATCATACAGTAAAGAAGTTGGAAGTGAAATTTAGCATAGCTTAGTCTTCTTATTTTAAATCCCTGCTTATAAAATAAATTTTTTTAAAACCAGTATTCCAAATTCTTGGGGGAAAATACTTGCATAATCCTATATAATAAGAGCCTAATATGCAAAGTGTCTGGTCATCCAGTTGGCCATTTAACCAATCAAACCGTAATATGCTAAGGCTGCTCAGCTGCTTGCTATGATGTGCACTGACCACCAGGGTGCAGACAGTTGACTGGTCGACCAGTTGCTATGACATGCACTGACCACCAGGGGGCAGATGCTCTGACTGGTAGTTTAGCTTGCTGCTGGGATCTGGCCGACAGGGACTGAGCAAGATGGGCCGGACATGCCCTGGAGCCCTCCTGCGGTCCCTCCCCGGCCGGCCAACCTCCCATGTCCCTCCCTGGCCCAGATCTTGCACCAGTGGGGTCTCTCGGCCTGGCCGGCACCCTCTTGCAATCTGGGATCCCTAGGGGGATGTCAGAGAGCTGGTTTCAGCCCAACAGTGGAACGACCAGTCATTATGATGTGCACTGACCACCAGAAGGCAGATGCTCAATGCAGGAGCTGCCCCCTGGTGGTCGATGTACTCCCATGGGAGTGCTGCTCAGCCAGAAGCTGGGCTCACGCTTCTGCGGCAGAGCTAAAGATGTCCAACTGCTGGCTTAGACCCGCTCCCCGTGAGTAGCGGGCCTAAGCCATCAGTTGGACATTCCCTGAGGTCTCCCAGACTGTGAGAGGGTGCAGGCCAGGCTGAGGCCAGGCTGAGTGCACGAATTTCATGTACCGGGCCTCTAGTTATAAAATAAAATGCATGTCTTGCCTGGCCTGAGTGGACCTGGGTTTCAAGTTTGATCCTCAGTTGGAGAGCATGTGGAAGGAAACCAAGTGATGTTTCTCTCTCTCTCTCTCTTTCTCTCTTTCTCCCTCTCTCCCTCTCTCCCTCTCTTCCTCTCTTCCTCGCTCTCTCTCTCTCTCTCTCAGCATATCTTCGGTTGAAGATTACAAAAAAAAGCGTGTCTTGTAAAAACTATGTCCTTCTTTACTAGTCCTGCTTTTGTACCTCTGGCATAAATTCATCTTCTTAGTACTCATATTATTAGAATGTGTATGTTGGCTTTTTTGGTAAATGTATTTATATTCTCTTTCAATAAAAATAGAAGTAAGTAGTCAAAAGTAAATGCTGTTGAATTAGAGTTAAGATTCCCTTCACAGACTCCATGATTTTATTTTAATTAGCTAATGAATTAATTAAAATATTTTTATTAATTTCAGAGAGGAAGGGAGAGGGAGAGAGAAATAGAAATAACAATGGTGAGAGAGAATCATTGATCTGCTTCCTCCTGCACACCCTACACTGGGAATCAAGCCCGCAACTCGGGCATGTGCCCTGACTGGGAAGTGAACCGGGGTCCTCTTGGTTCATGGGTCAACACTCAACCACTGAGACACACCAGCTAGGCCAGACTCTATGATTTTAAAACTTGGCACGAAATGCAGATAAGGGAAAGCATTTTCTCCTCGGCTTTTGAAGGCTGTAAAAAGGAGTAGCAATTCAATTACTTTCAAGTTTTAAAATATTGGTTTAATGCTTGACCTTTTAAGAAAACTTTATGTTAATATAGCTTTTATCATCAGTTAGTATTTATTAAGTAATCTATCTGTTCATGGAGTCCACCTTACAGAGTTCTGTACTTTTGTGTCTTTAAGATAAGATACAAAATTTTGGGCATAAGATACAGAATTTTACCAAGGAAGCCATTTTCTATAGAATAATTACTTTAAAGGATTACCTGAATGAATTTGGTGTGAAAACAGAGACAATAAGAATATTAAGGTTTTTTCTGTTTTTTTTTTTTTTTTTTTTTTTTTTTTTGTATTTGCAGAGGATGTACATTTTATAACAAAAGCTTTGGGTATGCTAGAAAATGTTTTCTTTAGTTTTTTCCACTTTTTAAAAAACATTTGCTTTTGTTTACTATGATTTGTATAGTAGTGACATAGTTCAAATTCTTATTTGCCAAGGAGGAAAGGTTTTTTTAATTGCAAAATTTAAAAACTTCTAGCCAAAAGGAAAATTACTTTTTTACATTCTGGTTGTAAAAAATTTCTCAGTAGAATACATAATGGGAAGAAAGGAGGGCTAGGAAAAGAATGACTAGGGAAGGAATGACTATGTTAAATGATTTTTTGTTAGTGGAAATGGCTGAAGTAATTTAATGTTGATTAAATTATTTAAATATTTATTTTCTATCTATATTTATAGTGGAAAATGCAGAGTTTTTACAGCAAGCGGCATTAGAAGAATATGGTCCAGAGCTTCATGTGGCCTTGAGGAGTCGAAGGGATGAATTACACTATTTAAGGAAACTTACTGAACTACTTTTTCCTTATGTTTTGCCTCCTAAAGCAACAGACTGCAGGTATAAATAGCCTGGAAAATGTCAGCAGTATTTGCAACCATGCCATATGAATATTGCTATTCTTAAGCATAGTAGGAGTACACTGAAACTTGAGGTTAGTCTATGACATGAATACTTTATTTAAAAATATAATTTATCAGGTCTTTTATTTAAAATGTCAGATAATACATTCCTATTGATTTCAAAGAGAGGAAGAGAGGGATGGAAACATGAAAACATGAATGATGAGAGAGGATCACTTATTGGCTGTCTCCTCCACACCCCCTCACTGGGGATGGAGCCCGCAGCCTGGGCATGTGCTCTGACTGGGAATCAAACCTGTGATCTTTTGGTGCATGGGACAGTGCTCAACCAACTGAGCCACACCAACAAGGTCCGTTGCCCATTTTTTAATTTGTTTTTTTGGTGTTGAATTTTGTAAGTTCTTTATATATTTTTAGGATATGAATCCCTTATCAGATGTATCTTTGGAGAATATGTTCTCTCATTCAGTTGGTTGTCTTTTCATTTTGTTGATGGTTTCTTTTGCTGTGCAAAAACTTTTTAAAGAAATATTTTTATTGATTTCAGAGAGGAAGAGAGAGAGAGAGAGATAGAAACATCAATGATGAGAGAGAATCATTGATTGGCTGCCTCCTGCATGCCCCCCGCTGGGGATCAAGCCCACAACCTGGGCATGTGCCCTTTACCAGAATTGAACCCGAGAACCTTTAGTCCACAGGCCGATGCTCTATCCACTGACCAAACCAGCCAGGGCTGTGCAAAAACTTTTTAGTTTGATATAGTCCCATTTATTTTTTCTTTTGTTTTCCTTGCCCAAGGCAATATATCAGAACAAAAAACTGCAATGAGAAATGTCCGAGATTGATGTTTCTTTTTAAAGACATGTACATAATGACTCACTGGGAGCAACAATTTGAACAAACTGTACAGACAAATTTGGGTTTTAAGGTGTCCACCTAGGAAGAATAGTTAGATGTTATTTGATACGTCCTCCCTTGATCTGGTATGAGAATATTTAGATTATTCCATAAATTACCTCATTAATCTTACCCTGATAATCCTTAGAGCAGAAACCATGGCTTATTTTTTCAGATGTACTTTAAATGTTACTTTATTTTATTACAAATTTTCATTTTAATAAATTTAAAAATTTATTTACCTAAGTCCTTCCTGCTAAGGAAATGCTTTTTTCTCTTAAGTAGTATTCTCTTTTAGCCAGTTAAGGACTCCAAGTGTCGCCTGTAGATCAGTAGCATAAGCATCACCTGGGAGCCTGTTAGAAATACAGAAGGTTGGGACACACTCCAGACCTGCTGAATCCTAGTTTGCATTTTGCAAGATTCCCACGTAAGAACTGACGTAAATCACTAACTGTATACACCATTGTTTCTTTTTCTAGATCCTTGACTTTACTTTTAAGAGAGATCCTCTCAGGATCTGTGTTTCTTCCTTCTTTGGATTTCCTAGCTGATCCAGTAAGTCTTAAATTTTTTTTCTTTAATTGCATTTAAAATTTATCATCTTAAATGTTTTTATATATGCAGTAGTAGTAGTAAGTACATAATGTTGAGCATCCATCACTACTACCCTGCCGGGGTCCAACCCCAGTGGGTCCAGGGGTCCCCAAAGGTGTGGACGGAGTCGGCGAAGAAGGAATGACACGGAGACAGTGTTCAGTTGATCAGCAGCCTAGCCAGGATCTCTAGCCAGGATCTCCAGCCAAGTTCTGGTCTGGATCTCCAGAGAAGTTCTGGTTAGGATCTCCAGCCAGGTTCTGTATCCATGTTGTCTTGCTAGGTTCTCCAGCCAGGTTCTGTAGCCAAGTTCCCTCGCTAGGTTCTCCAGCCAGGTTCTGTCCAGGTTCTCCAGCCAGGTTCAGTTACCAGGTTCTAGTCAGGTTCTCTTGCCAATTTCTGTAGTCAGGTTCAGTCCAGGATCTTTTGCCATGTTCTCTCCAGCGAAGTTCTTCTGTCTCTAGGTTCTGTCTTCTTAGTTCTGTGTTCTAAGTTCTGTCTCTTGCTGTCTTGTTACATCTGTATTTATACCAGTTGATTCAATCCTATCAATCTCTATTACAAAGGTTAGGGCGTTTCTTATCTCCATTCCAGGGAGTAAAGATTATGTAGCTTAAGCATGATTGTTCGTAGTTAAAGTGATTAATTACCCGCCTGGCACTTAGTTAAGAGGTTCTATTCCCTCCCTAACTTCAGGGGAAAATCCCTACCTGGGGAAACAACCTTTTTCAGAGAGGAGACCTTGGTTAAAACACATAGTGCCAAGAAGGTGAGAAAACATTTTAAGAACAGTATGCCATATATGCCAGATCCTTTGAAACAGCAAGGATGGACCGGCTCCCAGCACTACCCGTTTTCACAAGTTTTTTTCATTTTATAAAACAAACTCTACACCAGGGGTCCTCAAACTACGGCCCGCGGGCCACATGCAAATACAAATATTGTATTTGTTCCCGTTTTGTTTTTTTACTTCAAAATAAGATATGTGCAGTGTGCATAGGAATTTGTTCATAGTTTTTTTTAAACTATACTCCGGCCCTCCAACGGTCTGAGGGACAGTGAACTGGCCCCCTGTTTAAAAAGTTTGAGGACCCCTGCTCTACACCCATTAAACAATAATTCGTCATTCCTCCCTCTCTAGCCCCTGGTGACCTCACGCGACTTCCTGTTTCTGAATTTGACTACTCCATATACCTCATATAAGTGGAATCATGTAGTAATTGTCTTTCTGTGATTGGTTTATTTCACTTAACAATAATGTCCTCAAAGTTCATCCATGTTGTAGCCTATATAGAAATTTCCTTCCTTTTCAAGGCTGAGTAATATTCCATTGTAGGAAAATAAAACATTTTGCTTACTCATCCATTCCTTGTTATACACTTGAGTTGCTTTTGTTTTTGATCTAGTAAGATTTTGAAGAAACGAATATTTTATAAACATTTTAAACACCAAAGTCAGAATAACTTTTCTTTGTTCATTTTCACAAAAGGTGAGATCATGCATTACAGATTTTTTAAAAGTCCCTCTGTATTACATAAGTACACAAATACTGTGCTATTGCTTCATTTGTTCCTTAATTTTCTAGAAACTTTCGTAATATGATAAAAGCTATAAGAATTCTAGACAGAGTTAGTAATGGAATTGTTCTGACCTGTGTTTATGATTTTTTATTAGGATACTGTGAATCATTTGCTTATCATCTTCATAGTTGACAGTCCAGTGAGTATTTAACATATTAGCAAACACTTCATATCATGTGAATTTTGATTCACATCTGTCAAATCAATGACAATTTTAATTAATTAATTCTCTTTCTTCAAAGCCTGAAAAAGCAACTGAACCACCTTCCCCTTTGGTTCCATTCTTGCAAAAATTTGCAGAACCTAGAAATAAAAAGCCATCTGTAAGTATTTTCAACAATAACATATTACTTTGGATACAATTTTACTACATATTTACATAGCCTTAATTGACTCTTCCTCCCATATTTTATCTAGGTGCTGAAATTAGAATTGAAGCAAATCAGAGAGCAGCAAGATCTCTTATTCCGTTTTATGAACTTTCTGAAACAAGAAGGAGCAGTACACGTCTTGCAAATTTGTCTGACTGTGGGTGAGGCTTACCTGCGTACTTTCTAAAGTCATTTTTATGTTTTTTAATATTGAGATCAGATAAGATGTTGTAGTTGTCATCTATCATGGTACCACCTTTTATTTATTAGATATTCTAAGAGCTGTCTTTCAAGTGTCCACTCTTTCTAGATTGGGGCATAATCCATAACTGACTGAAACCAAATTCTATTATCAGAAAAAAACTACTAAAGATTAAGTATAATGAAAATAATATACTCAATCATTAGCCTATATGAATAGCACTGTTACAGTTTTCGTTAAGGATTATTTTTGATTAAATGATCAAATTAAAAAATGCTTCATTTTTATTTTAAGCTCTGTAACATCTTGCATTATTGGATTTACAAGACACTGTATGGACTATAAAAGGATTATCTTTTAAAGAAAATATATTTTATTTGATTTTTATAGAGAGGAAGGGAGAGGGTTAGAGAGTTAGAAACATCTATCAGCTGCCTCCTGCACAACCCCCACTGGGGATCGAGCCTGCAACCAAGGTACATGCCCCTGACCGGAATCGAACCCTTCAGTCTGTGGGCCGATGCTCTATCCATTGAGCCAAACCAGCGAGGGCAAAGGATTATCTTTTAATGAATAATTTCTCTTCAAAATGTTTTAAAAATTTAAGTATAAGAAGAAAAAAGATTCGTTTGTTCAGATTCTCAGCTCCATCTCTAGTCTGTAACTTTCATGGTGGAAGGAAATATTGTTTAAAAACTTGACTGGCCATGCTGGCATGGCTCAATAGTTGAGCATTGAACTATGAAACAGGAGGTCATGGTTTGATTCCCGGTCAGGGCACATGCTTGGGTTGTGGACTCATGCAGGAGGCAGCCGATCAATGATTCTCTCTTATCATCGATGTTTCTCTCTCTCTCTCTCTCTCTCTCTCTCTCTCTCTCTCTCTCTCTCTCTCTCTCCCTCTCCCCCTCTTCATCTCTGAAATCAACAAAAATATATATTTATAAAAACACACAAAAAAACCCCCAAACTTGACTGGAATTAAAAAAAACCCAACACCTTAATTTTCACTGTTATTTAGTGAATCAGATTTTAAAATATTAAAGACACTTCATATAAGAAATTAATACATAATGTTCTTTAAAGAAAAATTTAGGTTAAAATATAAATTAAAATGAAATTTTAGGAAGGTATTTACTATTCTAAATTCTAGAAAAGTTTTATTGCTATGCAAGTGTTTATATATTTTATCTTAGTCTATAAAATATTTGTCTGAGTTTTTCTTTCATCTGAGCAGTGATTTTACTCCCAATTAAGTCTTTTTAGAAGTTTAAAATGAACAGTTTGTTTATAATTGCTGCTTTTAATATTGATTACCATTAGACTGGGAACATGAAGTTTGTATGAATAGTTATATATTAAAATAATTCATTTTTTTCTTACTCTTTCCTAATTTGCTAGAGGAATTCAATGATAGAATTTTGCGACCAGAGTTATCAAATGATGAAATGCTGTCTCTTCATGAGGAGTTGCAGAAAATTTATAAAACATATTGTTTGGATGAAAGTATTGACAAAATTCGATTTGATCCCTTCATTGTAGAAGAGATTCAAAAAAGTAAGTCAAAGATGATGAGACTGAATTCTATAGCTTTTTAGTTTTCTCATATACTTTATTTATTATTGCAACACTGTGTGAGATTCACAGGCATCATTGTCCTACTTTACTAACTAGATGAAAGCTTTGATGAAGAAACTAATACTTGCCAGAACTGGAGTTTGGTTGTTCTAATTCCTCATTCTAGTGCGATTTTTATACCTTACAGTAGATTTTCCATAAAACATGTTTGTATGCTATCTCACTGTCATGAATTTTAAACTAATATATAATTATAAACAATTTCTACAATATAATTTTTTAAAATAGTTGCTGAAGGCCCCTATATAGATGTTGTGAAACTTCAAACTATGAGATGTCTTTTTGAAGCATATGAACATGTACTGTCTCTGTTGGAGAATGTGTTTACTCCTATGTTCTGCCACAGTGATGAGGTAAGTCAAAACATTAATCTCGTTTGAGAATTTTTCTATAAAACTTATGTAGTCTTTGATATGATTCGATGAGTGATTCAAATAACAAAATAAACAGAAAAATAAAACAATTAATTAAGAAAGTGAATATTCTTTTTTACTATATAACTTAATGGAGATTAGAAGTTAATTCTAAAAACAATTTTTAATATCAAAATAATGTGTATATATATATATATATATATATATATATATATATATGACCAGGTAGATTGTAATCTACCTGATTTGCCAAATGCCTGAGTGGCTTTGTGGTAATTCCGTGAAATAGAAACTCCATTCTTGTATATACATTATTTGTAGACCTGTGGAAATCAAATGGCCTAAATATCTCTATTTGCAATATTTTAATCCTTACTCTATTTGATTGTGGTTGTATTCACTTGATTTAAATAACGTTTTCTTTATACTGGAAAGTAGTATGATAAAGTAGCATATTTCAGTATTAAATATTAGTTTAATAAATCACAATTATTTTTGAAGTATTTCAGACAACTTTTAAGAGGTGCAGAATCACCAACACGCAATTCAAAATTCAGCAGGTAGGTATATTTAATCACATGTATTATTTTGTTTTTGTGCTTGTCGATGCTAATCATTCTGTGATAGCATGATTTTCTTTATTAGCTGTTTTTCTGTGAGTATGTGGTTCTGTTGCTATATAAGTAGACAAGACATTTGACTAAGGAACTGTAGAGCTGTACTACATGCAGCAACAGAATGCCTGAAATTCTTTTAGAAAACTTTAACAAGATACACACCATTGCCTTGTTATCTTATAGTTAATACATATTAGTGTTTGATTACGTGCTTTATTGGTGAATATGGACTGCATGCATAAATGAAATCCATAGATAACTCAATTTTAGACAGTAGTCCCCCTCAACCCCTGGCAGTGAGTACGTTTTATTAGAGTACTTACTGATTAGAAAAGCAGAGGGTTTTTCTGCCTTTCCCTTCTGACTCTCTAGAAATGTAAGTGTGCAGTTAAATGACCTAAAGAAAGATAACAGAAGAGAAAAGCTTTATCCATTTATAAACTAAATAATACCTCGATTTGTACTTAAATTGGAGTATGTACAAAATTGACACAGAAATCAAATCCATATTTCTATAATGTACTCACATTGCTCAACACCTTCTAGTTTATCTGAGCAAGGATCTAATAAATATATAAATAAATTGGAAATGTGGTACAAAGAGAAAGTAGATATAAAATCGAATAGTTTTATAGATAGCACAAAGAAAAATATGAAAATCTTAGCCATGGGGAGGTTGTAGATATATTGCATTTTTCAGAATGTTGAATTTAATTCTTACATAATGCCTCAATACAAATAGTATACATGTAATAGCTTTTCTGAAAGGTGGAAAATATCTTTATGATTCTTTGTAATGATATCACTTCTCTTTCCTAAGAATTTATATATTACAGTCATGAAACATTGACTTTATTTAACAGAAATCTCATCCATGCTAATTAAAATAGCATTCTTTATTCAACTCATGTGCCTCTTCTTTCATTTGAATACTCTTTCTAACCTTTTATCAAATTTCCCAGCATCACTTGAGTAGGTGAAATTTTGCCGTTTATAGACTTAGGATATTTGGAGTCTATACTAGGATATTAAGCTTGCTGAAATTGTTATATAGGACCATTTAAGGTGGAGTGGTTCTTTGGTCTTATTAGCCCATTGAATAGCTAAGTCTGAATCAGGATCTTAATTTCAGAGATGGAAAGCTTTTTTTGCCACTTTGAGAACACCTGGGTGTCTTCAACTTACTAATGCGCTAATTTTGCTGGCTTTAAAATATAAAACAAACAAGAAGAAAATATGGGTTCTTTTCATTCTGGGCACTGATTATGGTCTTTTAAAATAAAGTAAGTTTTTCTTGATATTAATCTGACTCTAATAATATCAGTCTTATGCTTAAGGATTCATTTACCTATTTATATAGAATAAGTAAAAGACTCTTTTTTAAAAAACAAATTCGTTTTTATGATTTTAGAGAGAGGAAGGGAAAGGGAGAGAAGGCTAGACACATCAATGATGAGAGAGAATCATTGATTGCTGCCTCCTGCATGCCCCCTTCTGGGGATTGATCCCATAATTCCGGGCATGTGCCCTAACCTGGAATCGAACTATGACCTCCTGGTCGCCGCTCAACCACTGAGCCACACCAACTGGGCAAGACTTTCTTTACATTCTTTCATTGAAAATTTAAAGTAGCATTGCCAATTTGCTGTTAAATGACTTAAAATATGTAAAACATTCATCTTTTTTGTCTACATTCTATTTCATTGTATCTTAAAAATAAAATTTTAATTTATATTGTTTAATTCCATACTCAATGCACAACTTAAAAAATATTTAGAGATCTTTTGTTAATCTTGCTTCATAGCTGAAAACATACATTTTAAAATGTGCAAATTAAAAACATGTGAAGCATGTATAATTATATCTAATATGGACATGAATTTCATGCTGGGAAATACAGGTTGTGCTAAGTTTTTGGTGGCTTAGCCTCTGCATACTTTCCACTGTATCAAACAAGTGGTATGCCTAAATGAGGGCAAAATATACAGAATTATTTTCTGACATACTGAGTTTTTGAGAACTACTTTTTAATGATCTAGAATTCACACTCTCAAGTCTCTCCCCGCCCCAAACAGCCCTTGTACTTTTTCTTTTCTTTATCTTGTTATTCATAAGAATTCCTTCCCTTTGCAAAGGTGAATGCTATCCATCTGTGTACCTTTTAAAGCTTTTCACTTTTGTTTTGCATTCTAAAGTGGAACCTGTTGACTATCTGGGCTCTCTCTCTCCTTTCCTTACATAATCTACCGTATCTGTTATTGCAGAGGTAGCCTCAGTTTGGATGATTTTCGGTAAGTCTTGAGACAGCATGTGATTCTTTTCTGTGTAAGTTACTTCAGCCCGAAAGTGCACCCAAACCAATCTGAGTAGATCTAAACATGAAAATAATGAACCACTGTACCATTACTACCTTTATATCAGCTAATTGGGATATCTTTTAAAAATGAACCTCTACTTTGGTTATAGATATCCCATTTGAAATAGCAGCATACTCTTATGTTATCATAAAATAAAAATGTCAGTATAAAAATAAAACGATAGAGCCATTATCTAGCTTTTCAAGGTTATTGACTCTGTTTTGTTTTGTTACTGATTTTGCTAAATTACTTTTAGAATTATCTGTGTTGAAAGCATTTTTTAAAGCAAGAAGTACAATATTTCTGGGCACAAACACAAATGAAATATTTTAGAGATAGGTCATATTTCAAAAAGCCCAATTGTTTTATAATCTATCTAGATTCTAGAGACTAGAATAATCTATCTAAATTCTAGATGTTTAGATTTTAATGATATTTTGTCAACATTTTTATATTTGTTTTTGGAAACATTTCTATCAGAATTGTGGTTATAGTTTTGGATTTTTAAAAACACTAATTGCATGCTTGTTTAAATAAAATAATCTAGGTTAAGTACCCTTTTTACCACTTAATATTTAATTTAGTATGAGTTTTTACAGTTTAAAATTAGTTTTATTTGCTCCTTAGACATGTATAACATGCACATGCTATTATATATCTGGTGTAATTAACACTTGATCAGTTTACTTCTATTTCTGTAATTTTGCTTGTAGAAATAATAACAATCCATTAGCATTCAAAATAAAATTTCTTGGATTTTAAAACAGTCATTTTTACTTGGGTATCGGTTATAAGGGCAGTATTACACAGAACAAATTTTAAATTGGATAAAAGTTATATTTTTAATTGTTGAAACCTGGAGCAGTAGATTGTAATGGAGAAAATTTGGCTTATTTTTTGTGTGATTGTTTTCCAGTTATTTCTGCTTTTAGAAAACTTACTTTGGAAAAAATTGCAAAAGCAATATATATTGGTTTATTAATAGTAATATGTATGGCGGAGCAGGCTGCTTTCTTAGGCTACATTTACTTTTATTCTTTTATGCATTATTAACCCCTTCCTTTGACATTTTCTTTTTTCTTGTTATTAGTTTGAAATTAACTAAGATTAATTTTTCTTTTGATTATTAATATGATTATAATGTTGAATTTTGCTTGAACATTTTCAGTCATAGAGGACCTAATTTTTTTTTGTTAAGTTCTGTCTAAAATGAACTTAGAAGGTCATAGTTTTATATATTTTTTCTTCTACATGATATTATTTTAGCAGTACAGTTCTATATGTATATTCTGCTTTGAACTTTGTCTTCCACATTAAAAAAAAATCTTTCAAAATATGTCTGGCAATAAGAACTATGTACCACTAGGGGGCTCTCATCTTTTAAACATTTTAGTTCAGTTATTAAATAGGTACATTTCAAATGTTTGTTATAGGTACATTTCAAATGTTTGTTAATAAATTGTTCCATTTATTTTTCCATTTAAAAATATACCTTTATTGATTTCAGAGAGGAAGGGAGAGGGAGAGAGAGATAGAAACATCAGTGATGAGAGAGAATAATTAATTGGCTGCCTCCTACACACCCCCTATTGGGGATCAAGCCCACAACCCAGGCATGTGCCCTTGACTGGAATTGAACCCGGGACCTCAGTTAACAGGCTTTATCCATTGTGCCAAACCAGCTAGGATTATCTTTCCATTTTTAAACTCTAAACTTTTTGCTTTGAGATGTTGAGACAATCTATGACTGAGAACTCCGAAAAGTTATGTTAGCTATACTTTCACAACTATTTTTCTTTACTGTTGTTTACAGTAGACTGTTGAGATAATTTGATTGTGATTGAGACATTTTTGTTTAATATTTAGGAGCACTCAAAAAAGAGGAGAATCATTTGGAATCAGCAGAATAGGTAGCAAAATTAAAGGAGTATTCAAGAGTACCACCATGGAGGGAGCTATGTTACCTAATTATGGTTTAGCTGAAGGTGAAGATGATTTCGTAAGTAAACTTCAGATGTACAATAGTATAAAAAATTGGATATGATTACTTGTTACTTTCCCTCTTCTTTATCTTACTTACTTCAGACTTCCTTTATATTCTCCATTATAAATTCTTTCATTAGTGATTATTGTTTCATGGTGCTAATCTAATTTTTTAAATTCCTGAGCACCAACTTACTGCCTACTAAGGCCAGAATGGTTTCTGTTAAACCATATTTTGCTTAGGCTTTTACTTCATATCCTGATCTTACCTCTTTCCAACCATGTGGTCCAGACATACGGAGTTGTTCATAGATATCCTAAACCAGGGCTGGGGAACCTTTTTTCTGCCAAGGGCCATTTGGATATTTATAACATCATTTTCAGGCCATACAAAGTTATCAACTTAAAAATTAGCCTGCTATATTTGGTCAAACATTTAATTAACTCACTCCTAACGCCTTGGCAGGTTCAGACAAAATGATTTTGCGGACCTTATATAGCCTGTGAGCTGGACGTTCCCCAACCCTGTGACCTAAACTTTTGCTACTCAAACTGTGATATGGATCAGCTGCATCAGCATTACCTAGAAGCTTGTTATAAATACAGAATCTCAGGTTTTATCCTAGACTTAATGAATCATAATTTGGATTTTAATAGGATCCCCAGTTGATTAATATGCACATTATACCCACATGCTCTTTTATATTTCTACTAGAGGCCCGGTGCACAAAAATTTGTGCACTCGGGCGGGAGGAGGGGGTCCCTCAGCCCAGCCTGTGCCCTCTTGCAGTCTGGGACCCCTTGGGAGATAACGACCTGCTGGCTTAGGCCTGCTCCCGGGTGGCAGAGGGCAGGCCCAATCCCTAGGTGCAGCCCCTGGTCAGGCTCAGAGCAGGGCCGATGGGGAGTTGGGGCACCGCACCCTGTCACACTCAAGGCAGAGTCGATGTGGAGGTTGTGGCGCCACCCCTTGTCACACACGGAGCAGGGCCAATCGGGGTTGGGGGGCTGCCCCCTGTCATGCACAGAGCAGGGCCCATCAGGGGGTTGGGGAGCTCCCCCCTGTCACGCACAGAGCAGGGCCCATCAGGGAACTGGGGAGCTCCCCCCTGTCACTCACAGAGTAGGGCCGATAGGGGAGTTGGCACACTGCCCCCTGTCACACACAGAGCAGGGCGGATCAGGGGGTTGGTGCGCCGCCCTCTATCACCCACAGAGCAGGGCCGATCAGGGGGTTGGGGCACCGCCACTGTCACACTCAGGGCAGGGCCGATGGGGAGGTTATGGCTCTACCCCATCACATACAGAGCAGGGCCCGTTGGGGGGGGGGGGATGGGGTTGGGGCGCCGCCCTCTATCACCCACAGAGCAGGGCCCATCAGGGAGTTGGGGCGCCTTCACCTGTCACGAACAGAGCAGGGCTGATAGGGAGGTTGTGGCCCTGCCCCCTGTCACACATAGAGCCGCAGGGCAATCAGGGGCTTTGGGCGCTGCCCCGTCACACTGATCCCGGTACCGGGAGGCCTCTCAGCTCCGCTGATCCCAGTGCTGGGAGGCATATTACCCTTTACTATATAGAATAGAGGCCTGGTGCACCGGCTGGTTTGCCCTGAAGGGTGTCCTGGATCAGGGTGGGGGTCCCCCCTGGGATGCCTGGCCAGCCTGGGTGAGGGGATGATGGCTGTTTGCAGCTGGTCATACACCCTTCAGGGTGGGGGTCCCCACTGGGGTGCCTGGCCAGTCTGGGTGAGGGGCTGAGGGCTGTTTTCAGGCTGGGACTGAAGCTCCCAACTGCTCCTATTTTTCTTTTCTTTTTTTTTTATTCTGGGCCAGCTTTAGCTCTGAGGCTCCAGCTCTTAGGCCTCCGCTCCTGAAAGCAGGTATCTGGTTTGTTTCGGTTCTCGAAACTCTGTATCAACTCCAGCTCTGAGATCCCGGCTCACTGAAAGCTGGTTTCTGGGGTTTTGTTTAGCGTCTATATTTGTTACAATGTTTGAAACTGCAGGCTCAGAGGCCTGCAGCGGCCTGCGGGGAACGTTGGAGTCCTCCGTCACTGAAGCAAGCAAGCCTCATGTTAGTTTCAAGCTGCCTGGCTGCCGGCCGCCATCTTGGCTGACAGTTAATTTGCATATTGCCCTGATTAGCCAATGGGAAGGGTAGCAGTCGTATGCCAATTACCATGTTTCTCTTTTATTAGTGTAGATATTTTTGCACATGCTGGTCTTGAAATGCCCACCCCATGAACCCTTACCTGAGACCCCCAAGTGGATTTGAACATTTCCTCTTTTGTGTTCCTATTAGATCATATGTTGAAGCATATACCATACTTTATTTGAAATTATATGTTTATGATTGTCTCCCCTACCAATTAGTTCCATAAACGCAAATACTATCTTATTTGAACTTTTTGTTTGTTTAACAAATCTTTATTGACCCTGAATCCTTAATTTACCTTTTAGGGACTTTGAGCACTAGAGATAAAAGGATGATTAAGACATAGACTTTGCCCCTAAGAAATCCACTAACCTGAGTGTAAAAAGAATGAACAGTAGTGAGGGAATTGGTAATAACTAAGAAAAAGATGGGAGGAAAAGAGTAAATAAATCTCTTCTTTAACTCTTTACTCCTTTCTTTTGACCTCTTTCTGATTGCAATGAATTGTTTAGGAGATTCACTGCTTCTTCATAATTTAAATGGAAGAAAATCTTATTTAACCCTTTTTTTCTCTTTAGATAATCCAGATACAGCATTTTTTCTCTCTTTAAGCCTTGCTTTTCCTTAAAAGTGTGAATAGGATAAAGACAGTAAACCAGAGTAAGGAGTCTTTTTTTCAAAATAATGTTTATTTATATTTTTAATTTTTAGCATATTATAATTTCAAACTAATATAGAAAAGTGGAAAAAATTTAAAATACCACCCATAAGTCTATCACCCAGTAACAACTTCTATTAACATTTTGGTGATTTTCTTTGTAAAAACAAAATCTATTCCTTTCTACCTCCATTGATTAGGCTATATTATATATACTAGAGGCCCAATGCACAAAAATTTGTGCACTCGGTGGGGAGGGGGGTCCCTCAGCCTGGCCTGTGCCCTCTTGCAGTCTGGGACCCCTTGGGAGATAACGACCTGCTGGCTTAGGCCTGCTCCCAGGGGGCAGAGGGCAGGCCCAATCCCTAGGTGCAACCCCTGGTCGGGCTCAGAGCAGGGCCGATTGGGGAGTTGGGGCGCCACCCCCTGTCATGCACAGAGCAGGGCCAATCAGGGGGTTGGGGCACTGCCCCCTGTCACTCACAGAGCAGGGCCCAACAGGGGGGTTGGGGCTCTGTACCCTTTCACGCACAGAGCAGGGCCAATCAGGGGGTTGGGGCGCTGCCCTCTATCACCCACAGAGCAGGGCCGATCAGGGGGTTGGGGCGCCGCCACTCTCACACTCAGGGCAGGGCCGATGGGGAGGTTATGGCTTTACCCTGTCACACACAGAGCAGGGCCCGTGGGGGGTGGGGGCGTTGGGGTGCCGCACCCTGTCACACACAGAGCAGGGCCGATCAGGGGGTTGGGGCGCCGCACCCTGTCACACACAGAGCCGCAGGGCGATCAGGGGGTTGGGGAGCTCCCCCCTATCAGGCACAGAGCAGGGCTGATCAGGGGGTTGGGGCGCCTTCCCCTGTCACGAACAGAGCAGGGTGGATAGGGAGGTTGTGGCCCCGCCCCCTGTCACACACACAGCTGTAGGGCGATCAGGGGTTTTGGGCGCTGCCCCCTGTCATGCTGATCCCGGTGCCGGGAGGCCTCGAGGCTCTGCTGATCCCGGTGCTGGGAGGCATATTACCCTTTTACTATATAGGGTAGAGGCCTGGTGCACGGGTGGGTGCCGGCTGGTTTGCCCTGAAGGGTGTCCTGGATCAGGGTGGGGGTCCCCACTGGGGTGCCTGGCCAGCCTGGATGAGGGGATGATGGCTGTTTGCAGCTGGTCACACATCCTTCAGGGTGGGGATCCCCACTGGGGTGCCTGGCCAGCCTGGGTGAGGGGATGATGGCTGTTTGCAGCTGGTCACACATCCTTCAGGGTGGGGATCCCCACTTGGGTGCCTGGCCAGTCTGGGTGAGGGGCTGAGGGCTGTTTTCTGGCTGGGGGTGACTGAAGCTCCCAACCACTCCTTTTTTTCTTTTTTTTTTTTATTCTGGGCCAGCTTTAGCTTTGAGGCTTGGCTCCAGCTCTTAGGCCTCTGCTGCTGAAAGTAGGTTTCTGGTCTTTGCTTACAATGTTGCGATCCTGCTGGCTGAAGCCCGGTGGATTCTGGCCTACCCGGTGGATTCTGGCCTTTGCTTACAATGTTGCGATCCTGCTAGCTGAAGCCCTGCAGACTAAAACAGGTTTCTGGGCTTTTGTTTAGCTTCTATATTTGTTACATAGTTGCTTAGAGTTGCAGCTCAGAGGCCT
The DNA here is from genome assembly GCF_014108235.1 of Myotis myotis. Lineage (NCBI taxonomy): Eukaryota > Metazoa > Chordata > Mammalia > Chiroptera > Vespertilionidae > Myotis > Myotis myotis. The sequence continues at coordinate 55,213,832 of NW_023416379.1, forward strand.
GCAGCGGCAGGCGGGGAACGCTGGAGTCCTCCATCACTGAAGCAAGCAAGCCTCATGTTAGTTTCAAGCTGCCTGGCTGCCGGCTGCAATCTTGGCTGGCAGTTAATTTGCATATTGCCCTGATTAGCCAATGGGAAGGGTAGCGGTTGTATGCCAATTACCATGTTTCTCTTTTATTAGATAGGATAGTTTGCTGTCATGCTCTCTCCCCACTTAATACAATAACAAAAAAAATTTTCCTATGTTACTGTGAACTTCTCAATATGTAATTTTTGTGGGGGAAGATGTACTTTTTATTTTTGTTCTTCCTGATTACTTGAAATACAAGCTGTAAAAAACTGCGAGAGTTCTCTTTTGTAGTGGCACAAGGAAATTTTGGATTGGAACCAAAGATAGTGATAATGGAAAGTAGGAAAAGAGGGCAAAGTAATCTCTAATACTCTGAAAAGAAAGGAAGGGGTGGTTCTGGTTGCTGTGGCTCAGGTGGTTGAGCATCATCCTGTGCACCTAAGTGTGACCAGCTCCATTTTAGCTTGTTAAACAAATTCTCTATTATTTTACGATTCATTTTACCTTCTCTTCTCAGAAGCTAAATCCATGAACAAAAATACAGTTGTAATCATCGAAAATGCTACCCCGTTCTAAGCAGTGGAGTGGGTATTTTCCTCACATATGCTTTCTTTTTTTCTTTCTTTTTTTAAAAAAAATATATTTTATTGATTTTTGACAGAGAGGAAAGAAGAGGGATAGAGAGTTAGAAACATTGATCAGCTGCCTCTTGCACACCCCCTACTGGGGATGTGCCTGCAACCAAGGTACATGCCCTTGACCGGAATCAAACCTGGGACCCCTCAGTCTGCAGGCTGACGCTCTATCCACTGAGCCAAACTAGTTAGGGCAACACACATGCTTTCTTTATGTTTTTCTTCCAGGTTTATAAGGAGATAGTCTTGTCTCAAAAAGCAAGCCTATTATCTCTCTTTATAGTTTTACTAGAGGCCCAGTGCACAAAAATTTGTGCACTTGGGAGGTGGGGGTCCCTCAGCCCGGCCTGTGCCCTCTCGCAGTCTGGGACCCCTCGGGCGATGACCACCTGCTGGCTTAGGCCCGCTCCCTGGGGGATTGGGCCTAAGCTGGCAGTCAGACATCCCTCTGGCAGCCCAGGAGCCCTCGGGGGATGTCCACTTGCCAGCGGGGAGTAGGCCTAAGCTGCAGTCAGACATCCTTAGTGCTGCTGAGGAGGCGGGAGAGGCTCCCACCACCACCGCTGTACTGGCAGCCGTCAGCCTGGTTTGTGGCTGAGCAGAGCTCCCCCTGTGGGAGCACACTGACCACCAGGGGGCATCTCCTGCATTGAGCATCTGCCCCCTGGTGGTCAGTGTGTGTCATAGTGACCAGTCATTCCCAGTCCTTCTGCTATTAAAGTCAATTTGCATATTACCCTTTTATTATAGAGGAGTGCCTGGCCAGCCTGGGTGAGGGGCTGATGACTGTTCGCAGGCTGGCCACAACCCCTTCAGGACAGGGGTCCCCCTGAGGTGCCTGGCCATCCTGGGTAAGGGGCTGAGGGCCATTTGCAGGCTGGCCACAGCCCCTTCAGGATGGGGGTCCCACAGGGGTGCCTGGCCATCCTGGGTAAGGGGCTGAGGGCCATTTGCAGGCTGGCCACAGCCCCTTCAGGGTGGGGGGTCCTGCTGGGATGCCTGGCCAGTCTGGGTGAGGGGATGAGGGCTGTTTTCAGGCTGGCTAAGCCCCCAGTGGGGACCCTCACCCCATGAGGGTGTGATCAGCCTGGGTGAGGGGCTGATGGCTGTTTGCAGGCTGGCCACGGCCGCCAGCCACCCAAACTCCTAGTGGAAGCTGGCTGGAAATAGGTATCTGGTATTTGTTTGTCTTCTATAATTGAAACTTTGTTGCCATGAGCAGAGGCCACAGCTGGCTCAGGGCAGGCGGGAAGCTTAGCTTCCTCCATCTCCCAGGCAACCAAGCCTCCTGCTTGCTCTAGCTCCGTGGCTGCCGGCCGCCATCTTGGTTGGGTTAATTTGCATATATTCACTCTGATTGGCTGGTGGGCGTGGCTTAGGACATAGCGAGGGTACGGTCAATTAGCATCTTTGTCTTTTATTAGTGTAGATGTTTTTAGGTCTGAGGACTTTTGTTTTCAACAGAACATGAAGAAGTCCTAAGATCACCAGTGATCTTATTGGAGATTATGGAAAGCCATTTTAGGACAAGAATAAAAAAAGGGATAATTGCCAAGGGACTGTATGGGGAGGATAAGCATCACTTAAAAGAGAGGTGTGTGTGGGAAGAGAGTAGACCTGAGAGTGAAGGTAGGGTGCTAGAATCCTGGAAATAAATTTACCTCCACTACCTGTTTGCTCTGACTAGGCTATTAAGAATTTTCTGCCCTAACCTGTTTGGCTCAGTGGATAGAGCGTCGGCCTGTGGACTCAAGGATCCCAGGTTTGATTCCGGCCAAGGGCATGTATCTTGGTTGCGGGCACATAACCAGTGGGGAGTGTGCAGGAGGCAGCTGATGATCAATGTTTCTCTCTCATCAATGTTTCTAACTCTCTATCCCTCTCCCTTCCACTCTGTAAAAAATCAATAAAATATATTTTTTTAAAAATAAAAAAAATTAAAATAAAAAAAAAAGAATTTTCTTAAGTGTTACCACCTTTGATTCATTGCCTTAAAAAGTGTGTTTATCTGTAATATTTTGCCCCCTTTAACATGAGTCAGAGATCTTGGTGACCAGGTGTAGATCTAATGTGCCACTTCCAAGGTTCTCTTTCAGTTTAATGAGGTAGAGACAATTTTTTCCTTCTTTCTTTGTGTATATTTTGAGAACATGTTTATTTTTTAAAAATAATTGTTCTTCAAGTAATATTATAAAAATATTTATTGTTCTAAACATTTAATTTTGCTAATATTTTAGAAGCCAGGAGATTTAAAAACAATCTTAATTTTATAGAGGTAGGTCCCTTTCAGACCTCTTCTCTAATTTTATATTATTTAATGCTGCAGTGAATACTTGTGCCTTTTTCCCAGTTTAAAAAATTCATTTGGAGTAAATAATTTTATTAGAAAAAATTCCCAGAAATGGAATTACTTGGTTGAAACTGTTTTATGGCTCTTTATAAATATACAATGTCAAAAATGCTTTCTAGAAGGGTTGTGCCAGTATATTTAGTAACCAGCAATATGTATCACATATCCAGTTTATCTGTATGGATGGATCTATGGCTGTTTACATTTATAAAATTTTATATCCCTAAATTAAAAAATATCAGTACATTAATTTTTACTTTTTATTACCAAAATTAAATATTTTTCTATATTTGTGTGTTTTTTAATATCTTTTCCAGTAATCTGAAGTATCTATTTTTTATTGAATATTCACTTATATATAGGTGATATAACAAAACCTGGAGTTGATGCTGTTAACTTGTTATTTGTTATGTATATATTTTCAGTAGAAAATTTAATATCTAATCTTAAAAGTATTAAAAGTGACAGAATTTATGTGGACATACTACTTTATAGTTGTATCTCAGGTCTGAAAGTCCTAGAAATATTTTTTTCCTGGTATTTTTTTTCCAGATTGAAGAAGGTATTGTTGTAATGGAAGATGATTCTCCAGTGGAAGCTGTGAGCACACCTAATACTCCCCGAAACCTTGCTGCATGGAAAATTAGCATTCCATATGTAGACTTTTTTGAAGATCCCTCCTCTGAAAGGAAGGACAAAAAGGAAAGGATACCTGTGTTTTGTATTGATGTTGAAAGGAATGATAGAAGAGCAGGTAGGAAGCTTTATGAGTATCTTTCAGAAAAGATTCTGGTTAGTCTGTATTTATCAGGAATGACAAACATTTTTGTCATAACTATTGAGTATGACTACATATCCAAAAGGTACTTGTCTAGAACAGGAAATTGAATGAAAGCTTAGGATTTTTCTAGGTTAATTAATTAATTAATTTTTTCAGTCGGCAAGATACCTAACAACCCAACTAGGCATCCTATATAATAAAAGGGTAATATGCAAATTGACCCTAACAGAATGACTGTCGCTATGACGTGCACTGACCACGAGGGGGCAGATGCTCAATGCAGTAGCTGCCCGCTGGTGGTCAGTGTGCTCCCACAGGGGGAGCTCTGCTCAGCCACAAGCTGGGCTGATGGCTGTGAGCGCAGCAGCGGAGGTGGGAGCCTCTCCTGCCTCTGCAGCAGCGCTAAGGATGTCCGACGGACAGCTTAGGCCCGATTCCCTCAGGAGTGGGCCTAAGTTGGCAGGTGGACATCCCCCAAGTGGTCCTGGATTGCGAAAGGGCGCAGGCCAGGCTGAGGGACCTATCCCCCCCACCCGAGTGCATGAATTTTCATGCACCGGGCCTCTAGTCTATATATAAAAGCGTAATATACAAATAAACTGGATGGCAGAACGACCAGTCGCTATGACGCATCACTGACCACCAGGGGGCAGATTCTCAACATAGGAGCTGCCCCCAGCCCACCTGTTGGCCAACCTCTTTGTCCCTCCCCCCTGCCGGCAGGTTCCAATCACCTGATGGGGAACGGGGAACTGGGGGGTGGGTGGCGGCGGACGCGGATGGTGCCAGGCTAAGGCAGGTGGGAGTGAGCGGGACTCTGATCGCCCCGCCGCTCGCCCTACACATGGAGGGTGACTGGCTGGTGAGTGGGTGGGAATCGGCCAACCTCTTGATCCCTCCCTCTGGTTGGCAGGCTCCAATCACCCAATGGGGAATGGGGAACCAGGGATGGGGCCAGCTGCTAGCAGCCAGGGAAGATTGGCCCTGATCGCAGGCCAGGCCTAGGGATCCTACCCATGCACAAATTTCATGCGCCAAGCCCCTAGTTTTATATAATGTTCTTTTAACGGTTTTGCTCCCATCATCATTAGCCATTATACGTAATTGGCTATTATTAATGCACATAGCACTATATCAGATAACAACTTAATTAAAATGGTATTTCTCCTCCTCCATTGTTGTCGGCAAATTAGAACTGATAAAAATATATGATCAAACACAACTTTACAAGTTTTGTTCATGTTTAGCTATCTTTTTTCTTTTGGTTGTTTTACACGTAGACTGTAACAGTGAAGGGGTAAATAATATCCATACGGAGTTAAACAGTCCCCACGCTAGGGTTTGTCCAAGAGGTGAGGCATTCTTGTAAACAAAAGTACATCAAAGTTGGAAATGATGAACAGAAAGATAAGAATTGAACTCAGGAAGAGGGAAACTATCTGTGATGAAAGAAGGAAAAAAGTGGCAATGTTAGGAAAGGGTTAAGAGAGGGGAATGATTGGCTGGTAGTGTGAAGGTCAATGTTAATAATTACCCTTATTTCTTTTTCAAAAAGTATTAGGTTTTTTTTATTTTTTCAGAAGCTGATCCTATTTCAAGAACATAAAACATAGGAACGAGGAAGGAAGAATTCTCAGAGTAGCTAGCTATAATTTTTCTTGTAGCTAATACCAGGTAGGGTCTTGCTCTATCTAGTTCTGAGTCACTGCTACTTGATTTTGTTGTAGTTACCATTAAGTTTTTCTAGTTGCTCTTCTGTCTCAACATTTTAATAAGGGTACAGATAAGCCATTGTTGTTACTGCTAATATAGTCTGATTTCAAGCATAGTTTTGTTTCCATCTTTTGCCTATTGTTTCTACTGATTGGTATTTTAAGTATTGGAGAGAATGAGAAAGACCCTGGTTAGCTTCTGAGTTTAATTCCTTCCTGTGCCTGGTACTTAAAACCTGGCTCTTGTCTCTCAGGAAATTATTTAAAACTTTTGACTATTCAGCTATAAACCTCCATCCATAAATATGTGAGCATGTATTAACTTTTATCTACTTTTGAATAATTTATTATGATATACTTTTAAATATTTTGGGAATATATGTACTTTAGTTTTTGCCTTTTGGACAACCATTTAGTTTTGTTCTTTATTTTTAAAACTTTAGCTTAATAATTTAACCATAAAATGATTACCAAAAATATCTTAAAACTTGTGTTCTAAGGATAATTTTTGTCAGCAGTGCTGTATGTAGACTTTTACAGTCAATGTAATTAATATGTGTTCTTAGGAAGCCATGGCCTATGAAGGGGAAAAAAGTATATCATTTAAATATTGCATGGATTTTATATGTGTAGCAAAATAGCAATTTCAGGGTTTTTGAAACCAAAACTAAATATAATACATAGATCTTTTAAGAACAGTGCTGAAGAAGAAAAACAGAATTTGCTTTATAGGTTGTGACCATGGCAAGCTGTTTTTTTCTGAATACAGGTGTTGCTTTTGGGTTGCTGTGATTTTCGTTGACACGATCCATTGCATTTCCAAATCAATGCTAGAATGACACGAGATGCTAATAATAGTAGTTAACATTTTTAGGGTGCTTACTCTGTGCTTTGCACTGTATAAAAGTGTCCTGGGGGATTATTTTATGTAATAGGTACAATTATTTTTATTCTAAGCAAACTAAGGCAGTAATGTTATTTGTTTAAGTTTACATACAGGGTGAGACCAAAGTAGATTTGCAGTTGTGAGTGCACGAAACAGAGTTTATTCTTGTATTATTATTTATTAGTTATTATATTATTTTTCATACAAACATCTATAAACCTACTTTTGTTTCACCCTGTAGTTAGTAAATGGGGAAACTGGAATTGGAATAGGCAGGTGACCTGATTTATTATTATTATTTTTTTCTGACTTAGTCTTTAAACCATTAGTTCTTGCTATCCAATTTGGTAGCCACTGTTCACATGTGGCAATTAAAATTAGGTTATATTAAAATTTCAGTTCTTTACTTATTCTAGCCATATTTTAAGTGATCAATAGCTACTCTATTAGTGCAGATAATATAGAACATTTACAGAATTTGCAGAAAATTCTGTGAGACTAGAGGCCCGGTGCACAAAATTTGTGCGGCGGGGGGGGGGGGCTCCCCTCAGCCCAGCCTGCACTCTCTCTAATCCGGGACCCCTCAGGGGATTGGGCCTAAACTGGCAGTTGGACATCCCCCTCACAGTCCTGGACCGCTGGCTCCTAATTGCTCACCTACCTGCCTGCTTGGTCTCCCCTTACTGCCCGCCCCCCCGCCGACCTGATCGCCCCTTACTGCCTCAGTGTGCCGGCCTGATTGCCCCTAACTGCCCCTCCCTGCTGGCCTGGTTGCCCCTAACTGCCCGCCCCCCCCCTCCCCGCCCCCCTGCTGGCCTGGTCGCCCCACACAGCCTGCTTGTTCAGTAATTTGGTCGTTCCTCACTAACCCCCCTGCCAGTCTGGTTGCCCCATGCAGCCTGCTTGTTCAGTCGTTTGGTCGTCCCTCACTAACCCCCCCTGCCGCCCCCCACCGGCCTGGTCACCCCACGCAGCCTGCTTGTTCAGTTGTTTGGTCATCCCTCACTAACCCCCCTGCTGGCCTGGTCGTAGGCAGCCAGATTGTGAGGGCGTGATGGTCAATTTGCATATTACCTCTTTATTATATAGGATAGTGCTGTTCTACCCTATATACTAAAAGCCTAATATGTTAAGTGTCCAGTCATCTGGTCGGCCATTCAATCAATCAAAGCATAATATGTTAATGATATGCTAAGGCCACTCAACCGCTTGCTATGAAGTGCACTGACCACTAGGTGGCAGATGCTCTGACGGGTAAATTAGCTTGCTGCTGGGTCTGGCCAATTAGGACTGAGCGAGATGGGCCAGACACACCCTGGAGCCCTCCCACGGTCCCTCCCTGGCTGGCCAACTTCCCATGTCCCTCCCAAGCCCTGATCATGCACCACTGGGGTACCTCGGCCTGGCCCTCTCACAATCCGGGCTGAGGGACCCCTCCTGAGTGCATGAATTTCGTGCTCCTGGCCTCTAGTACTGTATAATTAGTAAATATTTGTGATACCCAAAATTGACTATAAATTTTTTATGAAATACATCATTTTTGTGAAATTTAAAAAATAATCATAATTGAATAATTTTTTGAAAATATATTTTATTGGTTTTTTACAGAGAGGAAGGGAGAGGGAGAGAGAGAGAGAGTTAGAAACATCGATGAGAGAGAAGCATCAATCAACTGCCTCCTGCACACCCCCCACCGGAGATGTGCCCACAACCAAGGCACACGCCCCTGACCGGAATTGAACCTGGAACCTCCCAGTCTGCAGGCCAATGCTCTATCCACTGAGCCAAACCAGTCAGGGCTGAATAATTTTTTGAAGTTGCTGTCAGCTCTATGATTCTGTTGCAGAAAATATGTTTATTATTGAGATAACTTCATAAATAGGTGAAATTATCAAAGTTTTCTAAATAATTTAAAATTAAAATATGGGATAAAATACATTAATAGAGTGATAACAAGAAATAATAAATTATTAAGACTGGAATAATTTCCAGCTCTGTATACTTAACGTTTTAAATACTGCATTCTATTAATAATAATGGTTTATAGAATGATTTATTACTCAGGATATGTTCATTCAATTTACAGTTGGGCATGAGCCTGAACATTGGTCTGTCTATAGAAGATACCTTGAATTCTATGTACTTGAATCAAAACTAACGGAATTTCATGGTATGTTGTCCTTTTTGTATAAAACATTACATTTCAGCCTTAGCTTTCTTGGAAGTTGTTGAGCCAGATTAATTTTTTAATTTTAAGTAATAGTAACAAGGAAATGTAACAGTGACACCTATGTACATTTGATAATAGGGCATCCTGTTTTCATCTTAGTTCTGCTTGTTTATATTTTATTAATTTGTTGTTGTTATGTTATTTTTTGTTAATCCTCACCTGAGGATATTTTCCCATTGATATTTAGAGAGAATGGAAGGGAGTGGGGGAGATAGAGGGAGAGAAACATCGATGTGAGAGAGACTCATCAATTGGTTGCCTCCTGCATGCAAGGGCCAGGGATTGAGCCTGCAACCAAGATACGTGCTCTTGACCAGAATTAAACCCGGAACCCTTCAGTCCGTGGGCTATCCATTGAGCCAAACCAGCTACGGCTATTTTACAAATTTTTACAGTGCACATAAATTGCTTTTCAAATAATAATATTAAAATGTAAAATATAGCTGTTTTTAAATTATGTCTTAGAAAAGGTTCTCTTTCCAATTTGATTTTTGTTTAACTTGATGTGTGGATAATTTAAACCTGGCATTTCAGAGTTGTTCTTATTTTACCATTACCTTTCTTGGTAGACATGTTTACTGTGCATCATAGCAAATGTTTTTTGGTGTAAAGGATGATGCTCCAACCAACTGAACCACCCAGCCAGGGCCAAATATCTGGCAAATGTCTTAATTTAGCTTTTATATTTAGACATGGAAACCAAACTTGTAGATGAATGCTTCTTTTGAGAATAGATCAACCAGAAAAGGGGAGCATTTTTCCTTTTTTGTTCTTCTCCTCTCCCAGTCTCTCCTATCTACCCACTTAATAATAGCAGGGATATAATTATGAAGTATTTCCAATCATTTTGTATGCAGGTTGGTGGGTTTGATTTATGTATTCTGAATTCTTTTATTTTAGAAAAACTCTGTGTAATGTCCCCTGATCCAAAATCAGGTTGGTTCTAAATTGAGAAGGGCAGGGAACCTTCAAGAGCAAATCCCATGATAAAGAGATTATAGGAAGCTAAAAAAAATGCAGGGTTCCACTCCATACTTTTTGCCTACATTTTGATGTTGCACTTGTCTTTAAATTATTTTCTCTTTGTCGCTGCCAATCTCATGCAATGCTGTCCTTGTCTTGTTCTTTCTCTGAGAACTTTTCCTTTGGGTTAGAGTTGAGAGAAGATCATTTATCTTCATACTTTAAAATCCCAGATTAATCAAAGTTGGATTCCCAGCAATATTTTTCCCTTTCGGTACTAAAATTTCCAAAGTCAGCCTTGTCTGAGGAAGTACATCCATGGTTTTTAAATTTTGTTTATAACCTTATATGGCATTGGCAATATAATTTTTTCCCATGAGAGAAAAGGTATTTCTTTAGTAAGATTTTGTCTAATAAAATTCCACTGATTTCAAAATAATCTCATGATAATTTTTTGAATCTTTAAAAAAAAACCTAATATAGAAGGTTAAATATATCTGTGTCGGTAAAAGAGTGGTGATATTTTGGATATCAGTAGACTCAAGTTCTTTGGTTTGAATTTCTGTGCTCTCTGGTTTTGCCTTTTAAAGGATAATGGCACATCTCTACAAGGCAGCATTGTGGCTATTAATTGGTTGTAGTATATTATAAATTAGGTGTTTTTTTTGTTTGTTTGTTTTTTAATATATATTTTATTGATTTTTTACAGAGAGGAAGGGAGAGAGATAGAGAGAAACATCGATGAGAGAGAAACATCGATCAGCTGCCTCCTGCACATCTCCCACTGGGGATGTGCCCGCAACCAAGGTACACGCCCTCGACCGGAATCGAACCTGGGACCCTTCAGTCCGCAGGCCGACACTCTGTCCCCTGAGCCAAACCGGTTTCGGCATAAATTAGGTTTTTAAAGTAGTAGCAGAATATAGTAATAACTTTCATATTTATTAATTTCAGGCACATTTCCTGATGCCCAGCTTCCTTCCAAGAGAATCATTGGTCCCAAAAATTATGAGTTCTTAAAGTCAAAGAGAGAAGAATTTCAAGAATATTTACAGGTATAGCACCAACTTAATTTAGAACATTGCCTGCTAATTATAGCATTCTCTGATTTGTCTTTTTTTCTCTTGTATATATATGCTTTGCTTTACAAATACTCATCAATGTCGATTTATAAAATTCTTTTTTTTAAGAAAATTCTTTTATTTAAACTTTTTATGTGAAGATGAATTATTGTCAAGAGTATATTTTGAAAAAATTTATAACTAATGAAATACCAGATATTTTCCTAAAGGAAAGAAAGTCTTATGTTAGGCTTAGTTTTGGTGTGGGAAGTTAAAGTAAAGAAACAAAAACTTTGGTGTAAAAGATTAAATACATTCTAAGAATACAAAATAGTTTTTGTTATTTTTGTCTTATTCTTTGATTTTTTGTTCAGCACTTTCTGAACTTCAGAATCTTCCCTCCTGTTTATTCCTTAATTCTTTTCCTTTTTAAATTTGAAGGTGTTTTTCCAGTTTCTTGGGATATCTTGACTCTACTATTTACCACTTGGAAGTGAATTCTATTTTTCTCAGTGTGTGATCATTGTGTTATGTAAACAATGCAATTGGTATATATTTTTTCATTATTGGTACATTCAGCTTAAAAGTTACTTGCTTGAGACTTCTCTAAAATTAATAACCATCTTTCTTTAATCAAGTGCATAATACCAGAGTGGATATTTCTGTTTTATTTTTTTAAAACAGCTTTCTTATTTGGACATGCAATTTTGTAGTTTTTATTAAGTGTTAACTCAGTTAAATTTGGTTACCTTATAGCCAAAAATAAGTACTTGATAAAATAAAAATATTCAACAGTATAAAGAGGTATTTAAATTTTATTTTCTGTATTTGAACTGTTGAATACTTTAACTCAGAAAGCATTTTTTATATAATTTTTTTGGTGGTATAACAACTGAAATATGAATTAACTATTTACTACAAGGATATCTGAACACAACACATAGTAGTGTTAACCTGTGTCTTTACTGATATCATTAACTCATTATTGAACCAATTCTTTCTAAGAACTCTAGAGTACCTCATTCTAGAAGAAATATTTTCTGGTAATATGGAGTTAAAAGTTACATTATTGGTACTTTATCTAATACAAGGTGGGGTAAAAGTAGGTTTACAGTTCTATGGAAAATGATACAATAATTAATAAATAATAATACAAGAATAAACTGTTTTGTGTACTTACAACTGTACACCTACTTTTGCTCAACCCTGTAGATTTGTGCTCATTAAGTTTTGTGACTCTTTTGTAGTTACAAAACTGAATATTAGGCAAGATTGGGTTCGTTTTGGCTTTAAAGTTTTGGCTATATTCTTACAAGTCAGTATGTCTTGTAAGAATACAGTGTTACAAGAAGACTAGTCAACAGATTTACCAAGTTATTTCACATTTCTACATTTAGTTTTTGTTAACTTCTTTATGCCAACTTCTTTTAATTATCAAGATAGTTGTATGATATTGTAATAATTGTGTTATAGTTGAAAAACTGAGAAATAATATTAGCTAATGTTTAATTTTCCTTCCTATGTATCAGGTAGGTTCTAAATGCTTTATATAACAACATTATAAAGTAGGTAGTGTTATTTTTCATTTTATGCATGCAGTAACTGACTCTTAGGCAATTTAGGAACTTTTCTAGGGACACCAAGTTAACACATAGAAGAATCAGAATTAAAACCCATTCATGTCTGACTGTAGGTTGAGGGCTTATCTGCTATATGATACTGTTCTTTCTATAAATATAGTTTTACTATTATTTTTAATATATTTTTATTGATTTCAGAGAGGTAGGGAGAGGAAGAGATAGAAATATCCATGATGAGAGAGAATCATGGATTGGCCACCTCCTGCACACCCCCCTACTGGGGATTGAGCCTTCCAACCCAGGCATGTGCCCTGACTGGGAATTGAACCTGTGACTTCCTGGTTCATAGGTTGATGCTGAACCACCGAGCCATGCCAGCCGGGCTCTAGTTTTATTATTATTCTGAATATGAAATAGCTTTTGAGGATTTAAAATTGCTTTCTTGGTTTAAAATAGTTTTGATTATCCTTCTAGATATTTAAACTTTTTTCTTATTTTGTTCATTCAAGAAACTTCTGCAGCATCCAGAGCTGAGCAATAGTCAACTTCTGGCAGATTTCCTTTCCCCCAATGGTGGAGAAACACAATTTCTTGATAAGATACTACCAGATGTAAATCTTGGTAAGTTGAAGTAGAGAATCATATAAGGATAAACATAAAAGAATCAGCATTTTCAGATTAATTTAGAAAAAGGGTTTATGTAATAAGGACTTCTTTTTTTTTTTTTAATATATTTTTATTGATTAAGATATTACATATGTGTCCTTGTCCCCACGTTACCCTCTACCCCCCCACCCCCCGCTCATGCCCCCCCCCCCCCCCCCCCCCCGTTGTCCATGTCCATTGGTTAGGCCTATATGCCTGCATGTAAGTCCTTTGGTTGATCTTTCCCCCTTACCCCGACCCTCCCCTACCCTCCCACCAAAGCCCGACAGTCCAATCAATGCCTCTCCGTCTCTGGATCAGTCCTTGTTCATCAGTTTATGTTGTTCATTATATTTCACAAATGAGTGAGATCTTGTGGTATTTATCCGCTCTCCAGTTCCATCCATGCTGTGGCAAATGGTAAGAGTTCCTTTTTCTTCTTCCTCTTCTTAAAGAATACCTTTCAGCATTTCATATAATGCTGGTTTGGTGGTGATGAACTCCTTTAGCTTTTTCTTATCCGTGAAGCTCTTTCTCTGACCTTCTATTCTGAATGATAGCTTTGCTGGATAAAGTAATCTTGGTTGCAGGTTCATGCTATTCATCACTTTGAATATTTCTTGCCACTCCCTTCTGGCCTGCATGGTTTCTGTTGAGAAATCAGCTGACAGTCGTATGGGTACTCCTTTGTAGGTAACTGACTGTCTTTCTCTTGCTGCTTTTAAGATTCTCTCTTTGTCTTTTGCTCTTGGCATTTTAATTATGATGTGTCTTGGTGTGGCCCTCTTTGGATTCCTTTTGTTTGGGGTTCTCTGCGCTTCCTGGACTTGGAAGTCTATTTCTTTCACCAGGTGGGGGAAGTTTTCTGTCATTATTTCTTCAAATAGGTTTTCAATATCTTGCCCTCTCTCTTCTTCTGGTACCCCTATAATTCTGATGTTGGTACGCTTGAAGTTGTCCCAGAGGCTCCTTACACTATCTTCATATTTTTGGAATCTCTTTTCTTTTTTCTTTTTTGGTTGGGTATTTTTTGCTTCTTTGTATTTCAAATCTTTGACTTGATTTTTGGGATCCTCTTGTCTGCTGTTGGATCTCCGTAGATTATTCTTTATTTCAGTCAGTGTATGCTTAATTTCTAGTTGGTCCTTTTTCATGTCCTCCATGGTCTCACTATACTTATTGAGGGACTCATTAAATTTATCGGCGGTTTCCATAAAATTCTTGAAAAACCTTATAATCGTGGCCTTGAACTCTATATCCAGTTGTTTGCTTTCCTCCATTTCTGCCATTTGTGACCTGTTTCTTTGTCTCCGCATTTTGGCTGCTTCCCTGTGTTGATAGAGTGGCTTTGTGTGCTAGGTGTCCTATAGGGCCCAGTGGCTCAGCCTCCCCAGTTACCTGAGGTGGACAGTCTTGGTGCACCCCCTCGTAGGCTTTGTGCACAGTCTTGTTGTAGCTATGCCTTGGTTGTTGTAGGATTACTGGGAGGAATTGACCTCCAGGGCAATTGGCAGCGAGAATAAGCTGTGTCTGCAGTGGGAGAACTTCTGTGCTGGAGACACCCTTCTGGGGCAAGACTTGCTTTAGTGGGGCTTTGGTGCTCACTGAGACTGCACCCTGAGTGTGTCCCTTATGGATCTGAGGAGTTGTAATCTGGATGGTCCCCTCTGACCACTGGGTACAGTGGCTCTTGGATCTAAGGAGGTGCTAATTTAGTCTCTGCCTGAGGTTACACAGCAGGAACTACGAAGAGAACTGCAGATTCCCCTTCCTTTTTTTTGGAGTTTGGAAGTGCCCTGATGATGCTCAGCTGTGTAGGAATGCAAGCCGCTGTGGGGCCTTGGGCCTTCTCTTGGAAGCTCTGGGTCTATTTGGCCCGGCTGCGGTTAGGTAATTACAGGTTGCAAATGGCCGGGGCATTCATATGCAAAAGCCTCTGCCGAAGCCTGGGCGGGGCGGGGTCTCAAGGAATCAAAGGGCGGAGAAAGCAGCTATGGCGGAGCCTCAGCCCTGCCCTAAGGAGTCGCGAGTCCCAGTGTCCCGGCAATGGCTGCAAGCACCTCTGAGGGAAAGCCGCTCTCAAGCTTGCCCGCTGCCAGACAGTCCAGTTTCTCCCCGTATGAGTCCTGGGTCCCCAGAGACTTCCCGGAACCGGATTTCAGAGCCGTCGGGAGCTTGTGTCTCCCTCCGGATTCAAAAAGACAGCCGCGTCCTCAGGTGCCAGCCCTTTCCGCGCGCGAGCCCCCGTACCTCTGCACTCCACCTCCGCAGCTCCTCCCGCTCGCAGTGTGCTTTTCTTTCCTTCTAGTTGTAGACTTTACACTCAGCCAGCCCTCCTGTAGTTCTGGATGATGTCCACCTTGTGTTTTTGATGCATTTATCGATTGTTGTGGGAAGCAGCAATTTCCCGGTGTTTATCTATGCCGCCATCTTAGTTTCTCCAAGGACTTCTTATATACTGTTAGTAGGACTATAAATTGGAAACCACTTGAAAAAAGTTAAATGATAAAACTGAGTGACCCAGCAGTTCCTCTCTGTCATATATACTCATCTACATATCTAATCTAATAATAGACAAACATGGTAATTGACTGTACCTTCGCTATGCTTCCCATTGGCTAATCAGGGTGATATGCAAATTAACTGCCATCAAAGATGGTGGTTAACCACCAACAAAGATGGCGGTTAATTTGCATATGTAGGTGCAATGCTGGGAGGTGAAAGGGGAAGGATGGAAGAAGCCGCCTGTCGCTGACAGTGATCTGAAATCCAGGCGGCAGGCAAGAGCCGGGTAGCAGGGCAAAGGTGGAGAACCCAGGCTGCCTTTGCCTGGCGCGAATTATGCAGCTGGGAGAGGGGCGTCGGGCCGCTGGGAGCAGGGTGGGAACTTCCCGGGGTGGGCATTCAGGCAGCCAGGTGTGGGGCCGGAACTTCTGCCGCATTGCCATGGCAACGTGGCAGAAGTTCCCGCCCTGTAGCTGCTTGCTCATTCACTTACTCGCTCATTCATTCACTCATTCACTCACTCATTATTCACTCACTCACTCAGCAGACCCTCTCAGGTCCCTGGCACCAGGCCAGGCACTGAAGTTGAAGCAGGATAAGACAGAGCTATGTCCTCAAGATGTTAGTAATTCAGTAGGGCAAAGCAGGCACATGAATGAGGCAGTTGTACACACAGATGCACTGTACTGGGTTCGGTAAGGGCTGTAACTAACGCTGACTTTGTTCTCGTGATAAAATGGGGCCTCGGGAGCCAGGCTGCCCCAAGCGTTGTAGGCCTGTGCCTAGGCCAGGAGTGGCCGGGGTCCCAGAACATGACAGAGGGTGCAGGTCGGGCTGAGGGGTCTGGCCCCACCCCCCACCCCCAAGTGCACAAATTTTTGTGCACCAGGCTACTAGTTATATATATAAAAGCCTAATATGCAAATTGTCCCTGTGGGAGTTCAGCTGGGAGACCGATTGCTCGCTATGATGTGTGCTGACCACCAGGGTGCAGTGCAAAACAAAGGAAGGCCCCAACCGGCAGCCAAAAGGCCCTGATCGGCCCTGATCTCCAGCTAGGCCTAGGGACCCTATCTGTGCACCTGGCCTCTAGTATATTCATATTTAAGAATGTTCATAGCAGCATTGTTTATAATAGCCCAAACTGGAAGCAATACAAATGTTCATCAGCAATAGAATGGACAGATAAATTATGGTAGATTCATAAAAGGAATACCTATAGCAATGAATACCTATAGCATGTAGCTTGCAGCAGTGTCGATAATCTTAAAAACATATTGAATTAAAGAAGCAAGGCACAAAATAATATATATAGCATGATTTCTTTTATAAAAAGTTAAATATAAACCAAGCTAATATAATCTGGAAAAGTTTAAATAAAATTGTTAAAGATACTAATGGAAGAAAAGAAGTATTTCTCAATATATTTTACATAATGCAATCTTAAGTCTATATAGACCTACAGTAATTAAATATTACAAGTAGGCATTTAGCTTTTATCTGTATTTCTATCTCTCCAAATGAATATATTTAGTTGAGCCAACATATTTAGTATGTGTGTGTGTTTGAGGTTTCTTCTTATCAGGGGAAATAGTAGAGGGGATAGAATTGGGTAGACCTGGTTACTGAAGATTTGACTGAAGGAGAAGAAATATTCAAAGCGAACCAGGTTTCTATTTAAACAACTGGATGAATGCCATTACTTGCTGATACAGGGAATAAATTAAGAGCAGTTCTGAACTTGCTGAGTTTATAGAATTTAATTGATGTTTTATAAGGCAGGAGAGGCCAAGAGATAGGCAAGGAGTAGATTTGAATGTTATTTGAAATAAGATTGAGCAAATCATTTGGCTCAAGAAGAGCATGTACTAGAGAGAAAAGCATAGAATGAAGCCCTGTAATTTAATGACATTTGGAAATTCTAAGAGGGAGGAGTGGCTTATGGGGGTACCAAAGAGAAATAGCCTGATTGGATGGTTGGGTGGTTTGTATGTCGTAAAACAATTTCAATTTTTAATTTCTATTATTATCTTTCTCCCTATTGCTATAAGTCTACTTTTTTCTAAATTGAACTGAAAGAAATTTAAGTGCTATTTATCAACTTTGACTTATTTTTACAGTCATTTCTAAATACTTGAGAAAATCTTTTTTTTTAATATATTTTTTTTATTGATTTTTTACAGATAGGAAGGGAGAGAGAGAGATAGAGAGTTAGAAACATCGATGAGAGAGAAACATCGATCAGCTGCCTCCTGCACATCTCCTACTGGGGATGTGCCCACAACCCAGGTACATGCCCTTGACCGGAATCGAACCTGGGACCTTTCAGTCCGCAGGCTGACGTTCTATCCACTGGGCCAAACCGGTTTCGGCTACTTGAGAAAATCTTAAGAAATTTGATATTTTATAACAAGGGAACCTAGAGATAAAATCAAGAAGAAATTTTGGTTAAACAAGATTAGAGTGTACTTAATTGAAAATGTTGAATATAGGCTACTCAAATAGCCAATTTAAATGTAGCAATTTTAAAACTTTTTTCTTTTGACGAACTTTTGTATACTTTTATATACCTTTATATATTCACCATTGTTTAAAATCTTTTGAAAAACATTTTAAAAAATATATTTTATTGATTTTTTTACAGAGAGGAAGGGAGAAGAATAGAGAGCTAGAAACATTGATGAGAGAGAAACATCGATCAGCTGCCTCCTGCACACCCCTGACTGGGGATGTTCCCGCAACCAACGTACATGCCTGGACTGGAATCGAACCTGGGACCCTTCAGTCTGCAGGCCGACGCTCTATCCCCTGAGCCAGACCCGTTAGGGCTGAAAACCTTTTTTATGGAAAATTTAATATATACACAAAAGTAGAGAAATTTGAATAATGAACTCTCTACTTTATTTCAACAGTTATCGACACTTTGCTTGTTCTGTCTCTTTCTCCACCCCCGACCCCAATTGGATTATTTTACAATAAATTCCAAATGTTGTATCTATAAATAGTTAAGTATACCATAGTTATTGTAGATTTCTGTTAAATGTGAAGTGGGCAATTATACATATTTCTTACTGTTTTACTTTTTACTTGGCAGGTGAGTATTTAAAATTACCTAGTGAAGTATTCATATAAACAATTACAATGTATATTATCCCTTCATAAAATTAATATTTTACTTTTAATTGCAGGGAAAATTATAAAATCTGTTCCTGGAAAACTAATGAAAGAGGTAAATAACTAATTTATGTGTATTCTATAATATGATAGTTAAAAGCATATTTAAATATTAATACATCTTAATGGGCTGTGTGATATTGAAAATCATAATCTTAATTTTTGATTTTCATACTGCGATCTCTGTATTACCACAGAAAGGTCAGCATTTGGAACCTTTCATCATGAATTTCATTAATTCCTGTGAATCTCCAAAGCCTAAGCCATGTAAACCAGAACTGACCATTCTCAGCCCTACTTCAGAAAACAACAAGAAGGTATGAACATTACCTTAAAGAGCCATAAGTCTGAAGTTGTGGTACTTAAGATGACTTTTCTATTATAGGGAGAATCCTGTGTTAATGAAATGGATAGTACTTTTAATTTTTTCATATGGAGATCAGTTATACAGTGTAAGGAAGGTATTATGAATAGTTGTTTGGTTATTTCTTTAACAGGTTAAATATTTCTTTATTTGCAGACTTCTACCATTACTATATTTGGGGGATTTTTTTTTTATACTCATCCCAGGATATTTTTTCCATTGACTTTTAGAGAGAGTGTGGAAGGGAGGGAGGGTAGGGGAGGAGAGGGAGAGAGAGAGAGAGAGAGAGAGAAGAGAGAAACATCGCTGTGAGAGAGACACATCGACTGGTTGCCTCACACACACACCTCTACTGGGGCTGGGGAATGAACCTGCAACTGAGGTACGTGCCCTTGACAGGGAATTGAACCCATGACTCTGGTCCAAGAGCTGATGCTCTAACCACTGAGAAAACCAGCCAGAGCTGGGGGATTTTTTTAAAAGTGATTTTCTGAGGTTATAAATCACCAACTTCCAATAATCAAGAAGTTACTTGCTAGAATGTACTTATGTTTATTTGATGGTATTACTAATGTTAGTAGTTTATAAAGTATCTTATCTATTCATTAAACAAATATTTTATTGTGTGCTTACTATTGAGTGTTAGGCACTGGGAATAATATATATTCCCTATCTGTAAGTAGCTCAGTTTATTATCAGAGTAGGGCCCAGCCTTGGGCCCATCTTCTCTCCCAAAACACCTTCATTTTTGTTTTTACTATAACTTTATTGTTGGTAAACAGAAATAGAGTTGATTTTTGTGTATTGATTTTTAATTCAGTAATTTTGCAAGACTTGTATTAAGTTTAGTAACATATTTATTAATGCTTTTAGATTTACAGACTTATCTGCAAATGATGGCAGGTTTTATTTCAATTATGGCTAGGATCTGTTATATAAAGGAAGTGATTTCAGTGTTTCACCATGAAATAGTACATTTTTCATAGATATCCTTTATGGGGTTTAGGAAGTTTACATTTTTGTTTATCCTATCCTTGTCAGGTTTTGGTATTGAGTTAGATTAACCTTTTTCTTTTAGCTGGTAGAGTTATTAGAATTATTAGTTTTTTAAATAATTGATAGAATTTGTTGGTAAAGTCATCTAGACCTTGAGTTTTGTTCGTAGGAACGTTTTTTTTTACAACTAGATTTAATTTTGTTAATGATTATAATCTCTAGGTTTATTATTTTATGAATTAATTTTTGATAGATTATATTTTTCAGCGAATTTTTCATTTTATCTAAAGTTGAAAATCTTTTGGCCTAAAGTTGTCAATAATATTCTTTTTATTTTCTCTGACATCATGAGTTATGTCCCCTTTTGTTTTCTTATCTTTTTTCATCAGTCTTGCCAAAGCTTTTGTCCTTTGGCATTATTGATCTTTTCTAACTTTTTTTAGTTCCTTAATATCTGCTATTTTATTATTATTATTGAGAATAGACACTTTTTACATAGTTTAAAGGTAAGTAGGGTTAAGATTTAGTTGAATTCCCTCATTCATAATTCTTCGTATCTTGTTTTTTTTTCACATTAATCAAAGTCTTATCTCTTTATTATTTCAACTTTTACTTTAGCTTTTCAATGATCTGTTTAAGAATAATGCAAACCGTGCTGAGAATACAGAAAGAAAGCAAAATAAGAATTATTTTATGGAGATGATGACTGTAGAAGGAGTTTATGATTACCTGATGTACGTAGGTAAGACGGATGTGGTTACTATTAAAATCTGTTTTTCATTCATGATTTATATTTCTTATGTGATGTAAATTATTGCTCTTAAGTATTGCCCTGTTATAATATTTTTAAAAATTGAAATTACTTTCTTTTAAGAATTCAATACCATTGGCCTTGGACATATTGAAGTTTACTAGTGTTAACAAATAAAATATTGACCATTTGTGTTTTTTATATCAGAAAATGTTAAAATATATATCTTAAATGAAGTATTCCATGTGATCCTTTCAGGACGAGTGGTTTTCCAAGTTCCTGACTGGCTTCATCATCTCTTAATGGGAACTCGAATCCTCTTTAAAAACACCCTGGAAATGTATACTGACTACTATATTCACCGTAAACTACAACAGTTATTTCAGGAGCACCGTTTGGTCTCACTTATAACACTTCTCAGAGGTTTGTATTTTCTCATGTTTGTTTTATGTTTTGTGTGCTCTTAATGATTTCAATCAGATCTAAAAGAGTGAGAAGTCTTGTTTTTATTTGGTTTATTAGTTTCTCTACTAATAAATACTTTGTGTATTTAATAAATACTTTGTGTAAGATAAGTGAAAATTCCAGCAAATATTTATTTTTCTCTTTTTAGATGCTGTATTCTGTGAAAACACTGAGCCTCGCTCTCTCCAAGACAAGCAAAAACGAGCAAAACAGACTTTCGACGAAATGATGAATTACATTCCAGGTGTAATATTTAAGAAGTAGTTTAGTATAGATAAATACCACTTTGAGGTGAAATGTATAGTAATTATTTAAAGCTAATTTTTACTCTGAGTTTTCATTTTAGAAATAGTTCTAAGGGCCAATTAAAATTCATTCATTCGTTAAATAAAATTTGGTTTTATGATGATAGCACTAAGAACTTTAAGACAAGGCTATTTCCATGCACACAAATAGACAGATTCTTTTGGTAATATCTTATAATCAGAGTAGTTAGTGGGACAGTTGGAGCCCTGCTGTCCACTCTACCATGAGAAGAGCTATGCTAGTGTGTATGACTAAAAAATAAAAATTCATTCCCAATTTATTGAACACCTTACATGTGCCAGACACTGTGCAGAATGAAAGGGATAAAAAAATATACATGGATAGCTCAAGTCTAGCAGGAAGACAGACATGCAGTCAAAACATACATGTGAATAGAGTCATGTGTCTCCAAGGGAAAGGATGATCACCTCTCCTATAAAGGAGGTGGGCTCAGGCCACTAAGTAAGTGAATGGTAGTCACCTCTTACTGAGATGGGAAATACAAGGAAAAAAATGTCAAGGGGTCAAAGTAGAGGATACTTGGTTTAGGACATTTTAAGTGTGAAGTGCCTGTACATTATTCAGGAGGAAATGGCTAGCAGTAAGCATTTAGCTGTCCAAGTTTGGGAATTGGAGGAATGATGGTACTAGGACAGATATATGGGAGTCACGTGTGAGGGATAATAATTCCTGGGGAGAAAATATAGAGAAGGAATTCAAGAGGGCTTAGGACTGTACCTTACAGAATTCTCATCATTGAAAAATTAGTCCCAGAATAGTAGTTCTGCTACTCTGTGTGAGGACAATTAAGTTAAATCCCTGGTCTGAATGTAAAAGTGAACAAAAGCTATTTTTGAGTAAATCTTCTGTAGGTAAATGATGAAATAATTTATTACCTGTTTCATAATATGATATAGCATTCATGGTTTTAACAGTGTTAGTTTTGCTATTCAGGAACAACATGGAAAGCCAATGAATGTAATAATTTGTTATTTTGCTGAGGCATAATTGAATCACATCTACTTGAAGACTTTCATTTGGGAAGGAGTAATTTAGCTAGTGAGTAAGCTTAGCATGTTATCTGTTGCCTTTTACTCCTCATTTCTTAGTGACTCCTGAAGGATCTGAAAGGATCATTTATTTTTGTCTGTTATGCTCCATGCATATTAACTGGGAAATTCTATGTAGTATTGGTGAATTAGAGGATTAAAAAAGATCCATATTGGGTTACTTACATAGCTTAAAAATATCAAGGATCTGCTATGCATCTTGTAAATTAAATTTGGCCTTTGCCTCTTAGGGTTAGATTTACCTCATAGAAACAAACCTAAATGGAGAATTTTCTATGAGCAGCATTAAGAGTTCCATGATGATTGGGGGGAAGGGACAAATATTTGAGCAACTTGTTTACTTATGAATGATTTTCTTTTCCTGTTTGGGGGAAAACATTCAGCAGAGATTTTAATAAGGACTGACTTTTTTGGGTAACAAGTGATACATGACACTTTCTGAATCCTCAATTAGTGTTTAAACATTTCCTAAAAGGATTGTTCTGTGAGATGGTTAATAGTAATTATGCAAATAGTACAGAAACAAAGTGGTGATATTCATTTAGGAAAGTCTATGTTAAAAATTAAATTAAGTCCTAACCGGTTTGGCTCAGTGGATAGAGCATCAGCCTGCGGGCTCAAGGGTCCCAGGTTCGATTCCGGTCAAGGGCATGTACCTTGGTTGCGGGCACATCCCCAGTAGAGGGGTGTGCAGGAGGCAGCTGATTGATGTTTCTCTCTCATCAATGCTTCTAATTCTCTATCCCTCTCCCTTCCTCTCTGTAAAAAAATCAATAAAATATATATTTTTTAAAAATTAAATTAAACATTTTTTGATATTAAGATATTCAAATATGAAAATATATATTAAAATTAGGGGCCATCCTCTTCCTACTCTCCAGAAATGACTGTGTGCACCAGTTGGTGTTAATTCTCACAGACATTTTTCTGTGCATTTCTATATATATATGTACAAATGTATAGACATAATTTTAGGATTTCATTTTGTTTTCCCTGAATGGAATAATACAATATGTATTATTTTCAAACTTTTATCCCTTAATAGTATAGACAGATTTCTTTACTGTGACATTCCATATGCTTGCAATATGCTTTGTGCATTATGACTCTCCAAAAAGAGGATCCTGATACTTCATTTCTCAACCTGACCACAGAACCCTTGCAGAAACCCTGGTTTAGAAAATTCTGATTTAGTGTTTGCATAATATCCGGGAAACAGAGTGGAGATTTTCTTTTATGAACTAGTTAATGATGAGTCACTTTTATAATATAAAATTGCTTTCTTGTTTAGATGTGATTGTCAAGTGTATTGGTGAAGAAGCCAAGTATGAAAGCATCAGGCTTCTATTTGATGGCTTACAGCAGCCAGTTCTCAACAAGCAGGTAAAATTCATTAAAGCAGGTTGACTAGAGTTGGCTGGGTTTGGGGAATGGCACAGTAGGGGGCCTGGTATATTATTAACTGTGAAGTGACACTATATTAAATCAAGGCAGCATAATTCAAACATTCAGATAGAAAAAAGTGTGTTTTGTTTGTGCTACACTTGTTAGGTAATTACTGTTTTTATTTAGCATGATTTGTTTTGATTTAAAATAAACATTCATTGTAGAAAAATTGGGATATACAGAAATTTCATGAAATAAAGTAAAAATTTAAAAATTGAGAATTTCACCTTTCAGATAACATAATTTCTTTAAAATATTTGTTACATATAAAATATCTAACATAAAATGAGTTATGAGGCATAATAATAAACTGTCCACATGTAAACACATGATTATCTAACAATGGACTTAAGAATAGAGCATTATCGTCCTAGTCAGTTTGGCTCAGCAGATAGAACATTGGCCTGCAGACTGAAGGGTCTCGGGTTTGATTTTGGTTAAAGGCACATGCCCAGATTGTGGGCTTGATCCCCAGTAGAGAGTGTGCAGGAGGCAGCCGGTCAGTGATTCTCATCATTGATATTTCTATCTCTCTCCCTCTCACTTTCTTTCTGAAATCAATAAAAATATATTTAAACAAAATAGAGCATTATTGATACTATTGAAGCTACTTTTGTGCTTGTTTTATATTGTCAGTTCTATTCCCTGCCTTCCCATTTAGAAGTAACCACAGCCCTGAATTTTGTGTTTCTCAATTTTTATGGGTTTGTCTAATGCCTTAAAAAATTTTTTTTGGTGCTTTAGCTGACTTATGTTTTATTGGACATTGTGATACAAGAACTGTTTCCAGAGCTCAATAAGGTAACTAAAAATCAGCAATTTTATTCTTTGCTATTAATCATATGCTCTGACATTTATTTTAATAGGGCCATAAAAATTAAGAAAATCCATGACTATGATCCTTTTAAATATGAACAACCTTAACAAATAGATCTTTGTATTTTCTTTATTCAGTGTGCTCAAATGTAGAATGGATTTTGGTGGCAGGAATTGAATAGCCTTTGCCTTAACTTCATTCCTTCCTAATTAAAAGCAGAAAGTGACACTATACCCTGTAGTCTTTCCAGAGGAAGGTGTGAGGTTAAGTCCTAACACTAGAATGGCCAGGTTCTCCAGGCTGTCATCAGCGACATTGAATGCTGTGTAAGTCAGACTTGAGTATTTTAGAAGCAGCTGAATTTTAAAAAAGGATGGTAATTATTATCATTATATTGACTCTTGAGTATTTGGAGGTTAGAGCAAAGATTTAAGTTATTATTTTTTACTGTTTATATTTTTCTGACTAACCCCTTTGGTCAGATGAAATAACTGCTCTTCAAGGGTTTGGTATAGCATTGAAATACCAGTTTCATAGAGTAGAAGAATTCAGATTTGAACTATTTACCTATTAGCTTTCATTATAGTAATATTATGTGTATATTAAAACAGGGTAGCAGTTATGGACATTTTATATTCAATTTACATGGAAATGAGTACAGAAAACCTTCAACTGTCTGTTTGAAATTTTTTATTTTTATTTTTTATTTTTTATTTTTTATTTTTTTTTTAAATATATTTTATTGATTTTTTTACAGAGAGGAAGGGAGAGAGATAGAGAGTTAGAAACATCGATGAGAGAGAAACATCGATCAGCTGCCTCCTGCACACCTCCTACTGGGGATGTGCCCGCAACCCAGGTACATGCCCTTGGCCGGAATCGAACCTGGGACCTTTCAGTCTGCAGGCCGATGCTCTATCCACTGAGCCAAACCGGTTAGGGCAACTGTTTGAAATTTTATAAGGTCTGTCCCCATACCTTGCCATTTTTCTCCTCTCTAAAACATAAGGCATATACCAGCTAATTTCTTTGTTATATCTATATTTATAAAAGCCTAAGCAACCGTTTGACTGGTAGCTATGTTGTGCACTGACCACCAGGGGGCAGATGCTCAATGCACAAGCATGGAAACCTGGAACAGACTGATGAATCTCAGAGGGAAGCAGGGAGGGGGAAGGGCGGTAAGAGATTAACCAAAGATCTTACATGCATATTAGAGGCCCGGTGCATGGATTCCTGCACTGGTGGGGTCCCTTGGCCTGGCCTGCAGGGACCAGGCTGAAACCATCAGTCTGACATCGCCTGAGGGGTCCTGGATTGTGAGATGGCAATATTTGTGTCTTAGGTACACTGGAATTGTGGAACTGTTAGGCAGTTCATAAATGAACCTTACTGTCTTTTATTAAATGGACTTATTTTTTTTTTAGGTACAAAAGGAAGTTACCTCTGTGACGTCCTGGATGTAAACATTTGGATTTGGGATAGAATAACCAGTTAAAATTTCTGCTGTGCTACTGTAGTAGAAATATACTGTTTTTTCTTTTACTTTTGTATATTCTTGTATATATCATGTAATTCTGTCTCTGAGATTTTTTTGTTTTAATAAAGACTAACTTAATTATGATTGAAAGTGATTTGGTTTCATAGCCTTTTGTTTTACATTTGTTATTTAAATTCTATTAGAATATATGTCACTTGTTGTATCCATTTTTTAAGAGATAATTCATAATCCTCTTCGGGCAAACAGATAAGGCTGACAACCTTTGTATTGTATCATTTTGAAAATAATTATGTTTAGTGTGGAGAAATAGGGGTAAGATCTTACTTGCTTTCTTATTTAGAGTTAATATATTTTAGGAGGTTTATTTCCCCTTTTTCTTCTCTTTCTACATAGTTAATTGTGTATCTATAAAGAAGACATCCTTTATGAATTTTCCAGAGCAAACAAGGGACTTCTTGATTTTGTTGGATGAATGACAGGTTATAGCCTTTTAGGGGTGAAAACTGAGATATTTGTAATCGTTGTGGTTACAACTATATTTCAATGAATGGATGTAACTATATTCCAAAAGCTTATAGGTATAAGAAATTTAGTTAAGTAGATTTTTGGTTTATGTTGTCAGTTGTCTCTCCAAAAGAAAAATGTAGAATTCACTGTTATTACTTGAGGAAAGTGAATTTAAATGATTGTTTTTAGAAATTCAGTGTTTAGAATTCTACTTACAATTCTTTCTCATTCTTTGTTTTTCTCCTTGAAACAAATTTGTCTTTCAAGATTGAGCATTTTGTGTTTGGTTATTGGTTGTAGTGTTCATTCAGAATATATTTATTGAGTTTCAGCCATGTATTAGGCACTAAACTGGGTTATTTGGGGACTCTGAAATATAATTTGGAAAAATAATTCATTTAATGATATGCACTTATTTTTTCAAAGGCTTCATAAAATGATCATTAGCTGTTGTAAGTTTTTGAAAAGATTTTATCTGTAGTATTAAATATATCTATATATTTTTTTACTGATTAAAAATTTTTTTAGAGAGAAAGGAAAGGAGAGAGATTGAGAGAGAAACATGGATTTGTTGTTCTACTTATTTATGTATTGAGTGGTTAATTCTTGTATGGCTCTGACCTTGTAAAGAATCCACATCCTTGGCATATTGGGATGACGCTCTAACCAACTGAGCTACCTGGCTAGGGCCCTATTATATTTTTAATTACCTGAAAATTGTAGAATATATATGAGTTTCTGAAAATCAGTGCTTTAATATTAAGCCTTAAACATTTAGTAATTTCTCAGGGACAGATAGAAAATTAATTAGGCTACTACCTCTTTACATTTAAATGTATAACATTTTGAACATTTAAGATGTCAATGTGAACTGGAAAAATAAAGTATAGCAGTATTTATGACATCCTTACATACTTGCTTCTAAATTGTGATATTCTGTTTATTTAGATGAGAAAAAGTTATGCATGTATAAGTCTATTTGGGCTGCCATTACAAAAATACCATAGACTATGGGTGGCTTAAATAACAGAAATTTAATTTTACAGTTCTGGAGATTGGGAAGTCTAAGATCGGGGTGCCAGCATGGTAGGTGTGCTTAGGTGACTCCTGTGGGCCAGAGTATGGGAAGAGAAAGAAAAAAAGATCTATCCTTCTTCTTCCCCTTTCCCACCTCCTCCTCCTGCTGCTTCCTTTTCCTTCCTCTCTCTCCTTCCTTCCCTTCTACTTCTTCCACCAGTCCTATTGGAATATGGCCCTTCCCTTATGACTCATTGAATGTTAATTATTTCCTGAAAGCCTCATCCCCAGAATGAGTAACATTGGGGTTTAGGGTTTCAACATACGAATTCTAGGAGGACACAATTCAATCCATAGCAGTTGGTGAGCTCTATTTAAAGAAAATGTTTGATTGAAAAAAACAAAAACATAAAAGTAAAATGTGACGTATAAAAGTCTTCACATATAAAATCAATCATTCACATTATAAAAGAGGAAGGAACTAGATGCAATATCATTGGCCAGGCATTTTATATACTTGATCACATTTCATTATCCCTCACAGTAACTGTGAGATGGCATTATTTCTATTTTATAGGAGAGGATGTTGGAACCAGAGAGAGGGGTGAGCTTAGATCTGTCTCTCTAGTTTTCATGATCTTGTCAGTGTTTCCCCATGAAAGGAGCTTTTATTTCCAAAAGTAGTCACTTTCTGGATCCCTATAAACAGTATGTTCCCCTGGTAAATTGCAAATATTTTACTTTGCACTTTCCTTTCTATCCATCTTTATATAAAGAGTGTCCTCTACTGTATGAGCTTTCACATTTTTCAAATGTGTTATTGGTATTTCTAATTAGGGGGATAAAATGAAATTAAACATATGGAAAGCACTTTGAAATTCATAAAGGTCAGAAGATTGTTACAAGTATGATCATTTAGTTATAGATATCAGAAGATTCTGATAAGTGGTTGAAAGATAGCACTTAAATAACCATTTATTGACTTATTAAAAACCATTAAATTTTTTAAAAAATATATTTTTTTATTGATTTCAGAGAGGAAGGGAGAGGGAAAGACAGAAATATCAATGATGAGAGAGAATCATTGATTGGCTGCCTCCTGCACACCCCTCCTTGGGGATGGAGCCCACAACCCGGGTATGTGCCCTTGACTAGAATCCAACCTGGGACCCTTCTGTCTGCAGGCCAATGCTCTATCCACTGAGCCAAACCAGCTAGGGCAAAAACCATTAAATTTTACAATAGAATATAAACAAGTCTATTTTGCCACTCTCCTTAGCAAACTAATGTTACATATAAGTTGTAATTTCAGATACAGTCAGCATTAGAATAATAATGACTGAGCAAACAAATCTTGCTTGTCCACTATATTGTACTTCATGTCAGTGTATGGTCTCTCTCATGTATTTAAGAATATCTTTAACAGTGCTGGGTACATAGAGGAGACATCTTTAACCTGAGGCCTCTGGGCCCCTAGAGGATGGTAAATCCAGTGACAAATTGTGTTTTTATTTCAACATATTGTTTCATTTCAAGTAATAGATATGGCTGTATTCCAATAAAACCTTATTTTCATCCAGCAGTGGCAGGCAGGGTTTAGCCCATAGGCTGTAGTTTGCTAATCCCTGATGTAGAAAAAAAGGGAGAAGGGAAAAGAGATACTGCTGGAAAAATTGTAGTCATCTTTATTTTAGGGAGTAGGGGAAGGAGGCTACAGAATTTAATCATTGGAAAAGTCAGCCATCCTTTTTGGGGAAGAGTTAATTGGTCTTTTGGTTTTAGAAGGGTTAGAATAACAGGAGTCAAACTGCTCTGCACAATGAAAAGGGTGTTTGTGTTTGTAGGTGGTGAAATTATATTCTTTGTTTTCTCTGGAGGAGATGATCCTGGAGAAAAGGACTGTGGCTTTTCATCTAAGTGAAGGGGGTGGCACAGGGGTCTGAGAGAGGGACTTAGGTGCGATTCATTCAATTCAACAAATGTGTATTTAACCTTCACCATGTGCCAGTTTTAGATGTTAGGGATAAATTTGTGCATTTATAAGCGTACTTTCAAACTGAGGGAGACACAATAAATAATAAGTGAAGAAACAGTATAATATGTTATAAAGTAAGTGTTCAGAGGAAAATAAACTGAGAAAGGAAATAGAGTGGTATGGGTACAGGGTTACAATTTTAAATAATGTTGGGTGGGACACTAAGAAAAGAACCGAAGGGGGTGAGAAATCAGCCATGCAGATTGAATAGTTAAAAGAAGTTAAGTGCATAAGAGATGCATCTGTGTGGACACAGACAAGATACAAATAAGTTTAGGGTGGCAGGCGAACACCAGAGGGATAAACTCATGGCCCACGGGCTGCATGTGGCCCACAACGAATATTTTTGCGGCCCAGCCAATATAATGTGATCAAGATGGTATGTAAGAAACATTTTAATAAAAATTTTGTAACTTAATTTTTACAATATCTTGATATACATTATTAATAATGAACTACAATGTTCGCTAATGACTGATTACTATAATTGTGTTGCATTCATTTCCCTAATGCGCCTTACGCGCAGGCGCACCATCTCTCTCCACTAATACTAGCAGCGAATATTCTAGCAGCCAATTTCCACATCATTAGTCTTGTACTGACTTGTTTGGTGTGTGCAAGAGGAAATATTTTGCTTTCGGAGAACAAAAAAAATAGGTTTATTTGAGTTATGCTTATTAATTTGTGCAGTTATTCAGTGTCTGGTAAGTTGATATTCAAGAAAAAAATTAATTTTTATTAAAATGTCTTGTTAACAATTACTCAGTTATTTCAGCCCTTTGTATTCAGCATGTCTCGATCAAAATAAACCTATGTTTCTATGAAAATTGAAGCTTTTTTTTGTGTGGCCCACATAAACTTAAACCTTGTTTATTCAGTCCGTGTTAGCCTTTGAGTTTGACATGCTTGCAGCGGTCGCCAACTGTGGTCCGTGGATCACTGGTGGTCTTTGAGGTCCGAAAGATTGGCGACCCCTGGACTAGAGAATGGGACTACTAAACTGCAGACTGTTGAATTGCTCAACAGTCGTTTTAATTTATGTGCAATAGGTTCTCAAAACCTTAGAAGGAACCAACCCTGTCAGCTTGATCTGAGACTCGAAACCTCCAGAACTGAGATGATTATCTGCTGTTTAAGCCACCCAGTTGTGGCACTTCGTTACAGTAGGCCCATGAAATGAATCCCGGACCTTTCCTAATTTAGGCAAACTTAGCCAAACATCCATGGGACTGCATACTCCCCGAGGGAGCAACTTTTTCTAAAGGACAGCTGTTGGCCGCCTAAGCTTTCTTCTAGAAAGCCAACTCACTGTCTCAAGTTGCTGAAGGCGCTCTGCCACCAAATGGATTTAATGTGTCTGATTGGTTAAAGTCTATTGTGTCATCTGTACGCTTAAAGATTCTTAAATGCACAACCAGTTCAGATAAATCAATTAAAATCCCCAACACTAATGTGGACCTTTTTTATTTCTAGGAAACCATTATAGGCCTCAAAACAATTTCTACATCAGATACTACATATGAAAGCCAGAAAGTGTAGTAGTCTTACTTAAAATATTCTTACTCTTCTTGCCTCCCTAAAAATTACATGTATTTTTCTTTCCATTTTTGGGGTGAGAAGGGGGACAGGGAGGGTTATTGATAGCAAGTGGCCTATGATCAAGGGAAATGATATCAGTAAATTGTCAGTTTTCTGTCAGTCAGAAATAAGTTTTCTTATTGTCTTGGGTTATAGGTGTTCACTAGAAAGAAGAAATAACTACCAAAGACAAAGAGCCTATCTTCAATTTTATTGTTTGGAATCTGCAATTACAAAGTTTTTTGAGGTCATTTCTTAAAACATTACACAACACATACACACATATTTAGAAAAGTTATAAAAATGTTCTTTAAAGTTTGTGCTCTAGTAGAATTTATTCTATTTTACAAGTCCAAGCATAAAAAATATACCCCAAATGCACTTCTAATTTTCCCTACAATCTTTTTTGTTTTTATTTTTATTGATTTCACAGAGGAAAGGAGAAGGAGGGATAGAAACATCAATGATGAGAATCATTGATCGGCTGTCTCCTGCACGCCCCCTACTGGGAATCGAGCCCACAACCCAAGTATGTGCCCTTGACCAGAATCGAACCTAGGACCCTTAAGTCCGTAGGCTGACACTCTATCCACTGAGCCAAACCAGCTAGGGCTCCCTACAATCTTACTGACATTATTTATAGTGAATGTGTATATACATAGAACTGAGGACATTATTTTACTGCCACAACCTTTATACAGATGTTATGACAAGTATATTCTATGTCAAGGGTACTTAATATTTGTAAACATTAAGAAATAAACATATTCCCTCTCCAAACCTCTAGCTACTGTTTGCTCACTATTTTTAACTTTTTTATACACATAAATATATTTGGAAATGTGTATAAATCACAAACATACAGTTCAATGGATTTCACACACTGGACAAGCCTGTCACCAACCAGATAGACATGGAAAACTGTAGCACCCCAGAAACTCCTCCCATACTCCCTTATGGTCCATACAAGTTTCTGTTTAGTTTTATTTTGTGGTCATTGTAGGTGCTCTTTCTTTCTTAGGTGCTCACTGTTTTCTAAGGTGAAGATTTCCCTTCTCATTGGATCATGCAACACTGAGCAGGTCCACATGTTCCCACAACCACCTTTGGGCAAAAATTATCTCTTCAGTCTGGGTATTTCCTGAGCACCCACTCAGAGGGGCCCACGCCCAGGTAGGAGCTCTCTTATCTACTAGTAGACTTGAGAATGACTTCAGAGTGACTGTTCCGGGTTGGAGGCAGAGCTGACTTCAAACTGCTGTTGTACACCGTTTTGAAAAATCAACTCTTGTCTCCCCTCAAGGTGTGCCATGATGGGGGAGTGTGTGTGTGTTTGTGGTGTGACTAGAATAAGCACAGTATTGGCACTTGCTGGGGAGGTTTAGAATGACACCTGGTCTAAGAAGGTTCTCTTCTCATGACACCTTAAAATTAAGAAGAAAGGAAAGAGCACAGAAGCAGAACCGATGGAATCTCGTAAACAATTAATGCCATGTGCCAGGCACTATGCTGCTACTCTCAGGAAATATCTATGTAAGAAACCTATGTCCTTTAGCTCTCTTCTGCAATGAAAATTGGTCCTGGGTGCCCTTCCTTCCCTTCCCTTTCTTCCCGCCCCTTGACCTGGCCGGTCCCATTATCTGCTGCATCATTTGTTCCTTGACTCATCAAAGGAATGTAGGAGGCACAAGAAAGAATGATGCTCTTATTTAGTCCATGCAACTTGCTATAACAGGAGCTAAAAAGGAAAAAGAAGAGACCAGAAATAAAGCAGAAATTTGTTATCCATGAAGAGAGGAGCCCATTAAGTATTCTGAACAGCTTAAAATATGCATATGCAAACTGAAGATGGTGGTCTTCCTCTCTCAGGGCTCATTTTAAATTCTTTTCCTGTGTGTTCACTAAGTTGTTGATCCTGAGTGATGATGTCAATGTCTTTATTTACGATCTTCTAAGCTCAGCTTCTAGGAGCCTGTGAAGACGGTCTGTGCCATTATAAAGAAAGTTCTTAAAAGGCAGTTTCACACACTAATGACAAGGAGAGTTTTTTGGCTATTGGTATAAAACAAGGATAGCTGCCAAAATTGAGAGGAATATTAGATAAAAGTTTCCATGGTAACGGCTTCCTGCAGAAAACGTGATCCGACCTTCAACTGCTGGATAAATGACTTTCATTTTTGAGATGTATTGAGAAACCACGTTGATATCTTGGTCACCTAGGAAAACATGGACATTATTTTAGTGACAGGAAAGGTATCAATAGTCAGAGAGGAGACAACCAATGCATTTCTCTCAAGTCCTTTGTAATTGTAATTGGGGGAACAGTCCTTTCGTTGTAGAGGTAAAGTGTTCCGGAAGAATAGAAGAGTGCTGAGCACAAGTGCCTTTTCGTGTTCCAGGTGTGAATGCAACTCAGGGGAAAGGTTGTGGACATCATTGCCTTTAAAGCACTTGGGGAACGGGGCAGGAGAAACGAGTTGAGACATACAGTGGCTTCCTTTTGCTTGCCTGCTCCAGAATCATTTCCACATAATTGCTGGAGAGGCAATGGGGCTTCATTTCCAAAAGGAGAGCTAATAAAGAAATACTAATTGCCTACTACAACAAACCCTTAGGAACCCAGCAAAATTTATTTTAAAAATACCACTCTATAAATCATGTATCTGATAAGAGGTTTGTAGTAAAAAAATATATAGAAGTCATACAAGTCAGTAGAAAAAAATCTGGTTAAAATTGGGCAGAGGATTTGAATAGACATTTTTCCACAAAAGTCGCACAGATGGCCAACAGACATAGAAAAGATGCTCAGGAGAACCAAGATGGCAGCATAGGTAAACACCTGAATTTGCTGCCGCGCACAACCACATTAAAACTACAACTAAAAGACAAAACGAATATCATCCAGAACCACAGGAATGCTGGCTGAGTGGAAATTATACAACTAGAAGGAAAGAGAAAAGCAAATTGAGTCCAGTAGGAGGTGCAGAGGTGTGGAAGTGCGGAGGTATGGAGGCGTGCGTGAAAGGGGCTGGCAGCTGGGTACACTGTTGTCTTTTTCAATTGGAAGGGAGATACAAGCTCCCTCCAGTTCCGGGTGAGAATTTGGGGACCCAACTCATACGGAGAGAAACTGGACTGTCTGGCATCGGGCAGGAACGTGAGGGCGGCTTTCTCCCAGAGGTGCTTGCAGCGGTCATTGTTCCTGCACGAGTCGCGGGACACAGATCCGGGGACCTCTCCGAAGCAGAGCAGACTGGCAGCCATTGCGGTTTGCTCCGCCCTGGTGATTCCTTGAGATCCCTCCCCACCCAATTTACAACCCCACCCAAGCCCTGCGCAGAGGCTTTTGCATATGAATGGCCTGGCCTTGCTCCACCTAAAAACCTGGGCAGACTCAGTGAGTGCCAAAGCCCCACTGAAGCAAGTCCTGCCCCATAAGGGTGTCTCCAGCACAGCAGTTCTCCCATTGTAGACACAACTGGTCCTCACAGCCAACTGGCCTGGAGGTCAATTCTTCCGAGGGATACCAACAGCAATTAAGGCTTAACTACAACAAGACTGTGCACACACCCCACAAAAGGGTGCACCAAGAGTGTCCACCTCAGGTACTTAGTGAGGCTGAGCCACTGGGCCCTATAGGACACCTAGCACACAAAGCCACTCTATCAACATAGGGAAGCAGCCAAAATGCGGAGACAAAGAAATAAGTCACAAATGAAAGAAATAGATGAAAGCAAACTACTGGATATAGAGTTCAAAACCATGGTTATAAGGTTACTCAAGAATCTTCTAAAAATTTCTGAAAAATATAGCGAGACCCTCAAGGATATGAAAAAGGACCAATTAGAAATTAAGCATACACTGACTGAAATAAAGAATAATATACAGAGATCCAACAGCAGACTAGAGGATCTCAAGAATCAAGTCAAAGATTTGAAATACAAAGAAGCAAAAAACACCCAACTGGAAAAGCAAAAGGAAAAAAGAATCCAAAAATATGAAGATAGTGTAAGGAGCCTCTGGGACAACTTGAATCGTATCAACATCCGAATTATAGGGGTGCCAGAAGAAGAGAGAGAGAAAGATATTGAAAACATATTTGAAGAAATAATGACAGAAAACTTCCCCTACCTGATGAAAGAAGCGCAGAGAACCCCAAACAAAAGGAATCCAAAGAGGACCACACCAAGACACATCATAATTAAAATGCCAAGGGCAAAAGACAAAGAGAGAATCTTAAAAGCAGCAAGAGAAAGACACTCAGTTATCTACAAGGGAGTACCCATATGACTGTCAGCTGATTTCTCAACAGAAACCATGCAGGCCAGAAGAGAGTGGCAAGAAATATTCAAAGTGATGAATAGCAAGAACCTACAACCAAGATTACTTTATCCAGCAAAGCTATCATTCAGAATAGAAGGTCAGAGAAAGAGCTTCACGGATAAGAAAAAGCTAAAGGAGTTCATCACCACCAAACCAGCATTATATGAAATACTGAAGGGTATTCTTTAAGAAGATGATGAAGAAGAAAAAGGTAAAGATAAAAATTATGAACAACAAAGGGACAACAAATACATATCTCTCAACAAGTGAATCTAAAAATCAAGTGAATAAAAAATCTGACGAACAGAATAAACTGGTGAATAGAATAGAATCAGGGGCATAGAAAGGGAGTGGACTGACAATTCTCGAGGGGAAGGCGGTGTGGGGGGTTCGGGAAGAGACTGGATAAAAATCGTACACCTATGGACGAGGACAGTGGGGGGTGGGTAAGGGCAGGAGGTAGGGTGGGAACTGGGTGAAAGGGAGCTATGGGGGTTAAAAGGAACAACTGTAATAATCTGAACAATAAAGATTTAATAAAAACAAGAAAGAAAAGATGCTCAACATCACTAATCATCATGGAAATGAAAATCAAAACCACAGTGAGGTATCCCCTCACACCTATTAAAATGGCTGTCATAAAAAAGACAAGGAGTGTTGGTGACGATGTGCATTGTTGGTAGGAATACAAATGCACACAGCCACTATGGAAAACCTTATGGAGGTCCCTCAAAAAATTAAAAATGGAGCTACCATATGATCCAGCAATTCCACTCATGAGTATTTATCCAAAGAATATGAAAACACTACATAAAATATATGCACCCCATGTACACTGCAGTATTATTTTCAGTAGCTAAGATAAAGAAGCAACCTAAGTATCCATCAGTGGATGAATGGATAAAGAAATTGTGACATACATATATATAGGTGGGGCAAAAGTAGCTTTACAGTTGTTCATATGGAAAACAATATAATAAGAATATAAGAATAAATTCTATGTTTCAAAGCATCACAACTGTACACTTACTTTTGCCCCATGCTGTGTATACACACTATTCAGCCATAAGAAAAAAAGAAAAAAAAGAAATCTTGCCATTTGGGACAACACAGATGGATCTTGAGGGCATTATGCTACATGAAATAAGCAAAAAAAGACAAATATCATATGATTTTACTTATATGTGGAATTCAAGAACAACAAAACCAACCTAACAGATACTGAGAACAGATTGGTGGTTACCAGAGGCAGGGTAATGAGGGGTGGGAGAAATGGGTGAAGGGGATTAAAAAGTACAAACTTCCAATTATAAAGTGTTGGGAATGTAAAGCTCATATGGTGACTATATCAATACCACATTGCTACGAGAGTAGACCTTAAAATCCTCATCACAAGAAAAATATGTATTTTTTGTAACTATGTATGGTGATGGATGTTAACTAGACTTGGGTGCTTTCACAATGTATACAAAGATCATGTCATTACGTTGTACACCTGAAACTAATGTTATATGTCAATACAATCTCAGTAAAACACACACACACACTCTAATACTTAAAAAAGACCTCCTCTCTGGTTCTCACCCCTGGGAATACATTAGAATCACTGGAAGAGACTTTTCTCCCTACTCAATTAAGTTAGAATCTCTTAAAGTTGGGGCCAAGGTACTGGTAGTTAAAATGCTCCCTAGTGGTTCTGATGTGTAGCCAGGGTTGAGAACCCTTAGGGCCCAGGCCCCCTCAGCCTCTGGTTAAGTTCCTCTTCTCTAACACCCATTGGCCAGGGTGGGCTTGGTGCTGCCCAGCCATCAGCCTCTGCCTCGTGGCACTAAAGAGAACACCTTGTTAAGCTTGCCTTTCCATTTTCTGGCGTGGAGTGCACAGAAGTCGCCAGTGCCTTTCCCTGGGAAGGGCTGCCTCCTCTGCCCTGACTGCTCTCTACCTCCTTGGAACCAGCAGCTGGAATGGTGGTCTGCCCTGGCAGGGCTGCGGAGGAAGCTGGCTGAGCTGCACCCCGAAGATTCAGGGGAGCTGTGCCCGTGTCTTGCAAGCACACTGATTTCTCCCTGGAGAAGAGGAAGGGGCAGTGTATTCTCTCGGTGGACTTCATGCACATGATGTGGTTCTCAAAAGGCTTTTTAAAAGGCTGGTGTCTAATGGCCCTAAATGGTGACAGAAATACTGACTGGCTCAAGTGTGGTTCCCATAACGTGCTCCACCAACGTGCTGGGCTGAAAGGGCGGGGTCATCTCCCATGCACCCCTTGACCCACTCACACTAAAAGCTTCTTGTAGAAAGCTGAGATGATGTACTATGATGATTTTCCACGGCCAACCTAAAGTTCTAGAGCAGGGGTGGGCAAACTTTGACTCGAGGGCCACAATGGGTTCTTAAACTGGACCGGAGGGCTGGAACAAAAGCATGGATGGAGTGTTTGTGTAAACTAATATAAATTCAAAGTAAACATCATTACATAAAAGGGTACGGCCTTTTTTTTTTTTTTTTTTTTTTTAGTTTTATTCATTTCAAACGGGCCGGATCCGGCCCTCGGGCCGTAGTTTGCCCACGGCTGTTCTAGAGGTATGTTTTTTCTGTAAATGAAAAAATTCATTTTTCAAAATTTAAATAGCTGTTTATATGTACATAAAAGAGTTTTAAAAACAGTTTTGATTTATAAATGCATTTTCCCTGGTGTGGATGGCTGGGTATGGGTGCTGGGAAGGGACAGGCACATGTTCCCACACACGGGAGGGAGTTGGCCTCTGCCTTGGCCTCTCTGGCATCGTGAGTAGCTCCCCCCTTTGGACCAGCACTGTTGTTCCCGAGTACCTGTGGGACGTGGAGAGAAACAGGCACCTGTGCTTACCTGAGTTATGTTCTAGTACCTCTTCTTTTAACATCTGGAATCCATCTCCACCGCTGGCAAGGAAGCT
This sequence comes from Myotis myotis, assembly GCF_014108235.1. Classification (NCBI taxonomy): domain Eukaryota; kingdom Metazoa; phylum Chordata; class Mammalia; order Chiroptera; family Vespertilionidae; genus Myotis; species Myotis myotis. The sequence goes on from NW_023416379.1 coordinate 55,252,532, forward strand.
CGGGAGGACCACCTTATACACCTCATCCGTTCTGAGAGGCTCGTAACGGGGCACTCGGCACCGGGTGCAGAGAACATCTAGTTTGACCACTCTGTCCCCAGGTTTTCGGGAAAGATCATACACCACGTGGATTCCTAGAAAAGGAATGAGTCTGTGTGTTTTCACTGGACCCAAAGGGAATTTCTGTTTTCTGAGAAAAAGATATTGGCCAAAACCTGGAGCCAGGGCCCTGGGCTTGGTTTCCATTGAGTTTGAGCGCGAGTGAAATTTCAGCAGGAGTTGAGGTGACATTGCAGCTACCCTTCCTGGTTAGGGTGAGTCCTTGGGAGGCCCGAGAACCACTGGAGGAAAACGGGCTCTGGCTGAGAATGGGCAAGGACTGGCTCTGTGGGAGAAACTACGTCTTTCCAAAATCCCAAATGAATTGGCTCAGCAGCTCTGGCAAATGAGAAATAGATGAGAGGGCAGGCCATTTGTTACAATGCTGACGAGTACAAAATGGTGATAATTTGGACGTGAGTGACTTCCACAGGACATACGACTCCCCAGCACCAGGCTGGAGCATCAAAACCCGCTGTTCCCCCCACTCTCTCCTGGAAAAATGCAGAATGTGTGTGTTACCCCTCAGGCAGCAGGCCCGAGCCCAGGCCCCCCACCTTCTGCAGCCCCTCAGTCCCAAGCGTTCTGCAGAGGGAGAGCGCCACAGTCACACCCATCGAGCGGGGCCACCATCTACAGTAAAAAAAAACAACCCAAAACGAGGCCAGGATATCCTTTCAGGATCAAGTAAGAATGTTAATGTAAAGGTTAATGCACGGGGCTGTGGAATTATTGACAAAAGCGTTTCAGAAGTCCTTGGCAATTTCAGAAGAATTTATTTTCATTCGATGTTCACTGGGATTCGTGGGATGGGCAGGCAGGTTTCCTCTGCATTGGGAGATGTTGAGGACTTGCCCAGGTCACCGTGGAACCAGACCACTGTAGGGTGAGGCCAGGACTGGAGCCCGGCCAGAACAAATGTTCCGCCCAATTCGAACCCCTTGCTTCAATAATCAGGTGTGTCTACACAGCAGGCTGCCCCTCCCGGAAATCGTCCGTGTCAATAACTGATTGGACGCTGCACGCCTCTGAACCTCTGCAGGGTTCCAGATGGTTATGATTAGAACACAGGAAGGACTTTATTTTATTTTATAAAGAGTATTGAATGTTTGAACAACTAAGATTTTAAGAGAAACGACTTCAAGGCAGCTGGCCCGTTCGAGTTAGGAGGGCCTGCGCCTGCATAGGGCCCACCTGCTGTCCCAATCGGACTGTCAATACTGCTCAGTGCTGGGCCTCGGAGCTTTGGCGCTGACCTCATCTCGGTGGTCTGCGAGTCCGCATCCTTTAAAAGACTGTGCACCAGGGTTGGCCTTTGGAAAACCTGAACAGGCCTGGCCACAGAGGTCCTGGTGAAGAGGAGCGAAGCCCACCAGCTGGGAATCCCACCTCACCCGGGAGGGACTTACCGCCCACCTGCAGGAACTCGCCGGTGGACTGGCCGTAGCGGTGCACGCTGTGCTCGAAGGCCTTCTTCAGGGTGGAGCCCTTTACTTGGACCAGGTCAAAGGTGCCTCCGAAGGGTAAGACGGCCGCCAGGTTCTCCCACGTGATCGTGCCTGAGGGTGGTCACAGAGGAGGAAGAAGGAGGTATCTTGAGAACAAGCATTCCCCAGACCAGCTTCCTTTAGGGCTGGCGGGGGAGGACGGGGGGGTGGGGATGGGAGGCGATTAGGTCAGCACCCGGAGTCTAAGTGGCTCCTGACACAGCGCAGGTGGGAGTGGATTCAAGAGGCCCTTGGCCGTGCCCTCCCCCCTGAGCAAGTTGGCAGGAGCTGGTGACCGGTTGTGGCTCCCGTCGCCTGTGCCTAGCCTGGACCTCCTGGCATGAGGCTGGGTCTGTAGTGAGTGTTAAGCACTGCTTAGGTCCTCCAGGCAGACAGCATTTCCCTGCCGCCTGCCCCTGATTGAGACAACGCGACCAGCTTGGGGCTTACACCAAAAGGGGCTGGTTATGACAGTGTATCAGGCAAGACAGCCTGAGTGTCTGAGCCGCTGTCTGGCTGGTGTAGTTCACCATGTAAGTAACCCTGGATGTCTGTAAGTGCACGGAAAGGATTGAATCCAGTGGTATGTTTCCCAGCACAGAACAGTGTTGCCTTTCTCTTTCCAGATATCAGCGTGCAGGCTGCCAATACCTTGCATGAATCAGCAACAATTCCCATTTAACGTTGTGAGTCAGAAGCTTAGATCAAGCTTGGGGTCCACAAACCTCAGTCTGCTGCCTCCACATGCAAACACACCTGAGAAAACACGTCTGTGTGAGTATGTGTGTGTGTGTCTGGGCGAGGCAGGACTGAGTGGCAGTTAGCTCGCACTGACACTGTGGTGCGTGGCAGGCTGCAGGGCTGAGTCTGCCCGTGGGGGCGGCCACCCCGAGCCCAGGGCCCGAGCCTGGGGAGCATACCATTGTTCCGCTCGTCAATGGGAGACCGGATGCCACCGCCGTTTAAAATGCACATGGACACGTGGTTCCAGGACATTTCATCCAAGTGTCTGAGGTTGTTGTTAATCTGCAACGGTAGCAGAGTTTACGTGAGTTATTCTGGGTCTTCCTCCTTGAAATCCCGTCCAGGAATGTGGTTGGCTCCCCTGAGGACATGAAGCTGCTTCTCCCCGCTCCCATGTTCCCAGAGAGCTCTCGAGAGTCATCAGAATGAGAAGACAAATAAGACTTGGTGACCCGTCTCAAGCTCCGAGCCCCTCTCCTAAGACCCCGTGCTCTCCATGGGCCTCAGCGAACCGGCTCTGAGTCAGGCCAGGCCTCCGTTCGGACTGGCCTACGGGGCTGTCCCTCCAGGGCCTGCCCCACACTGGCTCCTGAAGGCGGAACCTGAAAGCCTTTTGACTCCAGGCCTCAGGCCCACAGGACCCTGGCCTCCACGTCCAGGTCCCCAGCCAATTCCCAATCAGCTATTTTGAAGGCCCAAGGACAGCCTCCTGAAACTGGGGAGAATCAGTTGCATTCTTACTCTTCTTTTACAAAATATATGTTTAGTTACAAGAAATAAAATGAATATATTCTCGTTTGGAAAAAAAAATAGTGCAAAACGGAGAGTTTTCTTACTCCGGCCCCAGTCTCTTAGCGGAGAGGTAAGCACTGCTTACTGTGGAGAGCGGCCACAGTGTTTGGACAGGTTCAAGCCTCGGATTAATGAGAGGGCACAGTCCTCTCATGGCCACGTGCAAGCCCCAGCCTGGAGGGCAGAGCCCTCCCAGCACAATTATAGCCAACAGCTGTAGTTGTAAGCTTGAACCTATGGTCCGAACACGTGGCCCCACGTGTTTGAGTGATGTGGGCTTGATAGAGTTCAGGTGCATGTAGTTGAGTAGGATTGAAACCCACGAGAATGTTGTAAACATCTTGACCACGCCCTTACTTTGCCTCGTGGAATCTGCTATGAAATAAAGACACGGCTTGTAGTCCGTGGTGTTGTCTCTCCATCAGAGAGGGCAGCGTCCCACTGAGACCCAGCTTTCTTTTCTTGTTTGTCTTTTCTCAATCCTTCACTGTCCCCTCTCAGGGCCACCCTTGGCGGTGCTGGTGCGGCACAGCTTACGGCCTGGGGTGTTTCCTTCCGGACCTTCCTCAAAACATCACACATCCTGGCGAATCTCCCACTCACAGCCATGGTTTTACCGTGGAGAGTGTGAACACTCATTTACACGGCAGACATTTACTGGGCGTGGCTGCGTCCCAGGCATGTGCAGAGCACAGGCCGAGAAGTGTCCCGTGGGTGTGGGCTTTGCCTCTGACTGGGGAGACCTTGGCCCAGCAAAGCCCCCAGAGGGGTGGGCAGAGTGGTGCTTTGCAGGGTCACCTTGCTCAGCCTCAGGAGTGGTTGGCATCGTCGTGAGTGTGTGTTGTCACCCTCTGCTTGTGCAGGAGGTTCTGGTCCCACCAGCCCTCGTTCTCTGGAGCCAAGAGGACAGACCCGGGAAATGCAGTCTCCACGTTAGGCCCAAGCAGATGTGTTTTACCTACTGTGTCTACATCCTCAGAGGAGCAGAGTTTGCGTATTCTGATCATCTTACAGGAAAAGCAACACCCAAAATTCAGACCAACAATGAACACCTTACAATAAAGGCTTCAGTCCTTGCAGATCCAAGCGATGGCCAGCTGGTCTCGCTCACACTCCTTCCCAAGGTGCTCAGTGTGAATCCTGCCCAGCTCTTGTCTGGGCACTGATTTTGTTTTAAAGGCTCAGTTCTATAACCATCAGGTTGTCGCCCTGCATCTTCCCTCCCCCTCTCCGTCTCCCTCTTCCCCTCCGTTAGCCTGGGCCCTGCACCCCGTGGACCACTCACCATGGCATCACAGATCAGGTTGCCCATGTTGCACTCCTGAAAGCGGCACGACTGACTGGAGCCGTTCAGGTAGACGACGGTTTTCCCCAGCTCCTGGGAGGAGTAATTGTCTAGTTTGACCCGCCATTTGTTAATGTCTGCTTTTATGGTCGGATCTGGAAGAAAAATAAACAAATAACAACAACAAAAAATCAGTCTGTAGTTAAAGCCGATCCCACACTGGCCTCCATTTTGAGGAAGGAATCCAACACCATTCCGCAACCTGTGTGAGTATGCACTGCTTTACCGTGCTTCTGTGCATTGTGGTTTTGACTATGCAATTTCCTTAGGAGCCTCTATTCTGTTTCCTGGCACTAAGACCTGGAACGAACCTTTATTTGAAGATGTGCAGCGTCTCCGACCATCAGTTCATCACCTCTGAGTCCCGGCTGGCCCGCCGGCGATGGCGCTGGCGGTGCTGGTGGGTGATGAAGGCCCAGGGGCAAGCACACAGGCTGCTGAGGTTCTGCCGTTTGCGTGGCCGGCCCCTCCCTCTGGCTGTTGGGAGGTCTGTGTGGGGACCATTGCCCTTCAGGGCACTGTGGCCCCTCACGGCCCCCCTTCCCTGACCTGATCACGCGAAGCAGCAGGCGGCAGGTGAGAGGTGTAGGAGTGTGTCTGTGCGTACTGGATGAAAATGGATGACATAAGATGTATTTTTCACTCCGAGACCCAGACCAAAAAGGAAGAAAGACACTCCTTCATTTGATAAATGCAGCTGAAGCCCCTGAGCTGGGGCGACTTGCCCCAGGCACACTGCCGTCGGGCCGTCGGGCAGGGCAGGGCTGGAGCCCTGCTCTGCCGGGTCGGAACCCCTTTGCTTCAGTCGTCAGCTGTCCTCTGGACGTGAGCTGAGAGTGGCTTTCCCACGCCAGGGCCAAGCTTGAAAAGGCCAAGAGGCAGGACAGTGTCTGATGCTAAAAGGACTCAAAAAAGCAAACAGGGATTTGTGGCATTTGGGTGTTTTAAATCTCTTTATCCACAAAAATGATAAATTCAGGAGAAGCCCAATTCTACAAAATATTATAGTCTTGTCCTGAAATAATAACAAAAAAGGGAGGAAAAATCCAGCCACCTAATTTTGGGGTTAGTGGGACATGGCCCCGAGTTTCACATACCTTCAGGAATGCTGCTGTTGAGAAGAATGGGATTTCCATGGGACGTGATGACATTTCCTTTTGCATCAAACTCAACCTTTAAATAGCCTAAGTATTTGCCAAAAGCATAGGCCTGGACCACAGGAACCTTCCGTCCGTCGTCGGAGGTGACGATGAATGGGTAGTTCCCAGCCGGCACCTCTTTGGAAGGCGGGGTGCCTAAAATAAAAGGGCCAAAGCTGATCAAGTCAGCCCTTGTACACGGCTGGCTGCGGGCCAGCAGGCCACTGGCCCAAGGACAGTGAATTCTGAATTGATGACTTGCCAGCCACTGCTCCACACAGCTGGTCTTTCAGAGCCCGTGGGGCACCTGCCATGTGTCCGAACGCCCCTTTGCCACACAGATCCTTCCATTCTCCCCTCAGCAGGCATTTGCTAAGCTCTTCCTGAGGCCAGGCACTGTGCCTGGTGCTGTGGGGACAGAAAGATGCAATACCGCTAGGATGATCCGCCCTCCCTCCTGACCCAGCCCCATTCTCACTACCCACTTCACTGCACTGCACTGTAGCTTCCACACCCGTAAAAGGGGTGAAAGAACTCCTACTTCACAGGGCTGCTGTGCGGATTCAATGTCTGAACTCCCTGGCCCAGTGCCTGGCACATGGTAGATAATAAACGCATATTTCCTTCTTGTGAGGTGATGGCAACCTCTAGACACGCTAGACATACACTCCAGACCAGGGGTGGGCAAACTTTTTGACTCGAGGGCCACAATGGGTTCTTAAACTGGACCGGAAGGCCGGAACAAAAGCATGGATGGAGTGTTTGTGTGAACTAATATAAATTTAAAGTAAACATCATTACATAAAAGGGTACGGTCTTTTTTTTTTTTTTTAGTTTTATTCATTTCAACTAGTAGTTTGCCCACGGCTGCTCCAGACCTTAGGACTGTTAATGAACAAGAACAGAAATGACAAAGGGCTGCCTTCAGGTTTTGCTGCTAAATCCTGGGTCCCCTCAGATGGCTTTCGGAAGAGCCACATTCACCCTCTGGCTGACCAGCACGCACACTACCTGTCCACCAGACCGCACATGGAAGTTCGGCTGATTTCCGTCTCAAAGGGGACCCCTGAGAGCCGTGGGAGCCACTCATCACCCCACTGTGCCTCCTGGGCACGTGTCTGCATGAGGGTGGGGAGCCCGGCCACAGGATACAGGGAGCCTCGCATCACCAGCACGTTTTAGTTCTGTGGCTGCACCCCTCCTTCAGGCACGCTGCAGTTCATAGCTACCTCCTCAGCGACAATGACCTAGTTTGGGTTGTCCTGATAGAACAGATACCCTTGACCTGCCACTGGCCCTATCACCTCCCTCCTTCCTACCAGATGTTAGGGGTCCAGGGAACTTCAGCAGGCATTGCTTACTCATACGGACAGGTTACGGGAGTCAGCCAAGAGCCAAGCCGGGGCTATATCTCATTTAATCCTCCAAGAATCTCACGAGGCAGGTCCTATTTTTATCCCTGATTTATAGACTAGCAGACTGATTGTCTTAGGACTTAGGCTCATGTCCAAGGTCCCAAGGCTGGTATGCGAAGGGCACATTGAAAAGCAGGCTGTGAGGCACTGAAACTCTGTTCTCTCCTCACCCAACACAGCCCACAGTGTTCTGTTCTCCTATGACCAGCAAGAGCTGGTGGCCAAAGGCCCCTCACCGAGCCAAGTGCAAGCCCGGGCGGCCCCTCGGGCCCTATGCTGTTTCTGGGCTTGTCTTTACACCTAAGATGAGATGCAGTGCATGTGATGGAAACCCGCCCCTGCTCTGCTCCTGTGCGAAGGGCACCCCCTCCAGCTCAGTACCCACAGAGAAGTGCTGCAAAGGCCAGCACTCACAAGCAGGAAGGGCTGCTGCCAACCTTCATTCCCCATTTTCTGGAAAAAAAGAAAAAAAAGAAAAAGAAGTCCTTAGCACTTTATTCTTAGGAAAGCACCTGACTTGAGGAGCCGTGCAGGCCTTGTCCCATCTCCACCTGCAGTGTACAGTTTTATGGGCTATGGCAGTTGTGGATGATCTGGAGCAGTGCACAGTAGCAGGGAAGATTAACATTCTCATCATGCTCATTCTGTTCTGTGGGCAAGCCTGGAACCTGCTTTTAGGGGGTCAGGGGGTGTGGCAGGCCCCTCCCACCTTCTCAGCTGGGGTGGGTTACAGTAGGTGGTTCTCTGAGCCCCGAGAAGCTTGGGGAGGCGCAGTTCCCAACATATCCACAAGGTGGCGCAAAATACCCGTCCAGGAGGAAACAGCATTAAATGCGTTTTGGAAAGGACTGGCAGTTTCCTGGAAACCCAAGAGAAGGGTTAGCCTGTATTTTTCTGCCTTCCATAGAAATATCTGAACTTGAACAGAATGTAAGCGTTAGAAATCTGAGGATGGTCAGATGCCCCATCAGATCAGCACGTTTTCTACACACAGGAGCTACAAATCCCAGCTCCCATCCGGCAGGGAACACTCTCCAATCCTGAAAGCCCATGACGCTCCTTTTCTTAGAAGAAGAGACGTGTCCTCGGTGTCTTACTTGGACTCAATTAGGTACTGGGAGGCCACTTCCTCTGTGGCGAATCCCTGCCGCCATGGCGGAGCCCTCTCTGCCCCCCCTTCCCCTACTTGGGACCCCTGAAAACCACAGGCAGAGAAAACAACCCCGGACTCCACATTTCCACACCATCTTATTTTCTGCCAAAGACGTTCATACCCAAAATATCCACTCCACACATCTGTCTTTAGAAACCCAGCTCGTCATCTTGGCAGAAGTTATTCACCAGAACTCTATTCCAGCCACGCGGCAAGGAAGTAATCTGGGAGTCAAACTTGGAGAGGCAGAAGTTGTGGGCTGGCATTTAGAGTTGGTCAGGGGGGCATTTCCTAGCACAGAGTGGGTGCCTGAGAGGCCCTAACAGGGAGTGTCCCACCGGGGAGCCCTGGCCACAGCAGCCCCTCAGGACCCTGATGGTGTCAAGGCCAGAAGGGGCTGAGAAGGTGGGTCATGGTGACCCGGCTGCCAGGGAGCAGGACGTTCACATGGTTTCCAATGGGCTGAGTGAATTACAAGTGGTTTTAAAAAAATATTTTTATTGATTTCAGAGAGAGGAAGGGAGAGGGAGAGAGAGAGAGAGAAAGAAACATCAATGATGAGAGAGAATCATTGATTGGCTGCCCCCTGCAGGGCCCTTCCTGGGGATTGAGCCCACAACCCGGGCACGTGCCCTTGACTGGAATCGAACCTGGGACCCTTCAGTCCGCAGCCCAATGCTCCATCTATTGAGCCAAACCCGATAGGGCTATAGGTGTTTTTTTTTTTTTTTTTTTAAATCATCACCCAAGAACATGCTTATTGATTTTAGAGAGAGGGAAAGGAAGAGAGAAAGAGAGAGAGACAGAGAGAGAGAGAGACATCGATCAGGCGTCTTCCAGTACTTGCCCCAACTGGGAACAGAACTCACAACCTAGGTATGTGCCCTGACCAGGAATCGAACCCCCAACCTTTTGGTGGACAGGACAGCACTCTAACCAACTGAGTCACACCAGCCAGGGGAAAATTATAGAATATTTTAATGCAATCCATATTATGTTTTTTTTCTTTTTATTGAATTTGTTGGGGTGACTCTGGTTAACAAAATTATACAGATGTCAGGTGCACCATTCTACAACACATCATCTGAATACTATGGTTTTTCATATATATGGGAATCGGTTTAAGAACTTCCAAACTGCTATGAAGGACTGGATAAAAATAATTGGTAATTAGCATATTTCACATCATTGCTTCAGTCTTTCTTTTAAATTACCTGGAGGTGCTCTCTTCCAGCAGACACTGCTTATCTGTCTGCTTCTCTACATCTCCTCAGGCAAGGTCGCAGTTATCGGATGCCTGGCTACAGCAGCCTGAGTGACCTTTCTGCTTTAAAATGTGCTCCTGCCCTAACCGGTTTGGCTCAGTGGATAGAGTGTTGGCCTGCCGACTGAAGGGTCCCAGGTTTGATTCCGGTCAAGGGCATGTACCTTGGTTTTGGGCACATCCCCAGTGAGGGGTGTGCAAGGAGGCAGCTGATCGATGTCTCTCTCTCATCGATGTTTCTAACTCTCTATCCCTCTCCCTTCCTCTCTGTAAAAAATCAATAAAAAATATATTAAAAAAATAAAATGTGCTCCCTGCTTTAAAATATTTCCTGCTGGCCGTAGGCAAAACAATGCAATTTTTGGCGTGAATATCATAAACTATTGTATCTTCACGACGTGGCTCTTTCTTTCTTTACCAGCTTCATCTAGACTAGACCAACAGCCCTGCACATCAGCAGTCGGTCCTTTCATTCCTAGACCACACCCACCTCCACAGCCTTCCATGAAGGACTAAGACCTGGAGCTAGAGACCTACAGGAGAATTACATCATTGTACTTTAGTTTGTTCATCCGTGAAATGAAGAAAATAACAATACCTGCCTTGCTGGGTTGTTGGGAGGATTAAAGAAGTTAATGCAACAAGTGAAGCTGGCTTAGGCAATTGCTCAATAAGATTAGAGGTAATCAGGTATCAAGCTAACTCTTGGACATCTTTCTGACCTTAGCCCAAATGTCATTTCCTCAGGAGAACACTCCTATCATCCTGAGACTGACCTCCTCCCCCACAGGCGCCTTAGGTCATCCTTAACTCAGAATGTCCTGTCTCCCCATGTTTCCTTGCTGTCTCTGAACCTTTCATGTATGTGGGGTCGCTGACTCTCTCATGTATGTGGGGTTCCCATGTGTATGTATGTTAGTTAAATTTGGTTATTTTCTCTTGTTAATCTGTCCCATAATTTAATTATTAGACCAGTTGAAATAACCTTGAAGGTAAAAGAAAAGTCTCTTTCAACTGAAGGACTTGTATGCATGCATATAAGCATAACCAATGGACATAGACACTGGGGGGTTGGGGAGGCCAGGGGATTGTCAAGGGCGGGGAAAAAAAGGAGACAAATGTAATACTCTTTGTAATACTTTAAGCAATAAAACAATTAAAAAAAGAGAGAGAGAGAGAAAAGTCTCTTCCTCCCCTAAAATGTGACATGATTGACTGATTTGCACACTGGTAAGAAGAATCGGACAAGGTCAGTGTGCAGAAGAGACTATTCCACAGTGTGACCACTGCCTGAGACCTAGGCCAAAAGAGGTTGCTTCCTGAATCCCAGGCTGTCGGGTTGACCCTCTCCTGCTCCCCAGGCATGCTGGTTCCTGGCACAGGCTGTCACCCCTCCCCAGGCAAGTTTGCAAGTCACCTTCCCCTTATCTGGGGCAGGACACACCCGTGTCCTTATCCATCCTGCCCTGTCTCTATGACCCCTGAGCACCTGCCACGTTGCCCTGACGTGTCTTCCTCATGTGTAAAGTCCCTGAATAAACTCCACAAGCACTGTACAGTTTATTAAGGGCCGCGGTATCTCTGGAATTTGCCTAGCACATAGCAGGTTAGGTGGTGGATAAATGTTTGTTGAATGACTAAGCTGAAGTAATTTAGCCAACACTTTTCCATAGATCAGACAAGATTTTGATGCCTTTTCTGTGGTGAAACCCATTTGTAGAGAGGGGCAATGCCTGTGTGCCCACCCCAGCTCCCCACAATTACATTTCCTCAACTAAAGCTCGTTTGGGCTCCCAAAGCGAATCAGGAGCTGGGAGTGAAGAGAACGGGTTTTGGTCCAAGCTCAGTTTCAATCTGGTTTCGTGATCGTGGGAGAGACGTGGAGTTCCTGGGGTCCGCATGTATTTCCTAACTCTATAAAGAGAGGTTTGATTGGATTGGTGTTTTAAGCCAAAAGTGGTTTCAGGTTTCGTTGTTGTTTTTTAAAGCTCTGAGCATGGTTAGCACACAGGAACTTGTGTGGCAGTGAGAGCCGTGAAGCAGGCTGCTCAGGTCGTGAAGCGTGAGGTGAAGTCTGGCTTCAGGGTCTGCCCGGCACTCTTCAGGGCACCGTGTGGAGACTGCGGGCCCAGGTGCCCTCCACGCCCAGCAGTGAGGCCAGCTGCCGTGTGCCCTGCCTCTTGTACAGGAGCAGCTCCGGGTGCCCAGGGCTCCCTCCCATCTTCACAGCAGAGGTAAGAGGTGGTTGTCAACGAGAGTGCCGAGTCATGGTCTCCCTGGCCACCTCTGTGCCCCACCATGATGCGCCCACTGCCATGGTCCTCCAGGGAACCCAAGGGGCCACATGATGTTGTCCATATCCAGACTGTGTTCCTCGTTTCTGCACATGGTTCAATTTACTCCTCACATTCTTGCTCTTGGGCTTTCAAAGACAACTGGGAGGTCGAAAAGAGATTAATTATGCATCTTCAGGTAGTACTCAGCATGGCACCCAAGGAGGATGGTCTACAGCAGCAATTTTCTTTTCTTTTTTTAAAAATTGAATTTATTGGGGTGCAGGTTTCAAAAAACATCATCTGCACACACGGCATCGTGCACCCATCGCCCCAAGCAAAGTCTCTTTCCGTTCCCATCCCCCCACCCCCCTTTGCCCACCTCCACCGGGCTCCTTCTGGCTATCACCACACTGTTTGTTGTCTGTGTCTATGTGTTATATATACATGGCTTTTTGCTTAATCCCTTCACCTTCTTTCATCCAGTCCCCCAAACTCCCTCTCCTCTGACAGCTGTCAGTCTGTTCCATGCATCCATGCCTCCATTTCGATTTTGTTCATCAGTTTATTTTATTCATTATATTCCACATATAAGTTGGACCATATATGGCGCTTGTCTTTCTATGACTGGCTTATTTCACTTAGCATAAGAATCTCCAGATCCATACATGCTGTCACAAAAGATAAGCTTTCTTTTCGTTTTTACAGCTGCATAGTATTCCATTGTGTAAATGTAACACAGCTTTTTTTTACCCACTTATCTGCTGATGAGCATTTGGGCGGCTTCCAAATCTTGGCTATTGTAAATAAGGTTGCAATGAATATAGGGGTGCATATACTCCTCTGAATTGGTATTTCAGGTTTCTTCGGATATATACCCAGAAGTGGTTTCACTGGGTCAAAAGGCAGTCCCATTTTTAATTTTTAAAAATTTTAAATATACTTTTATTGATTTTAGAGAGGAAGAGAGAGGGAGAGATAGAAACACCAATGATGAGAGAGATCATTGAGCAGTTGCCTACTGCACACACCTTACTGGGGATTGAGCCTGCAACCCAGGCATGTGCCCTGATGGGGAACTGAACGGTGGGTCGATGTTCAACCACTGAACCACACCAGCTGGGTTTGAGGTCTTTTTTGGTTCTACATAAATTTTTGGAATATTTGTTCTAAATCTGTGAAACATGCCATTGGTATTTTAATAGGAATTGCATTGAATCTATAGATTACTTTGGGTAGTATGGGAATTTTAATGTTAATTCTTCCAATCCATGAACATGGTATATGTTTCCACTTTTTGTATCTTTCTCAATTTCTTTCTTCAGTGTCCTATAATTTTCTATGTACAGATCTTTTTACCTCCTTAGTTAAATTTATTCCTAAGTACTTTATTTTTTGTTGTTGTTGCAATAGTAAATGGGATTGTTTTCTTAATTTCTCTTTCTGATAGTTCATTATCTTATATAATAAAAGCCTAATATGCTAAGTGTCCAGTCATCCCGTTGTCTGTTCAACCAATCAGAGTGTAACATGCTAATGATATGCTAAGGCTGCTCAACTGCTCACTATGACATGCACTGACCACCAGGGGGCAGACAGTCGACTGATCGACCAGTCGCTATGATGTGCACTGACCACCAGGGAGCAGACACTTAACACAGGAGCAAATAAATAAAATCAGAAATGAAAGTGTCGCTCAGTCAGAAACCAGGGTCATGGCTGGAGAGCACAGCGGTGGTGGTGGGAGCCTCTCCTGTCTCCGCGGCAGTGCTAAGGATGTCCAACTATGGGCTTAGGCCTGCTCTCCAAGGGCTCCCGGACTGTGAGAGGGCACAGGCCTGGCTGAGGGACCCCCCCGCCCCTCCCCTCTCCGCCCCAAGTGCATGAATTTCATGGACCAGGTCTCTAGCTGGTGTATAAAAATGCCACCTGTTTCTGAATATTAAATTTTGAATTTGCTACTTTGCCAAATTTATTTATTAGATCTAGTTGTTATTTTTTTGGTGGAGTCTTCAGGGTTTTCTATGTACAATATCATGTCATCTGTGAATAATGACAGTTTTATTTCCTCCTTCCCAATTTGGATGCCTTTTATTTCTTCTTGTCTGAGTGCTGTGGCTAGGACGTCTAGTATTATGTTGAATAAGAGGGGTAAAAGCAGACGTCTCTGTCTTGTTCCTAATATGAGGGCAAATCTTTTAGTTTTTGCCCATTGAGTATGATGTTGGCTGTAGGTTTGTTATATATGGCCTTTATTATGTTGAGGTATGATCCCTCCATTCCCATTTTATTGAGTTTTTGATTTTTAATCATAAATGGGTGTTGGACTTTATCAAATGCCTTTTCTGCATCTATTGATACGATTATGTGATTTTTAGCTTTCATTTTGTTTATGTGATGTATCACATTTATTGATTTGTGAATATTGTACCAACCCTGCATTCTTGGAATAAATCTCATTTGTTCATGGTGTATGATCTTTTTAATGTATTGCTAGCTATAGTTTGCTAATACAGTGGGGCCTTGACTTACGAGTGTCCCGACTAACAAGTTTTTTGAGATACCAGCTGTCTCTCCGCCGATTTTTTGCATTGAGTTGATAGAGTAATTTGAGTTAACGAGCTCCTTAACGAGCTTGGTCTCAGAACGAATTAAGTCAAGACCCCACTGTATTTTGTTGAGGATTTTAGCATCTATGTTCATCAGGGATCTTTGTCTATAATTTTCTTTATTTCCAGGGTCTTTATCTGGTTTTGGAATTAGGATAATGTCGACCTCATAAAAAGAGCTTGGAAATCATCCCTCTTCCTGAATTTTTTGGAATAGTTTGAAGAGAATAGGTGTTAGTTCTTTTTGGAATGTTTGGTAAGACTTACCTGTAAGTCCATCCAGTCCAAGACTTTTGTTTGCTGGGAGTTTTTTTGATAACTGCTTCAATTTCATTTGTTGTAGTCAGTCTATTCAGGTTTTCTGATTCCTCCTGATTCAGTTTTGAAAGATGGTGTGTTGCTAGGAATTTATCCATTTCACGCAGGTTGTCCAATTTCTTGTCATATTGTTGTTTATAGTATTTTCTTACAATCCTTTGTAATTCTGTGGTGTCAGTTGTTACATCTCTTTCATTTCTGATTTTATTTATTTGGGTCCTTTCTCTTTGTTTCTTGATGAGTCTGCATCAATCTTGTTTATCTTTTCAAAGAACCAGCTCTTGGTTTCATTGATCCTTTGTATTGTTTTTCTTTAGTCTGATGCTATGTCATTTATTTCTGCCATGATCTTTATTCTTTCTTCTACTTTCTCTGGGCTTTGTTTGTTGCTCCTTTTCTATTTCTTTTAGGTGTAGATTGTTTATTTGAGATTTCTCTTTCTTCTTGAGGTAGGCCTGTAATGCTATGAACTTCCCTCTCAGGACTGCTCTCCCTGTATTCCATAGATTTTGGGTTGTATGTTCATTTTCATATGTCTTCAGTAACTTTTGACTTCTTTCTTGATCTCATTGTTAACCCAGTCCGTGTTTAATAACATGTTATTTCGTCTTCATGTATTTGAAAGTTTTTCACTTTTTTTTTTTATTGTTGATTTCTAGTTTCAAACCATTGTGGTCAGAGAAGATGTTTATATGATTTCAATCTTCTTGAATTTCTTAAAACTTATTTTGTGGTCTAACATGTGGTTTATCTTTGAGAATGTTCCAGGTGCACTTGAGAAGAATGCATATTTTGCTGCTTTGGGATGAAATGTTCTGTAAATATCAATTAAATATCAATTAAATCTGTCCAATCCAGTGTGTTGTTTAAGGTTGCTGTTTCTTTATTTTTTTGTCTGGAAGATCTATCTATTGATGTCAGCTGAGTGTTAAAGTTCCCTACTATGTCTGTATTGCTGTTGATCTTTCTCTTAATGTCCATCAAGATTTGCTTTACATATTTAGGTGCTCCTATGTTGGGTACATATATGTTTACATGCATGTTTTTTAAATTCTTGTGGCACACTGGTTGAAAATCACTGGTCTAGGTGAAGCTGGCCTGAAATCCAATCCAGGCTGCACTCAACCCTGACTGGTTATAGGAGCATCAAATCAGGGAGCTCTACATGGAATGGGCTACCACATCATTCACTCACTCAGCAAACCTGTACAGAGCTCCAACACCTGCCCAGTGTTGTGGATGTCCACTGTCCACGGGCCAGGCCTAAGGTCTTGTTTCATCTATATGGGGCTGGGAGAGGCTGCTCAACCGAAACAGAGCAGGCAAGGAGTGATATCTCCTTCTCTTCTGAAGGATCTAGCCTACCCATGGCTCAGTACCCTTCCAGATACCAGACTTCCTATTCACTTTTTACACTACAGAACAGGGCTTTATGAAACAAATGAAAAATAAAAACAAGAGTCATAAAAACACAGTCATTCTGAAACCAAGGCTCCTTATGACTTCCATTTAGTTTCAAATCCTAGCTCTAGAAATCATATTCCTCTCCCCCACACCCTTACCCTTCGGAGACCTAACCTTTTCTCCTGGATAATCAGCAACCCCGAGGCAGCAGGGGACAGTAGCCTGGCACGGAGTAATGGTCACAAGACCTGGACCTCCGCAGGCTGGAGATAACATCTTAACCTGAGTTATGCTTCAGCTCCTGAGCCCTAAGGTGGAATGGCCCCCTGGCTACTTTCCCGTGAGACCAGACGGAGGGGCCCAGAAAACACCTCAGAACTATCCTCCACTCACTAACAGTGTTCTTTCCAGAAGCAACACCTAATTTCTGGAGATTAATAAGGAGGTACACACAACCACAAATTCATGTAAACCTGATATGTTTCTGTAGGGAAAATCAGTATTTAGCTGGAGAAGGCATTCCCAAGGTAGTGGTCACATCCAGTGGTCCAGTGGGAAGTGCTGTGTTTGTGCTAGTGAGGGGGGTCTTAACAGCTGATTCCCACCAACCATTCCTTTCAGTTGGGTTGGTGAGCAAAGGAGTGTGCAGTACACACTTTAAATAAAGAGAACCTGGAGATCGTCTGGCATGGAAGACCCAAGCTCTGCTTCCAAAGCCTGACAAGGTCTTTACAAATTCCCCTGCAGATAAGCCTCGAAGAAATTAGAGGTAAAAGTACGTTCACTGCACTACCCTCAAGAAACTATAGTGTTCTGCCAGAAAATGTTTTACCTCCCCTGATTTTGGAAAGTAAGCAATCAGCCTCTTTGCACAGATGACTTTCTGGGGAACAGGGTGTTCGAATGGAAGGGATCAATCCTGTTATTCTGCAGATAGAGAAACTGATGTCTACTTCCACCCACGGCCACAGCCAGCCAGGCTGGCTGGTATAACCCAAGAATAACTCAGAGTCGTGGGAGGCCGAGAGACAGCACCTTAGGAGTTGTCCGCCTTTACGGGCTGACACAGGACAGAGTCCCCGGGAATACCTGCTGCTGCTTTCAACCTGCACTCACCTTGCTACCTTTTTCTCCAAAGGCAACAACCAGGACTTAATTTCTTCAGAGAAGATATGTGCGTCCCAGCCCTTGTCCCTGCAGCTGTAACATTTTGTAAGCCTGGTTTTGGGGGGGGGGGGAGCGTTCTCCTCTTCATTCTGACATGTGCACCGGGGTTGTAATCAATAGAACCTAGACTGATGCTCAACATTTGCAGAGGGGCTGTTTATGTACTGTTTTTGTCATACCTCATTTAAAGCTGAGTTTTAAAAAATTTATTATTTTATTTTTTCAACTACATTTATTGGGGTGACATTGGCTAATAACAGTATCTAAGTTTCAAGTGTACAATTCTACAACACATCGTATGTACTAGTACACTGCATTGTGTATTCACTACCCAAAGTCTAATCTCCTTCCATCACCATATATTTGATCCCTTAAGGGGTCAAACGGAGACTTCCAGGCTTCAATCTCCCCCTATTCTGCAGCTGAGTTTTCAAATTAAGTAAACAAATTAAGTAACAAAACAGAAAAAATACTGGGTGCAATCCAGATCTTTGTGAAATTCTCTTTCAGGTGTGTGTGTGTGATGGTGTGTGTGTGTGATGGTGTGTGTGTGATGGTGTGATGGTGTGTGTGTGTGTGTGTATGTGTGTGTGATGGTGTGTGTGTGTGATGGTGTGTGTGTGTGATGTGTGTGTGTGATGGTGTGATGGTGTGTGTGTGTGTATGTGTGTGTGATGGTGTGTGTGTGTGATGGTGTGTGTGTGTGTGTTTGTGATGGTGTGTGTGTGTGTGATGGTGTGTGTGTGTGTGTGATGGGGTGTGTGTGTGTGTGTGTGTGTGGCAAGTCCTGTATGTGTGTTGAAATGATTTTCAGCAAGATTTACAATAGCAAGAGATGCATTATTTTTAACTATTTTTTTTTAACTAATAATATTTAACTTAACTTTATGCTAATGCAATTCAAACAATTCAGTGGAGGTTTGTGTTTTTGTTTTTTTTTTTAAAGCTGAAAAAATGTACTTAAACAAGGAAATACGCCTCATCCCTTCCTGTGTCCTGGAATCCCCTTATTACCTTTGTCAGCTCATTCCTCAAAATGATGGGTATCAAAACTGAAAATTTTCACAAGAGCAAGTTTAATCTTGCCACGCAATCAGAAATCGTGCAACGGATGGCTAAGACTCCAGAGGCAGTGTTCTTCAGAGGCTGTAACCATCCCCCTTGAGATTTATGGGTAAGCAGCTTATACCTTTTACCCATACACCTTTCTTCCATCGAGTCATTCATCATTAAAGTCGGCTACTTAGCAAAAGGCACACAGTGTTTTGCAGGACTTCATGGGCTGGAACAAAGTGGCAAGAACAAAAGGACAGCTGCAGAATTCGTGGGAAGCCAGGCGGAGCCAGCAACCCTTTTCAGACCCAGCAGGGCACGCTAACGGATGGCCTCACCAAGGCTGTGGATGGAAGTGGTGCTGTAGGAGGGCTCAGTTAAGGTAAGTCCCGAGGAACCCGGGAGTGGCTTCAGCATCCGAATGGAGAGGTTCGAGCCTGAGATTGTTCATGCTCTGTCTTCGTCACAACTCATTTAAAGCTGAGTTTTCCAAAATATGGGCTGGCTACAGTATGAAGAGATTAAGGGTTGTAACCGGCACTTAGAAAAATGGAACAGAAGAACAGAAGAGATCAGGGTGCATTCTGGGTGCTCCATAAAAGTTTCTTTGCGTTTGTGTGTTTATGTGTGAGAATGCACACGCACGCAGACACACACACACACACACGCAATGCCGTTCTTACTATGGATTATAGCAAAAAAGTTCGAAATCACTGCTCTAAGCAGGAAGTGTGGGAAGCACATCTCCAGCTCCCGCGATGTGTCCTGGGGCTCTGACACTGCCGCAGAGAAAAGCTCAGAAGAGGCTCCAGGGAAGGCTTTCGTGAGCCTTGTCTACAGACCAGGGCCAGGACTGAGACACGGACGCCGGGCCCTGTTCTGAGGCTCTTGCCCTCACCCACCCTTACACACCGGCGTCCCAGTGACCCTTAGGATAGGTTCTGTGACTCCCACCCTCACTCTACAGCGAGGGAAATCAGGCCGAGTCAGGGCCGAACCCCCAGTGAGCGGCACACGCAGAGCACTTGACGCAGTGCCGCTCCGGACTTTCCCGTCTTGGCGCAGTCGGTCCCCGTAACTCTCCCAAGGTGCTTCGTGGCGCCCTGATGTTTGATCGCGCCATTCCCCGCACCGAGAAAGCGCACATCCCTGTCTGTCCATCCCCGTCCTCGCCACACGGATGTACTTACTGCCTGCTACGTGCCTGGGGCTGTTCTCACCACTTTATATAGACATCTTTTCCCATTAAACAGCAGAAAATTAAACACAGGGGTGACGTTTGATTGTCTAATCTGTTAGAAAAAAAGACACCACCCACTGTTTTCTAACCCACCACATTGCCTTCACACTCACGGATGGGTGTAACCCACTCTGAAATTCTTTAGCCTGTGTCTGCCAACAGGGAGACGACGTGAGCCGGCCTTGGGTGAGCCCCTGTCAATCCTGGCATTCTTTTCTCACAGGAAAGCCAGCCCCACCATGTGCAACAGTTCACGGTGTCACCGGTCTAACTGGCCTATTTCACCCGAGGGCAGCCTCCACCCCCTGCTCACCCGAGGGGGTCAGACAGCCCCCCGCGAGGTGCCACCCGGGCCTGTGGGCCACTTTCGGGTGAAGGCGATCGAGACCCTACGAGACCCTACGGCCCAGAGGAACGTTTACTTCTCCCTTAAAGAATGTAAATGGGGGCCTTGCCCAGAGTGAGAGTTATCACCAGAAACAATGTCCGTCTCACCTCTCTACAGGGCAGGGGCGACTTCCCAGTGCTGAGCACCTGGTCTTCAACGGCCTCCTCCCCCCTGGAGCCTCAGGCGCCTTCCCTCATCCTTAGCGCAGAACGTCACAGTTACCACCTTCCAACCCTCAGTCTCTGGCTCCCGTGTGGGCGGCTCCCATAGTTATGCATGTAGTAATTTTGGTTATTGTCTATTTCTAATTTGTCTCATGTCTATTTGATGACAGAACCTTGAGGAGACGTTTGCTCCTTGTCCACACTCTTCTCGGTGACAACCCTTTGAAACATCTTCTGCGGTTTGGGGTGTAGTCTATCTTTGCTTTTATCACGCTGGAGAGGCTACCCCGAGATGTGCGAAGGAGCCACCTCTTCCAGGAGTGGCTTGTTCCCCACCAAGGCCTTCCTTCTCGCTGCAGCCAGGCCTCTTCTTCTTCCTTTGCTTGAAAACACTTTAAAGCTCCATGCAGTGGTGGTGTGGGGCACCGAGCCAGGCTCAAACATTTTGGGGCATTATAGGTTAGTTTCTAACTAAAACTATATAACACCAAGGAGAGAAGGGGAAGGAGGGGAGAAGGAAGGAAGGGGGAAGGGAGGGAGGAGGAAAAAGGAGAGGAGCAAGAAAGGGGTGGATGAAAAAGCAACTTTTCTCTGTAAAGTAAGCTCACAGGTGATCTGATCATAAATCCCTAACTGGGCAGGTCATGGTGGGTAGTCACAGCCCAGGCCTATAGCTTCTTTACTGGAAGGTTTTAAGCCAGCTCTCCCCATTGCTCCTGTGCATCCAGGTTAATACACCGCTGAAATGCCAGCAGTAAGACGCCTGGGGTGGAGTATTCACCCTCAAGAGAGCACACAATCCTGTCAACTATTCTGTAATCCAGCTGCCACCTTGTTTTCTTCAGTCTTCCTTATTTCCTCTCTTTAATTTCAAGTGCATAAAATAGACTGCAAAAATTATTTTTAGGAGCATCTGAAATCTTGCCCCCAGCATATATCCTGTTTGGCTCCAATAAATGCTCACAAAAATTCTCCACAGCTTTGGATGTTTCTTACATAGGTAAAGGGAGAGAGAGAGAGGACTGAGGTAGAGGGGGCAGGAGCAAGAGATAGGGGAAGAAGAGGAAGGAGAAGGGAGAGGGAGCAGGGGAGGGAAAGAAGGGAGGCGGGGGAGAGCTCACACTCTCCAGAGGGGCAGGGGCGGCGTGGCTCCATCTCAGAGGCCTGGATGCAGCTGAGTCAGGACTTGAACCCAGGGTTCCAGCTCCTGCACCTGTGAACCTACAAAGCAAGCCCTGTCCCTTTGAGCGGGGAAGGCCTTATTTACAGTAGCTTGTTTATGCTTATACATTTTCATATGACTTATTGCTTTTTTTTATATAAACTGACTTTTGGTTGGGGTTCAGTAATCTTTTTGCTATATATATATGTATATATCTATATTTGTATATATATAATGTATATTTACAATATACATACATGAAACTGACAATCATGAAAGCAATAAACTGTTCTTAGTAATGTCTCTGAGTGAGATTTACACCTATTACCTTTCAATGTGTATTACATATGTATAATATATTACATATATAATTTCTGTAATATGCTAAACAGTAGTAAAAATAATAATAGCAGTTGCAAAGGCAAAAGAGACTAAGCTATGTAGACCCCTGGCTGGTATAACCCTTCTGAAGCAATTACCTGTGTAAAGGAACGTGTTGGTGTGTCCTCCCACCACGACGTCCACGCCCCTCACTTTCTGAGCGATGAGTTTATCCATTTCAAAACCAGAGTGTCCCAGTGCAATAATTTTGTTCACATTGAGGGTCGTTAGCTTATCTACTTGCATTTGCAATGCAGGGATTTCCTCTTCAAATACTAAATTTGGCCCTAAAAGGAACAAAACAAATACAATGGGTATGTATTAATACTTTTTATTATACTACTTATTGTACACACTAACATGCTAAGTAAAAACATCTTAATCTGCTAAAGCTCTTAAATGATTAAGGCCAACACATTTTATTTATTTACTTTCTTAAAAAATATTTTTATTGATTTCAGAAAGGAAGGGAGAGGGAGAGAGAGAGAGAGAGAAACATCAATCAGCTGCCTCCTGACGCCTCCTACTGGGGATCAAGCCCGCAACCTGGACATGTGCCCTTGACCGGAATTGAACCTGGGACTCTTCAGTCCACAGGTTGCTGCTTTATCCACTGAGCCAAACTAGCGAGGGTGTCAACACATAGTTTTTAAATTAAATATAAAATCGCTACAAAGCCCCTTTCTGCCCATCCAGGTTATTGATTCTCAGTTACATTCACTTAATGTTGCATTCATTTAAGGTTGTGGATCATATTATGCTGCTCAGAATTCAAGCTCAAATTATGAGGAGGCTTCAGACCTGCAAGCCTATTTTTGTTTTCTATTCTATTTTTATATGTAGACTTCCTTTACACCAATGCAGAAAATGCTAAGGCTTTGTTTGCAAGTTTAGGATAATCAGTCTTAAACTTACAACGCTGTCAGCAACTAGTTCTTGTATGCCAATCTTTTTTTTTTTTTTAATATATTTTTTATTGATTTTTTTTTTTTTTTTTTTTACAGAGAGGAAGAGAGAGGGATAGAGAGTTAGAAACATCGATGAGAGAGAAACATCGATCAGCTGCCTCCTGCACATCCCCCACTGGGGAAGTGCCCGCAACCCAGGTACATGCCCTTGACTGGAATCGAACCCGGGACCTTTCAGTCCGCAGGCCGACGCTCTATCCACTGAGCCAAACCGGTTTCGGCCTTGTATGCCAATCTTAACACGCGGGCTGACAACTCCATTCTGCTCACTGGCTAAAGGTCAGCATGAGAGTAGCACTGAGCTCTGCATAGACAGGGGTCCCATCTGGGTATTGAGAGTGTTCATCTTCACTGGCTGCCTTCTCCCCCCACAGTGGGGACAGACCACTGCCTGTTGGCAAGTGTGGGTGAGACTGCACAGCCTTGCCCTCTGTGGGCTGCCAGCATGTGCTACTAGGTGTGGCAAGACCACCAGGCTCTGTCCCTGCAGCCAGGCCTCAGCAAGCCTTGAGGTCTTATGGCCTTTATTGGCACAGAGTGATTGCAAACACAGACAGACACACTGCCCTGGAGTCACACCCAGCACTCAGTCACAAAGGAGTCCTCCAGATCATCTATCCCAGTGATGGCGAACCTATGACACGCGTGTCAGAGGTGACACGCGAACTCATTTTTTTGGTTGATTTTTCTTTGTTAAATGGCATTTCAATATATAAAATAAGCATCAAAAATATAAATCTTTGTTTTACTATGGTTGCAAATATCAAAAAATTTCTATATGTGACACGGCACCAGAGTTAAGTTAGGGTTTTTCAAAATGCCGACACGCCAAGCTCAAAAGGTTCGCCATCACTGAGACTCCTGTAAGCAAAATTTCTAATAATCATCACTAAAATGAAATTGCCGAAACATGAATAACATCTTGTAAAGAACTTTCAAAACCCAGGATCCTGACAGCTCTAGTGGGTAAAAGTGTTCATCTCTTCAAAGACCAGCAAGACTGAAATGAAACCCGTCCCTGTGACGGGAGCAGCTGAGACAGCCCGTCAGGCCTGCTGCTGGGACCGCATCCTTCTGAGCAGAAGGGACACTTCTAAAACATTTCAGAAGCCCGTGATTGTACACCACCCTGTGGCTCCACACGACCTCAGCAGCATCTGTACACTGTGCGTCATGCAGTGTGCAAAGGTGTGGTCACCCGTGGGCCAGCTGTCTGCCTGCGGCCTGGGGTCCATGACCGTCCCCACCTCCCCTCAGGGGATCTTGACCCATGCTGCTCAGGGTAAAGTTCAGCTGACCTTTCTGTTGTTTCCAATGGCCTGGACCTATTTTAACAGCAACAATAAATATACTGCTTTCCTAATTGTTAAATAATTATGTGTCCTTTAGCAGTTCATTCTTTTTAAAATCTTATGTTTACTGATTTATTGGGGTGACATTGGTTAATAAAATAATATAGGTTTCAAGTGTACAATTCTTTTTTTTTTAAATTAAATCTTTATTGTTCAGATTATTACATTTGTTCCTCTTTATTCCCCCCCCATAACTCCCCTCCTCCCAGTTCCCGCCCCACCCTCCGCCCTCACTCCCCACCCACTGTCCTCATCCATAGGTGCACGATTTTTGTCCAGTCTCTTCCCGCATCTCCCACACCCCTTTCCCCCCCAAGAATAGTCAGTCCATTCCCTTTCTATGTCCCTGATTCTATTATAATCACCAGTTCATTCTGTTCATCAGATTATTTATTCACTTGATTCTTAGATTCACTTGTTGATAGATGCATATTTGTTGTTCATAATTTGTATCTTTACCTTTTTCTTCCTCTTCCTCTTCTTAAAGGATACCTTTCAGCATTTCATATAATCCTGGTTTGGTGGTGATGAACTCCTTTAGCTTTTCCTTATCTGTGAAGCTCTTTATCTGACCTTCAATTCTGAATGATAGCTTTGCTGGATAAAGTAATCTTGGTTGTAGGTTCATGCTATTCATCACTTTGAATATTTCTTGCCACTCCCTTCTGGCCTGCAAAGTTTCTGTTGAGAAATCAGCTGACAGTCGTATGGGTATTCCCTTGTAGGTAACTGAGTTTCTTTCTCTTGCTGCTTTTAAGATTCTCTATCTTTTGCTCTTGGCATTTTAATTATGATGTATCTTGGTGTGGTCCTCTTTGGATTCCTTTTGTTTGGGGTTCTCCGCGCTTCTTGGACCTGTAAGTCCATTTCTTTCACCAGGTGGGGGAAGTTTTCTGTCATTATTTCTTCAAATAGGTTTTCAATATCTTGGTCTCTCTCATCTTCTGGCACCCCTATAATTCTGATGTTGGTACGCTTGAAGCTGTCCCAGAGGCTCCTTACACTATCCTCGCGTTTTTGGATTCTTTTTTCATTTTGCTTTTCCGGTTGGGTGTTTTTTGCTTCCTCGCGTTTCAAATCATTGACTTGATTCTTGCGCTCCTCTGGTCTGCTGTCGGGAGTCTGTATAATATTCGTTATTTCAGTCCGTGTATGCTTAATTTCTAGTTGGTTCCCCAATATAAGATCGAGGGTCTCATTAGTTTTCTTGTAGATCTCATTAAGTTTATCGGCGGCTTCTAAACAGTTCTTGAGAGACCTTAAAAGTGTGGTTCTGAACTCTATATCTTCCATTGACAATTTTGTCCTGTTTCTTTGTCTCCGCATTTTGTTATGCTTCCTTGGTGCACCCCCTAGTGGTCTTTGTGCGCAGTCTTATAGTTAAACCTTGATTGTTGTAGCTAATTCCAGGGAGGGTTTGACCTCCAGGCCAAGTGGCTATGAGAATCAGCTGTGTCAGCAGTGAGAGAACTTCTGTCCTCTAGGGAGGTGCTAATCTAGCCTTTGCCTGAGGCTATCCGGCAAATGCCTGTGTGCAGGGCTTGGGCGGGGCGGGTCGCACAGGATCAACAGGGTGGGCCGGAGAGAGCAGTTATGGCGGCTCTCAGTCCTGTCCCCAGGGGCTCTGCCTCTCTGAGTCCCAGCACTCGCTGCAAACCTCGGAGAGAAAGCTGCACTCGCTCTGACCGAAGCCAGACAGTCCCGCTTCTCCCGTTTGAGTCTGGGTCCCTAAAGACTCGCCTGTATCTGGAGCTCAGAGTCTGCGACTCCCTCCCGATTGAAAACGCCAACCGTGCCCTCCGCCGCCAGCCCGCTCCGCGCACTCCGCACCTCAGAATTTGACTTCAGCACTGGGCCTCCTCTGAGTGTCCGTATGTGTTTTTCTTTCCTCCTAGTTGTAGGACTTCCACTCAGCCAGCGTTCTTGTGGTTCTGGGTGATGTCCTTTCTGTTTTTTAGTTTCACTTTTGAAGTAGTTGTTCAAGGCAGCAAACTCCGGCGTTAACCTATGCCGCCATCTTGGTTCTCCGGTTTCAAGTGTACAGTTCTATAGTCCATCATCTGCACTGTGTACTGTGTGTTCACTGCCCCAAGTCAAGTCTCCTTCCGTCACCATTTATCCCCCTTTCACCCTCTTCTACCTCCCCCACCCTCCTTTCCCTCTGGTAATCACCACAGTGTTGTCCGTGGCAGTCAGTTTTGTTTTCTTTACTTAATCCCTTCACCTTTTCACCCCCCACTGAGTCCCCTCCCCTCTGATAGCTGTCAGTCTGTTCTCTGTATCTATGACTGTTTCTGTTTTGTTAGTTTAAGTGAAATCATGGTACTTGTCTTTCTCTGACTGGCTTATTTCACTCAGCATAATACTCTCTAGGCCCATCCATGCTATCACAAAAGGTAAGATTTCCTTCTTTTTTTTTCTGGCTGAGTAGTATTCCATTGTGTAAATGTACCACAGCGTCTTTATTCACTCGTCTACTGATGGACACTTGGGCTGCTTCCAAATCTTGGCTATAGTAAACAGCTGCTATGAACATAGGGTGCATATATTCTTTCAAATTCGTGTTTCAGGTTTCTTCGGTTATATTTCCAGAAGGGGAATCACTGAGTCATAAGGCAGTTCCATTTTTAGTTTTCTGAGGAAACTCCATACTGTTTCGCACAGTGGCTGCACCAGTCTGCGTTCCCACCAGCAGTGCACGAGGGTTCCCGTTACTCCACATCCTCGCCAACTCCTGTTGTTTGCTGATTTATTGGTGGTGGCCATTCTGACAGGTGTATCAATTAATTCTGGATGAAAATCCTTGTTCCTGATAGCTCCTAGTTTCCCTTTTTTCTTCAAATATGGAAAGAAAATCAATTTGGGAATTTAGAAAAAATGTAATTCTCACTGGTAGTGTTTCTGTGAAAGTGTTCCTTCCTGTAAAAGTGGCTCAGAAATGTTTCTTGAATGGTTTTAGGGTTATACATAAAAGCTTGTGTATAAGTGTATATAAAGATATATGTCTTCTAAAATATATATATATGCAGATATCATCAGGCCATTCAAGAATATATGCATATTTCCCAGAAAGCCAGATATAGCAAAGTCATTCCAACCAGAAAAGACGAACAAGGCAAAGGCAGAAAGGAGAGTTAACTAGACATGTAGTAATCAGACCAGAAAAGGAAAGATAAGCTAAATGGCGTAGTACCCTCGCTCTAGGCACCCTGACCCCATGGGATGAGGGCAGTGATTATGTGGCTCTTATTCTCCAGTAAATGACTCTGCACTGTTTAGCCCTGGATTTAAGTAGATTTCTCCTCCAATTTTAAATGCAGTGAATTACACAGAGACACTGTCATCAAGGAAGTTCACGAAACGGGAGAGCGAATGTCCTTAAGAAGTAACCTAGGACGATGTGGGAGCCACCAGACTGGTTTTGTCAATGCCATCCTAGGCACACTGTTTCCCAACACCACCCCTTGTTCCTCCTACTACCTACAGCCCATCAAAATAGTGCCAAGCTCTGATTTGGTGCCTCTATTTTCAAGCCAGGAGTGCTATAAACGTAGAAAGTACCTGGCTTTGAGAGAACAGGAGTTTCTCTTGAAGTGTATCCAACAATTCCCACCGATTCACCATCAACAGAAAGGATTTTATACGGCAAATAAAGATTTTCTATTTGAGATGCTAGCGGCCCCTTCGCTTTGATGTTTGCACTCAGAATTGGAAATGTGGCCTCCCTGAGGAGTGGATCAATCAGACCTTCGGCACCATTATCAAATTCATGATTTCCCAGGGCCTAGTAGAAAAAGAGAAGAGAAGAAGAATTAGGTACTCTGGAATTTCCAATAAAAGCACACTTTAAAGAAGACCGCATTAGCCCAGTGGCTCCCACACGGGCAGGGCTGCAGGAGGCTGCTCCCAGGGCCTCTGCCCTCCTCCCGCCCGAGGTTTATGCAGTTGTCCTGGAGTTGGGCCAGGGACATCCAGGTCCTCAGGCTGGGCTGCTCCCTGGGTCCCACACCACCGACGGTACTGGAGGTAGCATCAACACAAGAGTCGCCAGGAAGCTGGCTAGACATCCATGGTCCTGCCAACCCAGATCTGGGGCAGGGCCTGCATTCACCAGGTGCTGCCCAGCCTTTTGAATTCTGTTTTCCCTCAGAAACCCACGTTCCAATCCACCCACCCAATGGTCCCAGCCTCCATCTGCAAGAGGGAACCACTAAAATCTATGGGACTTTAGCCAAGGCGCCTGGCAGGTTCTGTTGACAGAGACCAGAGGCCTCGCCTTCTCCTCCTCCTCACAGCCCCACGTCTCCTTGGTCCCAATTCCACAAAGTTTCTTGCCAAGGACTCTTGCCCTCTAATTTTTCTGGGGAAGTGAAGACCCCCACAGACAAGCAGGAGAAGGCCTGCTCCGCATTTTACAGGGTGGCCCTGGTTTCTTTCTTCTGTCTGCCCGGGGCTACCCCCTGCTTCATTCCCAGCAGGCTCCTGTCTGAGAAAGAACAGGTGAAATGACCGCGCCCCTGCCGGGTTTCTGGGCCCTCTCTGAGCTCAGGGCTTTGTGAAGAGGTGGGGAAGTTTTTTTAAAATATATTTTTATTGATTTCAGAGAGGAAGAGCAAGGGAGAGAGAGATAGAGACATCAATGATGAGGGCGAATCATTGATCGGCTGCTTCCTGCACGCCCCACATTGGGATCAAGTCCACAGCCCATTGAACCATGACCTCCTGGTTCATAGGTTGATGGTCAACCACTGAGCCAAGCCAGCTGGGCAAGCTGGGGTAGTTTTTTAATGCAAACCTTGCTTCCTACCTTCTTTGCTCTCTCCCATTCCCTACTGCTCTGGGAGTAGCTATTGGGTAACAAAACAACCATCTTAATACCTGGCAGTTTCCCCTGGAATAATACCAGCAGGACACAACATGCCAGCCACCTTCCCTGAAAAGCCTGTACCCCTTTCTCCATCGGCTCCTGGAATTAGTCTGTCTCCTTTGGGCACCTGCCTATCTGCTCTGGTTGCCAAGGCAGTTTTGCTAACCTAGTATTTAACCCAGTAAGTCTCAAAATTTCTAAGCCCGGCTGGCTTGCCTCCATGGTTGAGCATCAGCCTATGAACCAAGAGGTCATGGCTTGATTTCTGGTCAGGGTACAAGCTGGGGTTGTGGGCTCGATCCTCAGTGTGGGGAGTGCAGGAGGCAGCCAATCAATGATTCTCTCTCATCATTGATGTTTCTATTTCTCTCTCCTTCTCCCTTCCTCTCTGAAGTCAATAGTAAATATCTCTATATTTAAAAAGCCAGCAACCGGAATGCCAGAATGACTGGAATCACCAGTCGCTATGATGCCCACTGTGGCCGGCCAACAGGCCTGATCAGGGGCAGGGCTGGCCGGCTAACCTCCCGTGGCCCCTCCCCCCGGCCAGTCCCGTCCCTGATTGCCCCCTGGCCCCAATTGGGGGCGGGGCCGGACAGCTAACCACTTGTGGCTCTTCCTATTGGCCAGCCCCGCCCCTGATCAGCCCCCATCAGGGCGGGTGGGCTGGACCCCACCTGTGCACGAATTCGTGCACTGGGCCTCTAGTATTTTAAATAAATAAATAAATAAATAAATAAATAAACAAGCAAACCAGTGAGTCTCAAAATTTCTAAATACCACAACAGATTTGCTTTACTTTGCAGGTCATCTGGGAACAGGCCTGGAAGTACTGGCTGGTGACCCTTAGTCTAAATTAGCACCCCCTCCTAGTATTCTCTTTGTGGGGGTCCTGCCATCTCCATCCTGCTCCACCCTGTAGCCCCTTGCTGGCCACACAGACACTCCCTGTGTATCTGCTCACACGACTGTGTATTATGTCCTACAGTGTACACATCTACACAGAGAAAGCAACACAGTGTCCTCACTTTCCCACCTACCTGTCTCCCCAATTAAATGCAGAATTTCTAAATTTGCTTTTTCCTCCATTTCTGAGAACCTACTAATTTTTACCTTTTCCTCTTACCTAATTACTTCCCTCTTAAAAGCTGACCTAGTCAAGTTTCTCCCAGTCTTGGGTAACCTCTTACTCATGGTTTCTTCCTATGTTGAAATGTCTCTGTTAGATTTCAGTAACTATCTTGCTTAACTGTAAAGTTTTTTAAAATGAATGTTTCTATAGTTCTTTTAAAAAATATATATTTTATTGATTTTTTGCAGAGAGGAAGGGAGAGGGATAGTTAGAAACATTGATGAGAGAGAAACATCGATCAGCTGCCTCCTGCACACCCACTACTGGGGATATGCCCGCAACCAAGGTACATGCTCTTGACTGGAATCGAACCTGGGACCCTTCAGTCTGCAGGCCGATGCTCTATCCACTGAGCCAAACCGGTTAGAGCTCTATAGTTCTTAATGAAAGACGATCCAATATGTCAGCCACCTTGCAGTTTACCAACCAGCGTTATATGGCTGGACTGCAGCAAAACTGACGTTATATTTTTCATTTATTCCCTCTCTGCCCAAACTGCCAATATCAATAAAGCCAGAAACCCTGGAGCAGCCAAATCCTTCCCACTCACTCCCCCCACTCCCCTTCCACCAGTATCTCTCCCCTTCTTCTAAATGTGGGTTCATTTCCATCCCACTGCTACCTGCTTCAGGCCTCGCCTCCTCTCTGGACTAATGCAACAGCTTCCTAAATGGGCTCTCGGCGGCAGCCATTGCCATTTCTAAACCCTCCTGCATGTTGCAGCCAGCACAACCTCTCTAAGATGCAAGTCTGACCTTGTCAGTCTTAACCTTCTGGTCCTACAGAGGCTTTCCGCTCCGTCTGTGATCAAATTCAACACCCTGAGCACTGTGGACCATCAGGCTCTTTGAGATCTGGTCTCATCTTACCCTCCAGCCTCATTTCTGACGCCCACCCCCTGACGTGCAAGGCAACCAGGCAGGGCTGACTCCTCCACTCATGAGCAGAGACCTGGGCACATTTCTAAACCTCAGCTCCCTCTGGAAGGGCACTGAATGAACAAAACAGAAGTCACGATAAAAGTGAGCCAGCATTTACTAAGCACTTGCCTCACACCCGCATTACGCAAAGTGATTTCATACAGAAAACCTGGTTTCCTGCTGAGGTTGGTATTACATCTATCCTCACTGTGCAGGTGAGAGAACCTGACATCTGGAGGCACCACATCAGTGGTTCTCAACCTTGGCTGCACGTTAGAATCACCTGGGAATCTTTTTAAAATCCTGATTTCTGGGCCTCCTCCTCCGGAAATTCTGTTTCTTTGTTATGGGGTGGGGCCACAACAAAGAAACAGAATTTCCGGAGGAGGAGGCCCAGAAGTCAGGATTTTAAAAAGATTCCCAGGTGATTCCAATGTGCAGCCAAGGTTGAGAACCACTGAACTACATGAATTGTTCAATTCACACCATTCGTATGTAGTGGAGCTGGGACTAGAGCCCCTTCTGTTGGACTCCAACCTTCTCAAAACTTGATGCTTGGATGTAAAGGGCGTGTATAAGGCCTCGTATATAGTGGGCACTCAAAACCAAATCCTGCTTGCAGTTTTTCTCGCTCCTCACTTACCTTTGTCCCTTTGTCTATGACAAACGACGAGAGAGTGATCTATACATAGATGGGTGGGAGAGAATAGCCTTGTTCAACGATGGCTTCGGCTCCTGAAGTCTGATGCTCCTTCTGGAAGACAACTTCCCAAGAACCCTTCGTTGCATTCCTTGTCTGAGTTAGATGTCCTTCCTCTGCCCTGAAGGTCACGTCTGTGCAGCCCTCGCCGACCCTGCACCTGCCCACTGGCCTCCCTAATGCCCAGCACAGTCCCTGGAGCAGAGCAGGGACACACCATCGAATGAATAAATGAATAAGCAGAAGTATCTCCAACACATTTCTTTCTTCCACACACAGCTAATTCTTCCTACAAAAATTCAGGCAGAAAATCCCTTTGCAAATACTTATTTTCTTTAGCAACTCGTATTTTCATTTCCCCACCGTGACTCCTGTTCGTCTCTCTTCCTTGGCACATATTAGAATGTCATGACGCCTAAGCTCTTCAGAAGGGGGACCATGCCGCTCCCCCAGGCACACTGGGCTCCCCCCGCCCTGCTGACAAGCAGCAGCAGCTCAAGAAATGTTTTGAAGAACTTAAACAATAAAAGGTAGAATAAACAGAGCAGATCACTGTCCCGTGTTCTTCTACTTCTTATAGAGCATTTGTAGCACAAGCACCAGAGAGTTTAAAAGATTCATACTGCAGGAGTACTCTGCCCTTTCTGTGCCCTCTGAAAATTGCCTTATGTGAGTGAGTGCCTGCCAATTTTTTGCTGCTCTGCCCACAGCTTCCCTCGTGCCTTTAGCCACTAATCCTGATCAGCTCTAACCCGTTACTTGCCACTCCTTGCTGTAATCCTCACACCAGGCAAGTGATTTTCCTGACGCTAAATCATATTCTTAAATTCTCCTTTTCTCTCTTCTGTTATTTTTCCCTCCAAACATTTTATTTCTACGATTGGGTTCATTTGTCCAATAATCCTATTCATTCACTAATTCTAGCCAATGACAACCTTGTATATTTTTATTATAAAAACTAAATTTCATTGTGCTCCCCCTTCCTCTGTCCATGGCAGATGCCAATGCACTTTCCTGTAAAGGAAGTTGAGCCTAGTCCAGTGATGGCGAACCTTTTGAGCTCGGCGTGTCAGCATTTTGAAAAACCCTAACTTAACTCTGGTGCTGTGTCACATATAGAAATTTTTTGATATTTGCAACCACAGTAAAACAAAGACTTATATTTTTGATATTTATTTTATATATTTAAATGCCATTTAACAAAGAAAAATCAACCAAAAAAATGAGTTCGCATGTCACCTCTGACACGCGTGTCATAGGTTCGCCGTCACTGGCCTAGTCAATGACCTTCTTCAGTATT
This sequence comes from Myotis myotis, assembly GCF_014108235.1. Taxonomy (NCBI): domain Eukaryota; kingdom Metazoa; phylum Chordata; class Mammalia; order Chiroptera; family Vespertilionidae; genus Myotis; species Myotis myotis. Next base: position 55,285,368 of record NW_023416379.1, read on the forward strand.
TCCAAGCAATTTCCTTTCTTAGACACATTTTCAGGTAATTATGGGGTGATCCCATCTCTAATCATTTATTTCCACTATACTGTATGCTAAAAAGAATTTAACTTAACATTCACTTACCCTCTTTTGGATACCAGAACCATAGAAATATAATGCGAGCTTCTGGTCTAGACCCAGCTTCTCACCCTCACTGCTTCCTTTGTGCAGGAAGAGCCCAAAATATGACTGAAAAACAAACCTGATGATTTTATAGGAAAGAAACTTTCCACACTCTCCATCTAGCCCAGGCCAGGATATGGGACCACCCACACACCTGAGATGCTGTCTGCTGTTTAAAGCTAAAAACAAATGAGAATGGAAGGACAAGAGGAAATCTGCTTCTGCTGTGACTGAAATCCTGTTGTTGTTAAATGAACTCTGCGGAATACAGGCTGATGTTTTTTAGCACCTTCTGTGGTAGTTGTCAATATTTGCATTTGATGGGATGGTCTGTGGGAGTCCAGCGGTGTTGGAGAAACTCTCAGTTGACTAAGGGTAAGGCCCAGAGGCTTCTGAGGTCATATGAATTGTGATAAAAGGATGAAGATATTCTAAGACTTCTGACTCCAAATTTCTTGTTTTGATTATTAAAGCCCTGGCTGGTTTGGCTCAGTGGATAGAGTGTCAGCCTGTGGACTGAAGGGTCCCAGGTTTGATTCCGGTCAAGAGCACATGCCCAGGTTATGGGGCTTGATCCCCAGTAGGGGGCATGCAGGAGGCAGCCAATCAATGATTCTATCTCTCTTTCCCTCTCCCTTCCTCTCTGAAATCAATAAAATATATTTAAAAAATACCCTGCTGTCAGGAGGAAAAGCTTGTGTCTAAACTTTGGTTTGAAATTCTTACAAATTCTGGACACAGGCCAAAGTGAGCAATTTATATATATATATTTTCATGCACTGGGCCTCTAGTATGTGTGTGTGTGTGTGTGTGTGTGTGTGTGTGTGTGTGTATGAGGCCCAGTGCATAAATTCGTGCACCAGTGGGGCCCCTTGGCCTGGCCTGCAGGATCAGGCTGAAACCAGCTCTCTGACGTCCCCCAAGGGGTCCTGTATTGCGAGATGGCGCTGGCCAGCCAAAGGACCCCACTGGTGCATGACTGGGACTGGGGAGGGACGCAGGAGGTTGGCTAGTTGAGGAACCAAGGGAGGGCTCCAGGGCGTGTCTGGCCCATCTCACTCAGTCCCAATCGGCCCAGCAGTAAGCTAACCTACTGTTTGGAGCATCTGTCCCCTGGTGGTCAGTGCATGTCATAGCAAGCAGTTGAGTGGCCTTAGCATATCATTAGCATATTATGCTTTGATTGGTTGATTGGCTGACTGGTCAACCAGACACTTAGCATATTAGGCTTTTATTATATAGGATATATATATATATATATATTTTTTAAATTTTCTTTTTTCCCACCACCATTTATCCCCTCTAGGTCCTCTTCCACCTCTACTCCTCCCACTCTCTTCCTCTGCAATCACCACACTGTTGTCCATGACAAATTTTCAGATAATTATGAGGTGATCACATCTCCTATCATTTATATCCAATGCACTGTACACTAAAAAGAATTTAACCTAACATTCAGTTATCATCTTTTGGATACTAAATTAAATGAAAGGTACCTAATATCCACCCAAATTGTACTGCATGCAAACAAATGCATGATGTCATAATGCCACTCTGTGCCACACCTGCAGTATCTCCAACACCAGAGTCTATATATATATATATGTGTGTGTGTATATACCTATATATCTATATCTATCTATATCTATCTATCTATCTATCTGATCCTAATATGCAAATAGACTGAACGGTGGAATAGCCAAACAACCGAACAACCAGTTGCTATGACATGCGCTGACCACCAGGGGCACAAGCGGAACATGGTGGGCATTGGCCACAGTGGGATGGTGGAGCAGGTGTGTGGGGGTGCCAGACCAAGGTGGGGCGAGTCTCTGGTGGTTACTGAAAATTCTTTGCTCCTGCATACCATAGTCCCACCTGGAGCTGGCACCTGCTGCCGGTGCCTGGTGCCAACCCCGATCGCTCAGCACTGTTAGTGGGTGCAAATGGCAGCTGCTGGCCCTGATTGCCCCTGAGGGCTTCTCCACCTCCCCCTGCTCCTGAGGGGTGATTGGGGCAGCAGCCGCTGCTTGCATCCGCTGATGGTGCCAGCCCTGCTTGCACCCACTGCTAGCGCCGGCCCCAATTGTTCCGTGCCATTAGTGGTTGTGAGCGGGGCCGGTGCCGTCAGCACATGGGAGTGGCGGTGGCAGGAGCGGGGTTGCGGCAGAGAGGGGACCAGGGATTCTGGCGGGAGGGGCCAGGTGGGGGCAAGGAGGCTGGGCCAAGACCTGCCCCGGTGCCCACTGCAGCCTCGTGGCCCACAGTTCCTTTCAAGATGCATGAATTCGTGCACTGGGCCCCTAGTAGAAATATAATGTCCATGGCAGGTGCATTGATTGAGTCAGTCTTTCCCACTGAGTTTGGACTGAACCTCAGAATCCTGCTAAGCCTGCCCCTGCAGGGAGCTACTGTCAATCAACTAGACACCAACTAGTTCAACTTGAGATGAAATTGTTTTTCATGCTTACACTATGATAATAATTATAAATGTGGAATCTCTATTGACTTTTAGCAACAATAAAAGCTGAGTAACAAATACTGGAGGCAATACTTTCGAATAAAAAAGAAAGAATCTAAGGACTTAAATGTAAGACGGGAAACCATAAAAATCTTAGACTCCATAGGCAGCAAAATATCAGACATATGTTGTAGCAATATCTTTACTGATACAGCACCTAGGACAATGGGAACTATGGAGAAAATAAACAAATGGGACTACATCAAAATAAAAAGCTTCTGCACAGCAAAAGAAACCATCAACAAAACAACAAGAAAGCCCACTGCCTGGGAGAACATATTTGCCAATGCTATATCAGATAAGGGTTTAATTTTCAAAATTTACAGAGAACTCATACAACTTAACAGTAGGAAGATAAATGATCCAATCAAAAAATGGGCAAAGGACCTAAATAGACACCTTTCAAAAGAGGACATTCAGAAAGCCAAGAGAAATATGAAAACATGCTCAAAGTCACTAATCATCTGAGAAATGCAAATCAAAACAACAATGAGGTACCATCTCACACCTGTCAGAATGGCTATCATCAACAAATCGACAAACGACAAGTGCTGGAGAGGATGTAGAGAAAAAGGAACACTCGTGCACTGCTGGTGGGAATGCAGACTGGTGCAGCCACTGTGGAGAACAGTATGGCGTTTCCTCAAAAAATTAAAAATGGAACTCCCATTTGACCCAGTAATCCCACTTCTAGGACTAAATCCCCAGAAACCAGAAACACCAATCAGAAAGGATATATGCAGCCCTATGTTCATAGCAGCACAATTTACAATAGCTAAGATTTGGAAACAGCCTAAGTGCCCCTCAGCAGATGAGTGGGTTAAAAAAATGTGGTCCATCTACACAATGGAATACTATGCCGCCATAAAAAAGAAGGAACTTTTACCATTTGCAACAGCATGGATGGAACTGGAGAGCATTATGCGAAGTGAAATAAGCCAGTCGGAGAAAGATAACTATCACATGATCTCACTCATATGTGGGATATAATGATCAACATAAACTGATGAACAAAAATAGATCCAGAGACAGATGGCAGGGGAGGGGGGGGTGGTTAGAGATCAATCCAAGGACTTGTATGCATGCATATTAGCATAACCAATGGACACAGACATTGGGGCAGTGAGGGCTTGCCCTTAGGGGTGGGGTGGGGGAGGTCAATCAGGAGAAAAAGGAGACTTACATAAATCTTTAAACAATAAAAATATATTAAAAGAAAGAAACAAAGAAAGAATCCTTTCTGACTCCTCTGTCTTTGCCATGTTTGTGCCAGGAATGGTGTGGATGGGTCCTGCAACTGAACTCAGTCGTTGCTCAGCCAGTCTGCTGCCGACCACACTGTCCTTCGAGGCTATGTGCCAACTTGCATGGTTGTTTTTTTTTTCGTTTTTTTTTTTTTAAATTGTTTTATTGCTTAAAGTATTACATATGTCTCCCTTTTTCCCCCGCCCTTGACAATCCCCTGGCCTCCCCTATCCCCCAGTGTCTTTTGTACATTGGTTATGCTTATATGCATGCATACAAGTCCTTCAGTTGATCTCTTACCTCCCCCCCCCCCCCTTCTGCCTCCCTACCCTCCCTGGCCTTCCCGCTCCAGTTTGACAGTCTGTTTGAGGCAGCTCTGCCTCTGTATCTATTTTTGTTCATAAGTTTATAATGGTCTTTATTATCCAGAAATGAGTGAGATCATGTGGTATTTTTCCTTCATTGACTGGCTTATTTCACTTAGCATAATGCTCTCCAGTTCCATCCATGCTGTTGCAAATGGTAAAAGTTCCTTTTTTTACAGCAGCATAGTATTCCATCGTGTAGATATACCACAGTTTTCTAATCCATTCATCTACTGATGGGCACTTAGGCTGTTTCCAGATCTTAGCTATGGTGAATTGTGCTGCTATGAACATAGGGCTGCATATATCCTTTCTGATTGGTGTTTCTGGTTTCTTGGGATATATTCCTAGAAGTGGGATCACTGGGTCAAATGGAAGTTCCATTTTTAGTTTTTTGAGGAAACTCCATACTGTCTTCCATAGTGGCTGCACCAGTCTGCATTCCCACCAGCAGTGCACGAGTGTTCCTTTTTCTCTACATCCTCTCCAGCACTTGTCGTTTGTCGATTTGTTGATGATAGCCATTCTGACAGGTGTGAGATGGTACCTCATTGTTGTTTTGATTTGCATTTCTCGGATGATTAGTGACTTTGAGCATGTTTTCATATTTCTCTTGGCTTTCTGAATGTCCTCTTTTGAAAGGTGTCTATTTAGGTCCTTTGCCCATTTTTTGATTGGATTGTTTATCTTCCTTTTGTTAAGTTGTATGAGTTCCCTATAAATGTTGGAGATTAAACCCTTATCGGTGATAACATTGGCAAATATGTTCTCCCAGGCAGTGGGCTTTCTTGTTGTTTTGTTGATGGTTTCTTTTGCTGTGCAGAAGCTTTTTATTTTGATGTAGTCCCATCTGTTTATTTTCTCTTTAGTTTCCAATGCCCTAGGAGCTGTATTGGTGAAGAAATTGCTTCCACATATGTCTGAGATTTTGTTGCCTTTGGATTCTTCTAGTATTTTTATGGTTTCCCATCATACATTTAAGTCCTTTATCCATTTTGAGTTTATTTTTGTGTATGGTGTAAGTTGATGGTCTAGTTTCATTTTTCTGCATGTATCTGTCCAATTTTCCCAACACCATTTATTGAAGAGACTATCTTGACTCCATTGTATGTTCTTGCCTCCTTTGTCAAATATTAATTGAGCATATTGGTTTGGGTTGATTTCTGGGCTCTCTATTCTATTCCATTGATCTATATGTCTGTTCTTGTGCCAGTACCAGGCAGTTTTGAGAACAGTGGCTTTGTAAGACAGCTTGATGCCTGGTATTGAGATCCCACCTACTTAGTTCTTTCTCAGGATCACTGCAGCTCTTTGGGGTCTTTTTTTTATTCCAGATGAATTTTTGGAGAGTTCGTTCTAGGTCTGTAAAATATGCCGTTGGTATTTTAATGGGAAGTGCGTTGAACTTATAGATTGCTTTGGGTAGTATGGACATTTTAATGATGTTGATTCTACCAATCCAAAAACATGGTATGTTCTTCCATCTGTTTATGTCTTCCTCTATGTCTTTTTTCAACGTCCTGTAGTTTTCTGAGTAGAGGTCTTTTACCTCTTTAGTTAAGTTTATTCCTAGGTATCTTAATTTTTTTGGTGCGATGGTAAATGGGATTGCTTTTTTAGTCTCTCTTTCTGTAAGTTCACTATTGGTGTATAGAAGTGCCATAGATTTCTTGGCATTAATTTTGTATCCTGCTACATTGCCAAATTCATTTATTAAGTCTAATAGTTTTTTGATGGAGTCTTTAGGGTTTTTTATGTATAATATCATGTCATATAAGGACATGATATTATAAGGACGGTTTTCCTTCTTCTTTTCCAATTTGGATGCCTTTTATTTCTTCTTCTTGTCTAATTGCAATGGCTAATACTTCCAGTACTATGTCGAACAGGAGTGGTGAGAGTGGGCATCCCTGTCTTGTTCCTGTTCTTAGGGGAAATGGTGTTAGTTTTTGTCCATTGAGTATGATGTTGGCTGTGGGTTTGTCATATATGGCTTTTATTATGTTGAGGTATGATCCTTCTATTCCCACCTTGCTGAGAGTTTTTATCAAAAATGGGTGTTGGATTTTGTCAAATGCTTTTTCTGCATCAACTGATATGACTATGTGGTTTTTTTCTTTCAATTTGTTTATGTGATGTATCACGTTTATTGATTTGTGAATACTGTACCATCCTTGCATCCCTGGGATAAATCCTACTTGGTCGTGGTGTATGATCTTTCTGATGTACTGCTGGATCTGATTTGCTAAGATTTTGTTGAGGATTTTGGCATCTATGTTCATGGGGGATATTGGTTGTAATTCTCTTTCATTGTGTTGTCTTTCCCTGGTTTTGGTATTAGGGTGATGCTGGCTTCATAGAATGAGCTTGGAAGTGTTCCTTCCTCTTGAATTTTTTGTAGTAGTCTGAGGAGGATAGGTTTTAGTTCTTCCTTGACTGTTTGGTAAAATTCCCCTGTGAAGCCGTCTGGTCCTGGGCTTTTGTTTGCTGGAAGCTTTTTGATGACTGCTTCAATTTCTTCCATAGTTATTGGTCTATTGAGATTTTTAGATTCTTCCTGATTGAGTTTTGGAATGTTGTATTTTTCTAGGAATATGTCCATTTCCTCCAGGTTGTCTAGTTTGTTGGAGTAGAGTTGTCCATAGTATTTTTTAACAATCATTTGTATTTCTGTGGGTTCTGCTGTTATTTTGCCTCTATCATTTCTGATTTTGTTTATTTGGGCCCTCTCTCTTTGTTTCTTGGTGAGCCTGGCTAAAGGTTCATCAATCTTGTTTATCCTTTCAAAGAACCAGCTCTTGGTTTCATTGATTTTATGTATTGTTTTTTTTTGGTTTCTATGTCATTTATTTCTGCTCTAATCTTTATTATGTCCTTCCTTCTGCTCACTCTGGGCTTTTCTTGTTGCTCTCTTTCTAGTTCTTTGAGATGTAGAGTTAGATGATTTACTACCATTTTTTCTTGTTTGTTGAGATAGGCCTGTAGAGCTATAAGCTTCCCTCTCAGGACTGCTTTCATTGTGTCCCATAGGTTTTAGATTGTTGTGTTTTCATTGTCATTAGTTTCCAGGATGTTTTTAATTTCTTCTTTGATCTCATTGGTAACCCAATCAATATTTAATAACATGCTATTCAGCTTCCAAGTGTTTGAGTATTTGGGGTTGTTTTTATTGTAGTTTATTTCTAATATTATACCATTGTGGTCTGAGAAGATGCTTGGTATGATTTCAATCTTCTTGAATTTGGGGAGACTTTGCTTGTGACCCAATATGTGGTCTATTTTTGAAAATGTCCCATGAGTACTTGAGAAGATTGTATATTCCGTGGCTTTCGGGTGAAATGTTCTGAAGATGTTAATTAAGTCCATCTGATCTAATGAGTCATTTAGGATTGCTGTTTCTTTGCTGATTCTTTGTCTAGAGGATTTATCCAGTGATGTCAGTGGTGTATTAAAGTCCCCTACTACGATTGTATTGTTGTTGATCTCTCCCTTGATATCTTCCAGGAGTTTGTTTTATGTATTTGGGTGCTCCTGCATTGGATGCATATATGTTTATCAGGGTTATATCCTCTTGTTGTATTGATCCCTTTAGTATTATGAAGTGGCCTTCCTTATCTCTTGTTATGGCCTTCACTTTGAGGTCTATTTTGTCTGATATAAGTATTGCTACCCCAGCTTTTTTTTCATTTCCATTTGCCTGAAAGATATTTTTCCATCCCTTCACTCTCAGTCTGTGTGAGTCCCTTATTCTGAGGTGGGTCTCTTGTAGACAGCAAATATATGGGTCATGGTTTTTTATCCATTCAGTCACTCGATGTCTTTTGATTGGAGCATTTAGTCCATTTACGTTTAAAGTTATTATTGAAAGGTACTTGTTTGTAGCTATTTCTTTTTTTGTGTGGCTGTTTTCTTTCTTAGCTTTTTATTTCTTCTTTTTACACCAGTCCCTTTAGCATTTCTTGCATGGCTGGCTTGGTGGTGATAAACTCCTTTTTTTGTCTGTGAAGCTTCGTATTTCCCCTTCAATTTTGAATGATAGCCTTGCTGGATAGAGTATTCTTGGATTCAGTCCCTTGTTTTGCATCACTTTGTAAATTTCTGTCCATTCTTTTCTGGCCTGATGTGTTTCTGTTGAGAAATCATTTGATAATCTAATGGGAAATCCCTTGTATGTAACTTTCTGTCTCTCTCTTGCAGCCTTTAAGATTCTCTCTTTGTCCTGAACATTTGCCATCACAATTATGATGTGTCTTGGTGTGGGTCTTTTCGGGTTCACCTTGTTTGGGACTCTCTGTGCTTGTGTGACTTTTTTCTTCCCCACCTCAGGGAAGTTTTCTGATATTATTTCTTCAAATAGGTTTTCTAACCCTTGTTCCTCTTTCTGTTGTTCTGGCACCCCTATTATTCATATGTTGTTTCATTTCATGTTGTCCCATAGCTCCCTTAGGCTCTCCTCTTGTCCTTTAATTTTTTTCTCCAATTGCAGTTCAGTTTGGGTGTGTTTTGCTTCCCTGTCTTCTAATTCGCTAATTCGGTCCTCCGCTTCTCCTAGTCTACTGTTGAAACTTTCAATGGTGTTTTTTATTGCAGCTACATCACTCTTCATTTCTTCTTGGTTCTTACATAATTTGTTGATTTTTTTCATCCGTTTCTTTTTGATTCTTACATAAGTTGTTGATTTTTTTCATCTGTTTCCTCTTGCTTCTTGCATAAGTTGTTGATTTTTTCCTCCATCTGGTTTATGCATTCTAGGACCCTTAATCTGAATTCTTTTTCTGTCATGCTGAATGCTTCTGTTTCACTTAGCTGCTTTTCTGGCAAATCCTCCTTTTCTTTCCTTTGGGGGTTTCTTTGTCTACCCATGTTTGATCTCACCGACATATCTAGATGTTGAGTCGTTCAGGGGCTGCTCCTTGGGTGGCAGTGGCTTCTCGGGCTGTGGTTGCTCCTCGGGTGGTTGTGGTAGCAGCTGCTCCTCAGTTGGCAGCAGCTCTTCTGGTGGGTGCTGTTCACAGCTATGGTGGCTCCTCGACACAGGGCAGTCCCAGGGAAGGCAAGCAGCGAGGCTGGGAGGACCATAATCTTTACTGGTAGGATAATCTCCTTCAGTCACTTCCTTGTAGCTTATCAGTCTGCATGTTTTTTTAAAACTCCTCCTAGGAGGAGCTGCCATTTCATTCATTTCCTGCGTTCCCCCATAAACAAATGCTCCCATTGGTATTGAATAAACGGGTAAACAGAAGAAATAGTGAGGACACTCCTCAGGGCGAGAGGAAGGGAACAAAGCACGTGGTGTGAGAGTGGGTCAGTGGTGGTGGTGGCTAACACAGGGGGGACCGAGGCCGGAGCTTGCCACTGGCATAACCATTAATTGGCCTCCAAAATCCATTTAAAATGTACCTAGCACAGGGGAAATCACCGATAAATATTTACTGAATGAACGAACAAGCCAATAAATAGTTGGCGAGCAGGAGAAGAACAAGCCAATAAACAGTTGGTGAGCAGGAGGAAGAAGGAGAGAATGAATCCCCAGGCTGGAGTTGCTGGTCCTCAACCCCGGGCAGTTCCCTCCACAGCCTCTTCCAAGAACCTGGGATTCTGTGCCCGGGTCCCCACATCTGAGCTGCAATGGGAAATGGGCTACAAGACACAGTCTCTCTGGCCTTGGTACCAAACCAGTGAAGAGTTCTGTTTTGAAAACCTCTAATGAATGGCCACAGAAGCCACAGAATGATAATTTCACCAGGAAACTGGGCCACAAAAGGCAAGCAAGCTGCCAAGCCTGAAAGCAGAAAAGTCCTTACAGGCCAAGAACCTGTGAGGCCTCACTGAGGACAGAGCCCGCATTCTCAACTGGGAAATGTGTCCCCAAGTAAATGAGGCTGCGGAGCGCTCACAGAGGCCCAGCTTGGACCAGCTCCCGATGCAGCATCCTGGGTTAGTTTGCCTCGACCTGCAGCAGAATTTTTATTCCGAGTTTTACCGGAACATTTAGATTTTTCCAAGTTCTGAAAGGCCTCCACCCCCTGCCCCACTTCATTTCAGGCCTGCCCGGCTTGACCCAGGCCAGGTGGGTTACAGACACAGCGAAACTGCACGGGCCCAGGAGGGGGCTGCTGGGACAGAGGCCTGGAGGAGACACTAGATCATTGTTTCTCAACCTGTGGGTCGTGACCCCTTTGGCGGTCGAAAGACCCTTTCACAGGGGTCACCTAAATACATCCTGCATATCAGATATTTACATTATGATTCATAACAGTAGCAAAATTACACTTATGAAGTAGCAATGAAAATGATTTTATGGTTGGGGGTCACCACAACATGAGGAACTGTATTAAAGGGTCGCGGCATTAGGAAGGTTGAGAACCACTGCACTAGATGGAGTTGTCTGGGAGTGAGATGGTGGTGACTGCGCCCCCGCCCCCACCCCTCCCCGAGGCTCCCCATTCCTCCCTCTGTGCAGGCCAGTGAACCCTCTGCCAGGTGGAGCCCCCGGAGAAGGGCACTTACTCCTGGTAACTTATGAATGAGACACGTGTTGGGATGCATGTGGTCCCAGAGGCTGGGAAAGAGCCTCCACCACCACTGAGAAACACCTGCAGAAGCAGCGAAACAGCCGGCAGCTCTCCCTCCTCCCCTTGGCCCTCCCTCCTGGCCATCCAGCCTTGAAGTCCTGTTGCTTCTGCTCCGGCCTCTTCCCCGAAGTGGCCTCCTCCTTCACCGCACTCCACTGCCCCACTCTGACACATCACTGCTCACCCAGCCCCTCCCAGAGCCTTCTAGCTGGTCTCTGGTCACCAGGCTCACACACTTCCCAGCCATTCACCTCAGGCCGCCAGACTGCCCTTCCCCAAACACCCAACTGCTTCCTGCTTCAGGTCTCTCCGGGGCTTCCCACCTCCCACCTCCCACAAAAATTTCAGTCCTGACTCCCTGGAAAGCCCCTCCCTGGTCTCCCTGAGCTGCCCCATTCTTTTCTGACAAACTTCAGGGGCTCTGAGTTTCAGGAACACTAAACTACTCCCATGCAATGAGCTGCCTCAGACACAGCTTAAGCGTGACTTCCATGAGAAGCCTTCGTGCCAGTTCCACTGTAGATGCTGGTCTCTGTGCGTCAGTCATGCGGGGCACGCATGTCTCTGACAGCATTCGTCCTCGCTGTGGCTGTCGGTCCTCACATCTTTCTCCCAGAGGTGGGAGTGCTAGCAACTGTCCCTGTACCCTTGGTGACACCAGATGGGAGCCTGACCAGTGCCCAGCAGATGTTTATTGAATGGATAACAGAATCACTCACTTCTCTTCTCCTTTTAAAGATTTTTAAAAATTGATCTTTTTTTTTTTTTTGAGAGAGAGAGAGAAAAGGAGAGGGAAAGAGAGAAACATTGATGTGAGAGCAGAACATCCACTAACTGCCTCCTGCATGCCCCCTACTGGGGATCAAGCCCAAAACTAGGGCATGTGCCCTGACCAGGAATCAAACCAGCAACCTTTCGGTGCAGAGGACAATGCTCAACCAACTGAACCACACTGGCCAGGGTTTCCCTGCTCCTTTTAAATGGCCTCCATTTTATTCTGTAATTTGGTATGCGAGTCATTAAAACTTTTCAAAAGAAGGCAGGACATAAAAACAAACTTGGTAAAATAGTTAAGCAATAACTTAGTTGTAATGAGAAGGCTAAGCCCTATTTTGTAAAACTACTGTTTAGAATTCTCTTCTATTCTTTAGATGGCCTCTTTTTTTTTTTTAATGTTTTTTTTTTAATATATATTTTATTGATTTTTTACAGAGAGGAAGGGAGAGAGATAGAGAGTTAGAAACATCGATGAGAGAGAAACATCGATCAGCTGCCTCCTGCACAACTCCCACTGGGGATGTGCCCGCAACCCAGGTACATGCCCTTGACCAGAATCGAACCCGGGACCCCCAAGTCCACAGGCCAATGCTCTATCCACTGAGCCAAACCGGTTTCGGCTAGACGGCCTCTTATTCTAAAAAAAGTAACTTTGCTTTCTAGCCTGCTTTAGCCTGCTTGAATACTGAGGAAGATAAACTTAGCTGTCTGACCTTGTAGGCCAGAGACTAGATATGCCCATACTCTCAATGCCTTGCCAGGTGCATTTTTTAATTGGATAGAACTGTGTAGTTTCCAAGGCCACCAGCAAGATAACCACTAAGCACACACAGGGCTGGCTCTTTAATAAAAAGGGAAGTTCTGCTTGTAGCTCTGCTTAGAATTTGAATTCATTTTCTCTAAGCCCATCGCGGTGAGTAAAGTGTGACTCCAAACTCGCTGAGCACTGCTTGATTTATGCCGGTTCTCTGTAACATTATAATGAGAGGAAACCAAGTTGCTTGGAAGCTGGTAAGAAGCTTAGTCACCTGCATCACAATTCAAGGCCTGAGCCCCCGGTAGCTCCTCGTGGCAACTGGCCCAGTTCTCTTCATTCCGTGTATTTTTATTTATATTTCTACTACTATCTCATTGGCACTAGTTTGTGAATGAAATAAGTACTTTTTTAAAAAACAAAGTTTGAACTGTTCCGTGTGTGTCTTGTATGTGCACATGTGAACTTTATTTAGATTTCATGATTGCAGTTAGGGAGAACATGGAACATTTTAAAAGTCTCTCTCTGTCGGAAATCTGCTAAGGGACCAACTATTTGGTCAAAGGACACCTATATCTGAATTAGAAAGGGAGCATGTCATAGCCTCAGCTTTGTTTACAGAAGACTCACTGGTAAAAATCACCAGTGAACTTGACATAAGGGAATGTCAAGAAAGAGAAGGTGTTTCTTTTTTAAAAAACAAAGACAAAAAAACATGACAAAAGAAATATTAATAGTTAAGACTTTCCTGCTACATGGCTAGATCCTGTTTAATTCTTCAATTCCTTTAATTAACTCCTTTAATTCTTATGATGCAATGAGGTAGATGCTATTATTTGTCCATTTTATTTTATTGATTTCAGAGCAATAGGGGGAGAGGGAGAGAGAGAGAGAAATAGAAACCAATGATGACAGAGAATCATTTATCAGCTGCCTCCTGCACACCCCACACTGGGGATCGAGCCCGCAACCCAGGCATGTGCCCTGACCAGGAATCAAACCGTGACCTCCTGGTTCATAGGTTGATGCTCAACCACTGCGCCATGTCGGCCAGGCTATTTGTTCTTTTTAGAGATGGGGAAACTGAGGCATAGGGCTCACACCACTAGCATGGCGCAGAGCAAGGAAGTGAACAAGGGTAGTGAGGTTTCAGCATCCAGGTCCTTAACCACTCTGCAGAACTGCCGCTGATGTAAACACTGGGAAGGGATAGGTATCATTCAATAATTCATTTCTTCCAGGGTCCGAGAGTACCAAGTGTGAGGCCACAGTCTCAGGAAGCTGACAGGACAGGCAGGGGTAGAGCAAGACATAGCACATCTATCCATCCATCCATCCATCCATCCATCCCTCAAACACGTGGGAACATGTGTGAGACAGCCCGGCAAAGATGCAGGCACACCCTGCCCGCTAAGGACCGCAGGGGCTCAGAGTATGAGCGTCACCTTCATGGCGCCATCAGGGGAAGCCCATAGGCAAATGATATCACCTGTGCAAACAGATGAGGCAATGAAAACATGAGTGCTGAGGCAGTCAAAAATGCCCCAAGTGAAGACAAGAGGCTTAAACACAATGTCAGAAGGAAAACAAATGAAGAAGAATTGACTTAAGAGCAGTGCAATTTGCATGTTGCAGTAGAAAAGAATTTGTTTAATCCACAGATACCAATTGTAATAATGTCAAGAAGACATTTGTTGGAAATTTGCAACACAGGAATTTAGTCATTTCCACACCAGCTCACTCACTAAGGACTGGAGGTTGCAGGCAGTCTACCCTGTAACCTGAGAGTCAGGGTTCAGATCCTCATCACCCAGGAAGACTCAACAATAACCTTAGGAGGGGAGGATTACAAACTATGTTTGGTTTGGCTGATACATTTCTGGCATCGAAACCACTTTTCGTTCTGGGGTGTGTTCCATCCTCCAGTCTTAAGCCAAGGCGTTGGCCCTGGCAGGTGAATGTGGCTTCTGATGGAACGGCAGAAATAATGGAGGCGCTCTGCCCAGCTCATCTGCACTTCAATGTTTGTTGAATGAATAAACAAATAAGCACTGAATAGATAACATTTCCTATTTCCCGTATCAGATGGAAAATTTTACAAACTCTCCATAACCTGCAAAATATGCATGTCAATGTTATATTTAGAATTACCTGTTCAACTAACTGAGGTTCAGGCAGGTTTCACTACACCTCGAAGGGGCTAGAGGGCTCCAGCTGTTTGTATTATGTATGGTATACTAGTAGAAGTAATTACTCAAGCGAGGGAAAAGAAGTGTCAAGAGAATTTTCAAATTCTAGTCATGCGGTTGAGGAAAACAGAGGAAGGGATTTACACAGCTGAACTGGTGAGCGAAGTACGGAAGGCTGCCAACTTGGTTTGTGATTTGTTTGGCTTTCCCATTTTCAGTTAAGCAAACACAGATGCTACAACAAGGACAAGCTAAGAAGTTGCCGTTGCTTTCTGCTTTCTCTTTTTTAAATCCTCACCCAAGGATATGTTTTTATTGATTTTTTTGTTTTGTTTTTTAGAGAGACAGGAAGGGAGAGAGAGAGAGAGAGAGAGAGAGAGAGAGAGAGAGAGAGAGAGAGAGAGACAGCTATCAGTTGTCTCCATTCCGTGCCCTAACCGAGGATCACACCCGCAACCTTTTTGGTGGATGGGACGGTGGTCCAGCCAACTGAACCACCTGGCCGGGGCTGCCTTCGCTTTCTTGAGGTCAATCCCGCCCAGCCCAGCCCTGGTGTGGAACTCAGAATGGAACAGAGGAAGCCGAAGGGCCGAGACCACACATGCAGCATCACGTCACTGAGGCTTGGGCACCCACAACCCCCAGACACTTGTAACTCCTGAGGTCTGAGCTTTAGAAACACTACCAACCTTCGTTGCCTTTAAAAAAAATACCACTGCTTTCAGGCTTTCCAAGCTAACATTGCTAATCGGTTCTTCCCGGCTTTATTGAAAGTAACTCTGAGAGTTTCCTTGATATGAGAATATCACATTCCTTTGTAAGAATTTTATTTGCAAGCACTTGACTCTAAGGTGGCTTCTCTTGACTGTAGGGATTAGTTTTCTGGGGAGGCGGGGAAACGCTCACTGTCACAATCCCTGTGCATAGGTGTCAGATTCGCTTTGCTTTGCTTATCCCCCATCCTTCACAGGCCCTACCCAGCCTCTATTTGGTAAAGGTGGGCACTGCCCCCTCCATCTACGGAACAGTAAGTTTCACCCTAGCAGGTCTTGTTCATTGTTCTTAGTACTTAGCCCTGAGCCTGGCACATGGTCGTGCTTACTGAATATTCGCAGACTGAATGAATCAATGAGCAGCAAGGACAACAGGCTGGGACCTAGGCTCATCCTCCTTCTATTCCTTAGGCCAGTGGTCGGGAAACCGCGGCTCGAGATCCACATGCGGCTCTTTGGCCCCTTGAGTGTGGCTCTTCCACAAAATACCACGTGCAGGCGCGCACGTACAGTGCGACTGAAACTTCGTGGCCCACGTGCAGAAGTAGGTTTTCGGCCTGGGCGAGTCTATTTTGAAGAAGTGGCATTGGAAGAAGTGGGGGTATCTGTCGGTTGGGCTACAGGAGACGCTGGGCAGGCGGGCCGCGGGATACGCAGCGCGGGGGAGGTACATTGTTTTGAGGTACGTTCGCATAGGTCGACCCCTTCCAACTCTCCCATCCACACTCCTCTATCTGAAACAAGTGTACAAGACAAGTGTGGATGGGAGAGTTGGAAGGGGTTGACCTCAGTGAACGTACCTCAATCAGATTGAGGACGTTTTTAGCAAAGGCCAGTTTAGGAGTACCCTAATTAAGTGAATAACAATGTACTTACCTATATAGTTTAAGTTTAAAAAATTTGGCTCTCAAAAGAAATTTCAATCGTTGTACTGTTGATATTTGGCTCTGTTGAGTAATGAGTTTGCCGACCACTGCCTTAGGCCATCATTTTCTATTACCAACAGAGTAACACTCCATTCAATATCCGGGACCCTCTTTATCTGGAAACAATGGGAGAAGACCCAAACCACCTCTCCACAAGGAAACAGCTGCCATGAAAGTAACCGTGAGGGAGAAATAAGAGAGTTGTCAAGCAAACGTAGACCTGGGTGTCAAATTGAGTCCCACGTTATGTTGGCAGATTAGAAGCAAGACAGAGGGCTGGGCAGGGGCTGAGATGCTGAGGAATGACATGCAACAGACTACCTTCTCCAGTTCCTTCATCTTATAGACGAGGAATCCACTGCCCAAACTCATACAACTAATGAGCTGGAAGAGGCCGCTGTAAACCTGGGTGTTCAAATCCTTTTCCACTGCCCCTCTCTGTCACAGCCACACAGGTGTCCAATCATGTCCAGTAAGGCCAGGAAAAGCCTTCAGATCGCATCCCTGTGCTGCAAATAGCAGGCATTAGCTGTCAGGGGGTAAGCTTAAGTAGAAGAATCCGTGTCCCTGTGCAGTAGTGTCAAAGTCTGCTGACTCTCCCGTTGCCCCTGGCTTGAACCCTCTTAGTCATCTCTTGATTACACCCTCTCCTGAGCCACTCCTGCCAAGAGAAGGTGAGCATGGTCAGCACTTCATGACCCCTTACTGTGGGCCGGCAAGGTGCAAAGTGCCGGGAGCCGGTCCATACTTGCTGTTTCAAGGGACCTGGCATATATGGCATACTGTTCTTAATATGTTTGCTCACCTTCTTGGCACTATGTGTTTTAACCAAGGTCTCTGAGAAAGGTTGTTTCCTCAGGTAGGGATTTTCCCCTGAAGTTAGGGAGGGAATAAAACCTCTTAACTAAGTACCAGGCGGGTAATTAATCACTTTAACTACGAACAATCATGCTTAAGCTACATAATCTTTACTCCCTGGAATGGAGATAAGAAACGCCCTAACCTTTGGAATAGAGATTGATAGGATTGGAATCAACTGGTATAAATACAGATGTAACAACACAGAACTTAGAACACAGAACTAAGAAGACAGAACCTACACAGAACCTACAGACAGAAGAACTTCGCTGGAGAGAACATGGCAAAAGATCCTGGACTGAACCTGACTACAGAAATTGGCAAGAGAACCTGACTAGAACCGGTGACTGAACCTAGCAAGAGAACATGGACACAGAACCTGGCTGGAGAACCTAGCAAGGGAATATGGCTACAGAACCTGGCTGGAGAACCTGGAGAACCTAGCAAGAGAACATGGACACAGAACCTGGCTGGAGATCCTAACCAGAACTTCGCTGTAGATCCAGACCAGAACTTGGCTGGAGATCCTGGCTAGAGATCCTGGCTAGGCTGCTGATGAACTGAATGCTGCCTCCATGTCATTCCTTCTTAGCCGACTCCATCCACACCTTTGGGGACCCCTGGACCTGCTGGGGTTGGACCCCGGCAGCAAAGCACTTAACATGTGTCATCATCTCCTTTAAACCTCTGGGATGATGACTATCATCATACCCACCTTTCACATGTGGAAAGTGAGGGTTCATGAGATTAAATGACCTGCTCATAGTCCATAGATTCTAAGTGGCAGAGAGAGGACTTGATTCTAGACAGAATCACCTGGGGAATTTATCCTTTTAGCCACAGGCCATGCTGCCGGCCTATTGAGGCTGGCTCCCCCCAATTCAGCCTTTCTTTCCCCATCTATAGAAAACAGTTCTCAGCATCTCACACCTACACTACTGCCCTGCCTCTTCTCCCAGCCTCTTCTGTGGCATCTTCTCCTTCCATCCATCTCTGCTCATCTTCCCAAACTCTGATTCTTCTATGTTGCTGAGAGGTTTTTCTCAGTAACCAATTCCCTGCAGACACCAACGGGGTGTTTGACAATTCAATCCTGACACTGTCTACCTGGTGTGGGTATCAGATCCCACAAGGTAGGGGCTCAGGCCTACAAGACTGCCCCCACTTCAGATGCTCGCTGCCTGTCCTGGGCCACCTGTGCTACTGACCAATCAGCTATCAAACCTTCACAGGTTTGACAGTTCACTAGAATGACTCATGAAACTCAGGAGAGTGCTTTAGTTACTATTACTGGTGTATTATAGAGGATCCAACTCAGGAACAGCCAAATGGGAGACATGCATGGGACAAGGTATGGTGGGAAGAAGAGGGGTGTGTGGGTTTCCATGCCCTCTCTGGGCATACCACCCTTCCAACACCTCGTGTTCACTGACCCAGAAGCTCTTTGAACTCCATCACTTAGGGGTTTTTAATGGAAGTTTCATTACAAAGGCACAATTGATTAAATCATTGGCTCTTGGTGGCTAGCTCAATCTCTGGTCCCTCTCCAACCCAGGAGGTTGAAGGGAAGCTGAAAATTTCAAACCTCTACCCATGGATTGGTCTTTCTGGCCACCAGCCCTCATTCTGAAACTATCTAAGGGTCCCCAGCCACCAGTCATCTTATTAGCATATACAAGACGCTCTCAGAAACTGGGGACAAAGACCAAACATTTCTTTTTTATTAGACCACTGTCAGGCTCTCCTCAGAAACCTCCAGTGGCTCCCCTGACAACAGAGGTGATCCCAAACTTTTCAAGATGCCTGTAAGCTGTGTACCTCACCTCCCATGATTGCTGGCACTTGCCATGGTCCAGGCTGGTCCACCTTGCAGATTCCTGCCTTTGCACCTTTGCCTCATCCTCCTACCCTTTAACTAAATCAAAACATATCTTAGGACACTATTTGTTTAGAGATGTGAGGAACCTCAGAGATGAGCTGGTTCAAATCCTTTATTTTACATACTAGAAGCCTGGTGCATGAATTCGTGCACCAGTGGGGGGTCCTCGGCCTGGTCTGTGGGATTGGGCTGAAACTGGCTCTCTGACATCCCCCAAGGGGTCCCGGATTGTGAGAGGGTGTAGGCCAGGCCGAGGGACCCCCCCCCCCCCTTGTGCACAATCGAGGCTGGGGAGGGATGTGGGAGGTTGGCCAGCTGGGGAAGGACTTCGGGAGGGCTCCAGGGCGTGTCAGGCCCATCTTGCTCAGTCCTGATCAGCTGGACCCCAGCAGCAAGCTAACCTATTGATCAGAGTGTCTGCCCCCTGATGGTCAGTGCACGTCATAGTGACTGGTTGACTGGTCCACTCTCTGCTCCCTGGTGGTCAGTGCATGCCATAGCACTCGTTGACTGGTCGACTGTCTGCACCTTGGTGGTCACTACACGTCATAGCGAGCGGCTGAACGGCCTTAGCATATCATTAGCATATTACGCTTTGATTGGTCGAATGGCCGACCGGTCAACCAGACACTTAGCATATTAGGCTTTTATTATATAGAACTAGAGGCCTGGTACACAACATTTGTGCACTGCAGGGGGGGGGGTCCCTCAGCCTGATCTGCACCCTCTCGCAGTCCAAGACCCCTCAGGGGATGTCCGACTGCTGGCTTAGGCCCGCTCCCTGGGGGACATCCCCCGAGGGGTCCTTAGTACTGCTGCGGAGGCAGGAGAGGCTTCTGCCACCGCCGCTGTGCTTGCCAGCTGTGAGCCCGGCTTCTGGCTGAGCAGTGCTCCCCCTGTGGGAGGACACTGACCACCAGGGGGCAGCTCCTGCATTGAGCATCTGCCCCCTGGTGGTCAGTGTGCATCATAGCGACTGGTTGTTTTGCTGTTCGGTCAATTTGCATATTAGCCTTTTATTATATAGTATAAGGAACTAGTGACTCAGAGAGGTGATGCCATACCCCCAGATTATAGATTATTATCATCAAAAGGCAGAGAGATAATAATCTAATTTGAGCTCTGAATTTCTGGTGATAAGTACCAGGGACCATAAGCTTCAAATGATAAAGTCATGTAAACTTTCAAAAGTACAAACTGCAAGGCTAAAGGAAAGATTAATTTGATTATACCAAATGAAGAATTTCTGTTCAATTAAAGACACTATAGACAAAGTTAATGGACATAACATAATCAAAAATATTTTCAAAGTTTAACCCATTAACTGCCATGATTACTTGAATTTAATTAAAAAAGGACCACCACTTGCGTCTATAGATGCGTATGGCATACAAATGGTTAAAAATGATCACAGATCAATACCTAGAACTTCTGGAAATCAAGAAAAATAGAGCAAACCCAATTTTAAAAAAGAGCAAATAATGTGAACATGCAATTAGGAAAGAGGAAGCCCCCCTCAAAAATCAACAAATATATCAAACTCACTATTTATTAGAAAAATACAAGATCAAGCAAGCATGTCACCTGACACCTGCTGGAAAGCGGGACAATGCCACAAGGTATGGGTAAGGATAGGGCTTCACATCTTCGTGGGGAAAAGGGGGAGGGGGAGGGGGCTCCAGTCACTCAGGAAGCAATGTGGCAGCCTTAGTCAAAGTCAACATATACGTGCCTGTGGTCAGCAATCCTGCCCAAAGAAATGCCCACAGCGGGACTGGCAGGAGGCTATTAGGAGTAGCATGCTTGTGGAATTACAGCAGAATTTTCGTGATCTCTGTGAACCCATCACTGGGGCGTGGGGGAGGGGGGGAGATCTCTGTGGGGCATGATGCACAATTATATGTATGTGCACGGTAGACTCAAAATGACAGGGACAGATCATACCAGTTTAGGACGAAAGTAAGGACAAGAATGAGCTGAGTAACATAATTTAAAAACAAGCACCTCAAATAATAAAGGTTCTGCAAGTACACACAGGAACAAAACATAACCATCTCACACGTTACAATGGTTGCCTAAGCGTGACATGGGTACCTGGCTAGTGGTCCCCTGGGCGAGTTAAAGACAGGGGCAGTGGTCCCCACCCCAGCTGCTGGCTCAGGCTCCCTGGGGCAATTCGTTAAGGCTAAGGCCGCGGTCTTTTGGGCAGAAAGTGGGCTCAGGGGCCAGGCCTCGGAAGCAAGGGCAGCTAGAGAGGAGGCTGCCCTTCCTCACAGCCCACCCACCTCAATGGTGAGACTCTCACTTGTAGAGATGAATTCGTTTGGCTTTGTGCTTGGGCGGCGGGGAGGATTTCATAAGTCTGCTCAATGAGTAAACATTAAGGATAGTTTAGACAATGGGGCTTAGAAAAGACGGTGGAAGGGATGGAAGAGGGAGGTAGACTGTGCCAGGTGGTCAGAATCAGACAAAGGGATGGCTGTAAAACCCAAGCCTTCCCTTCCTCTCAATCTTTTTTTTTCTTTTAGAACCCATGGAATGAACCTCTGCTGAGCACTGGGGAGGTTCAAATTACTTATCACTTGCATCGTTCAGTGCAGGGTGGGGTTATCCCTCCTGCTTTACAGTTAGGGAACAGGAGGCCCGAGAAAGTAACCTGGCCTCCCTCCCGGTGGGAGTGAGTGCATCCACGTTGTCCTCCTGCTGCCCAGGGACACCAGGCCTCCCCCGCTCTGCTGTCCTGCCTCTAGAGCTGTCTGCCAGCAGGGTCTGTGAGGTCTGCAGTCTCACCCTGGGACCTGTGGGCCTCTCAGAACTGCTCCAGCAGCCCTCACCCGGCTGCAGCAGGTCTGGGAAGTCTACGCCTCCTCAGAGACTCTGCTGGAGGGAACTCCTGGGGTTTAGCTGGGTTCCAGCAGCTTCCTCTTTGCCACCCACACCCGAGTCCTTATTTGTGGCTCCTCTAACCAGGTCCGGCTTTTAGAGAACTGGAGATTGTCCCTCCACAACTGTTTTCCACTCTGGAATCTCCAGTTTCCTGAGATTCAAGAAGTGGGCAGTGGGTAGGCGGGCAGGCGGGCAGGGAAACCTTTATAGCGGAACACCAATAATTTCCTGAGAGTAGTATAAACAAAAGGACAGTGAAACATCTCTGCAAAACAACAACAGGGCAGTGTTTTGCCACATGCTAAAGCATTGCAAGAACTAGGATTTGATGCAGGTCAAAAAATTGTGCTCCTCAAACCCCAGAATTGCACAAAGTCCTGATGAGATGCTATCAGGAAGGTGGCTTTCAGCCAGCCCCCTTGGAGCTCCTCGCCCCCTTCACCCCCTGCCAACTATGTATGTAGCCTCAAGCCCCAGTCCAGCCACTCTGAGTGAAACTTAAAAGAAAATAATTCCATCCAACATTCTAAAAAGCATTCAAAGCATTCCTGGTGGTGATGGGTTGGAACTTGCAGACGGCCCCCACCTCGCCCAGAGTCCTGTCATAAACACTGGATAAGATGGTTAACACCAGGAGCTCAGTGACTTAAAGAGGAAAACAGTATTATCAGAGAAAACTAGGAATTCTTCCCCGCCCCCCCACCCCAACCACCCCAAAGGAGTTTACACAACTGTGGAGAAAAGGGTGTCACAGAAAGAAAAGTTTACAAAGTTGTGGTTTATATGTGAAATCAAAACAAACTCATGTAAGGTTTATTCTACCCTTCTGGAGGGGAAATGGAGAAGTAGGCTAATAACAATTTAATTAGATAAATATTTATCTGGCCATTACTGTGTACTAAGCATCAGGCAGGTCAGGCTGTGAAGCCACACAGAGTTCTTGGGACCCACCATTCTTCTGCTGAGCACCCCATAAACACTGGGGCTTGGGGATCCCTTTGAATTGCTGCTGCTTTGAGAGGTTCTGATAACCTTCAACCCAGCCATCTGCCCTTCTCTCCTCTCTCTAAAATGAGCTTTCTTGTTGAAGAAAACGAAACAACTGTACTCTCTTATCACCTTTTCCTGTCCTTCTTTTTCTAAGTTTCCAGGAAAAAATCCAGCATTGTGCTTTGCCGACCTCTGTGCTCTTCTCATACAAAGTGTCTTACTAGGCCTCTGTTCCCCAGACTCGCCCACACCTCTCCTGCCCTTCCCCAGCCAGGACTTCACAGATTGCCCTGGACCAGCCGTGGGCAAACTACGGCCCGCGGGCCGTATGCGGTCTGTTTGAAATGAATAAAACTAAAAAAAAAAAAAAAGACCGTACCCTTTTATGTAATGATGTTTACTTTGAATTTATATTAGTTCACCCAAACACTCCACCCATGCTTTTGTTCTGGCCCTCCGGTCCAGTTTAAGAACCCATTGTGGCCCTCGAGTCAAAAAGTTTGCCCACCCCTGCCCTGGACCCTTGCTCTGTTCTTTCTCTTCTGACACTCCTAAGTTCTGGTTCCCAGGTTCTCCACAGACTTCCTTCCTCAAGGGTAGTACACAGGGTTAAACTTGGGGGAGGGGTTTGCTTAAACACGCAAACTGGTTATACTTATTCATTCCTGTGTAACCCTCTCTGCTCCTTCTCCAAAATTCAGTACAACAAATAAGGCAGCATCTTTACCAGAGAACTTGGGAGCTTGGACTTAAACTCTTGCACGTGTTCTAGGAGTCCCTTGTCTCTTAAGCTGGATGCTTCCTAAATCTCTGCTGCCAAACTGGTTTTATTGAAGTCCTCTGAAACCCCAGCGTTTTCAGCATTCTGGTCCTCTGTGGAAATTTCTTTCGTTTCTTAGATTTACACAGCAGTGTCTGGTAAGAAGAAGAACTAACATGTATAGAAGCTGCATGCACTTCGTGTCAGGCAACTCTGCGAGGTACACAGAGTTCTTACCCCCACTTTTTAGCTGCCAGAACGGAGACACGGAGACAGTAAACAGCTTGCAACACTTAAGGTAGCTGAGCAGAGCACCTAACCTGAGGCTGGGAACTTCATCAAGGTCAAGCTGGGGTCAAAGGGCTCTGGAATCCATACATAACAGGTCTCCTCTTTTGGAGCTGGTGCCCAGGATCATGTACCCAAGGACTTTGACCTGAGTTTTCCTTCCAGTAAAACCGAGATGAAGCATTCTAAGACAGCGGGAGCAGCAAGTGAGCGCGATGCGTGACAGGTCTACTTGAGAGCTGCCCAACTCCGACGTGCCCCAGCTTATTCCTCTGATAGGCAGGGCTGGTTTCTGCTCCCCTAACTACTCACATCTCATGGTGGGAGCGCCAACTTCAACACGTTTAGATGCATCATCCGAGAGACTTCCGCGTCTGTACCTACTTGGCACGCTGGCCTTTCTCCCTACCTCGCTCCCAGGCGCTGGCTGGCCACCCGGTGCCAAGCCACGGGCTCCTCCTCCTCCCCGGCTTCCCGCTCAGTTCCCACTCCTCCCGGGGCTCCGGGGCCACCCGCTTACCATGGCGTCGTAGCCCAGGGCGTTCATGAAGTGCGCCACCTCCGCCCCCTTGTACACGGTGAACCAGATGGTGCCCTGGTACTGGTCGCCGGCGTCGAGCAGCAGCACGTGGGGCTCGGAGCTGCGCAGCCGCTGCACCTGGGTGTACAGCCGCGCCACGCCGCCCACGCAGCGGTCGGGGTGCATACACTTGCTGGAGTCCTCGCTGGTCTGCTCCAGCCGGCTGTGCACGTCGTTGGTGTGCAGGATGGTGAGTGTCCAGGCGCCGGCCGCCGGCCACAGCAGCGCGCCCAGCGCGAGGAGTCGCGGTGCCAGGGCCCGTGCGGCTCGGGGACACATGGCTGCGGCGCGTGGAGTGGGCGCGGGAGCAGGCGAGCCGGGCGGGCGGCGCGGAGCGGCGGGAGTGCGGGCGAGCGCAGGAGTTAGGCTCTTTGCAGAGCGGGGCGGGGCGGGACGGGGCGGGCCTTCTGTCCGCCGGGAGCCCAGCCCCGCGGCCAGGCGCACGCCCGCTGGGTCACCCGATCCGACCCAGGCACCCGGGCGCCCGGGCGGCGCTAGCGGCTGGCACCCGCTCCCGCAGTAACAGTGGGAGGCTGTTCCGGGCGAGGAGCGATCCCCGGCCGCGATCCCGGCCCCACCCGACCCGAGAGCCCGGGCGCGCAGTCCCGCTGCTGGTGGAGTGGGAGCGTCCATCCTGCGGCCGCGTCCTCGCTGATTCTCGCCTTGAGGCACGAGTTTTTCTAAAGAGAAATCGCACGGTTCGTGTTGGACTTGTGGCTGTGCGAGCGGGTCCCTGGAAGAAGGGAAAGAGGGTGAAGAAAGGAGGTGCCAAGAAAGACGGCGACGTGAGGAGTGGGGGGAGAAGAGCAAAGAGGGAGCGAGCGCAGCGGAGAGAAGCGCTTTGCTTTGGGGGCGGTGGGAACAAACGGGTTCTGGGACAACCAGCGCTCTCCTTCCAGTCGTCGTGAGAACTCACTGAGGCTACTTTGTTCAGACGTGGAACCTCAGAAGCTAAGAAATCATTCGAATCCAGCCCGGGGTTATTTGTGATTAAAACCGTAATGATACAACTGCAGCGGTGCGGTGCGTAGACGGCTATTGGCAGCTAAAACAAACCCTGAGCAGTGAAATGAACAGCGGGGGGTCGGGATGCCGCCTTTTGTTGCTTTTGTAGGCATTCTTTCTCTGTCTGTCCTGTTTTTGAGGGTCTAATGTGTTAAGGATGGCGAACGCGCGTTTTAAGCCAAAGCTTTTGGCAAGGAAGGTAATAGGAATGCCTACAATAAAGTAGTCATCGTTCTAATAGAATTAAAAATGGCAGTATTTCCCTCTGTTGAACAGATCGATTTCTTTGTGCAATCAGTAATCTAGCCGCTTGGGTTGCCGGATTGGGGTGGGTGGGTGGAAAAGGTGAAGGGGATCGAGAAGTGCAAACTGCCAGTTATAAAATCAGTACAGCATAGGGAGTATGGTCAGTAATCGTGTAATAACTCTGTAGAGGGTCAGAGGTGTGCGAGCCACATCGTGGTGGTCACTTCACAGGGTATGTAAGCGACTATCACTAAGTTGTACATTAATAGAATATGGAATAGCAGCTATAACTAGAAAATAATGTAGCCACTTTGGGAAGGGAAGGAGGGAATTACTTTGGCGCCCCTGCTAGGTGTCCCATCGTGTATGCTTTACAGAACAGCAGATGTAGTCCTTACACGTGTCCGAATGCATCAAGCATTTTTTAAAAAGCATTTTAGGATGAAATATACATAAGATTTACTACTTCAACCATTTTTAAGTGGACAACTTGGTAGCGTTAAGTTTATTCACATTGTTTTACAACCCTCACCACCATCCATCTCCAGAACTCTTTCATCTTCCCAGACGGAAACTCGGTAGCCATTAAACAATAACTCTCCATTCCCCCTTTCCCTCAGACCTTGGCAACCATCACTGTACTCTGTCTCTATGAATCTGAGTACTTTAGGCTTCTCATACAATATTTATCTGTTGCAACTGACTTACTTCACTTTGCATGATGTCCTCAAGATTCATTCATGTTGTATCATGTCAGAAGTTCCTACTTTTTATTTATTTAGTTCAAACAGCAGTCTTTTTAAAAGTTTTATTTATTGATTGATATATCGGTAGAAGGGAGGGAGGGTGGGAAGGGTGGAGAGAGAGAGAAAGAGGGAGAGGGAGCAGAATTTCCTTCCTTTGTATGTATATATCATATCTTGTTTGTTCATTCATCCATCGATGGACATTGGTTGATTCCACCTTTTGGCTACTGTAAATAGTGCTACTTGAACCTGGTGTACAACTATCTTTTTAATTTGTTACAGAAGCAAAAGAAGGACCCTTGGAGCTTAGGAGAGAGAAAGGCAAAGGGAGGGAAGGCCAGGCGTGTTCCCAAGAGGGAGAGTGCACCCAAACTTTAATATTTTGATGAAGTGCAATTTATCTATTTTTATCTCTTGTTGCCCATGGGTTTAGTGTCATATCTGGTAAATCATTGCCAAATCTGATGTCATGAGGCTATTTTAAAACACACACACTTATTTAGGTAAACTTAACTAAAAATCTGAGACCTGCTTTGAGGTGAAAACAGAAATCTGCACTGAGTGGCCAGATTGTTATGACCACCCCATTAGTTCTTCATTGACACTTCCCCAAATACTGAATATTGAAAACTTCCTAAGCAAATACTCTCAAGGTTTTATTATTATTATTATTTGCATAACTAATTCACTTCATTTTCATTGTACTGATGGGGTGGTCATAATAATCTGGCCACTCAATGTAATTGCCCACAGGCATCCTGCCACGCTTGGGTTACACAGTTCACAGTGTATTTTTCTTTTACTGATGAGAACACTTAACATGTTATTTAACCTGGCTAAATAATTTATCCAAGAACATTCAACTTGTAGGTGGAAGGCAGATTTTGAATCCAACTGAATCCAACACTCTTGTTAAATTATTAAGTCCTCACAAAAGTGTAAAGGGATAGAAGTTATTAGTCCCCTTTTATTGTAATAAAACTGAGGTTCCACATGTTAAATTAATTGTTCAAGATTTCACAGTTGAACAGGTTGCCCCTCTTTTATACATGTAACTATCTTTCTTTATTTCTTTTTCTTAATTGATTTGAGAGAGAGACATTGATTGGTTCCCTCTCATATGACCAAACTGGTGATCGAACCTGTAACCTGGGTACGTGCCCTGACTGGGAAGTGAACCCACCACCTTTTGGTGTAGGGGATGATGCTCCAACCAACTGAGCCACACTGGTCAGGGCACATCTATAATAATAAAAGTGTCATATGCTAATTAGACCAGACAGCCAAACGACCTTCCGGACATAATTCCAGACATCCTTCCGGATGAAGCTGTAGTGGCAGGGGCCAAGGCAGAGGCGGTTAGGGGTGATGAGGCAGACAGGTGAGCAGTTAGGGGCAATCAGGCAGGCAGGCAGAGTGGTTAGGGGCGATCAGGCAGGCGATCGATTAGGAGCCAGTGGTCCCACATTGTGAGAGGGATGTCCGACTGCAGGGGTAGGGCCTAAACTGGCAGTCGGATATCCACCCAGGGGTCCTGGATTGCCAGAGGGTGCAGGCCAGGATGAGGGACCCCCCCCCCCCCCCGCTCCCTGTACGAATTTCATGCACCAGGCCTCTAGTGAAATGATATTTCACACAAGTTCTCTGCCTACTCACAATGTTTATATCTTGCTGCCCTTCCTCTTGCCAATCTATCATATTTGACAGGAGCAGTTCTTGGTCTGGGGATTTCTGAGGAGACTCAAGAAGCTGGACATCCTCTCTCACTTTTTTAAAAATATATTTTATTGATTTTTTACAGAGAGGAAGGGAGAGAGACAGAGAGTCAGAAACATCGATGAGAGAGAAACATCGATCAGCTGCCTCCTGCACATCTCCTACTGGGGATATGCCCGCAACCCAGGTACATGCCCTTGACCGGAATCGAACCTGGGACCCTTCAGTCCGCAGGCTGATGCTCTATCCACTGAGCCAAACTGGTTTCGGCCTCTCTCACTTTTGCCACAGTCTCCTGGTGGCCACAGCAGAAAAATCAGTGTATATCTGCCCCTTTCATAAACCAGACCTAATAAAGAGGGTTGGGTCTGAGTTAGTGGGGACACGTAGAATGTATAGAGTGTGTGGAAACAATTCTTCTTGCCCACTCATCCACTCTGCTACCTCAGCTCAGACCCACCAGCTCCACCGCTGGGGCAGACAGAAGTTCAGCCTGCAGCCTCCCTCGCAGCCACTCGACCACCCAGCAGAAGTAGCCCCAGCATCTCCCCTCCCACGCAAATCAGGCCTTGCCCCCTTCACACAGTGGAGGCCCACCCTCCTCCCAGCCTCATCAGAGGTGACATGGGATTTGGGTCTCCCTCCCTCCAGGTGAGATGGTGATGCTTCTCGCAGGCAGGAGGACCTATGTCACTCCTGAGTGGGCAGGTTTGATAATCACTGTTACCTTCTAAGCCCCTTTCTGCCATCACATGATGGAGCCATGTTGCTGGGTTCTAAGTCCAAAGAATTCAAATACATGATTCTGTTGGATCCCACCAACCACCAGGAAGAAAAAGAAAGGTGCACAGAAAACTAGATAAGTCCTTACTCCGGTTTATAGTGGAGGGTCAACTTGAGAGCTACTGTGACTCTCAAAGGGGAGACTCCGAAAGCCTTGTTCTCTGGTGAGCAGGCAACAACTCAAGCACTGCTTTTGCTCAGCAGTTTCCATTTACCATGAGCCCTAGATATTAATATCCTAGCTCTTCAGAAACACTTCCAAGGTGCTTACTTTCACATGAAATCCTTAACATGCTGGGTTAAAAGTTAAATTTTGCTTCAAATTCTTGAACATACAGTGGTGTCTGTTTCCCAAGTATGCAAGCACTCATGCTTTAGAATTAGGGAGAATTGTTCACATCATTGAATAACATAAAATAATTTAGTGCTTTGCCTGTAGTATGTACACAGTTCATATTTTATTTGACGCGAGAAAAGTCCAAAGAAGGTGGGATCGTCACCTGTTTGTTTATTCAGCAAATATTTGTTGAACACTTAGCATCTGGGGGACAGTCAGTCAGGCTCCGGGGCTAAAATGGGTTACCGGACAGACCTGTCCTTAAAGCTCTTACCGTGTAGAGGAGGCCAAAGTGTTTACGGGTTGAACTGTGTCCTAGCAACAAGATATGTTGAAGTCCTAACACCCGGTGCCTCAGAATGTGGCCTTATTTGGAAATAGGGTCTCTACAGAGGTAATCGAGATAAAATGAAATCATTAGAGTGGGCCCTCATCCAGTATGACTCAAGGGAAATTGGACACAGAGACAGATATAAATTTAAATGCAGCCTTAGCCCAGTCAATCAGGAACACCTGATCAGCATAAGATGGGCAATCTGCTGATAGATGCCTGCCAGCCCCTCTAAGGAAAGTAAACTTGCAGTAACCAATTTGCTTTTTTTTTCCCTAAGACAACTTCTTTATTCCTGCTTTCTTCTGGACATAAAATCTCTTGCTTTGTGTATCTCTTTGAGTTCCTTTTTAGCTGGTAGATTGGATGCTGCCTGGATCATGACTCTTTGAATAAAGCCACTGTGATTTTTATACTCAGTTGAATTTGTTCCTTAATAAGACACACACAGGGAGAACATCCTGTAACTGGAAAGCAGCTATCAAGGAATGCTAAAGATTGCCAGCAAACCATCAGAAACTAGGAGAGGGTCATGGAACAAAATTTTTCATCACAGCCCTTAGAACTAATCCTGTTGAAATCTCATTCTTCTAACCCCCAGACCCCTGAGCTAGTAAATTTCTGTTATTTAAGCCACCCAGTTTGTGGTATTTTGTTATGGCAGCCCTAGGAAAGTAATAGATGAAGACAAAATGAAGCAATCACAAAGCTGTGTGACGTCATCCAGGTTCTTGGAAACTGTGATTTTAAGCAAAGTGATGTATAATGAAACCAATTTCACCATAGGCTAATTGACATAAAAAATGACTTAAGTTCCTTTGGCATATTTCTGGTTACAAAATGATCATGAAACTTCTAAATAATGACCTAAAACACATTTACTAGTAATATATGTATATTTTAATACATTTTTATTGATTCTAGAGGGGAAGGGAGAGGGAGAGAGAGAAACATCAATGATGAGAGAGAATCATTGATCAGCCGCCTCCTGCACGCCCCCTATCCAGGATTGAGCCTGGGACCTTTCAGTCCACAGGCCAAACCAGGTGAGCAACACATTTAAACCAGGTGAGCAACACATTGTATACATTTAAAAGAGGTTAATATAAACAAGTAAGATAATTCTTTCCCAACCCACTTATTCCAGTTCAGGGTTGTGCCCACTTATCTGGGCAGCTCAGCTCAGGCTCGAGGTGAGACCCACCCTGTACAGACCGCCATCCCATCGCAGGGCCACGCACACCCACACTCACACTCACTCAGACTGGGACAGTTTAGCCATGCCAGTTCATCTTTGGGATGTGGGAGGGAACCTGAGTATCCAGAGAAAATCCACACAGACCTGGGGAGAACCTGCAAACTCAACAGACAGTGGCCCGGCCTGGAATTAATTCTCATCACCCCCTCTCACCCCTCACGCACATACACCAACATTATAACGAAATGAAATGGAGCAAAGCTACATTATTTGAGACCCTGCTGTATAGGCACATGTATGTGATGCTGAAGGGGTGATCAGAAGCCACATTATGGGCCCACGTAAGGAGTTCAGATTTGTCCCTGGGTCAAAGGGAAGAAGATATTGGAGAGACAAGACCCGAGGCTAGCCAGCAGGCACAGGCACAGAGAGTTTCTTTTTATGTTTTTAAACCACAGAAGAGGGCGTATTCTTCCCTTTCCCAATTTGTTTTTTCTGACAGGATAGAGGCTTTCTCAGTGGGAGCGAAGCCTCGGGATCCTGGGCAGCAGAGGGAAGGTACAGAGGAGGACTGAAGGTTAGCGGTGGGGGAATCTTATGCCGAGCACTTGGCCTCATCCAGCCGCCCTCCTGTTGGTTTGCTCAGATGCCACCCAGGCCACATTAAGCTGCTGTGGGATGGAAACCATGGATGGACCATTTTGATTTCATGTACCTGCTGATTTTTAGCCAGAATGCCTGTGAATGAAATTATAAATGTTATGTGACTTAAACTGCTTTTAAAAGCAATAATTCTCTTTCTTTCTTTCTTTCTTTCTTTCTTTCTTTCTTTCTTTCTTTCTTTCTTTCTTTCTTTCTTTTTTTCACTAGCTGAGTTTAAAGATCAAGAAGGAAATTTGTGTTTGGGTTGATAAGAAGAAGCCAAAGAATTGATAAGAAGTTTGTCTGGAGGCCAGGACCTTTCACGGACAAAATGTCTAGATTCCAGAGAGTGGCAGAAAGTGTGAACGAACCTTTTCTTTTTCTGTTTTTGGTTTTTAATTTTTATTCACTGATCGTAGAGAAAGAGAGGATAGAGAAGACAGAGAGAGAGAGAGAGAGAGAGAGAGAGAGAGAGAGAGAGAGAGAGAGATTTTTATTGTTCTACTTATTTACGCATTCATTGGTTGACTCTGACCAGGGATCAAACCCACAACCTTGGTTAATCTGGAGGACACTCTAACCAACTGAGCTATATGGCCAGGGCCACAAACAAATCTTTTCTTTAGTAACATGCTCATTTTTAATATTTTTATTTTATTGATTTTCGAGAGAGAGGAAAGGAGAGGGAGAGAGAGAGAAACATCTATGTGACACAGAAACATTGATCTGTTGCCTCCTGCACTTGCCCCAACCAGGCATCAAATCTGCAACCTGGGTATGTGCCCAGACCAGGAGTCGACTGGGAATCAGACCAATGACTTTTGGTGCACAGGACAATGCTCCAACCCACTGAGCTACAGTGGCCAGGGCTATGATCATTTTTTAATGATATTTATATTTTGCCAAATATCTATTTTCTAAATTTGGGGATTTTTGTATTAAATGTCTTTTAAATTTCAAAATATGCAAAAAACTGGAAAATATATGGATTTACCTTGATTTTAAAGAACATAATTCTGTGTTTCATTCTGTACTGATACATGTAGTTATTACACAGTACAAACTTGTGAACTTGCAGCATGGCAAGAATTTGGATTTCTGTATAAAAACAAAAATAGCTAAAGTCTATGCAAATGTGATAAAATACGATATTTCAATTGTAATTAAAAATGCTCATAAAACTCAGTAGCAAAAACCCCAAACAACTTAATTAAAAAATGGGCGGAGGACCTGAACAGACATTTTCCCAAAGGAGCTCTACAGATGAACAACAGACACATGGAAAGATGTTCAGCATCAATAATCATCAGGGAAATGCAAATCAAAACCACAATGAGATATCACTTTACACTTGTGGGAATGGCTATCATAAAAAAAGACAAGAAATTACAAGTGTTGGTGAGGATGTGAAGAACAGAAAACTCTTGTGTTCTATGGGTGGGAATGTGAATTGGTACAGCCACTGTGGAAATAGCCTGAAGGGTCCTGAAAAAATTTAAAAAGTGGAATTATCGTATGACCCAGCAATTCCACTTCTGTGGGATTTATCCAAAGAAAATGAAAACATGGATTCAAAAAGATATATGCACCCCCATGTTCATTGCAGTATTATTTACAATAGCCACTATATGGGAACAACGTTAAGTGTGAATGGAATATTATACCGTCATAAGAAGAATGGAGTCTTGCCATTTGCAACTTTATAACATGGATGAAACTTGAGGGCATTATGCTAAGTGAAATAAGTCAGGCAGAGAAATAAAAATATTGTATGATCTCACTTATATGTGGACTCTAAAAAAAGCAAACAACAACAAACCAAGCCGGCAAATGCAGAGAAGAGTTGGTGGCTTGCCAGAGGGGAGCAGGGTGGGGGGTTGGGCAAAACGAGTGAAGGGGGTCAAAAGGTACAAGCTTGCAGCTATAAACTAAGTCGTGAGGATGTCATGTACAACATAGTGACTATAGTTAAAACTGTATTGCATATTTGAAAGTTGCTAAGAGAGTACGTCTGCTCATAATTCCACCTACTTTTAAAGATTTTCTTCTTCTGAGTGGCAGAGGAGTACTCTCCATGATGTTCCAATTTTTTGACCAAAATTTAAAATAAAAAAGCCACGTTTCAGAGATCTGCTTCTGATGAGGCTGTTGGCTCTGTGGCCGTGGAAAAACTTGTTCAGGGCTACATGAGGGGGCTCTGTTACAGTGCCCGTCCGTGTAGCGAGCAAGAGTGACTCTGACCCAAGGAGGGTCCTTCTTTATGAAAGTAGAAACAGATGTACGACACAGCGAGGCAGGAGTTCTCCCTGTGCGAAGAATGAGATGTGTTTCTTTTCAGACAAAGTTCTGTTTGGCAATTTTTCTTCTTCTTTTCTTTATTTAAAAAGTCATTCAAAAAACATCCAGTTTTTGTAGTTTTTAACAAGGACTAAAAAAAAGGTATAAGCATGTTTCTCTGATGGCATCAGCAAGCATATAAGGAACAAAACAAGGTAGTTTCCACCAGTTGCCTGCTGAAGGGGAAGCTCGAGGTTGCCAGTTCTTCAGCAGTATGCTTCCAATGTTTAAAAGAACATCACATATTTGACAGCACTGCTTCTAGGCTTTCCCCCAGTACAGACAGGGAGGTTTCAGAAAGCTTAAATCATCGTGCTGGGTGGGACATAATAAAAGTTCTTTTTTTTAAAAAAATATATTTTTATTGATTTCAGAGAGGAAGGAAGAGGGAGAGAGAGATAGAAACATCCGTGATGAGAGAGAATCATGGATCGGCTGCCTCCTACAAGTCCCCCACGGGGGATCGAGCCCACAAGCCAGGCATGTGCCCTTGACCAGAATCAAACGCGGGGCCTTACAGTTCACAGGCCAACTCTCTATCCACTGAGCCAAATGGGGTAGGGCTGTATGAGTTCTTTAGAAGCCAGATAATCACAGTGTACCGTGCTATCCCAAGAACACACGTGGGCTGCGCTGTCTAACAAATGTAAAATTCTCTGTAATAGACTCAGTAATTATTTAAAAAGAAGTTTACAGGTGTGGCTGCCCCAAAGCTCCTGCAGAAAAATGAGAATTCCAGTTGTCCTGGAGACAGGGTCAGGAATCCAGTGTTCGTTCCAAGGCCACCTTCTGGCTCAGCGATACCTTTGGACTGGGACTCCAAAGGTTACTAAATGCTTTTGCATTTTTATTGCTACTTTTGAATCACTCCCTTGCTTTCCAGAGGGATGAGATTCCTGAGGCTGTATTTCTTCACAATGTCTCCAGAGTTTTCCTCATGTTTTCGTTATAATTAGTAATGCTCCAATTTATGTTTCTAAGCAAAGTTGCCTTTTGCTCTGTAATGCCTTCTTTTTTCCTCCCATCAGAAATCCTGAAATTTGGAAGAGTGTAACCATTTGTGTGAAGAAAAAAAAAAGCTACCTATTTATAGCTGTGTTTTTAAAGAAAAACAATACAAATAATACATACTTTAAAAAATTACAAGAAAGGTAAGCATTTTAGGAAGACCACAGGGCTTGCCATTGGTCTTTATCTTAACCATTTCGTTTAATTCTCACAGCAGCCTTTTCAGTGTTGAGGATAATAAGGCACGGAGAGATGAGAAGCACTTGTCTAGTTCAGGATGGCCAGGTCTGACTCAAAATTGAACAGATTTTTATCTCTTTTGAATGGGAAGCAGGGTGGATTGGAACGATCACACTGAGACCTTTGTCAAGACTCTTGGTTCCACTGTGGTATAATTTCTCATTGTATGTAAGAAGAAACAATGTAATAGTCTACTCTCCAAAGCTTGCACAACAGGTTCTGGAGGGATTGCCATTGGTGACATGGTGGTGGCTGATGCAAGCCTGTGCTTCCTTGTAGGACGGTGGGAGCGCTGGGGAACCACAACGGCCCCTAGAATGATTGACAGGGAGGTGGCAGAGGAAGTGGCAGGTAGTAACTGGAGCTCAAGTGTCATTTCTGTGGAGAGCTGAGGCCCATTCACTCCCATTAAAGAACACCAGACTTACAAGGTAGGGAAGACTGATATTAGCATGCTCACGCTGTCCCTTCCCTTTGCAGAATACCAGTAGTTACCAAATCTTCAAGGGCAGCCAGTAGCAGCCAGCGTCCATCAAACCCTTTCCATGTGCCTAGAATTGCAGACCAACCTTTTAAGTCTCATTTAATGATCACAACAACCCTATAAAGTAAATACTTTTGTTGTCTTCGTTTTGCAGAAAGGGCAACCGAAGACTTGAGAGTGTACTAGTAAGTTTCTTGCTCAAGATCATAGAGCTGGTAGATTAAGAACAACCCTGCTTTTGATCACTAACCTATTTGTACCACTTCCATTGGCTTTTGTGTTTTTCCACAATTGTGAACCCTGGATTTCACTTAGCTGAGAGGCTTCCCAGTTGAGAAGCTTAAATAGGTCAGGAATGCTCTGAGGAACTCAACCCCATTTTCATCAGAATTAATAACATAGGATCAAACTGATTTTATTGTCTCAGTCCTTTAACCTTCAATCTGACCCAGAACCAACCTCCCAAGGGTTATATTTTCACTGTGCCTGTCAACTCAGGCCTTAAAAAAGTGTGATAAAACCCACTGGGTCATGGCATATAATTCTTTTTGGATTCTGTTTGATAGCATTTTGTTGAGAATTTTTATGTCTATATTCATAAGAGATATTTATTTGTAGTTTTCTTATTTTGTCATGTCTTTGCCTGGTTGAGATATCAATCTTTTAGATTGAATTGAGAAGTCTTCTTCCCTCTTTTATGTTATAGAAGAGTTTGTGGAAGTTTGCTGTTAATTCCTCTTTAAACATTTGGTAGAACTGACCAGTGAAGATTTTGGATTATAAATTCCATCTCTTTATTTCTTATAGGTCTATTTAGATTTTCTTTTTTCCCCTTGAATATGTTTCAGTAGTTTGTGCCTTACTAGGAATTTATTATTTCATCTAGGTATCTAATTTGTTAGCATGCAATTGTTCATAGTATTCCTTTATAATTCTTTTATTTTTATAAGGTTGGTAGTAATATCCCGTTTCATTCCAAATTTAAGTATTTAATATGTCTTTTTTTTTTCTTGATCAGTCTAGCTAAAGTTTGTCAATTTTGTGGATTTTTAAAAAAGCCAATGAACAATTTTTTTTCTATTCTGTATTTTATTTCTACTGTGCTCTTCATTATCTTCTTTCTGCTTGCTTTAAGCTTAGTTTGCTCTTACTTTCCCAGTTTCTTAAGTTGAAAGATTAGGTTGTTGACTTAATACAATCATTTACAACTATAAATTTTCCTCTAAATGCAGCTTTTACTACACCCCATTTTTGGTATGTTCCATTTTCATTCATCTCAGAGTAATTTTTAATTTCTCGTGTGATTTCTATAAGGCTGTAATGCTTGCTTAATTTCCACATATTTGTGAGTTTCCCCACATTTTCTTCACTTATTTATTGCTAATTTGATTTCATTATGGTTGGAGAACACCCCTTGTATAATTTAAATCTTTGTTTATTTATGGAGGTTTGTTTTATGGTCTGGTAATTGCCTATCCTGGAGAATGTTATGCATAAACCTGAAAAAGAATTTATATTCTGTAGCAGTTGGGTGGAATGTTATTTAGATGTCTATTTTGTCTAGTCAATTTATAGTGCTGTTCAGGTCTTTTATTTCTTTTTTAATCTTCTTCCTAGTTGTTCTATCCATTATTGAAAGTAAAATATAGAAGTCTCTAATTGTTATTGATGAATTTGAAAGGACAGACTGTGTCCCTGACTCCTTTTCCAAGAAAAAAACCACAGAATGTATCAGTTACTCAGCCCACCCTTAAATCAGCCAATGGGAATGCAAGGGGAACTAACCCAAGGCCAAAAGTATGCTGACCACCCCCCTGTCTTTGTGTAACCAGACCCTAGCCGCACCCTGCCCTTGTGTCACTAGCCCCCGGCCCTCACTCAAGCAACTGGAATCGGCCAAATCAGTGGTCCGAGTGTGCCCCCACCCCCCGACCCCAAGCCCTATAAAATCTTTGTTCTCTTGGGACTCGGGGCTCTTCACATGCTGCCGCTGTGTCGGTGGAGTAGAGAGACCGAGCCCAGGCTTGAATAAAGGCTCTTTGCATTTGTATCGGACTCAGCTCCCCAGTGGTCTGTCTTTGGGGATCTTGAAATCTGGGCATAACAAATTGGCCATTTCTCCTTGCAGTTCTGTTAGTTTTTACTTCATGAATTTTTAGGTTCTGTACTTATGGCATACATGGTCACAATTGCAATTTATTTCTATTGATTTTTTTCTTTTTAGTATTGTCCCTTTCAACTTCAGAATTTCTGTTTGGTTCTTTTATTTATTTATTTTAAATAATTTCTCATTATTGGTATTACTATCTGCTGAGATAGTGTTCTCATATGTTCTTTAAATTTCTTATACATGACTTTCTTTCTTTTTTTTGAGATTTTTTTTTAAATTAAATCTTTATTGTTCAGATTATTACATTAGTTACTCTTTTTTCCCACCATAACTCCCCTCCACCCAGTTCCCACCCCACCCTTCGCCCTCACTCCCCACCCACTGTCCTCATCCATAGGTGCATGATTATTATCCAATCTCTCCCCTCACCCCACACCCCTTTCCCCCCCACCCCAAGAATAGTCAGTCCATTCCCTTTCTATGTCCCTGATTCTATTACAATCGCCAGTTCATTCTGTTCATCAGATTATTTATTCCCTTGATTTTTAGATTCACTTGTTGATAGATGTGTATTTGGTGTTCATGATTTGTATCTTTACCTTTTTCTTCTTCTTCCTCTTCTTAAAGGATACCTTTCAGCATTTCATATAATACTGGTTTGGTGGTGATGAACTCCTTTAGCTTTTTCTTATCTGTGAAGCTCTTTATCTGGCCTTCACTTCTGAATGATAGTTTTGCTGGATAAAGTAGTCTTGGTTGTAGGTTCTTGGTATTCATCACTTTGAATATTTCTTGCCACTCCCTTCTGGCCTGCGAAGTTTCTGTTGAGAAATCAGCTGACAGTCGTATGTGTACTCCCTTGTAGGTAACTGCTTTTCTTTCTCTTGCTGCTTTTAAGATTCTCTCTTTGTCTTTTGCTCTTGGCATTTTAATTATGATGTGTCTTGGTGTGGTCCTCTTTGGATTCCTTTTGTTTGGGGTTCTCTGCGCTTCCTGGACTTGGAGGTCTATTTCTTTCACCAGGTAGGGGAAGTTTTCTGTCATTATTTCATCAAATAGGTTTTCAATATCTTGCTCTCTCTCATCTTCTGGCACCCCTATAATTCGGATGTTGGTACACTTGAAGCTGTCCCAGAGGCTCCTTATACTATCTTCGTATTTTCGGATTCTTTTTTCATTTTGCTTTTCCGGTTGGGTGTTTTTTGTTTCTTCGTATTTCAAATCTTTGACTTGATTCTTTGTGCTCCTCTGGTCTGCTGTTGGGAGTCTGTATAATGTTCTTTATTTCAGTCAGTGTATGCTTAATTTCTAGTTGGTCC
Source organism: Myotis myotis (assembly GCF_014108235.1). NCBI lineage: Eukaryota > Metazoa > Chordata > Mammalia > Chiroptera > Vespertilionidae > Myotis > Myotis myotis. The sequence goes on from NW_023416379.1 coordinate 55,324,392, forward strand.
TTTATCACAACATCGAGGGTCTCATTAGTTTTCTTGAGGATCTCACTACATTTATTGGTGGTCTCACCAGTCTTCTTGAAGATCTCACTACATTTATCGGCGGTCTCACCAGTCTTTTCGAGGGCCTTATTAAGTTTATCGGCAGCTTCTAGCCAGTTCTTTAAAGACCTTAAAAGTGTGGTTTTGAACTGTATATCCAGCAGTTTGCTTTCCTCCGATTCTGTCGTTTGTGTCCTGTTTCTTTGTCTCGGCATTTTTTATGCTTCGCTGTGTCGATAGAGTGCCTTTCTGTGCTAAGTGTCCCAATTACCTGAGGTAGACACTCTTGGTGCACCCCCTTGTGGGCTTTGTGCACAGTCTTGTTGTAATTAAGCCTTGATTGTTGTAGTTATCACTGTGAGGAATTGCCCTCCGGGCCAATTGGCTGTGAGAATCAGCTGTGTCTGCAGTGGGAGAACTTCTGTGCTGGAGACACCCTTCTGGGGGTAGACTTGCTTCGATGGGGCTTTGGTGCTCACTCCATGATTTTCTTTAGTTCCAAGAATGTATTTATGATAGCTGATTTAAAGTCTTTGTCTAATAAATCCAACATTTGAGCCCCCTCAGAGACAGTTTTCATTAACTGCTTTTTATCCCCTGAAAGGGACCATTCTTTCCTGTTTCTTTGTGTGTCTTATAATTTTTTTTTGTTAACACTACATTTGAAATAATATAATGTAGCAACTCTGAAAATCAGACAACCTTGTTATTGTTCTGTTTGTGATTGTGGTTATCATCATTGTTGCTGTTTGTTTGTTTAGTGACTTTCCTGAACCAATTCTACAAGGTCAATTGTGGGAAGCCACCTATTGTCTTCACTAGCAGAGAGGTATGGACAAGGAACCCGGAAGGCTGGTGACCCTTGAAGCCCTGGCAAAGGTCAGGGCTGTGCACCCACTGTTAGTCCAGACAATGGTAACTGAAGCAACTTCCCCATTTATTATTATGTAAATCCTTGCTAAAGGGCAAGTCTGCCTGTTACTGGAAATTGCCTGCCTAAGGGCTATGGGTGTATTCCAAACCAATGAAAGGTTGGTGAAGCCTGAGCACCAGTGGAAGTCCTTCCCATTGAGTGGGACTTGCCCGCCTGCCCCCCGAATATTTCCAAATTGTCTCTTGTCTTGTATCTCATTTGTGTGCGGCCCCTCTTCCAGATCCTGAACCCTGAACCACCTGGGACGTGAGGGGAAAACAAACACATAAACATTACACAGTCAATATTCTTTGTTATGTATGGCTTCTAAAGTCTTTGCTCAGTTAACTTAGTAATCAGTTAATGATTGGACAGACATGTCTTTAAATGCCTTGAACCAGTAAGTCTTCCAAACTTTGCAGAGGGATTTTCTGTGCATATTAGGACATAATTCAATGTGTTGACAGGCAATTTACAACTCTACCCTGGCCTTCACTGTATGCTTGTGCAGAATCTCAAGGCTGGCCAGAGGTGAAAAAATTAGGACCTTCTCAGATATTTCCTGGGCATACTCAGAGCTCTGTACATGCACATGGCATTTAAAATTTCTAGGAATAGTCCGACCAGCATAGCTCAGTGGTTGAGTGTTGACCATGAACCAGGAGGTCACAATTTGATTACCAGTCAGGGCACATGCCTAGGGTAGCGGGCTCGACCCCCCAGTGTGGGGTATGCAGGAAGCAGTGATCAATGATTCTCTCTCTTCATTGATGTTTCTATTTCTCCCTTCCTCTCTGAAATCAATAAAAAAAAAATAAAAAAAATTTCTAGGAATATGTTGAGCTTTTCAAAGTACTCTAGGAACTTCTTATTCACCAGCTTTTCTTTTTACATATTTTTGGTCAGCTTCTTATTTACCCAACTGGTCTTGCTATGTTAGGCAGCAGTAATTGCCATGGATTGTTTTTTTTTTTCTTAATCCTCACCTGAGGATATATTTTTATTGATTTGAGAGAGAGAGAGGAAGAAAGAGAGAGAAACATTGATGTGAGAGAGAAACATTAATCAATGGCCTCTCATACATGCCCCAACCAGTGATTGAACTCACAACCTAGGTATGTGCCCTGACTGGGAATCAAACCCACAACCTTTGGATGTATGGGACAACACTCTAGCCAACTGAGCCACTTGGCCAAGGTGCCATGGATTAATATTTATTTATTTATTTATTTATTTATTTATTTATTTATTTATTTATTTCAGAGAGGAAGGGAGAGGGAGAGAGAGAGAGAAACATCAATAATGAGAGAGAATCATTGATTGGCTGTCTCCTGCATGCTCCACACTGAGGATTGAGCCCATAGCCTGGGCATATGCCATGTCCAGGAATCAAACCATGACCTCCAGGGTCATAGATGGACACTCAGCCATTGAGCCAGGCCGGCTGGACCATGAATTGTTTTTGACAAGCATGGTGGGGAAAAGGCTAGTCTACTGAGCAAGTGCTGAGTTAGGTCAAATAAACATAAACCTTGCGAGTGGATATCTCCAGGGAGCTGCCAAACAGGTCACATAATGACAATTCTTTGAGAAAAGAAATTTTGGAAAGTGCCAAATCTGTATCACCACCCTCAGTGACTTCTAGGTTGCTGGTCTAACAGCTGCTATGATTATAAGACTGTTAGGTTTTAAGACTATCGTGGGACAAATTAAAATTTCAAATGTTATCTTTTATTACAGAGATTTAGCTATTTTTCTTGAGGAAACAAAGGAAAATTGGCGTGTTACAAGCCTTTGATTAATTGCCAGAATTCTGAAGATGTTGACTTTGACCATTTTTTTGCCCATATGCTTATTGTTTTTATGGAGAAGCACATTTGGGAAGCTTTTTTCTTTTCTGCTATTTTGGAAGCTTTGGAAAAAAAGATATTGTTTTTTCCCAGCAAAAAGCAATTATACTAAAGCTTGTTCAGAAGAGAAACAGAAACTCTCTACTCTTTTTTTGTTTATCTCTCACCTCCCATGTCTACTGTTCAGTTTTGATCACAATAGCTGTCTTTGAAAAGAGTCACATGGTTTTCTGATTCCTCATTCAACCCCTTAAATCTTAAAGAGTAAGGGTTTGAGATGTCTTATCTTTCAAGTCCATACTCTTTCTTAACCACTGCAGGGTAGAGCCCTATTTAAAAGTGTGCTCCCAAGACCAGCAGCATGGAGCTGGCTAGGGGATCCTCGGAAATGCAGAATTCAGGCCCCACCCCAGAATCTCATTTTAACAAGATCTACTGGTCATCCATGTGCCCAGTAAAATTCTGGAGAATTTCATGCTTTAAATCATAACACTTAATTTAGTTATGAATGTCCTTTGAATCATGTTATTTATTAATCTTGCTCTTTTTAAATGAATTGAACCTTTTATGAAATCTAACAGAGATAAGTTTTATAAGACACTAAATACAGTGTAAAATTGCCACCCCTTTTCTGAGGATATAATGACAGCTGGGGCTGGCTCCTGACCGCATTCTGATATCATGCATCCTTTCATATCCCCCTTCCTTCCTCTTCCTTCCTCCCACTGCTCAAGAACTGATTAGGACCCAAGGATTTTGGCTCTGCAGACTTGAGGGACATGGTTACACCCTCACTGGACTACAAAATCAAAAGTAATAGCAATGCTTTTGTCTGTATAGTTTTTCTGTGAAGCTCGGGTGTGAGCTAAGCCAGTAAGCAGTGGTGCCAGACCTCATGCTGGACATCAAATGAGAGAAACAAGCAGCACATCTTCCCCTTTTTTGCAGCCTAGCAGTTCCAGGAAACCTTAGGAAGCAGGGGTGGGGTTGGGTAGGGGAGTGCGGGGGGGTTTGCGGGAAGGATGGAAGGACAAATCAACAACCTGGTAGGCACTGAAGATCTTAAAGGGTTAGGATTGGGTCCAAGTCAAACCAATGGTACCAGACATCTCAGGAATTAGGGCTTTTCAGATGTAATTCATCAGAATTCATTATAGCCAGATCAGAAGAACCTTTCTTGAGGGAATTGTCTTACACCTGAAAACACGACAAGTATTCTATGTTTCCCAGGATGTTGCATTTTATTTTTGTAGAACCAATAAGTCTGGGTTTATCTCTGGCAGGTGAGAATTTCCAAAGGGGTGGGTGGATCACATCAGCCGCTCTGCAGGGCCTCTCAAGTTACCCAGTCAGACAACTTAATCATATTCAGTATCAGGAGCACTTCAGCAAAGATGTAAACCCCACTTATTCCAGGAAAGAAATAAGTGGGATTATTCTCTGATTCCTGGTCTAATCAATAGCCTGGATGAGCCTGAACCCTCATGCTGATAAAGCCTGGCATGAAAACTCTACTCAATTGACATGCCTTTGAGAAACAGGCAATGCCTTGTTTCAACAGACATCTGAAAAGTTCTGAGAGCAGGTTTTGAGTAATGTAACTCCTTTAACTTATATCAATCAGAGAGGTGTTTCTTGGGTTGTTTTAGAGTCATATCTTTCTGGAGTCAGGGGATTGCCTTGGACTGGATTAGGCTTCCTGTACATGACGTCACTAAATGGACTTGAGATAGCATACCAGACACTGCATCAGGCTCCGCCACCCACCGCTTTTCTCCTCCTCTCCCCCCTTCTCCTTCCTTTTCCCCTTTCTTGTCTTCCAACTCCCCGCCTTTTATTGCTCCTTGGCCTATGTCTGGGAGCCCCAGTAACATTAATTAATCAATTATCCAATAGACATCTTCTATGCATCAGGCATGGTGCTGGGCACTGTGGTAGATACAAAGATGAACGCAGCATGTATTTGTCCTTGATGAACTTACAGCTTAGCTAGAGAAATAAGCATAGACAAACATAAAGATGGTCTCACACAGGCAGTACTATGTTATAAATACAAGTACTGCAGAAATTCAGGCAAGGAGAGATCACCGTTGTCTCAAAGGATCAGGGGAGAGGACTTTCCAGGGCTGGGGGGACTTGAGAAATAATGAGGAATTATTAGCTCATGTAATCTTATTGATGTTTCTTCAAGAAAAACAAACAAGTGCTGTTGAGCCCTGGACTAGTTCTTCTGGACCTATACTTTGGAAAAAAAAGTTATTTCTAGTTCAAAGTGAATACGGAACTTCTGGAACAGATTTTCATTATTCAGATGTTTTCTTAACGTAGTATCTATAGAATAAATATTATCTATAATTGCTAATAATTTTCATGGCAATTTGAGTATCTAAACCTAAATTTCCAAGCATATGCTGATTCACTTGAACTTGTAGGAAGCATCCTCTCTAAAGTCCAAGTTAGGCCTGGCCAGTGTGGCTCAATGGTTGAGCATCAACCCAGGAACCAAGAGGTCACCAGTTCGATTCCTAGTCAGGGCACTTGCCCAGGATTTCAGGCTTGATGCCCAGTAGGGGGCATGTAGGAGGCAGCCTACTGATGAAGTTTCTTTCTCATTGATATTTCTATCCCTCTCACTTCCTCTCTCTCTAAAAACCAGTAAAAACATATTAATAAAATTGTGAGAAAATATTTTTAAAAAGTCCAAGTTAGTTGTGTCACTAACTCTACTGCTCCCTCTTATCTAAACAAAGTGTGATGAAAGGTGCTGAGCACTTGAATATATTAAACTATGGAAACAACTATGCATTCACTGAATATCTTCCTGTTAAGACTTGGGTGTGGTGAAAAATCAGAGCAGTTATGTTCTTCCCTAAGGACCCCCCAGAAACAAAAGTAAATATTGTGGCAAGTTCCTGTACAATTATCTCATTATCAGCAGGGCTGTGAAAAGTTTCCCCAAAAGCCAATTATGTATCAGCTTTTGCCCATCTGTGTAAGTCTTGGCACAACCTCTGCATCTTAGAACGGTCAAGGTTGAAAGGTCTTGCCCTTTCTTCTTCTCACCCTGGCTTTAATTGGCTTTGATTTGACAATTGATCTGCTTCCTCATGCATGAACTTCATTTCACTTTCCTGAAAGGAAGAGAAGGCTAGAAGGTTAAGCAATCCCATTTTTTCATCGTATTTCCTTGACTGTTTTCCCTACACTTATCCTCTCCAGGTTGTCTACTTGACACATATAACTACTGGCCAGTTAAGTTTGTTTTAGGTTCATCTCTATTAATGTGATCACCCTAAGTACAGATTTTGTTATCTGCACTTGCTATTTTTCCTGCCTCTGAGGTCATCTGAAAAAAACCACAAATATCTTTTGTAACAGATACTTTATTTTTCTTATCATACAAGCATCATAATCAAATCAGGAAGATTTCTGGTGACAAGTTCTGTTAGAGATAAACCTTAGATCCATGCGAGTGGATGGTGTGATGGAGAGTCATGAAAGAAAAAAGTTAACTTTCTCACTCCATGCAATTTTTGAGCTTTCCATTTGGCTGGGTTTGCCTTCTGTGTTGACTAATGGGTTGGAAATCCCCACCTGCAATTTGCAGCAATTTTCTACTTCAAGACCAGAAAGGTCATTCTAATCTCTCACTGTGAATGGATTTCAAATTGCCTCTGAGTGAGTGACAAAGTACAACTCTTTATTAAAGTAAGTGGGGAAGCTTGATTAAGTTTATCTCTCAAAGTCAATGTTCTTTTTCCTTTTGGTCCCTCAGTGCTGCTTTGTTCATATAGCTGCTGACTAAGGAGTAAGGTGTTGGTGTTGGTCAGCGTAGACTCTGTTGATCAAGGATGATTTTAGGGCCGAAGGACTCGGAAAACTACCTGGATAACCTGGAAGGGAACGCCGTGTCCTCTTGGACCTCTGGGTTTCACCTTGCTTATCTTGCCCAGGGTTGCTTTTACCCCTTGGACATTCTCCTGAATAATATTATTGCTTGTCTTTAGTGCTCTTTTCCCTGTTTTGACCAGTTTCCTCCTTGTTTGCTGAATATGTCTCACATTTTCCTGAGGTCAGTGCCTGGCTCACTGGCCAGGAACCTCAGCAACTAAAAAGCACCAAAATAGCCTTTTCACAGAAAGTCTTTAAAACATAACTTGGGGGGACTGACGTTTTAAAGCTGAGTACAAAAAGGGTTTGACCACAAATTCTTGTTGCCATGGATGTAAAGTTTCACTTGTTTTCTGATTGTGTGTGTGTATGTGTGCGTGTGTGTGTGATGTGTTGGTTCTGTCTTTTATACTCTATATTCTTTGGAGGGGCGGGGTCTGGGGGACTCCCCTCATGACCGACGGAAGGAATTCGGCCGCCTTCCGGGCCCCGGGCTTTCCGTTCTTGAGGGACTTCTTACTTCTTCCTTCACTTCCTTCATTCCTTCCTTCCTTCCTTCCTTCCTCCCTCCCTCCCTCCCTCTTTCTCTTTCTTTCTCTTTCTTTCTTTCTTTCTTTCTTTCTTTCTTTCTTTCTTTCTTTCTTTCTTTCTTTCATCCATCTATTCTGTCTCACTCTTCTTTACATAGTTCAGTGTAATTTTTTTCTATTACTCCTACCATTAAAACACCAGAACTGGTGGTCAGGCAGTCCACAGAGGTATGGCTGTGATGATTGTCAAAATACAGAAATGCTCTGCATCTGATGACAAATAACTGTTGCCACAAACCCCACCCGAGTGCTCCTCTGTGCCAAGGGATCCCCCAGATCTCTCCCAATCCAGATTCATACCTGCACAGCTGACAGCAGAATATGAGTACTTCTTTGATATACTTCTGCCTGCACCCATTCTGCTTAGTTTGGCTATACCAGTTATTACATTATTTTGATTGCTACCTCCTCGAAAAAAAAGCACTTAATTCAGAGAGTATATGGTTATTCAGCCAATTTTAGTTCTGAAATTCAGCCAAGATCTTTGAAGGAAGCACACGAAATCTCCGAACAGCAAGAATAGATTCCACAAAGTTCAGGCACCAATGATCACACGCTTTCCTCTTAAGGAAGAACTTTGTGACAATTTTAGATGGTCACCATATGGACCCAGCTATCTTGCTGAAGTGTGAGCTTCCTGTCACTAGAAGCAGACTTGAACGACTTCCAAGGCCCTTGCCAAGCAAATGATATTTAAAAATTAGTCAACATAACAAATTCTTCTATGAAGTGCATACCTAGTATGTCACATGAAACACGTAGGAGCTAAATAAGTATAGAGTCAGGTGCTACCTTAAGGCCTCTGTTTGCCTCTTTTCTGTTTAGACATCTGGTGGCTGCAAGAGTCAACTGAATACAGTGTCAGCCTGTAATTATGGGCCTTTATCCTGGAGCATTGCTCATCCATGGCAACCAAGAGGACAGGGAATGAAATGACAAGCATGTGTGGGGGCTATCAGGATGCTGGGAGGGGAATGGTTTGATTTCAGGAATAAGCAGTTGAGCTTTGCAAGTACATGGCACAATGAAAGGAGGATTTATCTTCTGGGATGAAACTGAAATGGAAGGAATTCCTAGTCTCCTGCTATGGATGAGGCGGCCATTGCTATGAGTCACTCAGAGGGACATAAATTCTCCGAGTATGGTGTCCAGGTGAAGGGGTGCTGATAGCCAAGGGCTGTGCTCTGAGGAAGGGTGCAGGTGAGCTGTTGGGAGTGAAGGAAACAGAAGCAGGAGTCTAGGGAGGATGTCGGTATGGCTGCTGCAGTGACTTCTCACAAGTTGGCTCACTTGGATGTACTTCAGTTTTCTCCTTTGTAAAATAGGGATGGTAATATTCCCCCCGGGACCTTTTCTTAGCAATGGTAACTTCTGTGGTTGGTCATGATAAATGTCAGTGATTATTTTTGCTAGCAGCCCAGGAAGCCAAGTGGCTCCTGGAAAGGAAAACATCCCAAGGACCTGTAGCTGTGAGACCCCCCGGAGGCCATATTCTCTGATCATAATCTTAAATTAAAAAATTCCAACCCCAGGAAAGTTGAAAGAACAGAATAATTAACACACAAATACTGTACTTCTAGACTCACCAGCTATTAGCGTGTGTGTGTGTGTGTGTGTGCACATGCGCGGGCGCGCACGCATGCACACTTTAGTTTTATAAGCCATCTGCAAGTAATATGTTGGCATCATGACACTTCACTTCCATATGATTCTAAATAATGCATAAATAAAGACATTTAAAAAATCCTCATCCAAAGAGTGAGGATATTTTTTCCATTGATTTTTAAAGAGAGTGGAAAAGAGGGGGGATGGAGAGAGAGAGGAGAGAGAGAAACATCAACATGAGAGAGACCCATCAAATGGTTGCCTCCTACACGCACCCTGACCAAAGGCAGGGATCGAACCTGCAACTGAGATATGTGTCCTTTGATTGAGAATCAAACCTGAGAATCTCTGTGTGCAGGCCTACGCTCTAACCACTGAGCACACCATCCAGGCCACAAAGACATTTTTCACTTTCCTATTCAATAATCCTAATATTTCCATAACCAAGGGAACATAATTTATTGACATCCAACACACAGTCAATAAGCAAATTTTCTAAATTGTTTCCAGAAGGTTGTCAGAGTCAAGGTAAATGCATTACACTTGCCTGCTGTTGTTTTTATTTTAAAAAATATTTTTATTGATTTCAGAGAGGAAAAGAGAGGGAGAGAGAAATAGAAGCATCAATGATGAGAGAGAATCACTGATTGGCTGCCTCCTGCACATCCCACACTGGGGATCGAGCCAGCAACCCAGGCATCTGCCCTGACCGGGAATCAAACTGTGACCTCCTGGTTCATAGGTTGACCGTAAACCATTCAGCCACACCCGGCAGGCTGCCTGCTGTTTCTTTCACAGACTTTATAGAAGCCTCTCTTTGGCCCTCTATTCTTCCTTATAGAATCTTTGACATGCTTAGGCCAAACTTCCTGCAGAGTACTTTGTGTCTGTTACTATTTCTTTGTTGTGTTGTATTTCTTAGTCAGCCCTTCTAGCCCTGGTCTTATGAGTCATGGTTGGCTTCGATGCTGTACCCAAGGACCTGGGTGTGAACTAAGGGTAAGCCTCCAAAGGACTCCAGGTTCACTCAATCCCTATTTCCCACCACCCTTAACCTAGGTTTACTACAAAATCAGTCGTGTTTCCTACACCACGACCTCTGGGTCATTTCTAAAATGTGAAGCAGAAAAGGAGCAGGGGTGTTTTGATTCAGTTTTCATCTGCAGTGATGATGTGGGCTCACTCTTAAGGCGCCAAAGGTACAGTAGGGGTTGAATGCAGATTTGGAAGAGGATTTGTTGTTTCTGGCTTGAGTACCTGTGAAGAAATCTTCTCCCCCTGCGGCTTGACCATCACAGACTCACCCACTGTAGGCTGTAGACAGGGCTAGCTAAGACTGTTATGAAATGTTGGGTGAGTGAAGAGGACAGAAAACTGGGCTGTCATGGCCACGAGCGTCCCCAGCATTTACACAGGTCCTCTTATTTCCCCAGGAACCTATAATCGTGGAGACGGAGGGATCATTTTGCAGATGAGGAAATGAGCCCCAGAGAGAGAAGGTGATTTGCCCAATGCCACCCAGCTGGTTGGTGGGCAGACCTGAGATTTAAGCTTGTCCCCTAAATCCAGCCCTGTGTTTTGCCTGTTACCCACAAATATGGAGCCATTAGCTTTTGCATTTAGATGCCGGAGAAAAAAGTGTGAAATGGCAAATGCTGGGGGAGAAGATTAATTCAGCAGATGTGAGAGTCTCTCATAGTTAACCCGTTGTGCACCAGTAGTTTTATTGCTAGCTTTACCCAGTGGCCAGATAAGTTTCTATTGCATGAGTACAAAAAACGTTTTACAAAGTATCATACTTTAAGAAGATATTAGCTTGTAAGAACATCTAAAAAATAACTTCAAAATGCAATGGGTATTTAATTTTAAGGTGTGCCTTTAACATTTATGTAAAACACGTGTAATATGAAAACACACGAATGCTCGTGATCTGCCCCCAATATGTTAAAATGAGAAGCGTGTTCTGCTCCCATATCCTTGACCTTCAAACATGACAATGTGGCATTCTCTATGGATGGGCAAGAGTGCTTTGCTTCTTAAAAACTCTTTCCTTACTGGTCTGTCAAAATCATAGGCTTTTGACCTTCAGAGTTTGAGTCAAGACACTGTGTGTTTGGGGATAGGAAACATTTTCTTGGATTGCTGTAATGGATTAGTTGTTTTATAAATTGCAAACTGAATCATTTTTGGAACTATGTGTTGTTGTTTTTTTAACAGGCATTCTCCTTCTGAAGTAATTTTGCAAAAATCTCTCTTCCTCCTCCACAGGCATATAAATATCATTTGCAATGACCAGGTGTCTGCCTTTACCTGTCTATTACAGAGGGAGTTTTCAGAAGTTCCAACTATACCAAATTTCAGATCATGGCCTAGCCCTAGATTGTACTTGGATCTTAAAAATAGAATTTTTAAGGTAATTTTTCTCAACCAAGTTATAAATATTGCTGTGGTTTTATTTTTGTACATAAAATATATTTGTTCTACAGGTCTCCTTTTTTTTTAAGTTAAAAATATATCTTCTGTTCCCTATAGAAAAGAAGGAAGGAAAAAGATTAAAAAAACATCAACCACTTAAACTTAGTCACAGTTTAATATTTTGACCAATTGTTTAGGTTGTGATTTTTCAAGCTCTTTCCAATGTTTATGAAAGTCTTTTCCAGGAGCAGTGAAGGAAGGAAGAGTCAGTAGATACACATTTGTATCAGATGTTTTGGCTGCAAGGAGCAGAAACAAGTAAAAAAAAATAAACCTCCAGACCACTTTAAATAATAAAGTTTATTGGCTCACATAATAAGGAATCTAAAAGTGGTGTGGCCTTCAAGGCACATTACTCTTATGATCGATGATGTCATGAGGGACTCAGGTTCTTTCCATCTCACCGTTCTGCTAATCACAGTATGAACTTTGTTTTAAGGCTGGCTGCTCTTGGGGGTCAAAATATACTTGACAGTAGCAATTGGAGCCATAGAAGTCCTGGTCAGGTTTATAAAAAATTTGGAAGAGCGACCATCTTTTCCTATGGTTCTCTCGAGTGCCAGGAAAAATTTCCAGAACAAGTCATGTGCCCTGAATTGAGTCATTTGCCCATTTCTGAACCAAGTCCTGTCATAGGGAGAGTGCCATGCCTAGACCCTGTTATTTTAGGGTGTGTCCCCGGGAAGCAAACTCTGAGACAATTTGTGTGCATGAGGTTTATTGGAAAATGCTTTCCAATCCACACTTGCTGGGGAATGAAGGAGGTAGCACTGGACAAAGGACAGAGTTAAAAACTTAGTTCCACAGGGACAGAGCTGTCCTTTCTCGCATTAAGACTGCCCAGCTTTACACCTCCACTTGACCAGTCACTGGACGTGAGCTGCCTGCAGGGATACCGTGTGGCCTTGAGCAAGTTCGCTGTCTTCGGCTTGCCTGTCCAGGGCAGTTCCTAGAGAGGGACTCAGCTGAGAGCCATCTATCATCAAAACTCCTAGTAGCTGGAGGAATGGATGTTCTGGTCTCAAAGTGTGGGGATCTGGGCAGCACATCACAACACACATTGCATTTTATCTCTTGATCTATTTGGGTCTACTTTCTTTGATTGATATGCTCTGGGAAGAGCTCCTCCAGGATTCTGATTGTTCTGTGCTCCTGGGAAATTTACAAAAGGAAGGCTAGAATCAGGAAGAATTGCTACCCCCTTGAGGGTTGAGGAATTGAATAATCAAATTGCCACCCAGTAGCTAGTTTCTTCAAAAGATGGCGCCACTGCAGTAGTAGGCAGATTGGGAAAGAATATCAGAATTTGAAGTGCCACCAAGCTAGCAGGGAATTTACCATATTTTTTTCTTCTTCAGGTATCTCCAACCTGATCTCAACATAGTCAAAATCTGGAAGTCCATCCTGTAAAACCGACAGAGACCCAGAAAAATCCCTTTCGTTTTGACTTGAGGAGCAGAAATGAGAACTCTTAAAGCTCAGAGATTGAGAGAATCATCCTGAGTTTTGTATTTCCCTCCCTTTTCCTTTTTCTCCATTCACTTCCACCTCAGGATCTTGTGCTGGAGGTAGTGGCAGCAAAGGAGCTAGCATGGAAAACTGCAGAAGCCAAAATTCGGAGGGAATTTTTCATTTTTCATTTGGTATAGCTGCAGTTCCAAGAGTCAGAGCCAAACAACTCTCCCCAAGCTCCCACCCTCCCCCTTTCCTGTCCTTTAGTCATTTGGACCCCAGATGAGACTTAATCACTGAAGTGAGTGGTTTGGGGCTGATGGGCTGAATAAAGGAGGCCCAAGGACCCAGAAAGTACTAGGGAGGTAGGAGAGAAGGAAGAGATTAGGAAATGGATCCCATAAAACTGTTTGGAAACATCTGGGCTAATCTCCAACCTGTCATGGTGGCTCTGCTCCTAATTAGCATTCCAAAGACTATGAGGACTGAGCTAACAGGTAGACCTCTTACCAGGTCTCAGATTAATCAATAGGTGACACACTCACAGGACAGTTCTGAACACCATTTAAAGCCTTTGAAACTTGAACTGACATTATTACCACAGCACACAAAAAGTGAGCTGGAACTTATTGCTTGAACCTAACCAGGTCAAGGGCCTGCTAAGATAAAAATACAAACATTCTATCTGGGATTTAAACAAGACCCCAAGTCTCATAAAGTGATATTCAAAATTTCCAGGACACAATCCAAAATTACTTGGCATTTGAAGAGCTACGAAATTCTCAAAAGATAATCAATAGATGCCAATATGAGATAGAGCACAGATGTTGGAATTATTTGACAAAGACTTTAAAACAGATATTATAAAAATTCTCAAAGGAAGAATTGTAAATAAGTTCTGAAATAAGATTAAAATGGAAAGTTAAAACAGAAGATATAAAGGTGAACCAAATGGAAATTTTAGAACCAAAAACACATTAACCAAATTGAAAAATTAACTGGAAGGATTCAATAGCAGAATGAAGATGACAGAAAATAGAAATTATGCCAGATTAATGGAAATTATTTGGAGAGAAGAAGGCATGTGATGCTAGAAAAAAATCTGAAAAAATAATAGTTGAAAACTGCATCTTTGGAGAAAGACAGATAACTATAAATTTTAGCAGTGGAGCAAACCCCAAATAAGATAAAATCAAATAAATCCATGCCCAAACACATCATACTCAAATTCCCAAACCATCAATGACAAAGAAAAATTATTGAAACAGCTAGAGAGAAACAATGCATTGTCTCTAGGAAAATAATGATTTGGTGACAATGATTCTCTCCTTAGAAACTGCAGAGGTCAGCCCCCGGAGTGGCTTCATTGGTTGGAGTGTCATCCCATGTACTGAAAGGTTGTTGGTTCGAATCCTAGTCAGGGCACATACCTAGGCTGTGAGCTCAATCCCCAGTTGGGGCATGTATGGAAGGCAACCGATTGATGTTTCTCTCTCACAACTTTCACATTGATGTCTCTCTCTCTCTCTCTCTCTCTCTCTCTCTCTCTCTCTCTCTCTCTCCCACCCCCACCCTTTCTCTCTCTAAGCACCTCCTTGGGTGAGGATTAAAAAAATAAAACAAAACTGTAGAGGTCAAAAGGAAGTAGAACAACATTTTTCAAGGTTTGAAAGAAAAGAACTGTCAGCCCAGAATTCTGTATACAGCAAAAATATCTTTTGGAAATAAAAGTAAAATAAAGACATCCTCAGATGAAGAAAAGCTAAGAGAATTTGTACCCACCAGACCTACTTTAAAAGAATTGCTAAAGGGAATTCTACAAATGAAAGGGAAATAATGCCAGAAAGAAACTTGGAACATCAAAATAAAGAAAGAGCAACAGAATTGGTAAATCTTGGGGTAATTACAATAGACTATTCTTCTCCTCTTGAGTTTTTTTAAATTATGTCTTATGGTTGAAAACAAAAGCGTAATATTGTCTAATTAAGCTTTCAGTATACATAAATGTAATAAATACCTCTAACATAAAAAGGGGCAAGGTAAGGGGAACTTTATGTTTTTAAGGTTTCTCTATTCTAACTGAAGTGACAAAATATTGCGTATAGCTATATTGTGAAAAGTTAAAAATGCATTTATAATCTCTAAAGAAACCACTAAAAAATTACACAGAGATGCTGTCAAAATCACAATAGACAAATGAGAATAGAAGATGAAGACCAAACCTGCTGCTGGGATCTCTTTGACCCCTTGCCCTGCGATTCCTCCTCCCCTCAGTGATTAAGGGGCCCTTATTCCGCATACCCGAATCTCTACCCTTACAACTTGCCCAGGTATTTAAGTTCCCCAGACCTTGTCTCAAGGCCTGGAACATGTCCCCAAACCTGGTAGGGGTTAAGGTGACAGGAGAGAATTGATAGAAGACATAAGCGCTGAGGAAGCCCTCAAAGGATAAGTGAATAGGAGGGAGATGAGGGTGGGGAAGAGTGCAGGGGGACAGTGTGAACAGAGGCTCGAAAGAAGGGACACCCATGGGGGGTAAAATATGACAGCAGGAATGGCGACATATGGGGTCAGCATGCAAGCAGGGGAAAATCAAAGATACTTCCCCACTACCTTTTAAAGAGGTTGACTATAGCATTTATACCAAGCCAGTTAGAAGCACAGAAGCATTTGAAACTTCTGAAAGGCAAAATGACATGGACCCATTTGAGCTTCAGTTTCAAATTTCCCTGGCCTCTCTAACTTGGAGGCACATATGACTTAATAGTGATTATAAGAAGGGTTAGGAGACTTTCTTCCTGCCTTCATTCAGACAATATTTGTTGAACTACTAGGTTCCTGGAAATGTTCTAGGTGCTGCAAATAAATAAATGATAGACAAAATCTCTGCTCTAGTTGGGAAAGCATACAATAAGCAATTATACGATATAAAGCATTTCCAGGTGCAGAGGGGTTGCCCTAGTACACTGCTATGAACACAGGGGTCCATATATTATTTCCGATTGGTGTTTCTGATTTCTTAGGATATATTCCTAGAAGTGGGATTACTGGGTGAAATTGTAATTCTCATTTTTAATTTTCTGAGGGAACTCCCCATATTGTTCTTCACAGTGACTGCACCAGTCTGCATTCCCACCAGCTGTGTAAGAGGGTTCCTTTTTCTCCACATCCTCTCCAGCACTTGTCGTTTGTTGATTTTTTTTTTTTATGATAGCCATTCTGACAGGTGTGAGGTGATACCTCATTGTTGGTTTGATGTGCAACTCTCACATGATTACTAACTTTTGTGAGAAATGGCTCACCTGTCCAAATTTCAAATGATGGACTAGGAAACAGAAACATGGCGAAAATGAGACTTTTAATAACACTCTCAAGAGCGGGTGCCCATTGTACATGAACACACGTGGGGCAGGGGACATAGCCTATTTATTTAGACCCTCCTCCAGTTCCTCATTGACTGAATACTATTTGGCCACCTATTTCCTAATAGGTCGCCTAGGTCTTGCTGTCTCCCATTGGGTTACTTAAAAAAAAATGGGCTGGGGCCTTTTCTAGTTGCTCTCACCTCCATTTGTCTAAGCCAGTGGTCGGCAAACTCATTAGTCAACAGAGCCAAATATCAACAGTACAACGATTGAAATTTCTTTTGAGAGCCAAATTTTTTAAACTTAAACTATATAGGTAGGTACATTGTTATTAATTTAATTAGGGTACTCCTAAGCTGGCCTTTGCTAAAAACATCCTCAATCTGATTGAGGTACATTCGCTGAGGTCGACCCCTTCCAACTCTCCCATCCACACCTGTCTTGTATACTTGTTTCGTCTATCTCCTTTCGTTCATCCTCTCTATATGTCCAAACCATCTCAACATACCTTTCTCAATCCTCGACACTACATCTTCTTTCACTCCACAACGTTCCCTAAAATTAACTTAATAAACTTTACTTAAAGTTTTAAGTCTTAGTTAAACTATAGGTACATTGAATAAAACTTGATATCATACTTAATAACAATATTATTTATTGATAAAATTAAATTCCTTACAATTTACCTTACAATATCCATAAAATTAAATCATGACAATGACTGACAAACACTAATGTGAACAATGGCCTTGCATCTCCTTGGAAAGTTTGGGTAAGTCAGGTTTGTGTGTTGTTGCCCACACATGGTATTTTGTGGAAGAGCAACATTCAAGGGGCCAAAGAGCCGCACGTGGCTCGCGAGCCGCGGTTTGCCAACCACTGGTCTAGGGGAATCTTCCTAGGACATGGGCTCTCAGCCATGTGTATAGCTCATACCTTCTCCCCACCCCCAACATCCTCTTTGCTCTGGGGAAATTCAGTGATGACCTGGCCACATGCTGTTTCTTTTCTATGAAGATGAATCATAGAGGCATGCTTCCTACACTTTGAGCATTTTTTTCATGTGCTTCTTGGCCTTCTGTATGTCCACTCTGAAGAAGTGTCTATTTAGGTCCTTTGCACATTATTTGATTGGATAGTTTGTCTTCCTTTTGTTAAGCCGTATGAGTTTCCTACATATTTTGAAAATTAACCTCTTATCGGATGTATCATTGGCAAATATGTTCTTCCATGCAATGTGCTCTCTTGTCATTTTTTTTTTTTTTTTTTTTTTTTTTTTTGCTGTGCAGAAGCTTTTTATTTTGATGTACTAGTAGTCCCATTTGTTTATTTTCTCATTAATTTTCATTTGCCCTAAGAGATGTATTGGTAAACATATTGCTACAAGAGATGTCTGAGATTTTTCTGCCTATGGTTTCTTCGAAGATTTTTATGATTTAATGACTTACATTTAAGTGTTTTATCCATTTTGAGTTTATCCTTGTGTATGGTGTACATTGGTGGTCTGGTTTCATTTTTTTATTTGTTCCTGTCCAATTTTCCCAGCACGATTTATTGAAGAGACTTCCTTTACCCCATTGTATACTTTACCTCTTTTGTCAAATATTAATTGAGCATAATGGTTTGGCTCAATTTCTGGGTTCTCTGTTCTGTTCCATTGATCTGTGTGTCTGTTCTCGTGCCAGAACCAGGCTGTTTTGAGTACAGTGGCTTTGTAGTATAAGTTGATATCTTGTCTTGTGATTCCTCCAACTTTGTTCTTCTTTCTCAAGATTGCTGTGGCTATTTCGGGATCTTTTTTGGTTCCATATAAATTTTTGGAGAGTTTGTTCTAATTTGTGCAATGACAATACATGATTTTAAAGGTAAATACTGACCTTTGTCAAGGAATCTACAGGCTTAGGATGGGACTACCCTCCATGACCCACATTTAGTTAGGAATTTTTACATAGAGACTACCTGGTCCTGCCTCTTGTTCTTTTGTATTTCTCTGCTTCTGGGCCTGATCCCTCTGCCAAAATCATGCTCCATCAGATCCTTGGTCAGGCCAAGAAGTATCCACGCTTGAACCTCCACTTTGTATTTATTGGAGACGAAAGTACTGGGGCAGCGCTGTGTATCTTGCACCTGGCATTGTTCAATCCAGATGTCTGCTGGGACAGAAAGAATAACCCAGAATCCTGGAACAAGCTGGGTCCCAATGATCAATACAAGTTCTACTCAATGAATTTAGGTTACAGCAAACTGAAGAGAGAAGGTCTAGACTTCTTAATGAAATGTTTCACTGAACAGCTGCTTAGAATGAAGGTCTTCCAGAGGCCATCTGCACCATTGTCCACTTAACGGGGAACTATTTCCCCTCCAAATGCTCGAAGACATGTTGGAGTATCGTGTTGGGCTTTACACCGATTAATAAATATCTGAAACTTCAAAAAAAAAAAAAAAAAAACCACCCTGTGTGGTTGTGTTAGTCTCTGGGTTTTTAAGGCCTGCTGCCGGAAGCCAGTCCATCCTTACTGCTTGACACAGTTGCTGCAGGGAAGAAACATCTGCACAGCATATGTTTCAAGGGATCTGGCATATATGGCATACTGTTCTTAATATGTTTGCTCCCCTTCTTAGCGCTATGTGTTTTAACCAAGGTCACCTCTCCGAGAAAGGTTGTTTCCCCAGATGGGGATTTTTCCCTGGAGTTAGGGAGGGAATGAAACCCCTTAACTAAGTGCCAGGTGGGTAATTAATCACTTTAACTATGAACAATCACGCTTAACCTACATAATCTTTACTTAGGATAATCTTCTTCAGTTACTTCCTGGTAGCTTAATAGAACAATAGAGTAACTGTGGAATGGAGATAAGAAACACCCTAACCTTTGGAATAGAATTGACAGGATTAAAATCAACTGGTATAAATACAGATGTAACAAGACAATAAACACAGAACCTGGCTGGAGATCCTGGCTAGAACCAGGCGAGAGAACCCAACCATGCTGGTCAACTGAACGCTGCCTCCGTGTCATTCCTTCTTCACTAACTCCGTCCACACCTTTGGGAACCCCTGGACCTGCTGGGGCTGGACCCCAACAGCCTGTCATGTAGGCCTCCCCTGAGCTTGTTAGGTTTAGTATGTAGCCCCCTTTTCCATCTACACTTAAAACTCTAGTACGTTTCAAAAGTTTTCAATGGTGTAGGAAAATAAGTGTAATTTATTATGCAAAAGCCCACATTTTCTATTTAGTAACTTGCAAAAAAAGAAAGTTAGAAAAAAGCTTTTATACTTTGTACGATAAGCAGGCATCACTTTAAAATCAAATAAGCAACATGAAAAAACAATGTCTGAGAAAGGAGGGCCCTGGGTAAGGCTTTCTTCTTAGCCATCCCTATCAGCCTTCCAGCAAGGAGGTTAGGAAATTGTTATCTGGGTTCTTTGGAAATGGCAAAGCTGAGGTGATCTGGGACATGGCTTAAGGTAGTTCCCCTGTTGGGTTGCTTGTTAGAGGAGGGAGAGCATGAGGAGAGGCCATGTCTTGTCTCGCTGTGCTCGCCTGCACCCCTCTGAGGGTGAGGGGAGCCCAGCGTGGCTCTGTAAGAGCTGCTCCCTGCCCCTCAGAGCTGCCATCTGTCAGTCCTGCTGTGAGGTATATTTTAAAAAATTATGTTGTATTGATTTTTAGAGAGAGAGAAGAAGGGAAAGAGAGAGAGAGAGAGAAACATTGATGGGCTGCCTCCTGCATGTCCCCTGCCCTCCTGCACGTCCCCTACTGGGGATGGAACCTGCAACCTGGGCGTGCGACCTGACCAGGAATCAAACCAGTGACCTCTTGGTTCATAGGTGGACACTCAATCTTTGAGCCACACCGGCTGGGCTACACAAAGGGACTGAATAGGATGGTGGCTTTCCTGTGAGGGAGCGTCTCACTGAAGAGAGAACAGATGGACAAAGGAGCTTTAGCGTGGACCGTTCAAGTGGAGGAAGGCCAGAAAGAGGAGGACAATGGAGGTTGTCTCTAAAGGGCAGGGCCCACCCAGGTCACAGAGTTCTCCAGGCCAGAATCAAGACCGGCTTGACCTGCTTGGAGCTGGGGCAGCCATTCACCCTGGACTTTGCACAGGCTTATCAGGCATTAACTTATTGAGACAAGCACCCACCCTTAGAAAGAGGAAGTTTTCACATTTTAAACAGCTTGGCTTTAGCCCCACTTTTCCTCTGGTTTAAATCAAAGATGTGTGTTTCCCTTAACTATAACAACTGGCTTTCATTTTCTGTGCAAAGCTTTGTGGCTCTCAAAATCAGCACAGTTTATTTAGAATTCATAGCCGCAGCTTAACTTGGTCTGACAGGACATGGATTGGAATGACATTTGAGGGCTTGCGGTCTGGAGCGATGTATTGTTTTAGCTTAGAGAAAGAAATGAAATTTCCACTTGTAACTGGTGTGTTCTCTGTGCCTGGTGAGGAGTCACACCCGTGATTCCCTTCCATCAAGTAGGGGGCACCGATGAGCTCTCGCCTGCGTCCTGGTGTCTGAGACCCCTTCATTCAAGTTTGCAGACGGTTATCTTTTGGGTGTGACCAACAAAAGCAGAGGGAAGTAACTGGGTGTAAGTCATCTGCCCGTCATTTTTAGGCCTTCGAGTTCATTCCAATTTTGGAAGATAAATGAAAATTCCTCCTGCATCTATTTATTTGCATAGTGCAGATGGGCCTCACCCAATTTCCTGAACTCAGCTCGACTCACCTCCCCCATAATGCCCTATTATTCCATCAAGGCTAGAGCACTGGGCCAATTGTGTGACTGTAAAAAGATTAGGATGTTCTTTCTTTTGGAGTTATCTTTGGATTCAGAGTTCTAAATTGCTTTACTTTTTCTGATGCATTGATGAAAGATGCTCTAAAGCAGGAGTCCTTAAACTACGGCCCGCGGGCCACATGCGAATACAAATATTGTATTTGTTCCCGTTTTGTTTTTTTACTTCAAAATAAGATATGTGCAGTGTGCATAGGAATTTGTTCATAGTTTTTTTTTTTTTAAACTATAGTCCGGCCCTCCAACGGCCTGAGGGACAGTGAACTGGCCCCCTGTTTAAAAAGTTTGAGGACTCCTGCTCTAAAGAATGCTCTTTGGTACTGTCTCATATAGTCCCCTTAAAAGAAAAGTGGTTGAAGGGTAACACTAGCTATGCTATTCTTAAAGCTGGGTTCCCAGAGTGCCTTGGATTTCTTCATTTATTCTGATAAATGAGTAACCCACTGAGTAAGGGCTCTCAATAAGGTCAGCCTGCCTTTTGCCTGGACAAACCCTGGGCACCAAACTAATCCATCTTGAATCACTAACAGAGCATGCCTGCTTCAAGACCTCAAGTGTTTGGTTAAAGCTGCATCAATCCAGTGAGTCAATCGAACTGGCTTTGTTTTTAAGATGTTCCAGAGTGCTGGCTTACTCCGCTGGTTCCCATTTCCTGAGGATGTGATTCATTCATACCCAGCAGAGGGGAAAGAACAACATCTGAAAACACACATACGGACAAATGGATGAAACTCTACTTTTCTGGCAAACCTGTCTCTTGCATTTCTCTATGTGTCCAGTGTTGGAGATGACGTTATTGAGGCTGCAAATGGGAGTGTGAGGACAGCTCCCTCCTGCCCAGCCCAAGGCCCCAAGAAAAGAGGGACTTTCTGCTCAGTGAAGACAGGCATAGGGCCTTTTCGGAGTTGGGGACATATGTTTCCTGACTGAGGATTCGCAGCTAAAGCCATGTTTCTGTGTCTTGTCCCAAAGCCGTCCATGGGGGCCCAGGGCAGCTGGGGTGGGGCCTGCTCTGGAATCCAGCCTCCTCACTATCTCCCTTCCCTGGCTCCTGGCTCCAGTGTTGTGTTTCCTTCGTAGGCATGGTGTCTATTCCTTTGTTTAGAGAACATTCCAGTCTACAGGAAACCTCTGGGCCACATAGGCTTTATTCTCTCTGACTAGGAAGTTTTATGGCAGCCAAATGCCTTGTGCTGACATGCCCATTTTTATGTATTCTGTAAGAATGCTTGGCTCCACCTCAACCTGGCATTCAGCTTGATTTAGCCATACCCATGGCTAGGTTCCATTTATTCATTCATTCATTCATTCATTCATCCATCCATCCATCCATCCATCCATCCATCCATCCACTCCCTTATATATTCCACCAATATTTGTTAAGTGCCAGCTATGGGCCAAATACTTATTCAATGATTCATTTATATGAAGACATTTTATTTACTGGAATTCTAGGAGGAACTTGGAATGACAGCGTGGCCCCCAGGAGAGAAGCAGGCAGAGGAGGACAGGGCTAGACGGGGCTCCCCCAAGGCTCAGAGTGCAAGGTGACAGCTGGAGTGGGGCTTCTGGAGACCAGGGCATAGGCCCGGCTGGCTCTGTGAGAACGAGAGGGCACGCTTCCCCTCAGGACCCTAGTTGGTAAGTATACTCTGCTTTACCTTCGGTTTTGATGTCTTTCATTTAACATTATTTTGTATTTATAATAAAAATCCTTGTATTTATTTTCATGGCCACATACTTTCCACTGTAATGGTCACTTGGGTCTTTATTTTTTGGTCACTTGATTCTTTAGAGATCAGCTCAAATACCATTTTTAATTCAAATTTAAAGAAATCATCAAATTTTGTTTTG
The DNA here is from genome assembly GCF_014108235.1 of Myotis myotis. Taxonomy (NCBI): domain Eukaryota; kingdom Metazoa; phylum Chordata; class Mammalia; order Chiroptera; family Vespertilionidae; genus Myotis; species Myotis myotis. The sequence continues at coordinate 55,347,232 of NW_023416379.1, forward strand.
TTTTGTTAATCCTCACCCGAGGATATTTTTTCCATTGGTTTTTAGACAGAGTGGAAGGGAGGAGGCGAGATAGAGAGAGAGAAAAACATCGATGTGAGACACATGCACCCCGACCAGGGTTGGGGATCGAGCCTGCAACCTAGGTACATGCCCTTGACCAGAACCGAATCTGGGACCCTTCAGTCCACAGGCCAACACTCTATCCACTGTTCCAAACTGGCTAAGGAGAAGCCTCAAATTTTACCCAATCTAAATTCTGTCTGCCAACTCAGAGTTGCCGAAATATTTGAACTTAGAATTATCTGGATTTGGTGCTTCTTTTCCCAAGAAAAGTTAGAAAAACACCAATGTACAGGATTTCCTCCCCACGAAGTTTCTTCATATCCAGGTATTTTCCGGGGGCCCCACAGGCTCCTGGAATCTTCATCAGTCCCTCCAAATGACCTGCAATAAGTTACAATCATAGTCCCCCCGGTGTGCGCAGCAGCTTCAGGCAAGTCCCCACACCAGCATTTACACCTAAGACCCTCCAGCTTGGAATTTCTGAAGCTTTCCCTTTGCATAAGGACAAGCGTGCCTTGGCAGCATGCCTCCCCGTTCAGCGCTCCCCATGGCAGGTGAAATAGCTTCCATGAGTACCAACTCTGCTCTCCTGCCCCCGTGCTCCTGCTCCTGCCTTCTCTGCACCTACTCTTGTCTTTTTAGATCCTTGTCGCCTTAAAATACTTTCTCGGGTCCCTCTAGGGCAGAGGTGGGGAACCTTTTTCTGCCAAGGGCCATTTGGATATGGCTGCGCACTCCATGGGACTAAGATTGTAACTTATTTGTAACATCATTCTGCTTAATATAAGTCACTTAATATACATTTATGTCCTATGAAAAAAGCTCCTAGATTTATTGAATTTTGAGTCCCACCTGTGGATGCGTTGGCAGGGCCAGACCAAATGACTTTGACAGCCTTATAGGGCACATGGGCTGGAAGTTCTCCAACCCTGCTCTAGAGCAGCGGTTCTCAACCTGTGGGTCGCGACCCCTTTGGGGGTCGAATGACCCTTTCACAGGGGTCGCCTAAGACCATCGGAAAACACATATATAATTACATATTGTTTTTGTGATTAATCACGATGCTTTAATTATGTTCAATTTGTAACAATGAAAATACATCCTGCATATCAGATATTTACATTACGATTCATAACAGTAGCAAAATTACAGTTATGAAGTAGCAACGAAAATAATTTTATGATTGGGGGTCACCACAACATGAGGAACTGTATTAAAGGGTCGCGGCGTTAGGAAGGTTGAGAACAACTGCTTTAGAGATGAGCTCCATATAGACAAATGTTAATGAGTCTTAGATAGCCTGCTATTTCCCAGAATGCCAAGCAAAGCAGTTTGTCCATAGTACTAGTAAATACTCAATGAATTTGATGAATGAGTACATAAAATTGGGCCAATGGCGGGAGCAGTAGAGAGGAATGAGACAAAATGCTGCATAATCTATACCTTTTGAGTGAAATCATAGGGAGGATTGTCTTTAAGATGCCAATAGGTGGCCATGGCCCTGTGCTTACAGGGAGGAAGAGAGAGGATGTTGGGAATGATTCTAGGAAGTCCTGTGGCTCAGGCCTGATGAAGGTTTGGGTGGAGGTCAGGAGAGGTTGAGTGGGCGTGACAGGCTTATTGAGGTTGGCATTGCTTTTGAAGAAGTAAAATAGAAATGGGAGGAGGAGTGTAAAGAAAACTTAGGGCAGTGGGAAGTTTGTTTTTCCAGCATTTAGAGGCCAGAACTCCATCATCAGTCCATCCTGTGTAGAGTCTGAGTTTGAGATCTTGCTGAAGGTCTGAAAGACAAAGTTGGGAATTGTTAGGCCTGAGCCTTTTTATCTCAATTAGGAGAGATATAACAAGATCATATGAATTATTTTAGGACTTGAGTCAAATGGTGCACTTTGGCTGTGTGTCATTCTGCCCTGAGAGGAGACAGTTTTTAGTAAGTATCCATGTATACCTAGTGTTTCATAGCTCTGCATTTTCACCAAGGATTACTGAGACAAGTTCTCTACTCTCTCATTCTGTGTATCCTGAGATAGACGGATGTTGCAGACAGAAGTACACAGCCAGGTGATATCAGGTATTCAGACTGAACTATACTGGAAAGGTACATGGCTTAATTTATGCTCAACAGAAATGATGCTTTTTTTGAGAAAGCTTTGCCGAAAACTGCAGGACTTCTATTCTGCTTGTCCCTTCTCTCAGGCAGGCACCTCTTCGTCTGCACCAGGTTGTACACAACCATTTCTTAAGGCTTAGTTCAAATGCCATGCCTTTTATGGCACCTTTCTTGACCCTCAAAGCCCTTGGGACTCCTCCCACCTCTGAACCCCAGAGTACTTGCTTATCATACCGAAGTGGCTGCTAGTGTTGTGCTAATTAAAAGAAGGTGCCTTCTCATGGTGGAGAAATTAGAATCTTTTCTGAGGTTTCTGCAGTGATTCAGTGTTCATTATTTTTCTAGCTTTTTCATGAAGATAATGTACACATTTAAAACATCCTAAAACGGCCCTGGGTGGTGTGGCTCAGTTGGTTGGAGCACTGTCTCATGCACCAAAAGGTCACGGTTTTGATTCCTGGTCAGGGTACATACCTAGGTTGCAGGTTCGATTCCCTGGTTGGGCACCTAGTCAGGACCCCTATGGGAGGCAACCAATCGACATCTCTCTCTTCTCTCTCTCTCTCTCTCTCTCTCTCTCTCTCTCTCTCTCTCTCAATTAAAAAAAAAACAGCCTAAAGCATTTAAAAGGCATATCACTTTCAATAACTGACATTTTACTAGCAAAGTTATGAGCACCTCCATCATGAAAATTCTTTCCTCTTACTTTTTAAAAATAATACTGATGATCTAATGGAAGTGATTTCCCCTTGTTTTTGTTAAGTCTTCTCTTCCAGAGGTTCCTTCATGGAAAAAAAATTAAACAAATAAGGCTGCAATTGCAAGTACAGAGCCAGGGTGTTGTCTTGGGACTGGTGTGGGGCCTCTATAACCCAGACACGCTCCACTGTGTGACTTGGAGCGGAGCACACATTGCGTATTCTGCTGGTCTGCTTCCTCTCATCCCTGATGGACACCAGATATAAGGCCTGGCTCCAAATGTCTGCTTATTCATTTGCCAACCACGAGTAACGTTGACCTTGTTGGGAACACGGCTTCAGAGTTCCAAAAAATCTTATCGGTGGTGTTTGTAACCTGATGACAAATAATAAACATCTATTTAATTCATGAAGTAGTCTGTTTCTCTAAGTATACTGATAACAGTAGGAAAGTGCATTTCAGTTCCAGGGTGAAACTCACAAGACATTGCCCTAAGCCTCCAGAAAGTTCTTCTAAGAGATATTAATGATAATGACCATGTTGGTGATGATGATGATGATAAAAGTAGCCATTTATTTAGTACTTACACTGCACTATCAACTTTGTGAAACAAAACTCTCACAACACACTGGGATCCTAACTGTAAGGCAAAGGGAGCTCAGAGAAGGTAAATGATGAATAAAGGGCAGCCAGTCTCCTCCCAGAGGCTGGAAAAAGTCTCTGTGAGCAACTGATTCCTCCCCTTCAGTCTGGAGGCCAGGCAGGGTGGGATTGCTTGGTGGTGTTCATTTTCTCTTTCTGAATGTACTTGTGGATGAAAAAAAGGGCTTTTATAGAAAATAATTCAAAGCATGATCTGATCATAAATCCCCAAATGGGCAGGTCATGGTAGTCCTGCCCCAGGCCTATGACTTCTTTAGTGAAAGATTTGAAGCAGCCCTGGCCATTGTTCGTCAGAAGTAATGCCTATTGATGGTGTTAACCCTAAAGGGAGCACACAATCTTGCTCACCATTCTGTGATACAGTTCCCGCCTTGCTTCTCCTGCCTCCTTAATTTCAAATGTATAAAAGAAGCTGCAAAAAGTGTTATTCTCCAGAGCATTTGAGATCTTGCTCCCGGGCACATGTCACCAGTTTGTCTCAAATAAACTCATACACATTTCTTATGTGGGCATATCTGTCAAGTCCCAGCCAGCTGTCACGCTCTGGGGGCATCTTCTACTTCCTTGCCTCCCAAATACCTAGCTTGGTTTGAAAAGAGTCGGCACATACACGTAGAGTCTTGGATTATTGATTTCTAAGTGGGCAGTCCTGGGCATTGGTCTGGTCAGGCAGAAACAGAGCCCACAGGGGCAGAAGCGTCTGAGTCTTTACTGACGGCAGTGTTTGCTACTTTCCCCCACAGCAGCTGTGAACACAGTTCTTGTTAGCAGCCACAGCTTCTATTTTAAGCACCTCAAAGGGCCTCCTGGTTGCTGAGGATTATTCTAACTCCCGCTTAATAGTGCCTTAGTGTTCCTGAGCCTGCATTTGGGACGCACGCAGTTTTTTGTTTCTGTTTTCCTCTCTGTCTGCTCTCAGGTCCGCCTCCTTCTCTCTTCTGTTTCTTAAAAAGGTCGCCAAGAAAAAGGCTCTGTTAGGAAGCGCTTTGCCCGTGGCTTCCTGGTTTTCATGTGACTTTGAACATTCTGTTCTTTGAAGGCAGTAGTAAAACTTGGGTACTGAGGAGATTCGGCATTAATTAGGTAGTTTTATATTTGTGAATAAAACTGGTAGGAGATCACAGCCAACCTGAATAAAACGACCTCTTCTTAGCTTCGCACCATAATAAAGGTTAAAAAAGAAAGAAACAGTCCACATAGGAATGATCTAAAAGTTTAATCCAGATGAAACTTTTCACACTTTTATTTTGCCCCAGAATAGTAGCTCATAAAGATCGTCATCTTGGTTTAGAGGATTTTCCCGGAGTCACTTACATGTATTCAAGGCCTCATTCTGAGCAGGGTCTGTGCTAAGCCCTGGCCCATTTTTAACGCACCTCTGAAGACTCTGAGCATAAGCTGAGACTCTGCTCCAATTTAAGGTGTCAAATTAGAGATATTACAAAACAGGGGCCTGGAATTGTTAAAAGTTAATAAGCAATCGTGTTTTATTACTGCTTTTACATTTATTTATTGTTGATTTAGGCTAATCTCATTAATGTGGAAAAATATAAGATGTAAAGGTTGACACCCCCCCCTCCCCCACCACCCCACCAAGAACTTCCTGTGTGAATTGTGCAGCCTGATTAAAAATATTACATGTTGGCACTAAAATTATGGGCCTCTCCTTTTACCACCCACAGTGTCTGGGGAAAGTAGGGAGGAATAAAGAGAAGCTATTTAGAATCAAGGAGTTGTTTCTACTATCCTGGGGCTCTGGAAACACAAAGTCATGGATTTGTAGGAGGAAAGAAAATATGATGGACACATGAATAGGACGGTTAGCTTGGTGGAGAGTAAAGGATGTGGGTTGTGTGAGTGGTTCATTACTTGCCTCACTTGATTGAGCTTTTGGAAAACTTGAGAAATTCCAAGTTGTTTTTCTAGCCTGTTCAGATGAAAAAGGGGGGCCACATATGAAACCTGCCAAGCTCAGGAAAGGCCCACACGGCAGGCATTACAAACCCAGAGACCAACGTAACCACATACAACGCTAACTAAAACAGCGCTGGTGGGTACTTATGTCCTAGGTCTGGAGCTTCCTTGACAAAGGTCATTCTTTACCTTTGAAATTGTCTATTGTCTTTGTGTATCTAAGATAACATACCTTTGAAAGGTCAGAGTAATTTTTCTTTTCCTGACCCCTTGAAGACACAACCACCTGCTCAAGAGTACAGACCACATTGTTATTTTGTTCCCCTGCACATCTCTATGTGCTGTAAATGTTAACTAGTCTGTGGCCACCGATGTAAAAGAAGTATGTGTCTCTCCATTTTACTTTTTATCCAACCTCAGCGACTTCCCCTCTGCTTTCTCCCGCCTCCCTAATGTACCATCAGCGGATTTCAGTAACCCTCCTTATGGTTCCTCCTTTGATTCTAATGTATGAATAATGAGCTGCAAAAGCCGCTCTTCTCCAGAGCCTTTTCTCAATCCACTGAGATTTTGCTTCCTGGCAGTTGTCATCAGTTCGGCTCACAGAGACTCTTACAGGACTTTTCTTAGGCTGGATGCTCTCTCGTTGACACCTGAGAGCTGATTACTTTTTGAATCTGGACGAGTCACTGTACATTTCCGTAAAGAATCTTTGAGAAATGGTGGAGGAAGATTTTTTTTTTAAATTATGTTTTTATTGATTTCAGAGAGAGGAAAGGAGAGGGATAGAAAGACAGAAACATCAATAGTGAGAGAGAATCATTGATCTGCTACCTCTTGCACACCCCATACTGGGGATCGAGCCTGAAACCCAGGCATGTGCCCTGACCAGTAATTGAACCATGACCTCCTGGTTCATGAGTTGAAGCTCAATGAGTGAGCCACACCAGCAGGGTGAGAAAGATTTTTTTTTAAATATTTTTTTTAAATTGATTTCAGAGAGGAAGAGAGAGGGAGAAGGAGATAGAAACATCAATGATGAGAGAAAATCATTGATCGGCTGCCTCTTGCACGCCCCATACTGGGGATCAAGCCCTCAACCCAGGCATGTGCCCTCGACTGGAATCGAATCTGGGACCCTTTAGTCCACAGGCCGATGCTCTATCCACTGAGCCAAACCAGCTAGCAGTGGTTCTCAACCTTGGCTGCACAGTAGAATCACCTGGGAATCTTTTTAAAACCCTGATTTCTGGGCCTCATCCTCCAGAAATTCTGTTTCTTTGTTACTAATGCTGTGGCCTCACCCCATAGCAAAGAAACGGAATTTTATTGAGCACGATAGCAGGTGAGGTGCATGCCCCATTCCTTAGTTCACCTGCAGAGGACGGCTCCTGTGCGCACTGGAAACTTCCCACCTTACGTATTTACATCTCTTGGCTTCCCTTCCTGCAACCAAAAGAGTTTGTGCAGCTCATGTAAAGGCTGCAGGAAGTGCTGGAAATTAATGCTCCTGAGGCCACCCTTAAGCAGTGAAGGGTGAGAGTCAGTGGATAAATATTCTAGCTTTGCCACCTTGGTGGGATAATTCTGAAGGATGCTTCTCAGAGGGTCCTCAAGGGGGATTGAGCACCTGCTGCCCACAGTGGCAATCAGCTGATTGATGCACGCTTTATTGTTATTCCTTCTTCCCTTGCCTTGCTTTCCCCACTTGTGTTTCATGAGACCATCTTTCCAATAAGCTACCTAACCCAGGGTTGCCTCAGTTTGCTTTTAGAGAAAGCCAGAGGCAGACAAGCACATATTGTGATTACACCATGTGGAGAGCGGCTACAGTGTTTGGACAGGCTCAAGCCTCGGACTAATGAGAGGGCACAGTCCTCTCATTGCCATGTGCAAGTCCCGGCTTGGAGGGCAGAGTCCTCCCAGCACAATTATAGCCAACAGCTGTAGTTGTAAGCTTGAACCTATGGTCTGAACATGAGGCCCTACGTGTCTGAATGATGTGGGCTTGATAGAGTTCAGGTGCATGTAACTGAGTAGGATTGAAACCCACGAGAAGGTTGTAAACATCTTGACCATGCCCTTACCTTGTCTCGTGGAATCTGGCTATAAAATACACAGCGAGTAGTTCATGGCGCTGTCTCTCCATCTGGGAGCAGTGTCCCATGCAGACCCAGCTTTTATTCTCTTGTCTGTCTTTTCTCCATCCTTCACCGCCCCCTCTCAGGGTCACTGAACCTGGCTGAGCTGGCACATAAGACACCCTGGGGCTGAGTATTCCATGGCCGTGCCGGCTTGCCATAACACCAGAGAAATTCTCAAGGATCTAGTAATGGAGACAGAGAAGGGACTAAGCAAAAATGCACCACCAGCAGTATGTACCCATGTACTTTGAATGGTACAAAAATAACAGAGAAAGGACAGATGGTTTCGCTGTGGGATAAATAGAACCATGGAGGAAGCAGGACAAAGTCAGGACTTGAGGAATGACTTGGAATTTAATTATTTTCCTGTGGGGTTGGGAGGATGGCATTGAATTTGTGGTCTGGGGCTGAAGGGGCCTGGAGAGGAAAGGAAAGGGAAGGAAACCAGCATTTACTGAGTGTAGGTCCAGCCTACAGGGACACAGTGATCAGGAGCACAGTCTGTACACACACAATCACATTTAATCCCCCAAATAACCACATGAGCAAGGTATCTGCCATAGTCAGCTTGGCTGCTATAACCAAGTACCATAGACTCGCTGGCTTATAAACAACAGGAACGTGTTTCTCATGGTTCTAGAGCAGCAGTTCTTAACCTGTGGGTCGCGACCCCTTTGGGGGTCGAACGACCCTTTCACAGGGGTCGCCTAAGACCATCGGAAAACACATATATAATTACATATTGTTTTTGTGATTAATCACTATGCTTTAATTATGTTCAATTTGTAACAATAAAATTGGGGGTCACCACAATATGAGGAACTGTATTAAAGAGTCGCGTCATTAGGAAGGTTGAGAACCACTGTTCTAGAGGCTGGCGGTCAGAGATCAGGGTACCAGCATGGCAGGGTTCTGGTGAGGTTGTTTTCCAGGATGCAGACTGCTGAGTTTTTGTATCCTTACTTGGTGGGGAAAAAAGCTAGCTGTCTCTCTGGCCTCTTCTAATAAGGGCATTAGTGCCACTTATGAGGGCTCCACCTATGATCTAAATATCTCTCACAGGTTTAAGGCTTCAACATATGAATTTTGAAGGGACACAGATATTCGGTTCATTGCAGTGTTATATATACTAGAGGCCCGGTGCACGAAATTCATGCACAGGTAGGGTCCCTAGGCCTGGCTGGTGATCAGGGCCAATCAGGGCCTTCCGGCTGCCAGCTGGAGCCTCCCTTCCCTGGCTGCTGGCTGCCTGCTGCTGGCCGGGGCCTTCTTCATTCTGTGCCACCTCCTGGTGGTCATCACACATCATAGTGAGCAATCAAACTCCTGGTTTCCAGTCGAACTCCTGAGGGGACAATTTGCATATTAGGCTTTTATATATATATACTAGAGGCCTGGTGCACAAAAATGTGTGCACTCGGGGGGGTGGGAGGGGGTCCCTCAGCCCAGCCTGTGCCCTCTTGCAGTCTGGGACCCCTCAGGGGATGACCACCTGCTGGCTTAGGCCCGCTCCCCTGGAGATTGGGCCTAAGATGGCAATCAGACATCCCCTGGCAGCCAGGCAGCCCTTGGGGGATGTCCACTTGCCAGCGGGGAGCAGGCCTAAACTGTAGTCAGACATCCTTAGCGCTGCTGAGGAGGCAGGAGAGGCTCCCACCACCACCGCTGTACTGGCAGCCATCAGCCTGGCTTGTGGCTGAGGAGAGCTCCTCCCATGTGAGAGCGCCCTGACCACCAGAGGGCAGCTCCTGCATTGAGCGTCTGCCCCCTGGTGGTCAGTGTGTGTCATAGTGACCAGTCATTCCCAGTCCTTCTGCTGTTAGGGTCAGTTTGCATATTACACTTTTATTATATAGGATAGAGGCCTGGTGCATGGGTGGGGGCTGGCTGGTTTGCCCTGAAGGGTGTCCTGGATCAGGGTGGGGGTCCCCACTGGGGTGCCTGGCCAGCCTGGATGAGGGGATGATGGCTGTTTGCAGCTGGTCACACCCCTTCAGGGTGGGGGTCCCCACTGGGGTGCCTGGCCAGTCTGGGTGAGGGGCTGAGGGCCGTTTTCAGGCTGGCGGGTGACTGAAGCTCCCAACCTCTCCTTTTTTTCTTTTTAATTCTGGGATTTATTTACCTTCTATGGCTGTCACTGGAGCTGAGAGCTGGCTTTAGCTCTGAGGCTCGGCTCCAGCTCTGAGACCTCAGCTGCTGAAAGCAGGTATCTGGGCTTTGTTTAGCTTCTATAATTGAAAAATTGTTGCCATCACTGCTGCTGTAAGCTCTGAGGCCGAAGCTGGCTGAAAGCAGGCATCTGGAGCTTGTTTAGCTTCTATAATTGCAACATTGTTTCTTAGAGTGCAGCTCAGAGGCCGGCAGTGGCAGGCGGGGAACGTTGGCTTCCTCCATCACTGGAGCAAGCAAGCCTCCTGTTTGCTTCAGCTGCCTGGCTGCCGGCTGCCATCTTGGTTGGCAGTTAATTTGCATATTGCCCTGATTAGCCAATGGGAAGGGTAGCGAAGTTACGGTTAATTACCATGTTTGTCTATTATTAGATAGGACTAGCAGCTCAATGTACAAAAATTCGTGCAAGAGTAGGCCTTCCTTTCCCCAGTTGCAGGCATTGGCTTCCCTCTGGCACCCAGACCCAGGCTGCTTCCCTCCTCCAGCCGCCCGCAGGCACCCGGGACCCTGGCTGCCTTTCCTCCAATCTCGGCTGCATCAGGAAGGACGTCTGGGATGACGTCTGGTCTAATTAGCATGTTACCCTTTTATTATTAAGATAGATAGTTTATAAAATAGAAAGCAGAGGCCCAGAGATTTAATTGATTGGTTTAAGGTGACACAGATAGTAAATAGCAGATATAGGGACCATATCTATATGAGCCAGTGCTAGAAAGTAGATTAAAATGCAGCTTATTGAAAAGTTTAATTTAATGAAACAGCATTCCATTGGACTGTAGTGCCAAAAAATGATGTTCATTATTTATCCACACTCCCATGTTCTGGCTCATTACTTGACAAAATCAAACTTGGTAGACAGTTTTAATCACAATTACTGAACAGATGAAGAGCCTAAAGATCTGGAGTTATCACTAGGTTCTAAGACACTACAATATTTTTTTTAAATGGAAAGATAGTTAATTCCCATCTTTTTTACATAATGTTAATGACACTAAAACATAAGGAAGGATGCTTTGTATCTTCATGCACCAGGCTCTTTTCTAGCTTCTTCTCCTTTTTAAAATAATTCTTTATTGTCGAAAGTATTACATATGTCCCCCTTTTCCCTCATTGATCCCTTCCAGCCTGCCCCTGCCCCCCACCCCAGGCCTTCAGCACCCTATTGTCGGTGTCCCTGGGTTATGCATATATGGTTGATTCCTTCCTGCCTACCCTCCCTCCCCAGCTTCCCTCTGAGATTCCACACTCTGTTCCATGTCTCTGGATCCACTAAGTTCATCAGTTTATTATGTTACTTAGATTCCACATATGAGTGTGATCATGTGATACTTGTCTTTCTCTGACTGACTTATTTCACTTGGCATAATACTCTCCTGCCGGCGACCAATTCCAGCATGTCATAATTTCAAGAGTTTCATCAAAAGGTTGATGAGACTTGGGGACTCAACAGGGTTGAGTCACACATGTAGTCACCTGTTGGGAATGGCTAAAGGCATTTCCCCAAACCTGAATAGGAAACTGATTGTGGCTGCCAGACAGCTAAAAGGCATCTTAATCTACATGTTATTGCCTCCTACTGGCCAAACACCTGAACAGCCGTAGGCTAATTCCCCCAAACTGAATGGTTCTGTACCCTTTAAAACAGCCGTGGGATCCGGCCCGTTTGAAATGAATAAAACTAAAGACCGTATCCTTTTATGTAATGATGTTTACTTTGAATTTATATTAGTTCACACAAACACTCCATCCATGCTTTTGTTCCGGCCCTCTGGTCCAGTTTAAGAACCCATTGTGGCCCTCGAGTCAAAAAGTTTGCCTACCCCTGCCTTAAAACCTTACCCTTTGAAGTGTATTATCTCCATCTTGCCTTAGGACAAATTGTGTTAATAAAAGCAAGGTTCCTAGACAAGGAGGTAGTCTTCAGTTCCTTTAGCTGAAGGTCCTCTGACCCCCAAAGCCTTTCAAAATTATATCTCATCTCCAGACTCTTTATTCATCTCTGGATTCCTATGTCATCTATACACAACCTTTTCCAGATTCCTGAACCCTTCTTGATGCTGGGACATGAACCCCGGCACTCTTCAGGTCCCTCCATGCTGTCTCAAAGGGTAAGAGATTCTTCTTTTTTACTGCTGCATAGTATTCCATGGCATATAAATGTACCACTGCTTTTTTAACCACTCATCTACTGATGGGCACTTGGGCTGTTTCCAAATCTTAGCTATTGTAAATTGTGCTTCTGTGAACATAGGGGTGCATACATTCTTTCTGATTGGTGTCTTGGGTTTCTTAGGATATATTCCTAGAAGTGGGATCACTGGTGGACCTACTTTCAATGACCCCTAACCTCAAATGGCAAATCCTACCTCAAGTCATAAAAGATATGATAGAATTAGCAGTTTTACTTTGAAAACATGGATGTAGTGAATTATGTCTGTTACAAACCGAAGGTCCTGTGCCTGCTGCTTTGAAAGGCCACAACTTAAAACGTCAGAGTTTGGAGTAAGGAAAGGTTTATTGATCGAGAAGGCGCCGACCGCCAAGATAAGAGGCCTAATGGAGCCTCTAATCTGCCCTGCTTGCTGGACTAGCTTAACGGTTATTAGGGCCTGGGGGAATAGGTATGCGGAAGTGCTGATGGGGCAAGTCTTAGCTGGAGGACTTTGGAACCTGGCCGTTTATGGGAAAGGGGCATCAACACTAGATCTTCCTGGACAACAGACCCTTTGCTTCTGAAAGGGTTTTAGTGTTCAAGTTCCAGTTACATACTGGGTCTTTGGTTCCATGGTTGGGGGTGGAGACTTCGGTTCTGGGTGCAGCTGGAGGCCAAAGTTCTCTCCTCTGCTCATGCTTTGGCTGCAGGACTTGCGGTTTTGGTCTGTCGTCTCTGCAAAGCAACCCAATATCTTGTTAAACAGGATAGGACCATTTTGAACAGGTTCTGCAGTTACATGTCCACTTAGCTATGCAAAAGGTTTTTTTTGTCTTTGCAGTCTCTTTAGCAAATTGACGGTAATGAGCACCACATTCATGAGAATGACCTGGGGAGATTGAAAAATACAGATTCTCGAGCCCTCCCAGGAGACTCTCTCAGTGAGTCTGAGCAGAAATGGGAATCTGTGCATTTAGTAAACACCCAAGCAATTCAGATAATTAGCTGGGTTTGGGAACCAGCGTCTAACTAATCCCTGGCATGTGTGTTCTTGTGTTAGAAAAGAGCCAGTCAAATGAAAGAAGAGTTGTTAGTCACTCGGGGAACCACTGAAAGTTTATTCCAGTGAGGACCCCTTTGAAATTGCTTGATTCCTTTCATTTGGTTCCATGTGTTCCCCCCTCCCCCCTTTTTCTGTCTTCTTCATTGCTTTTTATTTCTACATGAGCTCATTAATACAAGATCTTAAAGTACCCAACTAATTCTGGTCCAAGTTATGATTTAATCAGCTGCATCTATTGGACTTAGGTTCCAAATGTTTTCTGACTCACATACTCCTATCTCAACTATATGTATTAAAGAGGTATCCAGTGTACTCTGTGCATGCCAGCGCGATGGCAGATGATCGTAAACAAAGATCTAGTAAGGCCTTTTCTCAAGAAGTTCAGGGACTTTCTTTGTTAGATTAGCTATTTTCTAATTATACCATATTATTACCTTAAACAAAACCATATCATTGGAGATTTACTATGGTTTTTGTTGTTTATCACCCCAGCTCTGGTGACACACATTCACTGGTAAGGCTCTGACTGAATCAGGGGTGGTTGCCTCAGTTCTGTGCCTTGTGGCTGCCTTTCCACCAGCACAGCTCCAGCAAAGGTGGTAGAACCGTGATTGAGCACATTTCTGGGTTCCTGTGAATTTATGCCGTATTTCAATGGAAATAAACCCAATAGCCACTGTCAAAATAGATGACATTGCTGTGCGGCCAATGAAGAGATAATTTGGGCAGTTACATAGGAAATGTAATTCCTTGGTTAAAAAAGATATGTAAACTCAAGAACAGGGATCTTTCTTTTTACAGAAAGTCATTATCTATTATCCCTGGATGGTAACAAAAAAAAAAAAATTGATCATAGATTCTAGAATTGGCTTCAGGTGTGTTAGAAAAAGTAAAGGAATCAGAAGCAAAGGGAAATGGATTCTGTTTTTTTTTTCCTTATCTTCACAATTGATTAAATTGCACCTCATAAAAATTAAGAGTAATTGGGGAGGAGGTCACAGTAAACTGGAGAGCTGTATAGCAAAAATTGACTTACCTGGAATCCAAAAATAACCCTCTCAGAAGACACTCTGCCCAAAGTACCTTGTTTGGTTTAACACAACATGAATCTCCATTCCCTGTCATACAGCCAGCCTCCTGCCTGCTTACCTCTTCAGCATTTCTCAGTGCTTTTTTTAAAAAATGTTTTTATTGATACTTTTTTTTAGAGAGAGCGGAAAGGAAAGAGAGGAAGAGAGAAACATCAATGTGAATTTCTCAGTGCTTTGAACCCTGCTCAGTTTAATTTTTTTTTTACCTTTTAAGTTAAATTGATTGGGATGACATTGGTTAATAACATGTAAGTTTGAAGTGTATGATTCTAAAATACATCATCTGCATATAGACCCATAGTCTAGTCTCCCTCCGTTATCACATATTTGACCCCTTTACCCTCTTCATCCTTCCTCCAACCCCCTTCCCCTCTGGTCACCACCATTCTGTTGTCTTCGTCTAAGAATTTGTTTGTTTTATTTGTCCATTAGTTGCTTTCCATTTTATATCCCATATATGAGTGAAATCATGTTTTTTGTGTGTGCTTTTCTAACTTATTTTCTTTAGCATGATACTCTCAAGATCCATCTGTCCATGTTGATGCAAATGGCAGTATACTATCCTTTCTATGGCTGAGTAGTACCCCATTGTACATATGTACCACATCTTTTGTTTCGAGATGAGAACTAGAAGTCAATTTGTGCTGTGGGCTTCAAAATAATTAGTGCAAACTGCTCTTTGACTTGTTATCCATTTGTTCCTTCTTTCACTCATTTCTCAAATCATTTACCAAACATTTGTTGAGTATTTATCTCAAGTTATAGAGATAAGTAACAAACTATTTGTGCTCAGGAAGCTCAAAGTCCTGGAGAAGTTGGACATGTACATCAGCAGTTCATTAGGTGTGAAAGTGCATGCCCTAATCTCTGACACATAATAAGTCCTTAATGCATATTTGTTCATGTCTCCGAAACCTCTTTTCTCTGTATTCTTTCCAAAGTGAGGTCACTATAACCGGCAGCCCACATGGTTTGTGAGTTCATGTCCATAGAGACATCTCTCTAAGAGAGTTTGGAAACTCAGAAAGGAGACGTGGTGGGACTAAGGGAAAAGTAACAGCACAGACTATGAATTTAGCATAAAAAATGATTAACTGGCCAGCTGACTGTGATCAGTAAACTAGAGTCACCAGAGAACCTCAGCTGCAGGTGAACTGTGGCATGGGTGTAGGGACAGTGAGTTGTTAGAGGGTGGATTACACGGGAAGCAGGCAGGAGTGCTTTCAGACCACAGGTCCGTGAGTGAAATTTGAGCCAATTACAAGAAAATCTTACCTTCAAACAAGCCTTTTGGCTGACTATGTCAATTGGGACATGGAGGCGTAAAATGTAGAGGACTCATTTACTGGTATTTCAAAATCAAGCCCAAAATAATGGTAATGCTGCTCTTTTAACTTTTCCTTTGATGTCAGTTCTTAACTTGCATTTAAAAAAATGTTTAGATGTACCACAGTTTTTAGTCCACTCATCTGCTGATGGGCACTTAGGCTGTTTCCAAATCTTAGCTATGGTAAATTGTGCTGCTATGAACATAGGGGTGCATATATCCTTTCTGATTGGTGTTTCTGGTTTCTTGGGATATATTCCTAGAAGTGGAATCACAGGGTCAAATGGGAGTTCCATTTTTAACTTTTTGAGGAAACTCCATATTGTCTTCCACAGTGACTGCATTCCCACCAGCAGTGCACGAGGATACCTTTTTCTCCACATCCTCTCCAGCACTTGTCGTTTGTTGATTTGTTGGTGATAGCCATTCTGACAGGTGTGAGATGGTACCTCATTGTTGTTTTGATTTGCATCTCTCGGATGATTAGTGACTTTGAGCATGTTTTCATATGTCTCTTGGCCTTCTGTATGTCCTCTTTCGAAAAGTGTCAATTTAGGTCCTTTGCCCATTTTTTGATTGGATCGTTTATCTTCCTTTTGTTAAGTTGTATGAGTTCTCTGTAAATTTTGAAAATTAAACCCTTATCTGAAATATCATTGGAAAATATGTTCTCCCATGCAGTGGGCTTTTTTATTGTTTTGTTGATGGTTTCTTTTCTGTGCAGAAGCTTTTTATTTTGATGTAGTCCCATGGAATACTATGCCGCTATAAAAAAGAAGGAACTTTTACCATTTGCAACAGCATGGATGGAACTGGAGAGCATTATGCTAAGCGAAATAAGCCAGTCAGAGAAAGATAAATATCACATGATCTCACTCATATGTGAGATATAATGATCAACATAATTTGATGAACAAGAATAGACCCAGAGGCAAATGGCAGGGGAGAGGGGGGTTAGAGAGCAACCAAAGGACTTGCATGCATGCATATTAGCATAACCAATGGACACAGACACTGGGGCGGTGGGGGCTTGCCTGGGGTGGGAATGGCTGGGGTGCAAGGGTCAAGCAGGGAAAAAGGAGACATATGTAAAACTTTAGACCAGGGGTGGGCAAACTTTCTGACTTGAGGGCCACAATGGGTTCTTAAACTGGACCGGAGGGCCGGAACAAAAGCATGGATGGAGTGTTTGTGTGAACTAATATAAATTCAAAGTAAACATCATTACATGAAAGGGTACGGTTTTTTTTTTTTTTTTTTTAGTTTTATTCATTTCAAACGGCCCACGGGCCATAGTTTGCCCACGGCTGCTTTAGACCATAAAAAAAAGAAATGTTTAGGTAGGCCCGAGCTGGATGTCTAAGGAATGTATTACCTTTGGTTTTTTTCTTCTTCTCTGTTTTTATTTTTTTAAAAACTCAGACGAAGAAAATTCATTTTGCAACATATTTTTAACTTCTCAAGTACTAGTTAACTTGGATTGTTTGAAGAACAATCTAAGAATTAATGACTAAATCCAGTAAAATTTGGGTATGCAATGCTAAGTTACTTTGGACATGTCGCTGTGCTTCGTTGGGCTTTGATTCAAACACTGACTAAAATAAAGGATTAGGTTAGATGATCCCCAAGTTTCTTCCAGCTTTAATCTTCTGCTTGAAAGAATGCTGCAGTCAGTATGGATATTGTGAGCAATAATATCCGTCATTCTTAAAGTGACAGTCAGAAACTGCGCCGCTCGGGATGCAGGCTGATCCCATCTATTAGCATAATAGGCACCAGGCGTGTTTCATTAAGAGCTCAACAATATCTGTGGTGCCTGAAATTTCCACTATGGACCTTGCCTTCATTCATGAGGATGGGGAAACGCAAATGGACGACCCCCGTTCAGGAGGGAAATGTAAAAGGGGAAAGTTGGGGATGGGGTGGAGGAATGACCTGGGTAAACAGAGGAGGGCAATGTTTTATTTAAAGAAGGAAACAGCTGCTCACCTCCAGCCAGTTTTTACCACGTGGGAATATGGGGTTCAGGGTTGCCAGGTTGTCTGAGTTTTCAAAGGGTGTTGGATATTCTGATTTTCTGTGCCATCTCCTATTTTCAAAAAATTGGATCAACATCGTTTGGGCCAAACATGTCTTTGACTTAAGTTGCCTAGTGGGCTGTCAGTTTGCAATGTCTATTTAGGAACAACCAGCTAAGATACGCAAGCCCCAGAGAGAGAGACCACATGCTAAGGCCATTTTTCCAAATCTCAGCATCTAGTGGAGGGGGTTTTAGATTAGTCAGTGGAGGGCCTGGGCTCTGGCGAGAGTGGACCAGTAGCTGGGCTTTAGATGCACTGACTTTATCTGCCTTTGGTCCCAGCTTATACACTGAGCTTCTCTGGAGTGGGGAGTAGGTGCTTCTTCATTAGCATGACTTCCGTGTTGTGATTCTTGGATGGAGATGTGCAGAATCCAACTGGACAATGTTTCCATTCCTGGCAGATGTGTAGCACGTTCTATGAATATTGAATCACGTGGATAAACCACTTGCGTGGGGAGTCGCTGAGATACCTGTATGGAAGTCCCTCTTGTTAAAGAGACTCCAAAGAGGTGCAGCCCATCCATCCAATTACAGGAAAATCAGTAGGAAAGTCTGTATATTTGATATTTAAAGTATTTTTAATGTTTAAGATAATTTAGTATATTAGGGTATCAGGTTAGCTTTCACATTTCAATTTAAAATGTGTCCTTGATGTTTGGTTTACATACTTTTTTGTTCAGAATTTTACTGTTTACAGATAGCATGGCCATGTTTAAAAGAATTAAGACGAATTATATTGATACACGTTCTTTTATTAGATTTTTCTAAAATTGCTTAAGTACTTGGGAAACTTGCTTAGTAGACATTTGAAGAGCTGAAAAATTTGAATATATTACTTTTGCCAATTCAGTTTAAGATATTTAAGGGAGTTAATAAGTCCTTTTACAAATGGAACCAAACCTGAATCAACATTCCCCTTAGTGACTATTGAAATTTACTAGATTGTAAGTAGAATAAGGGGATTTTAAAATTGAACACAAATGCTTAAAAAAAACTGCCTTTTGAATTTGCAGTTCTTCTAAACTTAATCTTAGTTTTTTAAAAAGGACAGAGTGGCCAGGTTATAGAAAAACCTTTTACAAGTTCAGAAGCAGTCCTTAAGGAGCTCAAAGCCTCACTCTCACCCCCGATGCCTCCCAGCCTGGTACAGCTCCTGCCTCTTAGAGCCGCTTAATTAATAATGTTTGCTGAGCAGGTTGAGAATTGAGGTTGTTACTTAAAATGGGGGGAGTGATGCCCAAAGGGAGTGTGGGAGGATGACTGAAATGGGCCGTGATTGCTTTAAGTGGTGCCTGGCAACTGTCCATGTAGCTGTTACCTAACCAGAGGAATTCTGTATAAAATAAAGGACCCATCACCTGTCATTTCAGTCAAGGGAAGTGATTTATAATTTAAGGGAGTTACTTCAAGCATCAGCAGGGTTCCTTGACTTCTAGGACAACCCTTTCTTCTTGTGACTTGGACACAGGATTTGAATCGCCCTGGGGGATGGGGGGTGGGTTGGAAGGCTGTGACCTCTTTCCTGTAAAGAGTCCTGTTGCATGGCCATAAACATCATCTGATTCACCCACCTGAGGGCTCTTCTTTTGTCTTAGTTTTCTTTAGCTTGGAACAACCCCCCCCCCTTTTTTTTGTCTTTCACAACATTAACATTTTTGAAGAGCCCAGACTCTTGCCTCCACCCCCCATTCATTGTTAAAAAATTACCTAATAATCCTTGCCAGGTGATTGTCAGTCTTTATTTAAACACCTTTAGTGAAACTGTTAGCCTGGCTCTGGAGCCAGTCTGCTGAGTTCTAATCTCACCTCTCTCCTATGACCTTGGACAACCAAAGGTCAGTAGTACCCATTACTACTGTTAGAAAAGGCAACATTGATAATGTGAACTGTATATATTCAAATTTTTCTAATTTTGCCAATAATATCCTTTAGAACAGTTATAAGCTATTTTGTGCCCAGCCAAGGTGGCTCAGTGGTTGAGTATTAACCCATGAAGCAAGAGGTCCCTGGTTCAATTCCCGGTCAGGGTTAGGGTAGGGTTTAATATAGTCTGTAGTCAATTCAGTTGGTGTAATTTTCTTTAGCCCAGAACAATTTCTCTTCTTTTTTACCCTTGACACTGGCATTTTTGAAGAGCCCAGATCAGAGGTTTTGCAAAGCATTCCTCAGTTTGGTTGTATGTGAATGTGACTATTTGATTTTTGACAGTTCTAAATTCTGAGTTCTTCCTTTTAATTGGCTAAAAAATTTTGTTGTCATTTCTACCCATTGGTGCTAGTTTTAATTCTTGGAAGAGAATAAAAGTATTCTACATAGCAATTATTTGCTGAAAAACAACGAATGACTGTTAGTGAGCTTTTAATCAGAAAAAGAAAAAATCCAATAATGGTTTCTTGGTGTCTGGGAACACCAGGAGATGGTGCTCATCTGAGCCAAAGTACCCTCTGTTCAGGTATTCATTCCAGCAAGCCATGATGTTAAACAAAAAAGGTTGTAGCACTTGGCATCCGTTAATTTTCTTCTAGTTGAGACAGAGCTTAGCTTTGCTTGGAAAAAGGGGAGAGGTGTGTGTGCTGCAGAATAGTGGTGAACAAAATGTGTAATTCTTGCAACTACTAATCGTGCCAGGAAGGTTTTTTTTTTTTTTTTTTTTTAAAGGTTTCAGCTTTTGTTTTGTTTTTAAGAGAAAAACCATACTACTCATGTGAAGTCTCATTGGAGTCAAACATTATACATTCAGGTTTACATTTATTGTGCACACTATTGGCAAGCAAACCGCTTAGTGATTCATACTAGTGGGAATGTATCTAAAGATACAACTGACTAAACGTTCTTGATAAAAACAATGTGCCTCAGGAACTGGGAATGAATCAAGTTAGTAAGCAGTTACCGACTGCTCTGAGCAAAAGCCCTCAGAAAATTTCACCTAAAAGTTGAAAATAAGTCTTGACTACTAGAATGAAGTGAAGGGCAAATGAATGCAAAAGACTTAAACACCTGCTTATTAGAAAAGGTGTCACCAAGCAGAAGGCGGTGATGTCCGAGTGAACTGTGAGGAGCGTGGTTGTTAGTGGGGCGCAGAGGAGGGGCAGTGACGTGAAGTCCAGCCGTGCCTGAGCTCTGAGGAGGTCTGTTTAACCTCTTTCCACATCTATGAAAACGGGAGCCCTGCAGTTAATGCCGTCTAACATTCCTTCCAGCATGGGCACCTTTTAATTCCACGTTTCTCTGAGAAGGCTTGATGGAGAAGGTATTTGGCATGGGTAAGATCTGGGTGGGGTAGGAAGACTTGTCGCAGTTTAAAATAGTTGACCCACCAACTCTGGACTCTTTTTAAATAAATGACATCAAAATAAAAAAATAAATAAATGACATCACCTGCACCACCTCCACCACTAGCTTTTCACCACTGACTGCCTGTGGGGTTCTGTCTTGGGGATAAGAAGCAATGTTTAATTTATGTACCATGTGACGGCAGGAAGAATGATTTAAATCAGTCTCAGGGCTTTCATTGTGCTCTGCAGTGGGCGAGCTCTAGATTCTACTCATCTGCACTTTACTTTGTACAGATCTTGTCTCCTGAATCATAAACTGGACCCCTGACATGGCCTCACCCAGGTCTCTTTGCTGGTAGCCCTCTCTGGGTTAGCAGAAGCCCCATTTCCTTAGTAGTTTGACACTGGATAACTAGTTGATAGCGTTTCACCAAATAGCCACCAAACACAGTTTCCTCACATTCCCAGTGAAACGGGATTTTTGGATTGGAACCTGGATTCTTTGTCCACCAGAATCAAAGAATGAATCCATGGACAAAAGGTGGTATAGCAAAGGTGGAAATTTATTAAAGAGTAAGTACAGACTCCCACGTGGGGAGGGGGAAAGGGTCCCACTGAGTTCCCTTTCCCTATGGCTTACAAAGGCTGCAGATCCTGGTGCCTTGATATCCCCTCTGATTGGTCACTATTCCCTTAGACTGGTTCCTATAGTGACTCCTGAGCTCAAAGGTGGAACCTCACATGGGACATGTGAAGTTCTCCGCCCTCCCTTCCTTATTGCTTTCCTATTCCCTTTGGGCTTTCTCCTTCTTCTGGATGAAGGGCTTCCTTCTCTTTATTTTGTAAATATAAACCTTTTGCTGTTCCCAGCTCCCTCATTCTATGGAAATATACCTGTTGCAGCTTTTCAGCTTCCCTATTCTATGGAAATATACCTTCTGCTGCTCTGCTGCCCTGTGCTTCTTTCATGGTCCCCTTAATTTCCAAAAATATGTCTTTTTCACCCCCAAAATTCCCATTTCACTACCACCCGGGTTGTCACCCTTTTCTGGATTACAAACCCCTGTAAAAGAATCTGTTGAAAGCTGTGAAATCTCACGACAGGAAAAATAAAAGTATATATATGTGCTATGATCATAATTTGTATAAAATTCTAGGGCCTTATTATAAACTCTTACTGCAAACAGCCCATGAAATTAAATTTTTGTTTCTGTTAAGTTGATATAAAAAAATAATGAAATTGCCTTAATATATGATTTCTTTTTTTTAGCAACCCCCCAGCCGTCCCCTCCTCCCCCCTTCAGATGGACAGTGGTTGTCTCACTGGAATTCCTTTTGGGCTGAATTCCAGGTTTTCACTTACCCAGTACACCAACATGCTTTTGAGAATTCAGCTGCAGAAGTATAAGATCCATGTTACTGAAACAGTCTGTCTCCTATTCTGTTTGATAGCCTTTCTGCCATCTGTTTTTCTGTTCTTTTGCTGTCATGTTTGTAGTTGCTATTTTCGTTTGCACAGTTTTCCTCTGTCAGATGCGCTCCAATCCAGGTAGAATCCTGATCTACCTGTCTTTGCTCCTCCCTAAGGAGTCTCCCCTGGGTGTGGCCACATGCATGAGGCTGCCCTGTGGTCTGTCCTGGAGGTCATGTGTTGGTCAATTTCTTTTTGGACAACAGGTAACAAGATCCTCCTATTTGAGTCGTAAAATTTTTATACAGTCCTCCAACTACCATGTATAACTTTGCTTTTTTTGCTGATGAGAAACCAAATTGGATTATTCATTCATGAATATAAGTCAAGATTATTTTTCTTGGCTTCTTTCCTGCCATTCCCAGTTACCATTTTCTCTTACTTACACAAGTAGCAACTCAAGTCCGCCCTCAGTCTTCCAGTTTAGCCAAAGGCAAAGTGTGGGCTTGGCACCCCCTTTGCTGTCCAGAGGGATCTGTTCTGACTGAGAGCTGGCGGGGGCTCTGACGTTGAGAAGCCGAATTGAATCATCCAGGAGCTTGAAACTTCCTGCATCCTGAGCCCATTTCATCTGGGTGGATGCTTTGGGGCTTGTTTACCTTCCTTTTCTTGTGCTTTCCCCTGGGCTGTCAGCACTCTTGACTATTTATACGGATACTCCCAGGCAGTTTGGCGGAGTTCAATGTCTTCCTCTTCCATAGTCCAGCCATTAAAAAGGTGGCGCCCACGTCTGTGAAGCTTCATTTGAGAGTCCATTCCATCCAGCAGCGACAAGTTTTGACTCAGCATTTGGGTGTCTGTTTACAGTGTGGTACGAACTTTACCCCAAGTTCTAAGCTCAAAGAGCAGAAATCCCGGCACCTCAGAAATGGAGGGACCGAGGACAGCACAGGCCCTAAGCTTTTTACGTTGCTGACAAAGGATTTGAAGCCTAGAGTTGTTGAAATAACAAAACTAAATTTGCAAATGGAAAGCAGTTTCCAAAAAATGATGTAGTTTTCATTGGCATTTTATTTTTTAGCTCCAAATTAAAACATATGAGTCTTGTGGGAAAATAACCACATTCAACAGTTGTTTTCCAGGAAGAACAACTTTGGGAATTAAAGTGATTTAAAATGTATTTATTGTGACATCAGGTGCCAAATGGAAACTCCCAAAAAGTCTCACAGAAGTTGCTAAGTGACTTGTGATGGTTTACAGGGGTACCTCTTGCTTCCCCAAGCTTGAATCTGGGAAGGGGCCATAGCCACAGGGCATCAGAAACCCCTTCAGCCCCAGCCCACAGGAACCAGTGGGGTCACAACATCTCTGGTCCTCTGGCAGGCTTCCCGGAGGCCCCGCGCTGGCAGCTGCCAGTGTTTTACTGCCCCAATGTGAACTGTTTAACACTGTCGCCCAAGTGGGCTGTTGCTACTTCTGCTTGTGCTGCTGGGCTCAGCGTTTTCCTTCAGAAATGCAGAACTTGCCAGTTGTTAATGGCCCCATATAAAAGTATATGTGTTATTTCTTTGCTATTTTTTTCTCTCCTAGGTTCTTGATGAAGTCAGAGTATGACTGAATGGCATTGATCAGGGTAAACTCAAGATAGCATTTTTCACTGGCCGCTGCAGTGGCAGGTCTCCCATGCCAGGGAACCCCTTCTCTGGGGTCAGTGACTTGCTTCACTGCTCCCAGCCTGCTTCCTCCACATGCCCCTTCCTGAGAGAGGGCAGGTGAGTAGCCAGTAGCTTGATACACGAGGCCCTTGGTGCCTGTTTTTTGGGTCCTCTGGCATCATATCCCAGAGCAATTGCACACACTTGCACCTACCCTTTTGCTTCAGCTCTAGTCAATCCTTGTTTGTGGTTTCCATATTTGCAAATTTGCCTGCTTTATACAAGTTACTGGTAACCCCCAAACTAACACTGGGGGTGCCTGGGTGGTCACGGTGGCATGGGCCCGTGCAGAGTGGTGAGTTCCCCATGTGTTCCCAGGTGACACTCTGCCTGCTTGTCTCAGCTCTCATACTGTAAACAAGTTATTTGGTGCCATGTTTTCTGCATTTTGTTGATGATTTCACTGTTTAAAATGGCCCTTATGTGTGGTGCTGACATGCTGTCTAATGATCTCAAGTGCAAGAGGACTGAGATGTTCAATGTTCATGAGTCAATACTACAGTTTAAATAATGTGTCTCTAAACAGAAACACAGATCAAAAGAGGTTAAGTATTGAGTGACTGATGAAAATGTGACCAGAGGGTTGCAGGAGCCTAACCCTGTATTTCCCCTCTCGAGCAATAAATGGTTCAGTCACTTTTAATTCAGTGTTTGCTGAGACTTGACAGAACACAACTGATGCAAATGAGGATGATGCTATGTATGTGAATACTCGCAATTCTTTAAATAATGATATGCCGAGTACCAACTTGTCGCCTGCCTGAGGCTGTCCTCTGTCATCTCTGGCAGCTTTCCTCCAGCTCCTCAATCTGCCACCCCTTTATTATTCAAGACATAATTCATTAATCCATCTACCCCTCAACTGCTTCACCCACAACTCATTGTGTATATTCACATCAGTTATTTTTATATGAAATTGGAGGATCATTTCAAGGGGAAGCGGAATCTCACAAGTACAGGTGGAGCTGGAGGGAGGGGCATGATGCTTTGGTGGGGAGGCAGGTCTCATGGGGAGGAGAGAGACAGGTTGACAGATAGGTGTCTTCTCCTCCTCCTTTCTGGGAACATTCCCCCACACTCCCATAGTTTATTCTGGCTCTTTGGGGATGGCTCTGGTTTGGGGAAATGTGAATGATTTAAGATGGAAATACTTGAGGACAAAATATGAAATAGAAATATTTATAGAAAAACTCACAGCAACAGATAACTGGCTGGGAGTTTCCAAGTGAGCAGAACAGACAGGGAAGCCTTGAGAACACAGACATAAGTGGGTTCACAGGGAGTGACCCGGTGCCCACCCTCCTGCCCAAGTTCCAGGTGACAGTTTTCATTTGCATAGTTTGAACAGTCTGATTCAAGGATATGGGGAAGGGCACTGTACTCCTGCTGCCAGAGCCCACGGAGGCAGCAGGACTTCAGAGCAGAAATGACCACACTGACTGTGGAGCCGGGAGGGGTCTTAGCAGCCTCACAGAGTCACTTGCACATGCATTGTTCCGCAAGGACCATGAGGTTGGGAAAGAGGGATGTATATTCAGTCAGCAGGTGGCTGATGGGATCTGGTCTAAATGGTTGCTGGTGTGTCCAGATGCCATCGATAACAGGACTATTCCCCTCTTTCAAAATGTGCCTTCCCCTCCCTGGGCTCAGGCACAACCCCAGAGAACCACAAATTCACTGAGCTCCAGTTTCTGCCATCCTAGCAGAATGAAGAATTTAGGTAGAAAAATAACAAAGCCCTGGCACATTTCTTACACATGAAGTCATTGACATTTGTATTTACTAGGAGATTTAAAAATAGTCAAAATAATCACCCAGCAGAACTGTGTCAATGGATGTGCAGTAAAATAGAGCACGCCAGAAGTACTTGCAGGTTACACGTACTGAGGCTCCTAAGTAAACATGTAAATCTGTGGCATATTTGACACACATCATTATTTCACAAAACCTTCCATTCGTACTTTTACAGAGACCCTGTGCATCCTGGGCCAGCATGTCCAGCCTTAGCTTCTGCCCCTTTCTGCTGTCTGGCCCAATGCCTGACATTCGACAGGTAGTCAACAAACGATTCTTGAATAAGGACTAGATACAAAGATGCAAACCTAGTCACGAGATTCTGGAAAACTGACACCAGAGAACACTGTGGCCCTAAGCCAAACTATAACTGAGAGAAACTTCAGTTGTCTACCTCAAATCCATTCCCTCCTCCATGGGCCAGTGTGCCCAGGCCTAGGTGACATCCATTACTGACTAAGATGCTCAGGGCAGGTCTGTGTTCCCGCTTCCTCACCAACTTTTGAGCTCTGGTGGGCCCGTGCCCCAGTGCTGGCTCTCCTCAGACACCAGTAAGATGAGGGCTTGCATCCAGAATGTCTTCTGGGAAATCTCTCATTTTTCTGATGTGTTGAGTGAAACTCCTATTCTCACTTCTTTTTGCCTTAAATGTGTGAGCAACTGTTTCACAATCAAGAGAGAAAGTTCAAGAGAGTATGGAGACACAGGCTTCACACTGTGGAAGTGTTGGGCCAATGCTGAGAGCTGTCTGCTTCCAGACTGCTTGTTACATGAGAAAATAGCCTTCAGCAGCACCATTTACAATAGCTAAGATTTGGAAACAGCCCCAGTGCCCATCAGCAGATGAGAGGATTAAAAAACTGTGGTACATCTACACAATGAAATACTACACTGCTGTAAACAAGAAGGATCTTTTACCATTTGCAACAGCATGGATGGACCTGGAGAGCATTATGCTAAGAGAAATAAGCCAGTAAAGAAAGATAAATATCTCATGATCTCACTCATTTGTGGAATATAATGAACAACATAAACTGATGAACAAAAATAGAGCCAGAGGAAAACAAATATTTTAAAATATAATAGAAGTAACCCTGTTTTTTGCAGATTTTTAATATTTTCTACAACTTTTGTGATATCATCCTATGTTAGTACAGTTTTGGTAATATTATTATACTTAAAATATTTCTTTCTTGAGGTATTAATGTTTATTGCATGTAACATTATTATATTTAAAATTTTTTTTCTTAAAGTTAAAAAAAGAAAAAATATATATGCATAATAAACATTTTAAAAAAAGAACAAAAAAAAAGAAACGACATGGAATTCACTGAAAAGGAGCAGTAAACTGTACCAAATAGTTCGAAAACACTTGGACATCACTTCTAAACCTCAGGAAAGAGTGTAGGATGGTGTTTGACACTCAGGGAAATCACTGCTACAGAGCAGTGAGCACACTATAGCACAGTGTTTGCAGCCACTAAGAACTCACTGAAAAGGAGTAGAAAACTGTACAAAATTGTTAAAAAAGAAAAAAGAAAAGAAAATATCCAGATTGCTCAGGCCACTGTTAGATGTTCTCTCACCGCAGCCAAGGGATTTCGGAATGATACTCCGATACCGATGAAAAAGGCTGAATATATGATAAAGAAATGAAATGCAACTTCCCATGGCAGCTCGTGCTCTCCTGCTTCTTCCTCAGGAGAGCTCTTGAGCTGTGGTCTTTCTGAAGGAAGTGGAGAGTTGTGGCAAAGTATTGGTCAGAAGAGGGTAGTTGTTGCTGATGTCACAAAGACCAACATCTCAGTTCCTTAGTTGTAAAGACGGGTTCGATAAACTACTTCCCTCAAGTAAATTTGTCCAACAGCCTCTTGTTGCAAACACTGTGGGAAGCCAAGGGGCCACTGGGTATGGCCATTGCAATGGAAACGAATTGAAATGAACATAAAAATTCTGTTCCTCACTTGCTGTCCAATATGGCACCACTGATTCACATGTCTTCCAAGGACTCAATAGACATATGTGGCTAGTGGCTACTGTACTGGACAGTGTAGATACAGGACATGTTCATCATTATAGGAAGGTTTATGGGAGCTTTGCTTTATAGGAAAGGCCAGCAAGCATCCTATATAATAAAAGGCTATAACACAGTGTTTGCAACTACTAAGAACTCACTGCTTTTTAGCAGTGATTTCCCTGAGTTGTCAAATACCTATATGCAAATAGACCGAAAGGTGGAACAACTGGTCGCTATAACATGCACTGACCAACCAGGGGCAGACGCTCAATGCAGGAGTGGCGAGCGCAGCAGCCATGGGGGGAGCCTCTCCTGCCTACGCAGCAGCGCTAAGGATGTCTGACTGATGGCTTAGGCCCACGGGGAGCAGGCCTAAGCCATCAGTCAGACATCCCCCAAGGGCTCCTGGACTGCAAGAGGGCACAGGCCGGGCTAAGGGACCCCTCCTCAAATGCGTGAATTTTGTGCACCGTACCTCTAGTTTCCTATAAAAGAACAGGTGGTAAATACTTTAGTCTTTGCAGGCTATGGGGCCCAATTGCAGATAACATTTGTCTCTGTGGCAATGACTCCACTGCTCAGAGGCAGCTATAGATGATAAGTAAGCAAACGGGCCCGGCTGTGTTCCAATAAAACCGTTTACAAAAATAAGCTCTGGGCCTACTTGGTGACACCTGTTCCATAGTGTTCCATACTGCAGTGCTGGGCGTTCTGTGTGGCTTCAGCATAAACCACCCTAACCTGACTAATAATTCTATCCCAAGAAGGTGGTCAATAGAAGGTACTTTTGATATTGTTCTTAAAAGTTCCACACAAAACATTATCAACATATACTTAGAACAAACGTAAAGAATTAGAACTTGAAATCATTTTGTTGAGGGGGAGGTGTTAAAAATACCCCTGCTTCAGCATGATTTTATAATTTGATCACTTTGCAAAATCTTCTGTTCGGTTCTTTCCTCAAGCCCTAATATCATCTTGATGAATGAAGCGCTCAGTTGAATATGATGAAGGCTTAAAACTGGCACTAGGGATCATAAGAAAAACTCAGGGACATGGACAACAGTGTGGTGATTGCCTGGGGGTGTAGGTGAGGGGAGCTGGAGGAGGGTGTAGGGGGGATAAATGGTGATGGAAGGAGACTTGACTTGGGATGGTGAGCACACAACACACCATACAGATGATGTGTTGTGGAAGTGTGCACCTGAAACCTGTATCAATTTGTTAACCAGTGCCACTCCAATAAATTCAATAAAAATGAAATGAAGAAGTGTCATGCATGATCTGATTTAGACCAATCTGATTTCTTGTGTCTGCTGCATCATTTGCAGGGCTGCTCGCAGACCTCCCAGAGTGCTGAGCTGGGTAAACATTAACTCGCTTTGAACCTTGGACAAATAATTCACATGATCAGGCTTGCGTTTTCTAATTTTACCCGCTAGCACTTCCAAATTACGTTAGAGGTCTATGCTTAATTATCCAAAGCAGCCACCAGGCATGGGCGCTCTTTTTATTAGGTGACACCGCCCTCTTCTGGATGCCTTCTGTATCTGCACTCTGATTTCCCCCTCTCCCCTCACACCACCTTGCTTTGGTTTGTTAAATTTAGTACAGCCGCTTACTCAGGCTGAGCGCCTCTGTATTATCATGACATGAGCTCCAAGGTTTCATTTATGACCAATGAGACATAAGCATAGAGAGGGAATTTTAAGAGTCCCTTTACTTCTGTTATTTTATTAAAGTAAAAAGCCAAACTATACCATAAAATTATAGTTACAAGCATGCCAAAATTTCAAACAAATACCACATCTGTTTTCAAATACATAATTACACTGTGAGAATATAAAAACACGGGCAGGAATGACACATGCCAACTTCAGGACTGGGGTTGCTCTGGGGAGGGAGGGAGGTAAATGGTGTCAGGAAGGGACGCTTCCGTATCTATAAAGTTTTATTTATTCAAAAGAAGGATCTGGGGATAATATGGCAAAATATTTATGTAACAGCTGGGCTTGGAGGGGTAGATATCACAAAATACTTTTAGCTTCTCACTCTCCTTTTTTGTTGCATGTGCACAGGAAACTCTCCCTTCTCTACCCCTGGACAATATTTTGGGCAGATTCCAGAGCTTTTGCTGTCACGTTTAGATATTAACTTAGAATCTCTTTTAAAGTTTTTGTGAAGCTTTGTCTGATCTAAACAAAAGCTTTAAATTCTCCCTCAAGTACTAACATCCCCCCTGTACCTGGGTGCCGGGGCCTAACAGGCTCAGAAGCTAGTGATGTCAGCCTCTTCTATGCCTTAGTGCTGTCCCTTGATGGCAGGGATGGCACAGAGTGCTGTGTACACACCACACACACACACACACACAATGGATGAATGAGTGATATTTCTTGTTGTTGATTTCACTTTTTTTTTTCTTCTTCTCATTTATAGGACTAAAGGAGAAATTTCCTGGGCTTTGGGAAAAACCAGAATTTCCTGTGCTCTAGATACAGGCCCAACTTTTGAAAGTGATAGACATGGTGTAAATCCTGGCTCTGCCAATTGCTAGCTGAGTGGTCTCAGAAAGGTAGTTAACTTTCTTAGGTCTCAGTTTTGCAATTTGTAAAAATGGTTGCAATTATTAAATAAAATGAGACATGTGAAGCTCATAGGACAATCTCTAACAGTTACAAGAATTCAATATGTCGAGCTATTATTATTGTTATTAAATAATTACATAAAGGGCTGGAAATTATTCCTCATTCTATTACCTTGGTTGTCAATGTGGTCACAAATTCAGTTTAAAATGAGTTAATCTTTAATAACAAAGTGGTTTCATCAAACGCTGCTGCTGCACATTTGATTTAAATTCTATATATTTTATTTTATTTTGTAGGGATAGTTTATTATTACTCATTAATTTACTAATTCTATTAGCCATTTATTAAAAAGACACCTTTTCAAGTAATTGACATGTCATGAGCACTGACCTAAGTGTCAGGAATTTATCGGTCAGGGTAGGTAAGGTTAAGCTGTGGTAACAAATAATTTTAAAGTCCCAGTGGCCTAAAACAACAAAGGTTTATTTCTTGCTTTTCCTAATGTGCACTGGGGGTCGTTCTGTGTCCTCTAGTCCTCATCAGGGATCCATGATGATGCATTGGCCACTGTCTGGCAGAGGGGAAAGACTCCATGGCAAATGCACTTTGAGTCATCGGCCAAAGAAATTGACAATAGGGAAGGACTCTCCTACCATGCACCACGAAGGAGACGGTTATGAACTGTCCTTGTGGCAGCCACACAAGATCAAGCTGAAAAGGATACGATCTTGTCATCTTGTCTTTGAAAGAGTTCTCAGTCTAGAGGGGAAAAGCTAATTTTAACTAGATACTATGTGCAATAGAAACTCATAGGAAGTAAGAGCTGGGAGGAGGGAAGCTTTTCACAGAGATGTTGATGCTAGAGATTTTAAATTTTTTATTATTTTTTAATTTTCTAATTTAAAATTTTTAAAAATGTTGTGGTAAAATACACATAACAAAACTTACCGTCATAACCATTTTTGAGTGTGGAGTGGCACTAAGCACATTCACATTGTTGAGCTACTATCACCACCCTCCATCCATAGGACTCTCTTCATTTTGTAAAACTGAACGTCCATACTCACTAAATAATAACTCCCTATCCCCCCTCCTCTCAGCCCCGGGCAACCACGACTCTACTTTCTGTCTCAATGAATTTCACCCCTCCTCACATAAGTGGAATCATATAGTATTTGTCTCTTTGTGGTAGGCTTATTTCACTTAGCATAATGCCCTCCAGGTTTAGCCATGTTGTAGTATGTGTCAGAATTTCCCTCTTTTTATTTTTTTAGACTTTCCCTCTTTTTAAAGCCTGCATCATATTCCATTGTATTTATACATCACATTTTGTTTACGCAGTCATCTGCTGATGGACCCTTGGGTTGCTTCCACGGTGTGGTTATTGTGAACAGTGCCGCTATGAGTATGGTTGTGCATCGATCTTTTCGAATCCCTGCTTCAGGTCCCTGATATGTGCTCAGAAGTGGAAATGCTGGATCTGATGCTTGCATTTTAAGGAATAAGAAGTTTCCAAGGCAGACCAGTTGGGAAGGGTATGTCAAGTGCCGGAAGCCAATTCTAGCATGTCATAATTTCAAGAATTTCATCAAAAGGTTGATGGAACTTGGGGACGCAACAGGGTTGAGTCACACATGTAGTCACCTGTTGGGAATGGCTGATGGCAATTCTACAAATCTGAAAAGGGAGGATTGTTGGCTGCCAGACAGCTCAGGGCATCTTAATCTACATGTTATTGCCTTCTACTGGCCAAACACCTGAACGGCCTTAGGCTAATTCCCCCAAATCTGACAATGCCTCTGTATACAAAACCCTGACCCTTTGAAGTGTATATCTCTGCCTCACCTCAGGATAAGTTGTGTTAATAAAAAGCATGGGGTCCTGAGAAGAGGAGAACTTAGAACTTAGATCAGTGATGGCAAACCTTTTGAGCTCGGCGTGTCAGCATTTTGAAAAACCCTAACTTAACCCTGGTGCTGTGTCACATATAGAAATTTTTTGATATTTGCAACCATAGTAAAACAAAGACATATTTTTGATATTTATTTTATATATTTAAATGCCATTTAACAAAGAAAAATCAACCAAAAAAATGAGTTCGCGTGTCAGAGGTTCGCCATCACTGACTTAGATCTTAGTTTCCTTTAAGCTAAGCTCCTCTGACCCCCAAATGCCTTTCAAAATTATATTTCGTCTCTAGACTCCTATTTAATCTACGCTCAGCCTTCTCCAGATTTCCTGAACCCTTCTTGATGCCGGAACAAGAACCCCGGCAGTCAAGCAGGGAGAAGAGTGGGTGCGAAGGTCAGGGAAATGAGGGTACCAGAGCAGCAGAAAATTTGTTGTGTTTGGAAAACCGAACAGCGCAGGAGTGTTTGGAGCCAGTCAGGGCCAGAGGGTGGAGGCAGGGTCTTTTGTGCTTGCTCAGAGTCTTGGCTTTGACTCTACAGCTTTTGAGGGATGGTCTTAACAACAGTGTCACCCTGCCGGCTGAACACATGCTGTGCAAGGTCCACCGAGAGCCCTTGCAAAAGAGTTTACATGTTTTTTCCTTAATCAGTCCATTTTCAGATAATTTAAAAAGTGTCTCGTATGTTGTCGACACTCAATAAATTACTTAATAATGGTAATTTTATTAGAAAAAATAGAAGAGAAAATTCCTGTGATCTCCAAACTTTGAGTTCCTTTAATGCTCCACAGACTTCCTGCATCCTTTTCCAATTAAATAAAATGCAATATCAGGCAGCTGTTGTCACAAATGGCCAAATTGGTTTTCTTAAGTAGCCACTTTTATACCCGTTTCTGCTGCCAGACAGAACTTTAATAGCAGTAAGTACACTCAAACAGAAGAAGAAAGTAAATAAAAATTGCCAATAGCTGTTAACTTTGGACACCTAGCATGTAACACTCCCATGCCAGCATTGCTCACCCAGAGGTTCTTGGGACTCATATCAGAGAAAAAGTTATTAAAATCCTTATAAAGGCAAAAACGTGCTGTGAAAACCTAAGATGTGCCAGTACTTTATTAAGTACCAAATAATTTGTGTTAAACGTATATATTCAAGGTGCTTGTAAAAGCCACTTGGAGAGAGAGAGAGAGAGAGAGAGAGAGAGAGAGAGAGAGAGAGAGAGAGAGAGAGAGAGAGTTCTGGAAGTAGTCCCTGAAACTGTGTTCTTTGAAATACTACAGCATTCTCTACTGGCCTTCGTTAAGAATTTGTTGGATCTACCAAAGCCGATCTTTTCAGGGCCTTGCAGTGTTTAAAGACAGTGTTTGGATTGTCTTCGAAACAGACTAAGGAGACAGGCAGGTAGAAGAACCTATATTTCAGATAACACCACATAGATGTGTGTAAGTGGTTTTACCCCAAATGACTGACTAGAATAAATGAACCAGAATAATCTTTGAGAGGGGCTGGACTTTGGGGAAAATCATACTGTTTCTTTCCCAAATTTCCTACACCTTAATGGAGGCGAGATCAAATCTAAGGAGCAATAAAGCAATGTTGACAGAGAGAAAGCACTGAATACATAATGTGATTAGATTGTGTTTTGGTGGTATGGCTGGATTTTATGGAGCCCGTGTGCCTATGCTTATGTTTCTGTTTTTGAAAAAACAGACACACACACACAAAAAAACAACTTCTTTTTCTATGTGAATGTGACATTGGGGAGAAAAATTCGGTTCGTTGTTTGGAACCCTTGTAGTCTACCTTCATGGGATATCAGAAAGCCCTTGACTTAGGCCTTCCTATAAAGATGAGGGTCTTCTATTTTTAAAATGGAATGCCAAACATTGTCTTTAAACACTTTGCTGCATGTTTGAATGGGAGGGGGCAGGAAGAGCATGGGATATATATGACCTTCATTAGTCAGTATAGACGTAATGACACTTCAGATGCTGATCAGAGATCAACCTCGTGTTAGCATAACCCAGCATCTACCAAAAGCATGATCAAAATGCGGATACACAAGAGACGAAGTCATTGTTTTGTTTTCTCTTGTTTGCTGTTAGCGTCTTAAGCATGAAGTTGTCCAGGACGTCTAAGCCCCAGCCCCACATTGAGTTAGATGTGGCCCTGGAAATCCAGGCTCCAGTCAATTCCACCACTGACTTGTGTGACCAGGATCTGTTTTCACATCTGTATAATTGGAATACAGATGGCTGCTGGGATCACTTATAAATGTAGGTGTACATATCAAATACGTGTAAAATAAGTCCCATGTAAATATAAAGGACTTTTCAAGCAATTAATATTATTTGATAAAAATGAAAGTATGGGCTTGGGGTAAATGTGGCTGGGACGAAGGGAGAGAGCTCAGATAGACTCACTGGGTATCACTACACAGCAGTGAGGGAGGTTTGAAGGAGCCTGCTTCCTGAACTGGTGTGGAACCTCCATCCTGCCTGTTAAGCCAGGTGACATACGTGCACTCTGTGAGTCCACGTACGCCCAGGACTCAGGTGACCGCTTGGCTTCTCTTCACTGAGAATCTGCTTCTCTTGCTTTAATCTTCTCTTTGCCAAATTGGAGCCCCTGGCTCCTCACTCTTGCTCTGATTCTGCCCCTGAACTTGGTGTTTGTATTCAGTTGCTCTGAGGTTTGACTCTTCACACTCTCCAGTTGAATTTAGCTTGGAATGCCTGGATGTTGCCACAGCCCGCTTGGGTGACAACTGGTTTAGTTCAGCCACTGCCCCACTACGAAAGGGGAACTGGGCCATCTGAGTGTTAAAGGCTGGAACCAGTGTTCCTGTGGGATAAACCAATAATCATGGATTGGTCTCATGGATAATGTGACTGTAAGCCTTGGTTTTCTGAGATTTTCTCCACTTTAACTTTTTCCAGTTCCCCATGAGTCTACTTAACCT
This sequence comes from Myotis myotis, assembly GCF_014108235.1. Taxonomy (NCBI): domain Eukaryota; kingdom Metazoa; phylum Chordata; class Mammalia; order Chiroptera; family Vespertilionidae; genus Myotis; species Myotis myotis. The sequence continues at coordinate 55,382,379 of NW_023416379.1, forward strand.
CAGCAGTGTGTGTCCTCATAGTGGAGAGCTGTACTGGGAGCCACTGTTTCTGAAAGTGTAGCTTGAAGTGCCAGACAAGAGCTCACTAAGGTGAAAAGTAACTGACTCTGACATACTTCTTTTGCTCTTGGCTTGACTTCAGTGGCTCCATCTGGGTGGTGTTGGTTGGTTGGCAGCATGGATTATTGAGTAGAGGTAGCAGGATAAGTAGGGATAGCCTCTCAACCACTATATTTTAATTCACTTGTGTGTTTACATGTCCATCTTTTCTTTCCAGGACCTTCTTCACTGGGAGTCCAGGTGAGATTTTACCTTGAATGCCCTAAGGTACCCATTGTACATAATGAATCAACTTCTATCCATCCATGGTATAAAGTATACCTCATCTTTGGGAAAATTGAGAAAATAGCCACTTAATTAATTTTCTCTAGGGCATCTGCTAGATCCTGGTGGAGAAAGGCTGCTTCTCTTGCTTTATTCTTGAGGGCAGGGATTATGTCTCCCTCTTTCTATCACCAGCACCAAGCACATTGTTTGGCAGGGATGGATGCTCAATGAATGTTTGTTTATTAATTGAATGAGGGAACATGAAACATTGGCTTTAACTACCCGAATCTGTTCCCTTCCTCCTCTTTTTAAAAACAATCTCTTCTCATGCCATTCCCATTTATGGACTGTCTGTCCTTCATCTTTCTTTCCAAAGCTTGTGAGAGACTGAATGTACAGACAATAGAAAGACCATATATAAAAATAGAACTCTGACCCACAGTCTGTAGCAAACAGTCCAGGAAGCCAACCTATTAACCATACCTCAGACTTGTAAGAAGCCAGACCACTGTCTCTATTAACCAATATAGGAAGTGAAACAATAATTCCTGTGACCAACGGGCCCAAACAGGTGGGCCTTGCTTTATAACAGACAGCTTCCCTAATTTTGCCCTCATTTCCAACTTAGGATCAACCAAAGAAAGTCAAATACGGACCCCCAATCAATGAAATAAGATGCCCCATTTTTAGTTAGCTCACTTTTAACTCCCCTGTGCCAACAGTTTCCAATCAGGGCACACCTGGAGCCTTCTCTTTTTTTTTTCCATAATAAAGTTTTCCCATCCGTCTGCTGGCTTTTGAATCTTTGCCAAATGTGGTGATGGTGGCTGACTCACTTGCTACAGCAAGCTCTGCATCAAAAGCCTTTCCTTGTTCTCATTTGGGTGGTCTTCATTCATTTATTAACACAATCTTCTCAACTTTAAAAAATAAATCCTCACCCAAGGATATGTTTTCATTGATTTTTCAGGGAAGGTACTCAAATATTATCTCTAACCTCTTCCTAAAGACCAGCACAGTTCTATGCTCCCAGTTATCAGTAATTATTACACAACTGATGGATTTATTTTATTTCCACTGATAATTCCTGTGGCAGAGTCAAGCTAGATGTTCACCAATTCATTGCCTTTTCCTGGCATACAGGAAAACAGTATTTCCTAGCCTTCCTGAGGATAGAGTGGCAACATTGGATTGAGTCTGGTCAATGAGGACATGAGCAAAGATATTACACTTCTGGTCGGAGCAAGTAAGAGTGGATGGGTTTTCTCTTCCTCTCCCTTCCTGTGATGGGGAGCAAAAAACTTCAAGATAGCCCTGGCAGGTATGGCTTAGTGGATAGAGTTTTGGCCCATACACTGAAGCAAGCATGTCGAACTCATGGCCAGGTCATGGGTTCGATTCCCAGTCAAGGGCACGTACCTGGGCTGCAGGTTTATTCCATGCCCCAGTTGGGGTATGTATGCGAGGCAATCCACCAATGTGTTTCTCTCACATTGATGCTGTGTCTCTCACCTCTCTCTCCCTCTCCCTCCCTCCTTTCCACTCTCTCTGAAAAAGCAATGGAAAAAAATATCCTTGAGTGAGGATTAACAAAAAAAGAAAAAAAAAGAAAAAAAAAGATGGTGGAGTTGTAAGGTGGGAGCTCCCTGGACTGCTCAGAGAAAAGCCTCACAAGATTGCTGACTGACCTCCAACAGTGAGATGAGCAAGAGTAAACCTTGGGTAACCCCGAGCCAATCCCCCAAGCGGTTAGCATAACCTCGGCTAATAATATAGTCCCTTTCTTTTACAGGTCACTGGGAAGACCTGTCCCTTGTACCCTGTACCCTCCGCTGACGCTTTCACCAAAGTAAACAATTTAACGATATTTTCATTGGGATGATTACTTCAGATACACTGCATTTAGGGCGGGCTTCTCAGGCCTGCGAGCTGTGCACCTGCACAGAGCCCTGCACTTAGAGGGGCCCCGCACTTGATGTAATGCCCTAATGCTGCTGTCTTAAAATTCTTAATTTATTTTTAACAAAGAACTCCAGATTCTCATTTTGTACTGGGTCTCGCAAATTATGTAGCCAGTTCTGACTGGGAGAAATGAGAGTGGGATTAGAGATGAGGTCAGCTTGATGAAGGTGGGCAGACTGCTTTTCCAACAAATACAAGATGCAACACTGAAGTCCTAGAGCTCAATGAACTTGAGAACAAAATCTTTATGTGAAATCTTCTCCATGGCCCTCCATGATATAAAATTCACCTCAACCTCAGAAAATTATCCCCCAAAGAAACAAAACCATCCTGCTTCTTTGTTCTCCTCCAGGGGCTGGGCTTTCCACCCTGGGAAGCTTCACTTCTGGAAGGTCCGTGAGTGTGGAGAAAGCTGGCGCCTGTTTTGTAGATCAGTATAATTTCTAAATTTATTTTTCATGTTAATACATACACATGGATATCTTAAGTCGTAAAAACATGAACATGGTATGTGTTATACATTGAATTGTGCTCCCCTCCTCCCTGCTTCCCCCCAAAAAGTTGTGTTGGAGCCCCACTACAGTACCCGAAAATGTGACCTTATTTAGAGACAGGGTCTTAGTTGAGGTAATTATGTTAAGATGAGGTCTGTAGGGTGGGCCTAATCCAATATGACCGGTGTCCTTATAAAAAGGGGAAATTTGGACCCAGAGACAGATAAGCATAGAGGGAAAATGACAGGGAGAGGACGGCCATCTACAAGCAAGGAGAAGGGGCAGGAGCAGATCCTTTCCTCTTGGAATTCAGAAGGAACCAACCTTGCCCACACCTTGACCTTGGTCTTGTAGCTTCAAGAACTGCAAGACAATAAACTTCTGTTGCTCAAGCAACCCAGTCTGTGACACTTTGTTATGGTAGCCCTACCGAACATATACAGTATGTGTATGTAAACATAATAAGGTAATAATAATTTTTTCATTGTATATGTATTCAAGTTATCCGAGATGGGTATACTAAAAAAAATCTAATTCCACAAGGCACACATGAAAATTAGTTTCATTGTTTATAATAATACTCTATTTAATGAAAGAGATTTGGATCAATGCCATGAAATACACTTACCTCCCAATGCCTGAGTTATGCCATAAAGGAGTCACAGTATTTTTACCTTTATACTTTTGTGAATGCTTGAGGGCATGTATTTCATGACTAAAATTCATGAGTTAGCTGTTCTTCCATAGTCTCGAGATGAATTTGGGTGTTCCATCTTCCTTGAATTATTCCATTTCTTCTTCCAGTTTTGGTCTGTATTTGTTAATTTTGGCATTCATCAAATTGGGGACAACAGTTTGGATTGGTTTCAGCTCACACTTTAAAGTATTGTGAAAAGCACAATACAGCAGTTACATGACAATGTTGCCATCTCGTTGTACTTGGGTACCTTGCTTATCACACCGCTTTTGGTCAGTTGATCTTACTTGTGCAAACTGACTGAACACTATTTACGGAGACAGGAGAGAAAGAGGAACATCAAAAACAGTAGACATCTCAAAGGAGAGGAAGAAATTTTCTGGTTATAAAGTTAAGTGATCCAACAGTTATAGCAAAATTGATCCAAGAAAAACTCTAGTTGTTGGCAAAACAAACTTCATTAGGGTGGGGATGTTTGACTCTGAGGTGGATGATAAATTCAGGAGCTGACGTTTTGGATGTTAGGTTGTTTGTTTTTGTTTTAAAGACCTCTAGATGTAGAGCCAGATGAACAATTCTGAGCACTTAAGAATGTGAAAACCCCATTTTCTGTTGGCATTAAACAAGAAATAAAATCTCAATTGAGATGATGGTGTCCAAACTAAATTCAAATGTGAGAAGTCTATAAATTACAACGCCAGGACCTGGAATCCAGGGATGCTGGCCACGGGCTGTGGCTGGAGACATCAAGCCAATGTCAGAACTGTGGCCACAAGACCAGAAATGAGGCCAGAAAACCAAACATTCCTACTGGCGGCACAGCAGGCTCTGTAAGCCGGAGGGAGACAGCCCGCAGTGCCAGGGCAACATGCAGACGGGACTCTGGCTAAGCAGAGAGAGGTGGAATCAGTACCTTGGAAACCAGAAGCAGGCACTGCTCCAACAATCCTCTGGCTTGTCCCTCCTCTGCGGCACAGCAGCCCAAGGGGACAGTGAGTGGTGAGGAAGCGAAAGGAGACGCCCCTGGTTGAGAGGACCAAGAGCAAGTAGGAGACCAGTTAACCCTGAAATGTCCTTTCCTGAGGCATGCCAAAGTTAGGGCTTTCTAGATCACCAGCCCTTTAATGTGGACCTATCTAGGTTCTGGGACTAATCTCATAATTATATATTATGTTCTATAGTAAACCTCTATGGATTATTGGAAACAAAATAGATAAAGGCAAAGTGTCATTGAGATGCTTTGAAATACTTGTTACTATTGGGAAAATGAGCTAAGGGGCTTTTCTTTTTTTTTTTTTTTAATATTTTTTTATTGATTAAGATATTACATATGTGTCCTTGTCCCCACGTTACCCTCTACCCCCCACCCCCCCACCCCCGCTCATGCCCTCACCCCCCCGTTGTCCATGTCCATTGATTAGGCCTATATGCTTGCATATAAGTCCTTTGGTTGATCTTTCCCCCTTACCCCCACCCTCCCCTACCTTCCCTCCAAGTCCCGACAGTCCAATCAATGCCTCTCCGTCTCTGGATCAGTCCTTGTTCATCAGCTTATGTTGTTCATAATATTCCACAAATGAGTGCGATCCTGTGGTATTTATCCGCTCTCAAGTTCCATCCATGCTGTGGCAAATGGTAAGAGTTCCTTTTTCTTCTTCCTCTTCTTAAAGAATACCTTTCAGCATTTCATATAATGCTGGTTTGGTGGTGATGAACTCCTTTAGCTTTTTCTTATCCGTGAAGCTCTTTATCTGACCTTCTATTCTGAATGATAGCTTTGCTGGATAAAGTAATCTTGGTTGCAGGTTCTTGCTATTCATCACTTTGAATATTTCTTGCCAGTCTCTTCTGGCCTGCATGGTTTCTGTTGAGAAATCAGCTGACAGTCATATGGGTACTCCCTTGTAGGTAACTGACTGTCTTTCTCTTGCTGCTTTTAAGATTCTCTCTTTATCTTTCGCTCTTGGCATTTTAATTATGATGTGTCTTGGTGTGGTCCTCTTAGGATTCCTTTTGTTTGGGGTTCTCTGCGCTTCCTGGACTTGGAAGTCTATTTCTTTCACCAGGTAGGGGAAGTTTTCTGTCATTATTTCTTCAAAAAGGTTTTCAATATCTTGCCCTCTCTCTCCTTCTGGTACCCCTATAATTCTGATGTTGGTACGCTTGAAGTTGTCCCAGAGGTTCCTTACACTATCTTCATATTTTTGGAATCTCTTTTCTTTTTTCTTTTTCGGTTGGGTATTTTTTGTTTCTTTGTATTTCAAATCTTTGACTTGATTCTTGGGATCCTCTTTTCTGCTGCTGGATCTCTGTAAATTATTCTTTATTTCAGTCAGTGTATGCTTAATTTCTAGTTGGTCCTTTTTCATGTCCTCCATGGTCTCCCTATACTTATTGAGGGATTCATTAAATTTATCGGCGGTTTCCATAAAATTCTTGAAAAACCTTATAACCGTGGCCTTAAACTCTATATCCAATCGTTTGCTTTCCTCCATTTCTGCCATTTGTGACCTGTTTCTTTGTCTCCGCATTTTGGCAGCTTCCCTGTGTTGATAGAGTGGCCCTGTGCGCCAGGTGTCCTGTAGGTCCCAGTAGCTCAGCCTCCCCAGTTACCTGGGGTGGACACTCTTGGTGCACTCTTGGTGCCTTGGTTGTTGTAGAATCACTGGGAGGAATTGACCTCCAGGCCAATTGGCTGTGAGAATCAGCTGTGTCTAAAGTGGGAGAACTTCTGTGCTGAAGACACCCTTCTGGGGCAAGACTTGCTTCAGTGGGGCTTTGGTGCTCACTGAGACTGCTCCCTGAGTGCGTCCCTTATGGCTCTGAGGAGTTGCAGTCTGGATGGACCCCCTCTGACCACTGGGTACAGTGGCTCCTGGATCTAAGGAGGTGCTAATTCAGCCTCTGCCTGAGGCCACACAGCAGGAGCCACGAAGAGGCTCAGCTGTGAAGCAATGCAAGCCGCTGCGGGGCCTTGGGCCTTCTCTTGGAAGTTCCAGGTCTGCCTGGTTCAGCTGCAGTTAGGTACATTCACATGCAAAAGCCTCTGCCGCAGCCTGGGTGGGGCGGGGTCTCAGGGAGTCAGAGGGCGGAGAAAGCAGCCATGGCCGATTCTCCGCCCGGAGTCGCGCGTCTCAGTGTTCCGGTAACGGCTGTAAGCACCTCTGAGGGAAAGCCGCCCTCAAGTTCGCTCGCTGCCGGACAGACCAGCCTCTCCCCGTATGAGTCCTGGGTCCCCAGAGACTTCCCGGAACCGGAGTTCAGAGCAGTCAGGAGCTTGTGACTCAAAAAGTCAGCCACGTCCTCAGGTGCTACCCCCTTTCCTCGCGCGCGCGCGCCGCCGTACCTCTGCATTTCACCTCCGCAGCGCCTCTGGCTCTCAGCATGCTTTTCTTTCCTTCTAGTTGTGGAATTTACACTCAGCCAGCCTTCCTGTTGTTCTGGATGATGTTTGCTCAGTCCTTTGCGGTAATTTTCAATTGCTGTGTGAGGCGATAATTTCCCGGTGTTTACCTATGCCGCCATCTTAGTTGCTCCCAAGGGGCTTTTCATTCAACAATTATTAAGTGTCTTCTATGGACCCAATACTGTACAAGGCAGTGGGCTACGAAGATGTAAAAGACTCTGCTTCTGCCCCCAGAGAACTCACAGCTGAGAAAGGCAGAAGGCAAACAACCATGTGCGGCAGGATGCGCACGGGTGTGGCTCAGAGCATAAGCGGGGCTTAAGGACAGCAGTCTCCTTAGAGGGGTGGGTGGCTTCAGGAGGACTTGTCTTCAAGCTGTGTTTACATACAAGCATATTATTAAGAAATAATCTGCTTGTCTGTTTATGTGGGGTGGTATAAGGGTAGAGAGCATGACACCCCCAGAGCTGGGCCTAGGATACAACATGTGAGGTACCTGCTTTGAACACAAAATATAAGGGAGCACACACACACACAAATCAGTGATCAAGATAAATACAAACTTAAAGCAACATTTTAAAAAATCAAAATTAATGCAAAAAAATCCATGACAATCAAAATATCAACATTTTCAATAAAGACAGGGTCAGTGCTATGCCATCTTGGAGCCTGAAGCAAAAGAAAAAAATCAGTGATACTGATCCTATCTTTATCTAAAGTTTTCACGTTTTGTTCGTCTTGGATATTTTGCATTAATCTTGATTATTAACAACTTTGCATTTCAATAATATTTATCTTCATTATGCTAGGTAAAATAAGCCAATCACAAAAAGACAAATACTGTATGACTCATCCCACTTACTAGGAGTACCAGTTAATAATGCAGATTTTTTTCAATAGATGGAGTTACACATATGTTGATATATTTGTGATTTGATATGTATGCTGTTTTGTTGTATTGACAATATGCTTCAAAACTTCATATGCCAAATTTGCTGAAGGTGTTAACATCATAGATATTTTTACACTTAAAAATGTCGAATTTTGTGCCAAAAAAAGAGCATTTGTGGGAAGTTTTAATTCATTACTTTATTTTGAAGAAAAGTGCTGCTGAATACTTTGGGAAGCTTATGGTGAACATGCTCCATCTCAAGATACTTGTGAACGCTGGTTTAAACTCTTTAAAAGATGATTTCGATGTGAAAGACAAAGAATATCCAGGTCAACCGAAAAAGTTTGAAAACCAACAATTGCAAGCATTATTGGATGAAGATGCGTGTCAAACTCAAAAAAAAAAAAAACTTGCAGAAAGATTAAACGTTGCTCAGCAAACAATTTCTGACTGTTTACAAGCAATGGGAAAGATTTTAAAGGAAGGAAAATGGGTGCCACATCAACTGAATGAAAGACAAAGGAAAACCGAAAAGTCATCAGTAAAATGTTGCTTCAGGAAAACCAAGATGGCGGCATAGGTAAACACCAGAGTTTGCTGTCTCGAACAACCACTTCAAAAATACAACTAAAAGACGGAATGGACATCATCCAGAACCACAGGAAGGCTGGCTGAGTGGAAATTCTACAACTAGAAAGAAAGAGAAAAGCATACCAAGACTCAGAGGAGGTTTGGTGTGGAAGTAAAATACTAAGGTATGGAGGCGCACACGGAGTGGGCTGGTGGCTGAGGGCGCGGTTGTTGTTTTCAATCAGGAGGGAGTCTCAGGCTATGAGCTCCAGTTCCGGGCGAGTCTCTGGGGACCCAGACTCATAGGGGAGAAGCGGCACTGTCTGGCATCGGTTGGAACTCAAGGGCAGCTTTCTCTTGGAGGGGCTTGCAGTGATTGCCGAGACACTGAGAAGCAGCAGGGCCTCTGAGAGCAGCCATTACTGCTAGCCCCGCCCTGTTGACTCCGTGGGACCTGCCCCACCCAAACCCTGCAGGGAGGCTTTTGCTGGATAGCCTAAGGCAGAGGCTAGTTTAGCACCTCCCTAGAGATCCAGGAGCCAGTGTACCCAGAGGTCAGAGTGGGACCATCCAGTTTGCAGCTCAGTGGAACCATAAAGGACACACTCAGGGGGCAGACTCAGTGAGCACCAAAGCCCCATTGAAGCAAGTCTTGCCCCAGAGGGGTGTCTCCAGCACAGAAGTTCTCCCACTGCAGACACAGCTGATTCTCACAGCCAATTGGCCTGGAGGTCAATTCCTCCCAGTGATACCTACAACAATCAAGGCTTAACTACAACAAGACTGTGCACAAAGACCACAAGGGGGTGCATCAAGAGTGTCCTCCTCAGGTAATTGGGGAGGCTGAAACAATGGGCCCTAGAGGACACTTAGCACAGAAAACCACTTTATCAACACAGGGAAGCATAAAAAATGTGGAGACAAAGAAAAAGGACACAAATGACAGAAATGGAGGAAAGCAAACTACTGGATATAGAGTTCAAAACCACACTTTTAAGGTTTTTCAAGAATTTTCTAGAAACTGCCGATAAACTTAATGAGACCTACAAGAAATCTAATGAGACCCTTGAGGTTGTGATAAAGGACCAACTAGAAATTAAGCATACACTGACTGAAATAAAGAATATTATACAGACTCCCAACAGCAGACTAGAGGATCGCAAGAATCAAGTCAACGATTTGAAATACGAAGAAGCAAAAAACACCCAACCGGAAAAGCAAAATGAAAAAAGAATCCAAAAATACGAAGATAGTGTAAGGAGCCTCTGGGACAGCTTCAAGCGTACCAACATCAGAATTATAGGGGTGCCAGAAGAAGAGAGAGAGAAAGATATTGAAAACTTATTTGAAGAAATAATGACAGAAAACTTCCCCTACCTGGTGAAAGAAATAGACTTCCAAGTCCAGGAAGCGCAGAGAACCCCAAACAAAAGGAATCCTAAGAGGACCACACCAAGACACATCATAATTAAAATGCCAAGAGCAAAAGACAAAGAGAGAATCTTAAAATCAGCAAGAGAAAGACAGTCAGTTACCTACAAGGGAGCACCCATATGACTGTCAGCTGATTTCTCAACAGAAACTTTGCAGGCCAGAAGGGAGTGGCAAGAAATATTCAAAATGATGAATGTCAAGAACCTACAACCAAGATTACTTTATCCAGCAAAGCTATCATTCAGAATAGAAGGTCAGATAAAGAGCTTCACAGATAAGAAAAAGCTAAAGGAGTTTATCACCACCAAACCAGTATTATATGAAATGCTGAAAGGTATCCTTTAAGAAGCAGCAGAAGAAGAAAAAGGTAAAGATACAAATTATGAACAACAAATACACATCTATCAACAAGTGAATCTGAAAATCAAGTGAATAATCTGATGAACAGAATAAACTGGTGATTATAATAGAATCAGGGGCATAGAAAGGGAATGGACTGACTATTCTTGGGGGGGAAAGGGGTGAGGGGGATACAGGAAGAGACTGGACAAAAATCGAGCACCTATGGATGAGAACAGTGGGTGGGGAGTGATGAAGGAGGGTGGGGTGGGAGCTGGGTGGAGGGGAGTTATGGGGGGAAAAAAGAGGAACAAATGTAATAATCTGAACAATAAAGATTTAATTAATCAAACAAAAATGTTGCTTCAATGGCATGAAAGTCTTTTTTGTATCGAATTGTGACTGGCAATGAAAAGTGGATTTATTTTGAGAATCCCAAATGCACAAAATCATTGGTTGATCCAGGTCAACCATCAACATCGACTGCAAGGCCAAATCCCTTCAGAAAGAAGACAATGCTCTGCATTTGGTGGATCAGGAAGGTGTGGTGTATTATGAGCTTCTAAAACCAGGTGAAACCTTTAATACTGATTGCTACTGACAACAAATAATCAATTTGAACCACGCTTTGATTGTGAAACGACCAGAATGTGCCAGAAGACACAGCAAAGTAATTTTGCTTCATGATAACGCAACACCACACACTTCAAAGCCAGTTAAAGACACGTTAAAAGATCTTGCCTGGGAAGTATTAACCCACCCGCTGTATTCACCAGACCTTACTCCTTCAGATTCCCACTTGTTCTGATGGATGGCACACACACTTTCTGAGTAGCACTTCAAAACATACAAAGAAGTGGAAAATTTGGTCTCTGAATGGTTTGCTTCAAAACAAGAAAAGTTCTATTGGGATGGTATCCACAAAGTACCTGCAAGATGGGGAGATGTGTAGCTAGCAATGGACATTACTTTGAATAAAACGCTTTTGATGTTTCTCTTGAAATTATCGCCTTTTCTTTGATTACAAAATCTGCCATTATTAACCGGTACACCTGGTATATGAGGTACCTGGGGTAGGCAACTATCTAGAGGTGGAAAGTAGAGAAGACTTACCAGAAGCTGGAGGCAAGAGAAATGGGGAGTTATTGTTTAACTAGAGGCCTGGTGCATGATATTTGTGCACTGGGGGGGGGGGAAGGGGGGAAGGGGCCGGGGGGGGGGAGTGGCCCTCAGCTGGCCTGCACCCTTTTGCCATCTGGGAGCTCTTGGGGGATGTCCCACTGACGGCTTAGGCCCACTCCTCGTGGGCAGCCATTGCCCCTGCCCCCGCCACCATAGCTGCCCTTGCCAGCCATCAGCCTGGCTTCTGGTTGAGCGGCGCTCCCCCTGTGGGAGCACACTGACCACCAGGGGACAGCTCCTGCATTGAGCGTCTGCCCCCTGGAGGTCAGTGCAAGTCATAGCGACCAGCCATTTGCCATTCGGTCAATTTGCATATTGCCCTTTTATTATATAGAATGGGACAGAGGTTCTGTTGGGAAGATGAAAAATTCTGGAAGTGGATTGTGGTGATGGCTACACAACATTATGAATATACCACTGATTGTACACTTAAAAATGGTTAAAGTAGTAAATTTCATGTTATGTTTTTCTATCTATTACTGAATGTTTGGTCACCCTTAAATTTGCCCCTGCATTAAGCGCCTTGTTCTCCTCACTCCCATCCCCACCCTGGCACCAGCACCTTATGCACAAGATTTATGGGCAACACAAAGGAAAAAAGATCCTGTGAAGGGGGAGGGGAAAGGCAGGGTGTCAGGGAAGCCTGGCACAGGAGTTGTTACCTGAGCCCTGAAGGAAGAGGAGGATGGGCAGGCATTTCCAGTAGGAGGAGCAGCATACAGACAGCGAGGAAGGGGGATGGAGTGTGGACGCCTGGAGGAAGGCAGTGGGCCAGGGTTGCTGGAGGAGCAAGTTTGAGCTGGGGTGAGAGTAGGGTGGAGGTCACAAAAGGGGTCCGGGGCCAGCTTGGGTCAACTTCGATCTGTAGGCAGTGGTGGGACAGGGGAGGTAATACACAGAGCAAATCTTTGTTCCTAGAATGCTGTGACATGGTGTGGAGTGTAGGCGAGAAGGGGAGGAGGCCAGTTAGGATGGCAGGCTCTGCGCTGAGCACACCAGAGGTGACAGAACGGGCTGGCACAGACACCAGAGGGAAAGAGCGGAGAGGAAGGATGTGAGCTATATTTAGGAGGTAGAATGGATGGGATTCTACCCTTCGGAGCCATAGACTTTACAACTAAATAAAAAAGGGCTGTTGGTGGAGTGACTTTAATTTTGCTGAGAGGAGGCTGCCTGGTTTTGAGTTTGTTCTCTGGAAGCCACACTGTGGCTCTGCCACTTACTGACTGAGTGACTTCAGGAAAGTTTCTTGTCCTCGAGGGGCTTCAGTGTCTCCATGTGTAACAAGCAGATCATGTTACCAACCACCTCCGAGGATGATCACGCCGAGTAAAAGAGTTCCTCTTTGGGAAGCCCTTAGAATTCGCTGGGCTAATAGTAAGTCCTAAATGGGTGTTTGTAAAAATAGCAGAAATAAATAAAATACTGTTTCGGGTCACCTGTCTGAGGCATTGTCAAAAATCACCAGGATAAATGCTAGGACCTTTTAGTGTGGAGTTCCTGTTAAGTCTGGGAAGAATGCCTGGTGTCCGGGAAGACGAGAGAGCCAGGTCAATGGATATGATCCATAGAAGAGAAAACTCTGACACTGGGTCCAAGGTACAAGATGCTGCAAGTGTGTAAAGATGAAGCAAGGACTCAGTGGGGTCCAGAACTCTCAGCAGGCAGACTTCCAACTGGCAGGATGCCCGCTGCGTAGAAGGCTTGGCCACTGCCCTCTCATTTCCCGAGACAGAAGCTGAGACGCAATTCGCTGCAGGAATTTGGTGAATTGCTGGGAAAAGTTTATTGGTTTTTATCACTTTGTTTGGAGTCAGTTTCATAGAAACGACGTCATGAAGGCGTGGACACTCATGGCAGGGTCACAGTCAGTGGCTTGACCCTCTCTGCCTGGCAGGTCATTGCTTTGCACACACTCATTGCTCTGCCTGGAATCCTCGCTCACCCTGCACCCTCAGTCACTCCCGCTCCTCCTCTTGGTCTCAGTCCTAACGTCACGTCCTCAGGGAAACTGGCTGTGCCTTCCCTTCATGTCCTTTGTCACGGTTTGTAATTCATTTTTGGGATGGTTTGTATGTTGCTCATTTACCCCCCCCCCCCCCCCCCGCCCTCCCTTTGACATCAAGCTCGATTAAAGGCAGTTTTTTTGTTTTTCACCAGTGTCCCTCATGCCTACGTGGTGCCGGGACAATATAAACGCTAAATAATTTGTGGACACAATGATATTTTTGTTGAATAATGAATGATTATTCTGATACCATGCTATACACCCCCAGCCACCCAAAGGTGTTCTTGGTTTTTTGAATCCATAGGAATATGGATTTTAAATAATAAAGACAGGATCAGTGCTAATAAAAGACTGGGGGTGGTTGAGCTTGACAGCTGCTTTCAAATCAGGATTGATTATCTATACTATGTCTGCTGATCAGGGCTTTCTTCCTGCAGACCGAAGCTCTTAGTGGGTGTCGGGAGTAGCAAGCTGTGTGGCACAGAATTAGGGTCTGTCATCTCCAGTGGGCTGTCCTTGTCCTACTGTGGCTCCTGAGAGACCACCTCAAAGGTTGCCAGAGGTGCTTGTCTGTTGCCCTGGAGTGGGAGCATTACATAGAGGAGAGAGACTTGAACCCCCTCATAGTTTTGTCTCACACCATTAGTAATGGGGAACAACGCCATCGAAATGTCATCAGTTCTAATGTGGCTGGCTCTATTAAATGCTAGAAATAATAACGGAAGAAATGTGAACCTCTCTTTGCTGCAGTGTGCATTGCTGAGGAAATGAAGAACGTCGCATTCAAAACCTCATTTCCCCTCTTAACTACAAGGTATTTCAGCATCAAAGTACTTTGTACCCAGACTTTCACCTTCTAAAAACTCATTCTGCAAAGCAAGCCAGCAGGGGGCGCTGCAACCCTTCCTAAAACTCATTTGGTTCTAACTGGAAGACAGTGACATCTGGATTATGAACCAAAGATGATCAAGCCTGATATTTATGACACTCCAGTTACAAACCTGAAAAGAGAAAGGTTTATGATGGTGTAATTTATATGCTTTCTTTAAGAGTCACATGAAGCTAGTTTGTGTAAGCAGTATGTTTGCCATGTAAAATATGTCCTCATTTAGTTTGGGGAAAATCACCTTGCAAAAGAAAGGATGAGCTGAGCTTTGGGAGCATTGATTTAACTTGATCCAAATTCACATGTCAGTTTAAGGTCATCTGAGCTATTAGGGGTCATAGGAACTTGGATGTGATTTCTCAGTGAATGTGGAAATAAGTAAGGGAGGTTGAAAGATGATTATGATAAATGAAGGGGGACATTTCATAGTTATTTCATAGTTCATAAATATCAAAATCTGATTGCAGCTCCAGTGAGGCCTTCAGAGAGAGCATACAATGAGCGGGACGTTAAAGGGAAGCAAGTGGCCTTAGCTGCAGGGGTGTAGCTGGTTTTCATCTAACTCCCTGGAATATAGGCCTGGCTTGAGGTCCCTGAGTTTGTGAAGATCTCTGTGCTCAAGAGGAATTTGATCCTGAAGTCTCTTCATTTCCAGCTGGGTCTTGGGCTTCTCTCGGAATTATGCATGGTAGACTGGAGTGGATGGTCACACCAGTAAACCCAGAATCTCTTCTCTTTACACAGCTCAAGGCCTCTCTGTTTGTATTGCTGCAACTGAGGCAGATGATGAAACAGGACTGAGCCCCTCACAGTGGGTTATGCCCTTCACCCATCTCCAGGGTGGTCTGCTAAGGGCTGGACTGGCACAATGATCGGCCACTCTTCTTCCATGATCCAGGCTGCTTTGATGATGCTACTGATAACCCCATGTTTTTCTCTCAGGCCATTTGATGACCAACATGGGGAAATACTTAGGCCATTGCCAAGGGACATGGAGGAAAAGACATTTTCAGGAACCACTCCGTATTGGAATGACAAAAAACAGTGGTGAGGAAACACAGACATTACCTTCCAGCTTGTTGAGTGTGCCTCATTCCTTATTCAAGTTTCTGGCCACAAAGATTTCCTGGGAAACATCACTGGCTAGTGCCTGTTTACTTAGTCCTGAGGCTATTTCTAGCACCTCCAATTCTTTCATATTAATGAGGAAAAAATTTTACTCCCCTGCTCTAGGAATTTCATTAGAAGTTGACTCTGCAAATAGTGAGGCTTGATTGGGAGTTTGAGTTGGGATTGCTAAATCATTATCAATACACGAATAAAAAAGGCAAGAATTCCATATGAGGTGTCACATGTGGCCTCCCTAATAGATGACCTATGAGTCTTTTTTCCTTGTGAAGAATGAAATGCTTTAAAGCTCATGAGTGTTTAGGAATTTGCCTCCCTCATGCTGGCTTCTCAGAAACTGAAGGGCTGCCAGTGGCCAGGTGGGGGATGACAGGAGGGGCTCCGGCTGCCTGAGACCCGCACCTGTGCCTTGGTCCTGACAGAGATTAGAACAGGACTCTGCCGGCGCGGCGGCCTGAGCCGGGCAGCACCACACATGCAAATGTGGGCAGATGTTGGAATGTTGAGAGTGGAGACAACACGGCTGTTCCTGTTTGATGGGGTGGGATTGATTAATGGGGGTGGGGACAATGCAAATTCAACAAGCCAAGTAGACTGCTGGCAGGAGAGCTGGTGTTTGAACACTTTTTGTAAAAACTTCATGGAGGTCTTTGAGAACCGGGTAAGTCCCCATGTGTCTGGAGGTTTAGTGGGAGGTCTTCCCATAAGGTTGGGCGTGGATTCGATGAACCCTCAAAGTCTTTTCAACATTCTGATTCTGTGGTCAAGATTAGACAGACACATGTGGCCACAAAGGAAAGAGAATGGGGATCTAATGGAAAGTTTTATGTTCTGTATCTTTAGTTCCTGCCTGTTTCCAAATGGAAGGTAATCTATTGTATGCTGTAAGCTTGATCCTGTTCTGTCTCTATTTCAAAAGCTCACTAGAATTGATTCTCTTCATCTTGGCCTTAGCATTCTACTTTAATGTAGAAACATTTATTCCAAATCCTTCTGACGGACCCAAAGCAAAGGGCTTGAGAGAACGCACTCTTCCAGTATACGCAGATGTGCTTTTTTGAAGTCATTCATTTAAACCCCTCGCCCCCAATTTCTTCAACAGAATTTGTTTTTTTTTCCTGTTAACATTTAAAACTTGTCCCAAAAGAAATAACAACCATCCAAAACAAACCGAAAATCCAACAAGTGTCTTACAGAAACTGTCTTTTTCTTTGTAGGTGCTTCTTGCTTGAAACAAGAGGATCCTGTGGTTTGATAAAATATGTTTTGAATACCCAAGGAGGGCTTTCTTTTGAAGGCGTATAAACTGCAGTCTCTCTTACAATCTGAATGTGCTCAGAGAATAAAGGTGAACTGCATTTGTTCCAAGTAAAATATACATCTGTATTATTCACCATCACACCCCTATTCCATTATAAACAAATACTGACCTTGTCCCTCTGATGTGAAGCCAGAGGGGGTGTGAAATATAGCAAGGAGAACAGTCTGATGCAAAAATGTGAACAGAAACAGAAACACAATATTTAAAAGGAGTAGAGAAGGTCCCAAGTCGGTTTCTCTAATTCCTATTCTGCTGCTGACCTTGGGGAAAGTAATGCAATAGTTATCAGTCACTTTGGGAAAATGGCCCACGTTATTTCAGATAGCCAGTTGGAAACCCCCTAACCCCCCCACCGCCCCCAGGACCTATTTCTTGGAAGACCCTATGTTTCTTTCTTTTGGCCTTTAGAACTTCTTTTGAGAACTTTTTTTTTGGGGGGTGAACTTTTGACTAAATACTAGAAACCAGTTTCCATTTGGACGCTAAGCAAAGTACCTCCTTTCATGCGACAGGGAGCTGCTCCTTTATCCGTGACTCTCAGCGCGGCGTCCCAGGAAAAGGCTTTGGAGTCCACTCGGCAAACATTGCGTTAGAAGAAAGAAGGGGGACAAAGTTGGGGAAGATCCCAAGATGTGGGATTTGAATGTTAAATGAAAACCACACCCAGTGTTCAGTGTTCCCTCGGGCAAGGTAAGGATAATAAGAGGAGCAAATTGCCGAAACCGGTTCGGCTCAGTGGATAGAGCGTCGGCCTGCGGACTGAAAGGTCCCAGGTTCGATTCCGGTCAAGGGCATGTACCTGGGTTGCGGGCACATCCCCAGTGGGAGATGTGCAGGAGGCAGCTGACCGATGTTTCTCTCTCATCGATGTTTCTAACTCTCTATCTCTCTCCTTTCCTCTGTAGAAACTCAATAAAATATATTTAAAAAAAAAAAAAAAAAAAAGAGGATCAAATGAGTTGAAACAGTTGTTTCTCCTCAATGTAATATATGTCTCCCTAAAAAATTGAGGCATTATAGAATTTCATGCAGTAAAAATGATGGGGCTTATGGGAAAAATAGATTGGGTGGAACATTCAACACTTGTATAATCTAGTAAGGAATACTCTTTTGGAAACCTAATAAAAGTTTTAAACATCTTAAATCCCTAATAAATTTTAAAAATACTATGGTACATAGAGCACTTCCTCTTGCAGAAAGCATGGCTCTTGCCTGGTGGAGCCCCAGAGTGAAACGTGGAGCTTCTGAGTTAATGGAGAAGAGAGGGAAGAAAGGAGAGAGCAGAACAGAGTCCTGGCACCACAGAGGCTGTGGTTTGTTGATCCTGTTTTCTTCCTGCATTAACATCAAATAGAAACTCAGCATTCCTTGTTCGTCATTTCCTCCTTTCCCTAAAGAGCTGTATGTATGGCTCCAAGAGAGATGGGAGGCCACAAAGTGCTGGCTGTCCTGCCTGGCACTGGAGGTCTTACTGTCAGTCCATGCAGGTGCCCTTGGGCCCAATTCCAGCAGATGATAGCTTTGGCGTTGACAGCAGTGTCTCCATTATCATCAGCACCATTTCTTGTAGTGTCCTCAGACTTGTTCCAGAGACTCTGCAGCCCTCACTGTTCCTCCTGCTAAACAGCTCTGAGGTATTTTTTTTTTAAATTTACCTTTATTATTGAGAGTATGACAGATATCTCCCATTTTTCCACCATTGCCCCCCTCTACCCAGTTCCCACACCACACTATTGTCAGTGTTCATGGGCTATGCATATATGCATATAGGCTCTTCAGTTAATCTCTACATACTCCCCCTCGCCCCCTTCCCTCTGAGAATCTTCAGTCTGTTGCATGCTTCCATGCCTCTGGACCTATTTTATTCGTTGGTTTATTTTGTTCATTAGATTCCACATATAAGTGAGATCATGTGATATTGGTCTGTCTCTGGCTGGCTTATTTCACTTAGCATATTGCTCTCCAGGTCCCTCCAAGCTGCCTCAAAAGGGAAGAGATTCTTCTTTTGTTGTTGTTAATCCTCACTGGAGCATATTTTTTCCTATTGATTTTTTAGAGAGAATGGAAGGGAGGGGGAGAGACAGAGAGAGAAACATCTATGTGAGAGAGACACATCAACTGGTTGCCTCCCACATGCACCCAAATGGGGATGGGGGTGGGGACTGAGCCTGCAACTGAGGTTCATGCCCTTGACTGGAATTGAATATAAGACCCTTCAGTCTGCAGGCCAATGCTCTAACCACTGAGCAAAACTGGCTAAGGCAAGATCCTTTTTCACAGCTGCAGAGTATTCTATTGTGTCAATGTATCAATTTTTTTTTTTAATCCACTCATCTACTGATGGGCACTTGGGCTGTTTCCAGATTTTGGCTATTGTAAATAGCACTACTATGAACATAGGGGTGCATATAGCCTTTCTGATTGGTGTTTCTGGTTTCTTGGGATATATTTTCCTAAAAGTGGGATCACTGGGTCAAATGACAATTCGGTCTTTAATTTTTTGAGAAAACTCCATACTGTTCTCCACAGTGGCTGCACCAGTCTACATTCCCACCAACAGTGCACACAAGTGCTGGTGAGGATGTGGAGAAAAGGGAACAGCTTTGAGTTTTGATGCATTGTCACTGATGGGCCTCTTGCTCTTATGATCTTACCAATTGTCTTTTTTCTTTTAATCTGTTTTATTGTTTTAATCTTCTCCAGATTTAAGGCTTTCCCTTTTCATTTGCTACTTGGATCCATCTACTCAGGATGCTTATTCATGCTTAAGATGTTGCAGTAGATTCTTTTAGGAAGAATATTGCATGAATTTGGGAGGAACTATTTGGGTCAAAGCATGTGGTCAAGTGGGAAAAGAGCGAGAAGATGAGGGGTGTGTGTTCGTGTTTCCCTCACAGCCACTTCATTGAACTGTTCGGCATATTTCAATTTACTCGGTGGTTCTCAGTGGTGTAAACCAGAGTTGCCTTGTGGAAAATTGTGTATGACCTACCACAGCTTTGTATCTTAGGGATTGTATTCCCTATTTTTCCACCTTGTATGAATAAACTGGCACATAACAGACAGCTTTGCAACTGGAAGAGAGTGTATAAGAAAAATGCTTACCAACATACCAGGCATATAATAAAGTAAATACTCAATAAATGTCAGATAAGTAAATAAGCAACACTTTTGAACTGATAGCTCAAACACGTCCAGTCGCATGCAGAGGTGTGCATGGTGAGATTAGTGAAGACAATCAGACAAACCCCTGTGGAATGACGTGTGGGTAGTGCATGCGCACCCTGGCTCAGAGCTTCAGCTTTGTCACCTGTGAGCAGTATAATTGCAAGCAGACCACTTCACATTTTTGACACTCAGGCTCACATCTGAAAAATGGAGACATGAAAGTCCGCCTTTCCTCTGTACCTGCTTCAGGGAAACCTACCTGTGAATTCTAAATGAGAAAGTGAATGGGAAGGCTCTGAAACTCTGAATTGCTGTGAAAATGTACAGCTGTAATGCAGGGATTGAGCTAAGAGACCACAATGCAGGAAGGGGAACATTGATTGCAGGTGTATAAAGGGCATTTTTCTTCTTCTCATAGGCCTGTCCATTTTGTTTTCTCATTCCCATCTCAATGGGATAGCTGATCACATACCCTCCATAATTTGATAGATGTCTTGGAATTTCTGCGTGCACATATTCCTTTTTGCTGTGTCAGAAATGTGAAGGGGAAGCCTCTACGCTATGGCCTACTTCAAGCCAAGTCAGGGCGGAGATGGGGACACACTATAAGCTGCACTGCTCATCCCAAATCCCTTCCCTGTGAGCAGTGCCTGACATTCTCCCTCAAGTGTTATTTATTTAAAATATTGTTATTGATTTAAGAGAGGGAGAGAGAGATAGAAACATCAATGATGAGAGAGAATTACTGATTGGCTGCCTCCTGTGCACCTCCACTGGGGATCGAGCCCACAACCCAGGCATGTGCCCTGAACAGTAATCGAACCGTGACCTCCTGGTTCATAGGTCGACGCTCAACCACTGAGCCATGCTGGCTGGGCCATCAAGTGTTATTTATATACTAGAGGCCCGGTGCACAAAATTCTTGCATGGGCAAGGTCCCTAGGCCTGGACAGCGATCAGGGCCGATCTGTGGGGAGGTTGGTGGGGCAATCTGGGGGGCTCCTGCTGGCACCCGCCTTGGCTGGCCTGGGGCCTGCGGGCTGGGGGCAGCTCCTGTGTTGAGCGTCTGCCCCCTGGTGGTCAGTGTGCATTATAGCTACCCATCGTTCTGCCATTTGGTTGATTTGCATATTAGGCTTTTCTTAAATAAAATTGTTTTAAAGTTGGGCAGAAATGATGCTAAGGTGGTGGTAAAGGCAATGCAGTTTCCACATTGCTGTCTGGAACACTCACACTGCAGTGAGTGAGAACTCCACTGTTCCCAGGCCAGCATGCTGTGAGGAAGCCCCAGCCTCAGAGCAAGGCCATCAGGGTGCTCTGGCTCAGTCCCAGCTGAGCTCCCATTCCAGTCACTCTACCCTGGAGCTAGGCACATGAAAGATGATTCCTTCCCTAGCTGTCAAGTCATCTTCAGCCTTTGCGTTTTCCCACTGAGCCCCAAAAATAAGCCTTCCTGCTGTGCCCTGTTTTAAAAAAATCTTAAAAAATGATTTTTAGATATACTCATTCAGGGAAAACTAAGATGGCGGCATAGATAAACACTGGGAAATTGCTGCCTCCCACAACAATTGAAAAATCTTCTAGGAACACAAAACGGACATCATCCGGAACTACAGAAAGGCTGGCTGAGTGTAAATTCTACAACTAGAAGGAAAGAATAGCACACTGAGAGCCAGAGGAGCTGCAGAAGTAAAGTGCAGAGGTACGGGGGCTCGCGCACGAGCGGAAAGGGGCTGGCACCTAAGGCTGGCACCTAAGGAATCCAGAGGGAGTCACAAGCTCCCGACGGCTCTGAACTCCGGTTCCGGGAAGTCTCTGGGGACCCAGGACTCATACGGGGAGAAACTGGACTGTCTGGCAGCGGGCAAACTTGAGGGCGGCTTTCCCTCAGAGGTGCTTGCAGCCGTTACCGGGACACTGAGACTCGCGACTCCTTAGGGCAGGGCTAAGGATCAGCCATAGCTGCTTGCTCCGCCCTTTGATTCCTTGAGACCCCGCCCCACTCAGCCTGCGGCAGAGGCTTTTGCATATGAATGCCCCGGCCCTTTGCAACCTGATAATTACCTAACTGCAGCCGGGCCAGACAGACCCAGAACTTCCAAGAGAAGGCCCAAGGCCCCACAGCGGCTTGCATTGTTTCACAGCTGAACCTCATCAGGGCACCTCCAAACTCCAAAAAAGGAAGGGGAATCTGCAGTTCTCTTCGTAGCTCCTGCTGTGTAACCTCAGGCAGAGGCTAAATTAGCACCTCCTTAGATCCAAGAGCCACTGTACCCAGTGGTCAGAGGGGGACCATCCAGATCACAACTCCTCAGATCCATAAGGGACACACTCAGGGTGCAGTCTCAGTGAGCACAAGCCCCACTGAAGCAAGTCTTGCCCCAGAAGGGTGTCTCCAGCACAGAAGTTCTCCCACTGCAGACACAGCCGATTCTCACTGCCAATTGGCCTGGAGGTCAATTCCTCCCAGTGATCCTACAACAACCAAGGTATAACTACAACAAGACTGTGCACAAAGCCCACAAGGGGGTGCACCAAGAGTGTCCACCTCAGGTAACTGGGGAGGCTGAGACACTCGGCCCTACAGGACACCTAGCACACAAAGCTACTCTATCAACACAGGGAAGCAGCCAAAATACGGAGACAAAGAAACAGGTCACAAATGGCAGAAATGGAGGAAAGCAAACAACTGGATATAGAGTTCAAGGCCACGTTTATAAGGTTTTTCAAGAATTTTATGGAAACCGCCGATAAATTTAGTGAGTCCCTCAATAAGTATAGTGAGACCCTGGAGGACATGAAAAAGGACCAACTAGAAATTAAGCATACACTGACTGAAATAAAGAATAATTTACAGAGATCCAACAGCAGACAAGAGGATCCCAAGAATCAAGTCAAAGATTTGAAATACAAAGAAACAAAAAATACCCAACTGAAAAAGAAAAAAGAAAAGAGATTCCAAAAATATGAAGATAGTGTAAGGAGCCTCTGGGACAACTTCAAGCGTACCAACATCAGAATTATAGGGGTACCAGAAGAAGAGAGAGGGCAAGATATTGAAAACCTATTTGAAGAAATAATGACAGAAAACTTCCCCTACCTGGTGAAAGAAATAGACTTACAAGTTCAGGAAGTGCAGAGAACCCCAAACAAAAGGAATCCAAAGAGGATCACACCAAGACACATCATAATTAAAATGCCAAGAGCAAAAGATAAAGAGAGAATCTTAAAAGCAGCAAGAGAAAGAAAGTCAGTTACCTACAAGGGAGTACCCATATGACTGTCAGCTGATTTATCAACAGAAACCATGCAGGCTAGAAGAGAGTGGCAAGAAATATTCAAAGTGATGAATAGCAAGAACCTGCAACTAAGATTACTTTATCCAGCAAAGCTATCATTCAGAATAGAAGGTCAGATAAAGAGCTTCACGGATAAGAAAAAGCTAAAGGAGTTCATCACCACCAAACCAGCATTATATGAAATGCTGAAAGGTATTCTTTAAGAAGAGGAAGAAGAAAAAGGAACTCTTACCATTTGCCACAGCATGGATGGAACTGGAGAGCGGATAAATACCACATGATCTCACTCATTTGTGGAATATAATGAACAACATAAACTGATGAACAAGGACTGATCCAGAGACGGAGAGGCATTGATTGGACTGTCGGGCCTTGGAGGGAAGGTAGGGGAGGGTGGGGGTAAGGGGGAAAGATCAACCAAAGGACTTACATGCAAGCATATAGGCCTAACCAATGGACACGGACAACGGGGGGGGGGGGTGAGGGCATGAGGGGGGGGGTAGAGGGTAACGTGGGGACAAGGACACATATGTAATATCTTAATCAATAAAAAATATATTAAAAAATGATTTTTAAAATTGATTTTTAGAGAAAGAGGAACAGAGAAGGAGAGAGAGAAACATCGATGAGAGAAAAACATCATTGATTGGCTGCCTCCTGCACACCCGATTCTGGGGCTTGAGCCCCAAACCCAGGCATATGCCCTTACTGGAATCTAACCAGCAACCTTTACATGCACGGGATGATGCCCAACCAATGGAGCCACACTGGCGAGGGCCTGTTTCATTTTGTGATATAAAGGAATGGTTGCTTTACTCCCCTAGTTTTGGGGTGGTTTGTTATGCAGCAATATTAACCAGAATGTAGGCAACCACAAATGTCCACCTCAGAAAAGGACTACCCCATCCGCTGAGCACATTTACTTCACTCTACATAATAGACAGATTTAAAATTGTACATAAATAAAAATAAATATAACATCTTAAAGTTTCATACAAATAAGACATTTAAATTGAATCCCATTTTAAAGAATAGTGCATCTATTCCTACACCTATGTGCAAACCTAACTGTGGGTGAGCTATGTAAAAGGAAGGATTCCTGAGCCCAACTCCACACCAGGCGTAAGCAGCCTCTTCAAGGGTGAGACTCAGCGTGTCCATGTTCCAAACCCCTCCCGGCTACTCAGAGGCACACCCTGCCTAAGAGTCATTGACTCAGAAACTCTACACGTGTCATTAATATCAACATACAGTTGGTGTCAGGTTGATAAATTATTGATGAAAAATGCAAAATGTGAAAATGTGTGGATCTTAAGGGTTGATTAAAGGTTGAAGTTGGCCTCACAAGTTTTTCAAAGCATATTTCAGAGGTTAACAAAGTACCAATTCTGCATGAGTAGTTGAGGTGGCATAATTCAAATATGTTTATTTTTTCCAATGCCCTCATTCTTCTTAATGAATTGAACTAATTTAGATTGTTATGTGTTGAAGGGTAATGAAGCCTCCATTGCCCAAATGAGTGAATTAAGAGCCTTCCAAAAGATTTTGAAAATAGCATGTTTTGGAATTAAATTGGCACAAAACATCAAAGTTCCATTTTGACTCTTCCCGAGGCCATTGGCACGCTCAAACACACACAGTACTTCTGCTCGGGGTCGCCCTCTAAGATTCCCAATAGCTCCATCTTGAGCATTTTGTCTCCATTTGGCAGGCTCGGCTGGTCACATGGAGGCCATTCACAACCACACGTGGTCCTCGTTAGCACTTCATTGCTCTGCATCACAAAGTCTAATACCCGGTTGATTAATTGGATGCTATCAGCAGCCTTGGAGTAGACTTACTGCGAAGGCGAGACCACTAAATGAAGGCTGAAGGTGCCATGGTGTAGCATAAAGACTCTGTTTAGGATACTTCTTTTTTATGATGACTAGAGTTGAATGTGTGGACTTTTCCCCAGAGTGGTAGGTGCCTGCTTAATGATTCCTTCTGCTTAATATAATTGGGAAACACCTCCACCATTTAAAAATTCATGTTTTGAGGATTTTTTTTAGAGCCCATAGCAAGAAAAAGGTAGATGTTGACTTTATTTTCTTTGAGTGGTGAGCAGTAGACTGAAAAAATGAGTGTGAACTTCTATTTCGGCTACCTTCACCGATGATTGGATGGTTGGTATAGATTATGAAAAAAAAAAGAGCTTGGAATTTGAGAAACTTTAAGAACTTTATATGGAGAGACTATTTTGTTTAAAAACACGTCAGTATAAAAAGGGAAGTTTGATTTTCCAGTTCGTGAGGGAAAAGTGATTAGATTGTAACGTTCTGAGATGCTCATGACATATCTAACTATGTTATGAAGTGGTAATGAGTTATATTTGAGCAGGCACACTGGATTTAGTAGCAAAGCAAAAGCCAGTATTATTTGGATATATGCAAAGCAGCAGCCAGCCCATCTGAGGAATAATAATCATAAGCCATAGTGTTGGGGAATACATCTGGATACTATCTCAGCTGTGGGCATGAAGGAATATTTTAGACCCTTGAGGGTGCACAAGCTGCGGGCTCTAATGGAAGATAAGCTGGCCTCCGATGGGCCACAGGCTTGCAGGATTCGGTCTCAAGATGCCATGCAATGAAAACAATAGGAGTCTAAATTTTGCATTCTCAGTGAAAGCAATAGCACTGTCCAGGGGACAAACAGTGATCTGGGGTGGGGGGCAAAAAACCCTTACCCTTTAAAAATATATGAAGTACAGATAGCTTGCCGTACAGTATATCCGTGGCAATAAAATTTAATTGGGGAGGGCTATTTGGGAAAAAAGTTTAAGAAGGCTCCTTGAGGGGGCAATAATGAAAACAAGTTTAGGAACACTGGTCTAAATGAAGGGGAAATGTTATCCTTGACACCAAAGTCCAAACAAGTCAAAGCATTTCCATTGTCTGGAGCATTCTTTTCCAGAAAGGCATAGGTCCATGGGAGGAACACCATCGGACTCTCATGAACGGCTCTGCTATCTCCCTCTTGTCAGCCCTACAGATGTTCCATGTCTATTTGGACCAATGATTTACTTGGAATGGGGACTTCGTTTGGGGCCTTGTCTTAGGAAAATAAGTGTGCTTCCCAGGAGGTTGCTAGAAATAAGGACAGTGCCTCTTAACCTTGGAGCAAATGGTGAATAAAACCCAGGGATGTCCCAGGCCTCACCAGCTCTGGTGTATGGAGGTCAAGAAACATCTGGAATCTGTGTCTTATAGTTTCTGCTCGCACCTGCTCACAGGGACCACAGCTCCTCCGTAAAACCTCCTCCGTTATTTCTCTCTGTGCCCCTGGGACTCAGGCTCCTCATATTTTTCTTCTCTGGAGTTTGCCCGCGGGATAATTAAGGGAGGGAACTTGTCTCTGTGCGGTTGCTGGTGCCATCCACCCCAAAGGGTCACTGGGCTCCCCACTCTTCACTGAAGTCCCAGAACTGCCTTAGGGAAAGGGAGACTGTCCTCCCTCTTTAGGGGTCTGTAGGGTGGGCTGGAGTAGATGCTACATTCTTCTCTCCATTGTCCTCATCATCTCTATCCCTCTTCCAAATTTTTAACACAAGATGACTTTCTTCTCACAGGATCCTTATATCCCCATGAGTTTTAGTCCATTCTGGCTACTATAGCAAAATGTCACAGACCATGTGGCTTATAAACAAAAAACATTTGTTTCTCTCAATTCTGGAGGTTGGAAGTCTAAGACCAGGGTGCAGCATGGTTGGAGGAGGGCCCACTTCTGTAGGCTTCACGTTGTATCATCAAATGGCCAAAAGGCCTGGGAGCTCTGTGAGTGAGATGGCTTTTATAAGAGCACCAATCCCATTCGCAAGGGCTCCACCCTCATGACCTAACACACAACACCCACCGCCTAACACCATCACACGGGGTTAGGATTCCAGCATGTGAATTTGGGGAGGATACAAACTGTAGCACCATGTAAATGAGATACTAGTGAGGGACTATCCCTGGCTCCTCACCCAGCTTTCTGCCAGTTTAAGCTCCACAAAGACCATCCAGCTACAATCACATACTCGTGATTCATTGGTGGAGAGTGTTAAACTCAGCAAGGATTCATGAATGGGAAGTTCTTTGCTCTAAGGGAACCCATTCATTTGTTAACATTCAGCCTCAAATTTCCAAAATTTTCATGGGTTGCTTTTTACTGGGGTAAGTGTTGATAAGTACCCTGGCTCATTTAGAAACTGTAAACACCCAGAGAAAAGGAACGGGAAAGTGAATTTCTTGGAACTTTTTGCAGAGCGCCAGAGACATTTTTAAAGAGGCAGGGCATAGTCTGGGTGGTAGGGGAGACACCTCAGAGTCAGAGTTGGGAGGGGACTAGCTAGGGAAATGAACTATTAGGGGCCTTCACGGGGCCAGGAGGACTAACCCAGCAAAGGTACTATGGAATTTGTATGTACTGCTCATGAGAGTCTGATGATGTTCCTTTCCAAGAGCCTTTGCCTCTCTGGACATGAACTTGGAAAGAATGTTCCTGACAATGGAAGTGCTTTAACTTGTTTAGACTTTGGTGTCCAGAATAACTTTTCCACTTTAAAAAGAAAGCTTTTTTCAGCATGCCTCAGCCCTCAGGCACAAGCCAAACCATCTTTGGTATCATTGGTTTATAATCCTAGGACAGAGTCCATTAGAAGATTTTCTTGGAAATAAAAACCTTCAATTTCATAATGAAATAAAAATACAAGTTGGGTTATTATTACAATACTCTTCTTTTGTGCCAGCTTTGCTGCATTGTATCTCTGGAAATATAGGGCTATTTAAACATTGGTTTCTTGCTTTCTTCAACTGTGAAATTAACCCACTTGTCCAGGAACTAGAGAAAACTATGATGAACCTAAAGGCAATCAGGAAACAGGTGCTAGAAAAAGAACGGATGCAGTTTGCCTATTTCCAAGAATGATATGGCTGTGTATACCTCTATCTCTGCCTCCATTTCCACCTCTGTCTCCACCCCTACCTTCATATTCATCTCAGTGTTAGCACAGGCACTGGCCAGTAAGCATAGATACCTCTGTAGGTGCCAGGAATTAACCCTTTGTTTGCTAGTTCGTGATTGGCTGGCAAGAGAGGGACACTTAGGTGATTTAGAAATATTTCAACCTTACCTGGGGGCGGGGGAGAGTGGTGGTTAGGGAGGAGAGGTGAAAGTGGGGAGAGGATGGGAGATATCTGTAATACTATCAACAATAAAAATATATTTAAAAAAAGAGAAATAGTTCAACCTTTCAACTGGTACAGCCATCTTGGTGAATACTTGCTTAATATTTTCCCTTTATTTAGCTTTTAGCTTTTTATTATGATTTTGTAAGGGGCTTGGGGCAGGAGAAGAGAATAATGACAGTGTTTTGTTTTCTCTTTGTACTAGACAAATGGGCAAGGATGGGAACTTAGGGTAACCTGGGTTGGGAGAATGTGGCTAGGGTGAAGAAAACCATTGTAAGCCAATTTTGTCATTGAATACCTCCTGATTTATGAAATCTGTTTGCAAGAGTAATTCATTTGCAAAGAGGTACTGACGTTGGAAAGAGTTTGTGAAGCTCCGCTGTTCAAGGCCACCCAACTCAACAGTGTAAAAGTTCTAGGATCAAGTGTGATTCCAGACTCACTGTTTAGTTACTCAAAGACTCATTGGCCTTTTAAGAGGGTGAATAGGATTTTAAAAAAATGGGTGAGGCCTTTTACGCTCCATTTAGTTTAAACCGTCTAAAAGGGCCAAGAAAATGTCCTCAAGTTCATGCTAGGCAACACGGAGCTTGGTGGGCTGTGATGTTTATCATTTTGCTCTTCATGGTGGGATAGTATCATCATTTTTTCCAGAGTAGTAACTTGGAGCTACTTTTCGCTTCTAAACTATAATTAAACCTGAGAGATTGAACAGTGTAATGATATTTCTTTTCTCAGAATTGTACTGCAAGTTATAGTCTTTTGTCTTACAATTGCTGGAGTCATATTATAGGTTTATGGTTTGAAGTTGAACAGAAGTAGTATTCATGGTTCAGTTAAGGTAAGAGATTTTATTCCCTTTCTTACTGAAAACGCTGCAGTATGTAGCTGGATCCCACCTGTGAAGCCTGGGAAAATTGGTTCTAGTAATAACATTTCCTTTTGTGGACCACCCAGCCCTCTAATATCAGTTCTAATCCATATTCATTATTTTTCATCACTTCTGTCAAAAGTTAGTGTTTCCCAATTAAATTAACCCTACTGAGCGCCTCATACCTGGAATCCTTTAGCAAGTAGTCTGTACCATAGCAGATTGTGAGTGTAGATAATTTGCTCTTTAGACTTCATCCTTCAGAAATGAGTTTTCTTATAGCACTCGATTCATTCACTCATTTATTCAACAAATATTTCATGGGTGTGCACCATATCTCTTACATATTAAGGGCTGTATAATTATTGGGTGAATGAATGAAAGAATGAATAAATACCAGTCTATTGATACTGATCATCCAGTAATGAACAAAAGCTTACAATTTGGTGGGGAAAGAAGATAGATCTTAAAAATCACAATTACATTGTTAATATTTTCTATTATATATTTTGTAATTATATAACTAAAAATTTAACCACCACTACTATAAAACTACTAAGGAAAAGTATATGGTATGTTGAGAATGTTTAATAGAAGGAACTAACTTAGTCTGGGAGTGAGAACAGGTCTCCATGAGGAAGTGACATTTTAAAATGAGACCTGAAGGATGAATAGGCCTTATACTGATAAAATTTCAGAGGGGATCATTTACACCTCTCCAAATATTATGGCATCTTTGCATCTCTTGAATCATGCACAGTGCCTTGCTTGTGCCAAGTAGGTACTAAAAAAAGGAGACCAAGTAAATCTAAAAAAAATGAATATTGAACACCTACTAGGAACCAGGCACTGTGCTGTGTACGTTAGGGAGGGTGTGGTGTAGGGTAGGGAGAAATTTCCCGCAGCATCTTCCTCAAACATCATGGAGCCCTCCCTCACTGTTGCCCCACCTTCTCTCAGTATATATCCTTAGCAGCTCTTTTCAGACAAACTGAGTGCATTGACATAATTTCTTCAACTTCCTACCTCCAGACTACAAACTTCCTCTCTGCACTGCCCCCGACCCTGACCTTACTGCTAACCTCAGGGGCATCTGTTCCCTCTCTCCAGACTGCTTTCTCCATCTTGCTCCTCATCTGATCCACCTGGGCCTCTTTCAGGATTGAGCTCAAACTGTTGAATGCAAAGAAATGCTCGTTCTTCCTCTCTCTTTTTTTGTTTACACCCTTGGTCAAATTGTGATAGCAGTGCCTCTTGGTCTTCCTTCAGCTGCTGAATATTCTGTTCTCATTCTCTTGTGTTGGCCCCTCCTCCTCCATTTCCTCTAATATGGTGGGGAAAACACCCAACTCAGTCCTCTGCCTTATTCTCTGTACACAGAGATCTCACGCTCCCTCAGAGATCGTAGCTACTCCTTTAGCTTAAACTGTAACTCGTATGCATACAGTAGTCACCTTCATAGCTCCAGCCCAGAGTTTATTCTGGTCTCCAAAATCATTTATCCTGCCTTCTGGATATCCTTATTCATATTTTGTACAATTATTTCAAATTCAGTCTGCCCTAAATTGAGCTCATTCTTTTCCCCACAAACCAAACCTGCTCTTCCTAGTGTATGCTCTGTCTTGGTAGATTACACTGCTCTATACACTGTCACTACAACTGGAAAACTGACAATCATCTTTGACTCTGCCTTTTCCTTTTTTGCTAATTCCTAATTGGTGACTGAGTTGTGTGCCTTCTCAGAGTATCTCTTTTATGTCCCTCCTACATCTTCCACTACTGATTTATTTCAGGCTTTCCTTATTTCTTACCTGGATCATTGCAACAGCCTTCTAATTGGGATCCCTCCCTTCATTCTGGGAAGTCTCCAACCCATTCTCCATGCTGCTGTGGGAGTGAACTTTCCAAGACACAAATCTGGTTATGTCTCTCTCACTTTAACCCCTTCAATGATTCTCCATTCCTGAGGATACACTCCACACTCTTTAGGTAGTTTTCAAGGTGTTTCATATCTGGATCTTGTCCCTACTCTGGTCTTGCCTTTTTCTATACTTCACCATATGCTATAGTTCCTCATACTATTTCAGGACTCCATGCTCCGTACTTGTGTTTTCCTCTGTTTGGAAAGCTGTTTTTTCTTTTGACTGCCACATACAAATTTGAGCTTTTCTTAAAATTTAGTGCAAGCATTTTTCAGGTTTAAGAGCATATGCATGTTTGTATGTGTGTGATTGATATAATTCACTCATGTACACCCAGGATGCAAACCCAACTAACTAAAGAGTGGGGGAGGGAGATGTATATATAATAAGACTTTTGGGGTCCTTTGGCTATGTGTTTGTCATCCTCATTAAATTATCAGGAGCTGAAGCACAAGGTTCCTAACACAGTGGTTAGGAATTCTTCCTCCATGTAGTAGACCCTCAGTAAAAATTACATCAAATGTAGCTGGCCAAAAGGCTTTCACAGCTCAGTGATTCAAAGGAAGTGGGTTGGGGGCTGGGCACAAAGCTGTAAAACAGGGCCCCCCAAAACAGTCAAGGAAAGATAGGAGGCTTTGGGTCTGTTGTTGCTTTCTTCATTCAATGTCTTGGAATATTTGTAGAATCAAGTGATATCCGGCCATTGGATGGCAAATACCAGTGTTGCCACTGCAGTGAGTAGAACTGGGCTGTCCTGACTATTCTGTGCCCTCTCTTATTTTGGCAAAGTGAACCCACAAGGTCGGAGGGCAAGTTTATCATTTAAAGTTATCTCCTAATGATCTCTTTATTTCTCTCAGTGAAGATGAAAGGAAATGCGGCATGAGAAGAAAGCAGACATCTCCTCATCTGAGGATGTACAACCTCCTGAGCACAAGTCTGTGTAGTGACTTCGAAAATGTCAGCTGAACCCCAGTAAAGCCCTAGAAATCTAGTTGGTGCTTCTTTCTTGTTGGTGGAGCAGAAGGCAGTTGGGGTAGAGATGAAAGCCAGTTTTAATAAATGGGATAGAAGGCGTAACTCTTTCTAAAGTGCGCTGTGCAACTTGCTAATAAAACCACTTATTTATTTTAGCAAAGCCATAGATTTAGCCAGTCTTTGGTTTTACAGGTTTAATGTAATTTCAGCATCATTTAGCGTAAGCTAGCTCTTAAAGTTTTTGACCTTAAGAAGAATTAAAGTAGGAAATATATTGGACATATAAAAAGTGAAGTCAAAATTTTCAATGGAAATTTAACAGGAAAGAGTAAGTTGGAAGCAGATTTCAACTATGTTCTCAAATTAATTTTAGTCGGAGAGAGTTTCTAGAGTAACAAACCTATTTGTTTGGCTATGTCAAATGTTAAACTCCAGGCAGGCAGTCAAACTCCCTAATCCTTTCACGTTTCCTTCCTTGAACAGGAAAAAAAAATTGGGGGACGTGGTAGGGCTGCTCTGGAGAATAATTTTAAATTAGTGTGACTTTGAAGTGGAGCTCCTGTTGATCCTACTAAATCTCTACTAGAGGAGAGTGGCTGCTACGTAATTGCTGAGGTTTAAAGTGTTACGCAGCCCAAACGCCATGCACTGGAATGACTTCAGAAGATCTTCTCTTACCATCAGGGCTCCTTTTTGGCAGCACTGTACCCGGATCAGGGACTCTAACCTGCTTTCTTGCACGGGTTCCTTTGAATCCATCAGATGGACAATCTTGTGTGTCTAAGGAATCTCAGGGGTCAGTCGGTCCACCTAGCTTCTCTCTCAGGAATCCACTTATAGGTCCAGAAAAGCCAACAGTTTTCTCACCCAGAGATAAAACAAGCTAGGGTTTTCCAACATCATTGCTGACATGAAACCACATCAATTGTTTTTCTGCTTTTTAAAATCTCCTTCAGACATCCAGGATGGCACAGGTTCAGTTTGAGAGGCATAAATTAGCCCCTGAGGAGGCCTCCCCATGAGTGTTGTAGGCGGGCAGTGCCGGCTTTGTGCTCAGCCATGCAGGCCGGTGACTGTCTTCCCTACGGAACACTCACTAGACACCAGTGTGTACACCATGAAGCTAACTGGTTTGCTTATGGTGAGACATGTCCCTGGTGGAGGCTGGACACTTGAATGTTGGCAAGTACCTTCAGACCTTCACTCCCCAAAGGCTGCTTGGTAGGTAAAGACCAAGAACCATGAGAACCACCATCACACAGAATTTGTTTTTTCAGGCCAAGGGGTACTGCCTCTCAATGGAGGGTTCCTCTTTAGTCCTAAGATTTATTCCTTTCTGCAATTCATTTCTCTCCTTCCTTAACAGGGTTGACTACACCTTGACAAATTCTTTCTTTTTAGTTAAAAGTTAGTTCACATATGCTTTCTTCAGGGAAGCTGATGTCACTGATAAGACAAGATTTTGTTTACATTTCGTCAAGACCGAATTATTCTTTCCAGCTCCTCTCCTGTTTCGGATGTGGAAGATACAAACTTCTGCAGATATCAAATGTCGTTTGCTGTGCGTTGCTTTAAACTAGTTTAACCCTTGGGAGTCTAGGGTTTCTAACTCACTCTCCATGTACTAACCACAGTGTATGTTTACAATATTTATTTATTTATTTATTTATTGTTGACAGTATTACAAGATGTCCCCAATTTTCCTCTCCTTTGCTCCTCTCCACCCAGCCACCACCCTACTGCCGCCCTTCCCCACACTATTGTCTGTGTACATGGGTTATGCACACATGTATATATGTTCCTTGGTTAATCTCTTCCTGTTCCCATCCCCCCTCCCACTCCTGTCTGAGATCTGCCAGTCTGTTCCATGTACCCATGCCTCTGGACCCATTTTGTTCATTTATTTGGTTCATTAGATTCCACATATAAGATCATGTGATACTTGTCTTTCTCTAACTGGCTTATTTTGCTTAGCATAATAATTTCCAGGTCCTTCCATGCTGTCACAAAGGGTAAGAACTCCTTTTTTACTGCTGCACAGTATTCCATTGTGTAAATGTGCCACAATTTTTTAATCCACTCATCTACTGATGGGCACCTGGTCTCTTTCCAGATCTTGGCTATAATGAATCACGATGCTATGAGCATAGGGGTGCATATATTTTTTCTGATTGGTGTTTTGGGATTCTTAATTAAAGTGAATTATAGTATATTTTCTTTTGAGAGTTTCATAACACAATTGGCAATAATAAGATACTAAAAACAGGTTAGGAAATGTCTGTCTTAGAATAATTACAAAATAATTGAAACAATTTTCATCTGGGAAACCCAAAATGAATATTGAAACCTTTAAGAGAGGTAATAAGGGACAATATCACATTCATAACAACAAAATAAGCAAACAGAAAATGTCAAAACATAGTTGAGGAAGACCATAAGGCATCCTGAAAATCATGGAAGTGGACTTGATTAAATGAAAATGCACACACACAGGCACAAATTTCTGTATATGTATTTTTGAACCATTTGAGAAAAGTGTATATAGCATGCCTCTTTACCTGATAATACTTCACGAGAACAAGAATTCTCACAGTAGAGGTATCACATTTAGGACATTTATTGTTGATACAGCACTTTAATATACAATCCACATCCCAGTTTTATCAACTATCTCAATAATGTCCTTCATTGCAATTTCCCCCTCAGTACAATATGCCACCTGAAATCACTTGTTTTTACTTTATTTTTTAAATTATTATTATTTAAAATATATTTTTATTGATTTTAGAGAGTAAGGGAGAGGGAGAGAGAGAGATAAAAACATCAATTATGAGAGCATCATTGATCAGCTGCCTCCTGCACATCCCACACTGGGAATTGAGCCTGCAACCTGGGCATATGCCTTGACCAGGAATCAAACCATGACCTCCTGATTCACAGGTCAACATTCAACCACTGAGCCATGCCAGGTAGGCTGCAATCACTTATTTTTTAGACATGATTTTTTTTGGTCTTTCTTTGCTTTTGTGTCATTTATGTAGTTTGAAGACAACAGGCCAGTAATTTTAGAGTGGCTCTTATTTTTGGATTTCTATGATGTTTCCTCATGATTAGATTTAGATTATATTCTTTTTTTTTGGTTGACAAGATAGACTTTTAAATGAGTGTTGTTAGGGCAACAGGATGACCATGTGGGAAAGATACCATGCACCAGGATAAATTCTAAGTATATTAGAGATTTATTATAAAAAATTAAACTCTATAATTACCAATGATCTGTAATGGCTGCTAGCATCACAAAAAAGAGAAAAAAAAATCAAACTTGAATGTAATCAAGTCTCTAGACATAACTAATAGTTTGCAGAAGAAATAGGGGAGGAGGGATATCTTAAATGTGAGAAATGATAAAAAAAACCCTCCTGATTTCTTCAACAATACATTTCAAGAGAAAGAAAGAATAAGAGAGAGTACTACAAATTGAGACACAAGTGTGTCAATTGCAATATATGAACCTCAATTTGAACAAATAATAAAAAAATATAATGAGACAAATAGGAAAGTTTGGTTACATATTAGATATTTGATGATATTTAGGAATTATTTAAAAATTTTAATATACATTAATGTCTGTGTTCCTTATCTTTTAAATATATAGACTGAAATATTTACAGATGAGACTATATGATGTGTGGGACTTACCTTAAGGAAACCAGTGGTGGAGTGGAGCGAGTGAGTTATAGATGAAATTTGATTGGCTATAAGTTGATCATTGTTTGGACTAGGTGGCGAGTGAAAGGTTCATTATATAAATCTATTTTTGTATATGTTTGACATTTTCCATAAAAAAAGAGAAGAATACTTAGAGGTTAGACTTTCTCTCACCCTCAGGTATGGTGAGACCATGGAATACTCTAGCCTTTTCTAGGGAATCCTCATACACTGTTGGTGCAGCCACTATGGAAAACTGTATGAAAATTCCTCAAAAAATTAAAACTAGAAGTACCATATGACTCACCAATTCCTCTTCTGGGTCTTTATAAAAATATGAAAACATACAAATTCAAAATGACATATGTACTCCTATGTTCATTGCAGCATTATTTACAATAGCTGAGATATTGAAACAACCTAAGTTGTTTCAGTGGATAAAGAAGATACATACTATTTAGCCATAAAAAAGATGAAATCTTGCCATTTGCCATACCATAGATCTTGAGATATCATGCTAACTGAATAAGTCAGATGGAAAAGGACAAAAATTGTATGATTTCACTCATATGTGAAATATGAAGCAAGTAAGAAATAGATGAACGAATGAAACAAGACAAAAGCAAACGTATAGATATGGATAACAGATTGGTGGTTACTAGAGGGGAAGGGGGTGAAGGAAGGACAAATGTGTAAAGGGGTCAAATACTATGTGGTGACTGATGGAAACTAGACTTTTGGTGGCGAGCACACTCGAGTATACACAGATATCAAATTATAATGTTGTATCCCTGAAACTTATATAATGTTAATAACCTACACACACACACACACACACACACACACACACACACACACCAACCTGGCCCTTCCCTAATGGGAAGCTTCACTGCTACTTTGGAATCTGAAGAGCATACATGTTGCCCTAGCCGGTTTGGCTCAGTGGATAGAGCATCAGCCTGTGGACTCAAGGGTCCCGGGTTCAATTCCGGTCAAGGGCACATCCCCAGTAGGGGGTGTGCAGGAGGCAGCTGATCGATGTTTCTCTCTCATCGATGTTTCTAACTCTCTATCCTTCTCCCTTCCTCTCTGTAAAAAATCAATAAAATATAGTTTTTAAAAAAAGAGCATACATGTATCCTCTAGAAACTGCCACGGGCCTTCCTGGAGGTGTTATGTACACTTAGCAACTTCTAGCTCAAATGTGTCTCCTCTAAAACACTGAGATAGGGCACTAATGATTTCAGATCTGAGGTCAGCTCTTGCAACTGCTCCCAGAAGACTGCACCAACAGAGTGCTTGGAGGAACTCAGTTGTGCCTGGTCTGTGAACTTAGCGTGTGAAGTGTGGGTAGCTTTGTGCTTCCGTTCCAAAAGTATTCCAACTCCCCTCTGTGTAGTGTGTCAGTGGCTGGTCAGGTGCTGAATGGAGGTCAGATGGACCCCTTACTGGGAGCTATGCTAAGAACTCCAACTTGTTTTTCTGAGTGAGGCTGTCAACTAGAATTGGTTTCCTGAAGGGAAAAGTCTATTTCCCATTCCCATTCCCGAGCCAGTCGTTCCCACCAGTGGTATTTTAATTGCATACCAAGCAGCTGTCTGCATATTTTGTTGCCCAACATGTCTAAATTTGTCTCAAAATCCTTCCAGCTCATTTTCTCTTTCAGCAATGGAACAGGGTATTTTAACGGAGGATGTGTTGCACATGTATCAGGGTGAGGTTCCCAACTGTCTGGAACTGAGAACCACTCTAGTTTATTTTGATTTCAAAAATTAAATTTCTTGAAATGGTAAAGTCCCTCCTTTCACACATTTGGAATCAATATTAAGATTACAAGATATATAAACCATTGCTGCATTGCAGTTGAGAAAATTTGTCAACTTTAGACTATTTCTGTTTTGACTCTATAGCCTAGAAATAAAACTGGGTTTGTTGATCTCACCCTGTTTTATTACCTGTTCCCATGGGTAGCTGAGGACATATTCCCACAGATGGAGGCTCTTGAAATATCTTCTGGGCCTAACTTAACTTGAGAAATAAGTCTTAAAAGCTACTGGATTGTCTCTGGGTTGGAGCAGGGGTCTAATTCAGACACAGAATCCAGACCCTTCCACACTCGCCCTGGTTGAATTTGTTGATGGTGGCCTGTGCTTATCACTCACACTGTCACATACTCAGAGCTTTTTTTTAAATTTATTTTTATTTTTATTTTTTATTACCCCCAGCAAGTATGTCCAGAGAGCATCAATGTGGAATGGAGGACCATGGCCCAAGTGTGGGCGTAGTCACTAGTCAAAGCCCGTGTCTTCATTTGGGGCCAGAGCTGCGTCTGCTGCAATATCTGGAATTCCATTCTGAGCCTAGTTATTTCTGGATTTTCTGCCTTAGATGCATCATTTCAACTTGGAAAAGGAATAAGTAAAAACAAATTTTCATTTATTTTTAAACATGTGTTCTTATGATGGGGAGACCATATCATTGACATGTTTAATATCTGATTAAAAAAATCAGAGTTTCATGGCCAAAAGTAGTTAAACTGATAGAAATTTAAAAGCATTCATTTAGTTCACAAATATTGTGGAGGTTTTAACACTTTCCAACATGAGACCAAGTGTGGGGAAACTGAGGAAGACAATTTCTCTCTTTTAAGAGTTCTCAGCATAGAAGACTGACATTTAAAAACTGGAGCTTTGATGTTCATGGATTTGATATTAGAGATTTCAACTCTCCTCAAATTATCCTCAAGGCCTAACACAGAGCCATTTAGAAATTTGGTCGGGGGGGGGGGGGAGTCACTGGACCAGTAATTGAGTCCGGCAGTCTTCCCCCATCCTTTTCCTCTTTCCACGACACCCCCGTCAGAAATTAGTTTGTTGTTATTCACTTCAGTAGCAAATTCATAGTGGAAACTATAGGCTTTGTGATATTGAGGAATTCGCTGATACATGAAGATTTCAGGAAAGGGCACCATGGGAGCTGAGAGAGAGAGCCTAAGCCCACCTAGATAGGGCAGAAAAGGCTCTGTGGAAGCTGAAATGCCCGCACTGAGTCCGGGAGAACTGGTAGGAAGGGCCAGGGAAACACACGGTAGGCAGTCACCAAACATCTGGAGTGAATCCCGCATTCTGTGCAGAGGGAAGAGCACATTCAGAGGGTAGGAGGGTAGATGCTATGGTATATATTTTTTTGGGAAGTCAGTGGTGTAGCCCTTCAACCTTTAACAAATATTTACTTACTGAATGAGCATCTGCTACATTCAAGGCTCTGTTGTAGGGGTTGGGAATATGGTGGTGAACAAAACTGATAAGCTCCTGTTTTTACAGAACATAGGATTGTAATTAAGCAATCAATCAATAAAGAAGATAATGCAACAGATATAACTGCAAGAGGATGTACCAGAGTGATGAGGAGTCAGGCTAATAATTTAGTGTATTACTTCTCCCAGAGCTTTTACATTAAGAAGGATGATTATTTACTCACTAGAGGCCTGATGCACGACATTTGTGCAAGGGGTTCGACACTCGCAACCGCAGCGGCTTGCCCTTGCAGCCCTGACTTCATCCAGAAGGTCATCTGGAAGGATGTCCAGAAGGTCGTTCGGTTGTCCAGTCTAATTAGCACATTATGCTTTTATTATTATAGATAGGATTGAATGTCTAATTATAATATTTTAGAGAAAGTTTTATGTCAAGGTAGAAAACTTTCCTTTTGACTGTCTCTTAAACACTAAACATGAGATTGGTCTTGCCCATGGGAATGAATGCGGGCATAGACCTCGTAAGGGAAAAGAAGGGAGAAAATAAAGGTGTTAAGGAAAGGAAGAGGAGGGTAGAGTGATTAAAGAGACCAAAGTGCACATTGTGATGTGGATTGTTAATAATAATTGCCGGCATTTTTTGAGTGCTTATCATTGAGTGCTAAGTGATTTAGATATATTAACACATTTTATCTTTACCACAATACTTTGAGGTAGTTACCAGTATCACCCCATTTTATATTTAAGTAGAGGCCCAATGCACGAAATTCGTGCAAGAGTAGGCCTTCCTTTCCCTGGATGCCAGCACCAGCTTCCCTCTGGCACCCGTTACCTGGGCTTGTCCGGAAGGATGTCCAGTCTAATTAGCATATTACGCTTTTATTATTATAGATGAAACTGAGGCAGAGAAAGGTTTAATGACCTGTCCAAGTGCTTGTAACCAGAGGTGAGACACAAATCCAGGTGTGTTTTCTCCACAGTGCAAACTCCTAACCGTGAGTTTCACTGCTGTTGCCAATGGCCTTGGAGCGCACAGTGGCTTCCTTGCCCAGCATTCATTTACTCACCTTTAGAGTTTTGGAGCCAGTTCAAACTTGTGTTTTCACAAGAACAATTTTAGTCTTTCTAGTGTCATAGTCTTGAGCTCAACTCTCTTTTGCCTCCTAGAGATGTTACCCAGGTAGACTACGGGGATCCAGGGAGAAAGGTGATATTAGAATCTCTATTTTGCTGCCCCAGATAAAATGCTCCCACTGGGATGCACATGGTCTTTGGTTTATTTCTCAGCTTATAACTGGACCACTGGGAAGATCTCTGAAAACTCTGGTGCCTTAGAGTCATGGAATTGAAGCCTGGAAAGGAAACATGAGGAGTTCACGCAGTGATGTCATGATGAAGAGAATCTGGAGACAAATTCGAATGACCTTCAGGAACGGTGATTTCACAGCATTCTTGCGAAGGCATTCATTCCCATGTCTAAGCCCCCTGTGATCAGCATATTCCGTTGCTCTCCAAATCTTCTACTTCCTGTGACTTCATTGCACATAAAAATTGCCTGTTGCCATCCTTGTTGCACTTGAACTCTCTTCAGAATTTTCAATTATTTAGGCTAAATAATCACTTCTTTTTAAAATGCAGAGCTTTTGTTCAGATTCTCTATGAGAATTTTATGCTGCTGCCTCAAACCTGAGCAGAGGGTTTTGAGTGGATTATGTGATGGGCATAGATTTTCTTTGAATGTCTTGCTCAGTTTACAAGGTATTTCTGGAATTGTAATTTGATGTTTGCATACTAATTATTAAAAATCGCTTCTTTGTATGGAAATGAGCATTGTTTCGGATAATGGGAGCTAATGAAAACTGTAATTACCTTATTACTGTGATGCTGCACTGAGACAGGGTTGGACTGGGGTAGCAGAGGTCCTGGCTCCATTGCTCAGTGGCCACCCTTCAAGCAGTAACTGTAATATTCCACACCTCAGTTTACTCAGCTGAGAATGAGAGTTTTAGAATGGATGGTTTTTAAGTTATTTCCAGTTTAAAAGTCTGTGATTCTAAACTCTTGGAAACAAAAAGTACGATGGCAGTTCCCAGGGAGAAAGGGAACAAAAAAGGGGAGCTGTTAATGAGAATTTCAGTTTTGCATGATAACCAACTTCTGGAGGTCTGCTGAACAACAATGTGAAATAGTTAGCATTACTCTACTGTAGAGTTCAAAATGGTTAAAATGGTAAAATTTATATAATGTGTGTGTGTGTGTGTGTGTGTGTGTGTGTGTGTGTGTGTGTGTTTTACCACAATTAAGAGTCCAGGAATCTAGCAGACATTCATCTTTTGTATCTCAGTAAGAATATTCTTTTAAAAAATGAGCACACTAAAATTGTAAGTTATATTTATCTTAGAGGCCTACTTGAACTTTAACTCTCAGACACATCTGACATCCAGAACACACACACACACACACGCGCACACACACACACACACACACACACACACACACACATTCTCTCTTTCTCGGGAGTCCCTGTAGAACAGTCCCTTTGAGTGTACTTTAATGGTGAGGAAGTTGTCACTGTGTTCCTAAAGTGAAGATTGCTTGGCTGGATTCATTTATCTTCAAGAACTTTTCCTTCATGATGGGCCTGGAAAAATTTAGAATTTATCTCCAACATGGGAAATATTATCCTGCAATAGTCTTCCTCAAAGCTTGCCCTCAAAGCCAGAGTTGGCAAAGGCTGACATTTGGTTTCTGAACAAAGACAACTGATTGCTGCTTCTGAAGGAGGTCCTCCACGTTCCTCTTTCATCACTTGTTGGATCCCCTGCGTTGACATGGTGACGTGGAGGAGAGCAGAGCTGCTCTGTGAACATCAGAGCATCAAAACCGAGTGGGGTGGGGGACTTCGAGGTGGGC
Organism: Myotis myotis; assembly: GCF_014108235.1. Lineage (NCBI taxonomy): Eukaryota > Metazoa > Chordata > Mammalia > Chiroptera > Vespertilionidae > Myotis > Myotis myotis. The sequence continues at coordinate 55,424,353 of NW_023416379.1, forward strand.
TGAACTGAATGCTGTGAGCCAGAGCAGATGTCGCTTTCTTCCCAGCAACTCCCACCCCACCCTTTTCCTACACTGTCTTGATTTATTTGGTGCCAGTAATATTTCTCCCTTGTACATGTTGATATAGAATACATCAGTGCTGCTGAAGCTCCAGAAAGTTTTAGAAAAGAAAATCTCAACATCATTCTACTGAACATTTAGAAAACCAAGACCACTCCCTACCAAAAAAAAAAAAAAAAAAAAAAAAAAAGAAAGAAAGAAAGAAAGAAGGAAAGAAAACAGGAGATTCCACAAAGGGACAAATGCTCTTTGCAGAGGTGAACTTCCTTGGGCTACTCCTGCTGTGAAGATGTCGATGTCCCTGCTTTATCTCCTGTAGATTGTGAAAAGCTGTGGACCAACTCCAGGCACAAATTGACACCATGTGGTTCCCTCATGGTGAACTCTTGCTTTCTGATCACTTCAGGGCAGGAGAGAGCCAGTGCTTGGAGGGCATGTGGCTTTGTGCTCGTGTGTGTACGTGTGTGTATGTGTGCGTGTGGGGAGAGTAGAGGGAGCAGCGTGAGCGTGGGGGGGTGTTTAAGGGTGTGGTAGGATGGATTCTCCAGCTGAAACCAATAAAATCCCCCTCGGAAGAATTCTTCACAAAATCACATGATGGTTTGACAGTCCCCAAATGCTCACACAATTCCTGCAGCTGTGCAGTCCTTTCAAACAAGTTTCATGGGGAAAAGAAAAAAGACAATGGTTCAGAATTCCTCTCCCTGTCTTCACCCTATGTCTGCCTTTAGGCACATGATCAGAAGAGCTCACTTCTTAGTGATGTTAATTCACTAATCATTGCAAACACCCCTGTTCACACATCTCTGAAGTTTGCCACATTTCTTTATTCTTGGTAGAAGTGTGTTCAATTTCATCCCCATTGATTTTATGCGGGTGAAGAACAGGCTGCCTGGTGAGTGTGTTCAGGTGCTACCACTAGCCCCTGGAGTTTTCAAATGTGATCGATGTTTAAGAAAACATCCAGGTTTTTCTACTTTACCAGGTCTGAGTCATCTTTCAAGTTAGTACTACCGTATACCTTGCAAATTGTAGAGAGATGAGTGCTGAGTTGCTACTTTAAAAATGTTTTTCCCTTTCTTTTAAGCGTCACAATGAATGGTATTCTCACAACCTTGTAAATGAATGTGCATAGCAGCATTGTACATATTAGCCCAAAGGAAGAAAGAACCCAAGTGTTCATCAGTAGATGAAATGAATAAACAAAATGTAGTAAATACGTAAAATGAAATATTATTCAGGCATGAGAAGGAATGAAGTAGAGAGACATGGTACAGGGTGTGGTAGGATGAGCCTCAAAAACATTATGCTAAGCAAAAGAAGCCAGACACAAAGAGATACATATTGTATGATACTTTTTAATATGATAAATCCAGAATAGGTATATTTATAGAGTCAGCAAGCAATTGGGAGAGGGGGGCACAGGAGAATGGTGTGGGTATTCTGGGGCGATAAAACAATTTCAAAACTAGAAAGAGGAGGTGATTGCATAACGTTGTGAATACACTAGATGCCACTCCACCACCCACTTTAAAATGGCTGATTATATGTTATGTGAATTTCACCCCAATAAGAAATTAAAAAAGAAGGTATTATTTGTTTCATTTTTAGAGATGTCATGTTTTTGTTCATAGGCTTGCTTCTCCCTTTATGCCATCTCAGCGAGGCTCAGTCTCCACATTCTGTCTAAACGATCGGTTTCAGGCCCTTGGACCAAGCATAGTTGCTATTTAGCTCACCTCTTTCTGTTCTCCCTCAGAAATTTATACACTCATGGTCCTTCCCAATTTGCCTTATTTTCTTAGTGACAAATGTCACCTTTTAAAGAGTCTCTACATCTGTGCCCAGAACTAGCCCTGATCACAAGTGAGGAGAACTCTGGAAAATTGGTGGACTCTCTGGGGACTGGTCACTTGAGATGAATAAGCTGTTAGCTTTTTAAAGGCTTGTGGGTCAGAGTGTGACCAGTGCAGTTTTTTTAAAACTAAACACCCCCTTTTCTTCTGCTCTTTTATTTAATTTCCTTGGCTGGTTCCCTTGGTAGACTGTTTTAATAAAGGAAGGAGTTTTCCTCCTGACTAGTTAGTTCTCCATTGGAGCCTCCGAGTAATGGGAGATGCTAGTGTGAACCCTACAAATCACACGGTCACTGGACAATGGTAATTCATATTCTGGGATGACGGTGTCTCACTAGGAGGAGAACACAACTGGAAGAAGGCTGCAGAGGAGGCTGCAGAGAATGAATACAAGCAGGTAGAGGAGTCAACTGCAGCCCATTAAAATCAGAGGAAAAGGAAGGAGAGTGGGCTTTGTGGGGCAGGACTTATTATGGGACCACTGCCCCATCCCTTCCATTTATGGTGTTACAAGAACTAGAAAGAGTCATACCTCAGTTTGGCGCGCTTATTCTTTTTTTTTTTCACATCTTAGTCACAAGAGACAGAGACCCGTTTCCTTCTAAAACCAAGGGCAACCTGATGTTGAAAAGCTTCATGTTAAATTACTTTGGAGCCAGGTTGACCAACCAAGCTCCAAGCAGAGGTCCTACAAGGTTCAGATTCCATGTACTGAGGGGGAAAGTCAGTCTACTTGTTCACAGAGAAAGGACTGTGGCTACTTTTGCAAAGCTCTCTGGACTTCAGATAATGAGTCAATATTCAGATCAGCTAAGTAAAAATTAGTTAGAAACATACACATTGAAGTTTAATTTGATACACATGGATTTTATTTTATTTACTTATTATTTTTTGTTAATCCTCACTGGAGGATAGTTTTCCCATTGATTTTAGAGAGAGTGGAAAGGAGGGAGTAGGGAGAGAGAGAAAGAGAGAGACATTGATGTGAGAGAGCCATATCAATTGGTTGCCTCCTCCAACCCAGGGGCGGGGAACCTGTAACCCAGGTAGGTGCCCTTGACTGGAATCCAATCCAAGAACCAAATGCTCTAATTACTGACCCATGTCGGACATGGGTTTTAACACGACTAGATTAATTAGAAAGGTTTGAGGAATTTCAGCAAAATGCTTCTTGTGTTGAGTTTGTAGACAGAAATTCTCAGATAAGAATTCAGATTATCCAGAAGATTCTGAAACTGTAGCAGATTATTCACTGTTTACAGGTAATACTTATTCTCAGCATTCCAACAGGCAGTCCCTTTTATCAGAGTTTCAAAATGAAGCCAAGAGAGACAATTCTTTAAAGGTTTTTAAGTAAGAACATTATTGTTTTTAGAGTGAGATATTAAAGTAAGACAGCAGATTTGTTTGATTTTTTTCTTGTATGAGAGTTTCATTATATCTTCCAACACACTCCCAGAATGCTGAAAGAATGAACCCTAGCCACAGCTGATTGGATCAGATGTGGGCCTGTGACTCAAGATGGGTCAATCAGATTTTATCACCTGGAGGAATATAGCATTAGGGCATGGAGATCGTCTCGGTTAACTCTGAATATCTGGTGAGTCATGTTGAATTGGAGGATGAGGTTGCCGTTGGTAAGTGGATGATTAAATTGAGAAGCTGGCTTGAGGAGAGAAGAGAATTAAATATAGGTGCAGAGAGATAGAGCAATAAGAGAGGACTTGGTTTGTAAGAGAGGGAGGGCAAAGGTGCCTGGTGACTTTCCAGTTTTCCTAAGGCCTGGCTCTGCTTCCTGTTTGGCTTCCTCCAGATTTCCTTGTGTTCTCACAATAAGCTCCTTTAATTCATGCTGGCTTGAGAGGGTTTCAGTTTCTCACAACTCCTAAACGATCCCCAAGTAATTCAGTTCTCTGCCTGTTCCCCAGAGCCACCCCTTCTAGGGCAAATAGTGATTTCCACCATTTTAAAAGCTTTTCAGGCATGGGGATTCCAACTCTCATAAAAGCCTATTGCAGTATTTAGAAGCCTTTAATTAGAGTCTTTCTTATTCCACACCAAACTTTTACAGAAATGACAGCCCATTTTTTTTTTGTTCCTTCTTGTTCAATGAGATAGGTAACAGTTTCATTTTTTACTCAAAGTAGATTTTAGATCATTTATTAGGATTTCACAAACATGCTTCTTCCTAAGAATGCTGCAGGAGGTATGTGTTAAAAATTCAGATTCCCGATCTCTTTCTTTGGGTGTAATCCAGGAGGTCTGGGGTGGAGCTAGGAATCTGTATTTTTAACAAGCATCCCTAGCGATTCCTATAATCAGGGAAGCTGAGAAACATTGCACTTAAAGATAGTTAATAAGTTACCCCTTGTGATTTACTGTCTTCAAAACAACCTTCCTCACCTCTAATTGTCTCCCCACCTGTGCCTACAAGTTTAAACTCTTCATGCTCTTCAAGGCTCAGAACAAATGCCCATGTCTTCAGGACCCCAGAGCTGGAGAATGTCTCTTCCTCCATTTTGAGTATAGACAGACAATTCTTGAGCTGTGCTCGATGCAGTACAACCCATCCTTGACCTTTATCTGTGGTGCCCTTATAGAATTTGTTCTACTTGACCATGATGGTTATTCAGTTGCCTGTTGAATGTGCCCTGTCAGACTGTACACCCATTCATTCTGGAATTCTTTGGAGCATCCAGCAGAGGGCCCTGTAGAAAATCGGTTCATGTAGTTTTAAGTTGTGTAGGGGCTGATGAAGATCTTCCCTGGAAGCCACCCAGCAGTAGCTCAGGGGTTCCAGTGGAGCCTCCTTGTTGGGAGTGTTTACTGAATTCTCAAAGGCCAAGTACAAGGAGGATTTGCTTCTTAATGTGAGTCTCCCACTGAGAGGCTCACCAGTTTTCAGAAAAGGTCTAAGACAGAGAGGGGGAAGGAGCTGAGTTTTGGGGAAATGAAGATTTTCCTGAATGTCAATGGTATCTTCCCCCTCTCTTTGCCTTGTACAAGAGGGAACATTTGATTTGTTCCCTCCACTGGCTACAAGATTGGGGTGCTCAGACTATTCTCTCCATAGTTAGAAATGGGTAATAGTCTCTTCTATGAAAGTTGTCGTGCCCCTGAACCCAAAGCTGACAGCATGTGTAACAGCACAGCTTGTGAGGAAAAGGAGCAGGAGAGAGATGGCAGGCGTGGGAGGAAGCTCTGAGATGGAGTGGGGGGCAGTCTGTTTGACTTGATAAGGAAATGTGGGAGTTTCTTGTGGTCAAATGGAGACCTCAGGTGGGGACTGGGTGTCAGTAGGCTTACTCTTGGTAGGAACTTTGAAGAGTGATGTCTGTTTGGAAGAGGGAAAGACATAAGGCACAAAAGGGTATGGATTGGGCCACCCATTTTGATGGATGAGTGTGGGGAGAAAGAGGCAGAGTCTTAGCAGATTTCTTACCTGGGGGGCACTCTGCAGGGAGAGGTCACGAGTGGCCCCTGAGGAACAAACACCCCCTTGAAATAGTCAGCATTTAGGTGCCTTCCATGGGGGAGAAGCAGTGACAAAGTACAGGAAAATGGACTTGCCGAATATGCTTGTGGCTGCTGAAGTAAGAGGATGCCAAGCCTTATCCAACACCCACCACTAGAGCTTTTGTTCTTATTCTTTAAAAATCTACTTTTTATTAATGTCAGAGAGGGTGAGAGAGATAGAAACATCAATGATGACAGAGAATGATTGATCAACTGCCTCCTGGATACCCCCTACTGGGGATTGGACCCAGTCATGTGCCCTGACCAGAATTGAACTGTGACCTCCTGGTTCATAAGTTGACACTTAACCGCTGAGACACACTGGCTGGTCACCACTGAAGCTTTTGTAGTCAAAACATGCACGATTACTTGCCAAATCTTGCAAAACAAAACCATGTTGCCTTTTTGACAATCTATCCTACATAATAAAGAGCTAATATGCAAATGGTAATCATGCCATAACACCATAACTGCTCAGATACTCAACACTGGGGAGAGAGGAATGGGGGCCAACTAGGCACAAATGAGCTCTTGAAAGAGGAATGGGGACCAGCCAGGTTGTGGCCCGGGAGAGGGACAAGCCACCCACCCCGTGGTCCCAGGTGCCAGTGGCTGGGGCTGCGGCCCAGGAGAGGGAAAAGCTACCTGCCCTGTGGTCCTGGGAACCAGCGGTTGCACCTGAGCCTGTGCCTGTGGCCTGGGAGAGGGCCAAGCCCCCCCCCCCCCCCCATGGTCCCAGATGGCTGTGGCTGCAGCCCAGGTGAAGCCATCCGCCCACAGTCCTCTGCGGCTGTGGCCAGCCTGGGCGAAGCCGACCTGGGTCCTAGGTGCCTGTGGCTGGCCAGAGGAAGGGAAGCCTAGGTCCCAGGTGCCTGCAACCGGCTAAAGGAGGGAATCCTGGGCTCTGGGTGTGGAGTGAGGCAGAGGTGGTTAGGAGCGATCAGGCCAGTAGGGGAACAGTTAGGGGTGATCAGACCAGTAGGGGAGCAGTTAGGGGCTATCAGGCAGGCAGGCGAGCGGTTAGGTCCCAGTGGTCCCAGATTGCGATAGGCAGTTGGATATCCCCCAAGGGGTCCCGGATTGGAGAGGGCATAGGCCGGGCAAAGGGACCCCCCGCCTGTGCACAAATTTTGTGCACCAGGCCTCTAGTGGTTCTCAGGTGATGCACCCCAAAACCAGAGAGGAGGGAGCCCGATTCCTTGTGGGGCCATGTGATTCCACCTTTGGCTGTGGGTTATGTTGCTGCTTGGGGTACTGTCGACCCTGAATCTGGTTTACTGCACAGTTGTGTTTGCATTCCACACCCTGTACGATAGCAACTTTGCAGAGTGCCCTTTCACACTCTGGGACCCCTCAGGGGATGTTTCAGAGCAGGTTTTGGCCTGATCCTTGTAGGCCAGGCCAAGGGACCCCACCTGCCGGAGGGACCCGCTTACTACGCAGACTCTGGGGAGGGACCGCAGGAAGTTGGCTCCAGGGCATATCTGGCTTGTCTTGCCCAGTCCTGCCCCACTAGCCACCTTCTAATTAATTTCCTTTCAATGTGCATGAATCTGTGCACCAGGTCACTGGTCATATTATAAACATACTGTATAGATACACTGAGTTATCCATTATCATGCCAGTCCTTTTCTTTCTTCATTTAGAATTTTCTCCTTTTATTTATTTTGTGTGTTTTTACAGTTTTATTGAGATATAATCATCATATAACAAATTACATATATTAAAATATATATTTTTATAAGTTTCAACATATGTGTACTATAGTGAAACCATCAACACAATGAAGATAATAAGCATATCCACTAATCCCAAAAGTTTCCTTGTGCCCTTTTATAAGCCCCCTCTCCTGTTGCCCTTTCCTACTCTTCTCATGCCCCATGGCTCCCACCTCTCAAATCCCCCAAACCGTTTATTTGCCTAATGTCATTTTTAGATTAGTTTGCATTTCTAGAATTTTGTATACATAGATTTATTCAATACACATTTATTTTTTTTCTCCTTTCACTCAGCATAATTATTTTGCAATTTATCCATGCTGTAGTGTGTATTAACAGTTCATTCCTTTTTATTTCTGAATAGTATTTCATTGTATGGATATGCCACTAGTTTATTAATCCATTCCCCTGGTAATGGCAGCTGGACTGTTTCCAGTTTTTAACCATTGCCAATAAAGTTGCAGTGAAATTAGTGTAGAAATATTTATATGGACATACACTTTTATTTTTATTGGGTAAATACTTAGGGTTGGAATGGCTGTATCACAGATAAATGTAGGTTTGATTTTTTAAGAAATTGCCTACCTATTTTCCAAAATGGATACAGCATTTTGTGTTCCCACTTGCAGTGTATGAGCATTTCATGTCACCCACATCTTTGCCAACACCAGCTATGTTCAATCTTTTAAACTTTATGAGCATTCTGCTAGATGTGTAGAGGCATCTCATTGTGGTTTTAATGTTGCATTTTCTTAATAAATAATGATGATGTCCATATTTACCATCTCTATGTCTTCTTTAATGAAGTATTTGTTCATTTAAAAACACTGTTATTTCTTTTCTTATTATTGGACTAGAGGCCCAATGCACAAAATTCATGCAAGAATAGGCCTTCCTTCCCCTGGCTGCCAGCACCAGCTTCCCTCCAGTACCCGGGACCCAGTCTTCCCTTGTAGCCCTGGCTTCATCTGGAAGGTTTTCTGGAAGGGCGTCTGGTCTAATTAGCATATTATGCTTTTACTAGGGGCCCAGTGCACGAATTCGTGAACCTTGAAAGGATCTGTGGGCTGTGAGGCTGTAGTGGGCACAGAGTCGGGTCTTTGCCCATCCTCCTTGCTCCCGCCCAGCCCCTCTCACAGTAGCACCTGGTCCCCTGTCTTCCAGCAGCCCTGCTGCCATGCACTGCTGGTGCCAGCCCTGCTCACACCTGCTGATGGTGTGGAGTGATTAGGGCCGGTGCCAGCAGTGGGTGCAAGCAGCAGCTGCTGCCCTGATTGTCCCTCAGGAGCAGGGGGAGGTGAAGAAGCCCCCAGGAGGCAATTGGGGCCGGCAGCCACTGCTCGCACCTGCTACTTGTGCCGAGTGATTGGGACCGGTGCCAGGCACCAGCAGCGGGTGCAAGCAGTGGCTCCAGTGCTGGCTGCGGGTGCGAGCAGGGCCGACGCTGGCAGCGTGTATGAGAGGTGGCTGCCAGCTCCAATCACCCTTCAGGATCAGGGGGAGGTGGAGAAGCCATCGGGACTGGCACTGGCAGTGGGTGTGAGCAGCAGCTCTGGCGCTGGCCCTGGCAAAAAATTTTCAGTAACCACCAGAGGCTCGCCCCAATGATGGTGACTGGTGCCCCACCTTGTCTGGCTCTCCTCAACCCCCTGCTCACCTGCCTCACCATCCCGCTGCAGCCAACGCCTGCCATGTTCCGCACACGCCCCCCTGGTGGTCAGTGCACATCATAGTGACTGGTTGTTTGGTTCAGTTGTTCTGGTTGTTCCACCATTTTAGGTCTATTTGCATATTAGCCTTTTATTATATAGGATTATTATAGATGTTTTTAAGAGTTCTTCATAAACACAAGTTCTTTATAAGATACATGATTTTCAAATGTTTTCTCCCAATCTGTGCTTTATCTTTTCATTCTCTTAATATTGTCTTTTGTAGAGCAGAAAAATTTAAAATTCTGATGAAGTTTATTTATTTTTTAACATTTATTTATTCATTTTATAAATCGTGCCTTTGATATTATATATATAAGAAACCTTTGCCTAATCCAGTTGTGTGTTTGTATTTTATCTGTAAACATTCCTAAACAACATTCTTTTGAGTTTTGCCTGATATATTCAGATTAATTTGGTTCCTAGTTTTTATAATGTTCCCTTTAGGCCCAATTTGTTGCTGAACATTCTAGTGATTTTGGGCTACATCCTGTCAGCCAAATTGTAGATAAAGCCATGAATGATGTCAACCATCCTACTCAATGACATCCTTAGGCTGATGCTGAGCATAACCACAGTTTGGGTTTAGCTGTTTAGTTGATTGTGTGTACTCACACATAGGAAATATGATCTAGACCAGCAATTCTCAACATTTTTCATCTCCTGGCACACATAATTCTAAAATTCTGTGGCACACCAAAAAAAAAAAAAAAAAAAAAAAAAAAAAAAAAAAAATCATAATTTTTGCTGATCTGACAAAAAATAGGTATAATTTTGATTCATTCACACCAGACGGCTATTGTGTTGGCTGTTGTCATTTTTTTTTTATTTGGCCATCTAAGGGAAAAGAGACCAATGCTCCCGAATAAATACTCAGGTATTGCGTGTTTTAAAAATTCTTGGGGCACACCAGTGTGCTGTGGCCCACAGGTATCACTGATCTAGACCATATATTCTTCATTTATTGATAAGAGTGTTAGATTTGGAGAAATCAAATTCTCTGGAAATATTTTTTCCCTTTTAACATGATCCATATATTGAAGAAAAAAACTAAATTGACCTGATACAGTATAATATCCTCCCTCTGAGCTCACAAACATTTCACACACACACTTCTATTAGCTCTATCTCTAGGCTCTCCTACTGAGAGATTGGTCCACAGTAAGCACATAACCAGTGGCATAATGAGCACATTTTGAGAGCTATATGAGGACTAGTGAACATCCTTTGAACCTCCTCTAGATATTAGTCAAATTGATTTCAACTTTTGGTTCAATTTCTATCTTTTATTTTAATTGCAGGAAGCATATCACTATTTTTGTTTCCACTTTACCACTTCAGGGTCTTCTGTTGAGTTCAGAGCTCTTCTGCCTCTTCTCAGGAGGTTTTCAGAGAGCTCATATCCCATCCTGAGGAACCCACCTCCCCACCAGCCTTTAACTGTGCAGCTTAGACCTCCTGTGTCATAAACCTCCTATGTAGGGCTCATAATCACTCTTCCTGGGTGTCTTGCTTCCAGCTCCACACATGTCTTAGAACAAAGTTTACTCATGCTGTTTTCAACCACAGTTCAATTGCTTCCCTCGGTGTTTCCTGCCTGGCTGTTTTCCATCAGATTTGCAATTCTTATCTCTTCCTTCTTTGACATATTAACTCTATTAGACTCAGTCTTATTGACTTCTGTAGAACAATCAGACTCCTGACTCTTCTCTCCATCTGTCCACCATCTTGCTACAAAGAGGCTAATTGTCTTGACATGCCAATTTGTCAACATGAAATTGTTAAGTATTTTATGTGAGCTCTCTCTGTGGCCACTTCAGAAAATTTGGAGATTTGAAAGTACCTTTTTGCATTCAGCTTCAATATGATTTTGATAGTCCTGGGAGATTTTAAAACAAACAAACAAACAAACAAAATGAATAAATAAAAATATACATCTTTACCCCCAGTGAGTTCTTAAATGAACTCTCTGTGTCTGAGTCATGAATATTCACTGGCTTTAGTCAGTGATGAATAAATCTGGTGCTTGACAACTGTCAAACCAGCATGCTTTGGGGTCCACCGTCTTCTACCCACTACCCGGGGTTACTGTTTTATTGTTATGTGAGTTCTGGAGACAGAATTTTGGATTGATTTGCAGTAACATGTGAAAATGGGATTGTGGGTTCTTTACAGTGTCCAGTGGAAATCTGTCCACATCAGAGAACTTCTGCATGAGGTGGCATGATTGGTTTTATGCATTCCAGGGAGGCCTAGTATTTGACAAGCTGGGAATGTTTTGGATTAAAATGGAAGCACGTTGGCAGAATGATGTGGGGAAGCTTGCATAATGTATAATGCCTGTCAGCACCCTGCCCTGATCGAGCCTGTGCTTATGAGTCCCTCAGTTTAATGAGTCCAATATACACCTATGAGTTTTTATAAGCTAACACCAAAGCAAGTTATAAGGAGTTGAAACACATATGTTTTTTTACCAACTGTGATATTTTCAGGGAGTCACCTATGAGAGTTTAAAATGCCTATAAAATTTTCTATTGGAAGCAGTTTCTGGAAGCAATAGTGTACGTGGGGTCTACATTTAGATAGCCTGTGAAGGTACATCACCTTCATGGTCTGGAGATCTACCTGTAGCAATTCCTCTTCCCCATTCTTCTTGCATTGATTTATTTTAGCCCTTTGCTTCACCCAATGCCCCTTGACCCATACAGTTATTAAAATAAAAATAGTTCTGAAATTACCTACAGGGTTACAAATACTAAAGCTGCAGAGGACAGTAGTGCTTGTTATGGAATTATCTGCTTAAGGCAGTGGTTCTCAACCTGTGGGTCGCTACCCCTTTGGGGGTCGAACAACCCTTTCACAGGGGTTGCCTAAGACCATCAGAAAACACATATATAATTATATATTGTTTTTGTGATTAATCACTATGCTTTAATTATGTTCAATTTGTAACAATGAAAATACATCCTGCATATCAGATATTTACATTACGATTCATAACAGTAGCAAAATTACAGTTATGAAGTAGCAGTGAAAATAATTTTATGGTTGGGGGTCACCACAACATGAGGAACTGTATTAAAGGGTCATGGCATTAGGAAGGTTGAGAATCACTGGCTTAAGGCTTGACAATAAATCCACTTGTGTTTGTTTCCTTATTGATGGAAATCTTACTTGAACATTTTCGTAGCCTTCATGAGCTAAAGATAACCTTTATTTAATGATTGAAAATATTGTGTCTGAGGTTCACATTTCTAGACATGGACCCTCATTGGGGACAGTTCTTAGAATACAGTAGGAGCTTGGTGAATATTTGCTGGAAGAAAAGTGCTTTAATTGCACAGTTCTGCCATTACAGAAGATGTGAGAAAAGCACTGTAGTCCAACATAACACTAGGGTGGCAATACCTATTTTCCTATTAAAGATGGTCTTCTATTCTTTGTCTCCCCAGTCCCCCAAAGTGGAATGTGGAAAGGATGGTCCAATGAACTGAGTTAGGTTATTTTTAAAAAATCTTTCTTATTGAAAGTATTACACATGTCCCCTTTTTTCTCCCCTTGATTCCTTACAGCCCACCCCGCCCCCACTGGGTTAAATTTAGATGGGTTCTGATAAACTAACAAATGATATTTTTCTTCCCTTGTCCTTTGTAGAAAAAGTATTCAAAAAGACTGACAGTATTAGTAAGAAACAGGTTTGTTCAGATGTAGCTTAAGATGTTGTAAAGCTGTCTTGAGCATTCAAGAATGTAGTGGGTTTTGTGTGTGCCAAAACTCTTTAGCTTATACCATCCCAACTCTAAGATGAGAAAGTTCACCGATCCACAGAGTCAAAAGGAGCACAGCTCAAGCCAAAAGGAGTGACAGGATGCACAGTATATATTGTATATTGCCCTCTTTTAAGAGACGCTTTTTCAAAGAAGACATGAAATGAGAATTCCCTAGCCAGGCCCTCTACTCTCATCATTACGGCATAATTGGCACATGGTTTCCCTGACATCTGTACCAAAGATGTTGCTGATTGCTGAAAGCATGATATTGGCAATGGCCGTCAGCTGTTCTGGGTTAGTGTAGCTGATGTAATCACCAAGGTTTCATTCATAACAAGCGCTCATCTTATATGGCCCCTTAACCACTTGAATATGGATTTGTGCTGTACAGGTCAAAGTTTAAGCATGTATGCAGCTTGAAGCAGTCCAGAATGTTCTGGTAGGTATTTTATTTGCCAACAATGTTTCTTTCAGTTCTGTCCAATAAAAATAGTTTGAGTGGATGGACAGTGGAGAGACAAGGTTCTGATACCTGTAGGTCTCTCTGATCTTTTATCTCCCCCCCCCCCCGCCCCCCGAGATCTCTACTACACTTTTCATCAAAAGCACCAGAGACACGCTTCTTCAGGATGGATTCTCATGCCCGTTCCGCAGCGATTGATGATGTGTGCTTTCCTTGCGTAGCCATGTGGATGGTGTAACTGATCTTCCTTGTTCAGCAGTTAATAAGCACTTTTCTTTGCCTGGCAGGCTCCTAGTTCTCTTTTAAGACTTGGCTCAGGCATCCTCTCTTTAAGGATCACTTCTTGACACCCCCACCCCCAACACCTCTGCTTCTGCTCTCATAATATCATGTGTTTATGTCTGTCAGAGCACTCACAACACTATTGGAATTTTGTGGCATATATCTGTCATCCTCTCTAGAGCATAAGCTTGTCTGCCTAGGTCAGTGGCTGCCTGGGATTTCAGCTCCAATTTTTCTTTTAATTTCATTTCTGCACAAACTCTTCATACTTTGTCACACATAGGTTACAGTGAAGCGATAGATGCCTGGGCTCTAGAAATCTGTAGAACAAAACATTTAAACATACACACACTGTATAAATGATTGCACATAATCAGATCCTTTTCTTAAAGAGACAGGACAGTGTCTGAGGGCTCTCACAAACCAGATAGTAGAGGCCAAAACAGTTTGAGTTAATTGTCCATTGTCTGAAGTTTTACATTATAAGCATGTTTGTGAAGAGGTGGGTTGGCTGGAAATAGGGTCCATGCTTTACTTCCCTTTGCTTTTCATGGTTTTGTAAAAGGATGGAAATCATAAGTGGTTTTAAAAGCAGAAAGAGTTATATTGGCTGAGGGGGGTGGCTGCGAGCCCACGATGTTTGGCGTGGAGGAAGCCTTCGCCTTCCTGTGTTAACTGCGAGGAGCAAATGCCACTGAGTGGTCTCAGTTTACCCCAAATGCTAAACTTTTCTCCTGAGCAGAGGACAGGGAGAGCAGAGTTTTGGAATCCTGGGGTTGGAAGGCACTTGAAAAATTATCTTAATTTATTGAGGGAAAGATAGATTGAGCAGATAACTCTAACTTTCCATCTCTATGGTACTCAAGAGTTGGCTAATAAGCCAATCGTTACCTCCTTTCCCAGACAAATGCTTCACATTAACAAAAGGTGGAGGTACTTTGATTTGCTCCATTGGCCTGATCCATTACACATATCACTTTATACAGTATTCTCAAATTGTATGTCTCTAGAGTAAAATTCAAAAAATATTCTACCAATATATAAGTATAAATATCTTAGTTATAGTTGCAGGTGTATAAAAAAGAAAAGAAAATAAACTTTCTTTAGTTTTCTATGACTTGAATTTATCTCCATCTCTTCATCCACATCACTGCAGAAAATAAAATATTAGAAAATGCCAAGCAAGTATAGTCACCAAAGGTTAAAACTCAGTCCATTCAAGATTTTTCTTTTGCCCCTTTTCCCAGGTCATGGCATCATTTTCCAGGGTTCTATGCAGTAACTCTGGGACTCCCAAACTTATTTGGGTGTTCTGTAACTCTACCCATTGGAGCCAAGGGGGTGAGGGACACAGGCCCGGGGATTCTGTCTAAGAAATTGTCATCAGTGTCTAACTCTTGTTGCCCCTCTAATATTTCTCCAACTTCCTTGTCTCATGGAATCTTTATTGAATCTGGACTGACAAACTCACTATACCAATATTATGGCTTCTGTGCTTATTGTTTAAACCAGCCTCAAGCAATGCAAGATTTAGGGTTGAGCTCAAAATCCTCCTCATAAAGCCACTGTTTGCCCCACCTCTGCACAATTATTCAACGTCTCTCTCACACACACACACACACACACACACACACACACACACACACACACACACACACTGAGTGGCCAGATTATTATGACCACTTTGTAGGCAAATTAGTTATAATTTAGCACTGAAGTTGCTAGAGGGCCAGACCATTATAAATAGGGAAGCAGGTTGTTTACCATGACAGTAGAAAATGATTTTTTTCTGAAGACATGGATAAACAACGTGATTTAACAGCCTTTGAACGTGGGATATATATTGTGTATATTGTCTAAAGTTTTACATGTCTTCTTTTCCCCCAGTTGACGTCCCCCCTCCCGCCCCAGTCATTCCCACCCCGGGGCAAGCCCCCACCACCCTAGTGTCAACATTATATTTTTAACATCAAAAACTGAGCCTGGATCACTGGATGTTGGGCACATTGAAGTTTGTTTTATTATAAACCTCTATGACTTGCATATACACGGTGTCCCCAAAATACATATACACTTTAGCAGTTGATAGCTCAATTTTGAAAATGAAATGTATTTTACTTAAAAAAATATATTTTTATTGATTTTAATGAAGAAGGGAGAGGGAGAGAGATATAGAAACATTGTTGATTGGCTGCCTCCTGCATACCCCCAACAGGGGATTGAGTCTGAAACCAAAGCATGTGCCCTGACCAGGAATTGAACCATGAATAGTTCATAGGTCGACTCTCAACCACTGAGACATGCTGGTCAGGCAGTGAAATGTATTTTAATAAACACTGCCTTATATATAATTATTCAAAGTGTGTGTATACATTTTGTTGGGACACCCTATATATTACATAATACACAGATGGGGGCAAAAGGAGGTTTACAGTTGTATGTAAACACATTATTTATTACTCACTAGAGGCCTGGTGCACGATTTTCATGCATGGATAGGGTCCCTAGGCCTGGCCAGTGATCAGGGCCGATCAGGTTCCCTTGCCTCCCTGCCTCCCCACCTCCCTACCTCCTCTTTCCCTTGCTCCCTCAGTGCCCTGCCACCCCCACTGGTCACCTGCCATGTTCCTCACCGCTCCCTAGTGGTCAGTACATGTCATAGCGAGTGACTGAACTCCTGTTCTCCTGGTAGAACTCCCAAAGGGACACTTTGCATATTAGCCTTTTATATGTATAGATTGTATTATTTTCAATATGAGCACTGCAAAGCTACTTTTGTCCCACCCTGTATATGTAAGCTAGTATAATTTTGAAAAATTCAAACTGAGTGGTAACTTCTGCATCTCTACAGCAATAATTCTACTCTGAGGGCATGAGGCTGGAGCACCCGTTTCCTGGACTGGTGTCAAGGACTCAGGGGAACAAGGATGCAGGGGATAGACACCATGCATTGCAAATTTTTCAGTCATCCCCCACATACATGAAACCACTCATTTTTATAAGTCTGATGGGGCATTAAATTTTTAAAAAAATATTTTTATTGATTTCAGACAGGATGGGAGAGGGAGAGAGAGAGAGAGAAACATCAATGATGAGAGAGAATTATTGATTGGCTGCCTCTGCACCCCCCACACTGAGGATCAAGCCCACAACCTGGGTATGTGCCCTTGATTGGAATTGAACCCGGGACCCTTCAGGCTGCAGGCTGACGGCCTATCCACTGAGCCAACCCAGCTAGGACTAGGGACATTACATTTTATGTGGCTTCTAATCTCACTATAATGAAAGCTTCTTCCTACAGCCTCCTGAAGGGTCCAGTCAATTTTTTTCTTCCCTATTTATCATGAACTATGATCAATAGGGATCATAGATGTAAAAGTGGATAAATTCTTGATTTAAGTTCTTCAATAGAAATTGTATTTAAATGTAATTTTAATTTTACATATTTTTCATGTTAGTTTTTTCAGATGAGAGTGTATTTTTGGAGAGCAAGGATAGAGTGCTTTATAGCTGGTGGAATTTAGGAACAAAACTGTCAGTAATAGCTTAGCAGTTGCCCTGGGCCCTGACTGCAGGCCCCATGAGCACAGGGGGAGCAGAGGCTCTGAAGCCAGGCTGCATGATTCTGTATTCTGGCTGTTCTCTTAATGAGCTGCTTTGAGTCTCCTCTGGCCCTCAGCACCCTCACCTGCGATATGGCAACAATAGCCTTACCGTAGGAGGATATTGTGGGGATCAAATATATGTGGAGAGTCGGGCTAGGGAGTGAAATCTTAACCATTAACTCTTGTCTTCTAGAAAAATTCAAATACACATTCCCCCCACCCCCCATAAAAATGATGTCCAAGTCACATCACAGTGGTTGTCTCACAAACAGAGGACAGGTGAAGGACTTGGTTCAGAATACTTTTGTCAATAGATGTTGTCAGATTACATCATTGGATTCTTACTGTGTGTAAAATGCTGTATTGGCATGGACAGCAGGAATAGAAAATGATCTAAGACATGGTTTGCCTCCAAGGAACTTAGACACATGGCAATAAAATGGGCAGAAAACAGATAGTTTCGGAGCAGGATAGTTTGTGCACAGGGTCAGTGGAAACCATAATTGTCCAGGGGGAGTTTAGCTTGTGCTGACTTGGGCTGGGTGTCCAGGATTTTGTGTGTGGTACTCCATTTCATGTTTCTTTTGTTAGAAAGGTATCTTTCCCCACCGTCAGCAAGCTTTCCCTGATCCTACTGCCAATCTCCTCCGGGTTCACCATGATGAGAATGGGAGAGCATTTCATGCAGGAGAAATAGCACAAAGTCCTGAAAATTTGGAGCGCAAAGAGAGCCTGCATGGATTGGGTTCTGTGAAAAGACAATGTGTATCATGGGAAATGATGGGGTTGTTGCTGAGACACTTTTAGGGGAGAGACTGATACGATCAGGCTTTAGATGTTAGCAAACAATCCAATGGCATATGAAGACAGCATCCCCTGGGGCAGGGCTGGAACCAGGGAAACCATTGAGGAGCTATTGTAGTCCAGGTGAGGGTTGTTGCTGGCTCTCACTAGCTTAATAGTCATAGGCGTAGAGATGAGTAGATAGATTCATGAGCTATTATTTCAGGAGAAAAAATCTGCTGAAATTAGTGACTGGAAGTCAGGAGTGATGTGAGTGACATGGACTCACTGGAAGGTGTCATTTCCTGAAATGAGGGACATAGGAGGAGGAGCAGGGCCGGGCTGAGTGGGAATCATGAGTGTGAGGGGCCTGTGAGACACCCAGGTAGAGGCGCCTTGTAGAGGTTGGATGTGAGTTAGGAATTCAAGGGAGAGGTCAGGATTGTGATACAGATTTTGGAATTACTGGCCGATGTGGATGAAGTAGGCCGGGGAGCGTGTGGGGTAGGGGGAGTGGGGGACCAGGATGGACCTGGGCAACACTCATATTAACACAGGGAGAAAGAGAAGGCACAAAGGAGTCCGAGAAAAAACAAAGAGGGGGCAGGAACCGGAGTTCAGGGGGTGGAAAGTAAATGGGAGGAAACCAGTGTGGATTACTTTTAAAAAGCCTGGCTTTGGGGAAAGAAGTAATAGAAGGGAATAGGCAGAAAGTGGGTGAGCAAAGGGAAGTGTGAACAGGGAAGCCACGAGGGTCCTGCTGGGATGGTCTAGGCACGGGGTTGTGACTACATGAACCTGAGTGATGACAGGAAACAGGAGGGCAGACAAGGACACCGGGGACATTAGGAAGGAGGGCTCTCAAAGGCAAAGCACGCTGCTGTTGTGGGGCAGAGGTTGTCTTCAGTCAAGCTGTTTCCAGGAACATGTGTTTCTAGGTTGACTATGGGATGGAAATTATAGGACAGGATGTGATGGTGATGTCATTTAAAATCAGATCCTATTTGTATGCACTAGCAAAAAGTGTTAGAATGATATTTTCACAGGCACTCAGTTTTTATGTAAATGTGCAGAAGTTGTGCCTTAAAGTGACAAATCAACATAATTGCAGTTTATATCTTTTGCTTGGGGGGCAGGCAGTAATGTTTAAGCTCTCAGACT
The DNA here is from genome assembly GCF_014108235.1 of Myotis myotis. Lineage (NCBI taxonomy): Eukaryota > Metazoa > Chordata > Mammalia > Chiroptera > Vespertilionidae > Myotis > Myotis myotis. The sequence goes on from NW_023416379.1 coordinate 55,443,276, forward strand.
CTACTGGTTCCCACTTGTTTAAAAGTGGGGGCAAACAGAATACCTTCTTGAGAAGGTTGTTTTGTTGATTAAAAGGGATCAGTATGCACAAAAGCATAGAGGCTGGCATATAGTAAGCACAGTAGAAAAGGTTAGCTGTTATGTTCATTTCCACTTTGGCAGTTACTTTTTTTTACATGTGATTTTTATGCGAGTATAAATTGATTGAACAGGGCTTCTGGAATTTAAAATTTATGATAATTGTAAGTAGCTTATATTTACTTCTGAGCTATTAATAGGGGACATTACTGGTAAAATCAAAGATTTAGCAATTATTAAGAGGAAGTATTTTCCTACTTAAGAAATCTGCTTTTTTACCATTTTAGGAAGTCTCTTTGCAGACACATGATTGAAGTTCATGTAAACAAAACCTGATGGGCAGGCAATTTGTGCACATTACAAATTATCCAGGTCTGTTGTTGAGTATAGAATGTCTACTTATCAACGTTTAACCCGATGCAGCCACAAGGGGCCCTAGCCTTAAAATTGTATTCTATAGGAGAACAATTGTACTGGATTCAGAAAATACTTCTCTCCAACAGGTCAACATTACTGAAGGGATTTGATAATTTTTAATTTACTATTTTTGCATCTGTAACTATATTGCTGAGGCTAGATGGGACCTTATCTTATGTTCCTTCTGAAATGTGGCATTCTCTGAGGCTGTCTTCCGCATACGGTAGATATTTAATAAATGTTACTAGCATGCATGCAGGAATAAAACAAAGTTTTTGTAATCATTTCTGAAATTGGTTCATTATTTCATGCAATGTTCATTGGAACATTTCAGTATTTATTTTAGTCATATGTCATCAGGATGGGAAGATATCTCATTCAATTAATGGTTTAATTTTGTTCTGGAACATGTATCTACAGATTATTACTTTTTCTTTCCCAGAGAATAGACTTTTATTATGGATAGAGTTCCTGGAAATTTGATGCTTAGCATTGTATCTATGAGCAACACGAGTCAGGTTTCTCTTCTCAGGGAGGATTTGGGTTTCACATCAAGGACTATTCATTTACCAACCTCATTTCCTCCACAAAACTCTGTGAGAGATGATATGTTTTAAGCTCAATCTGAAACACAATAAGATTTGTAGCTACCTTGAAATAAAAGTGATTCCTAAAAAGATTTTTCTGTTACTTATTGACTTCCCTTTTCACAACTGCAGCGCTGGCTTTAGTTACAGAATGGGAAAAAAGACCAGTGGGGGCTTCCTATGCCAGGGTGCCTGTCAGAAGGTCACTTGTAAAGAAGAAAATGCCGTACCCTCATTATCCAGAGTGAATTTCAGGCCTACTTGAGTGAAATCAAAGGAGAAAATTATCATATAATCTTTCACTTCCATTCTAGGTGATATTGATTATTGATCCTGACCAAAGTCATTTTTTTTTTTATTTCTGTTTTCTTTCTTTGGAAAAAAGGGACACCTTTTCAGAAATAAATCTGAAGTGAACCTAGCATGATCATGGGAGGCAAAGGTTCATATTTCAGAAAACGATCAGGACTTGAGAAAGAGATCTCTAAGATTCCAAAGTCCCATCTAGACAATGTTTTGGGTCTTTATTGTTCAGATGTTCTCTACTAGTAAAATATGAATTTCATGGGGTTGTACTGCATTTAAGGGATAGTCTATATTGCTTACGGACTTCACTAAACCCAATAGCTTATGTGTGTCTGTAACTTTATATCTACACTTGGTGAAGTGACATAAACCTCAGTGGTGAAATCAGAGAAGCATAAGTCTTCCCAGTTACTGTTTCAGTTTATCCATTTAAAAGTCTGCATTGAAAAATGAGCAGTGCTTACCAAGAGCAAATCAACAACAAAAAAATCCTTGCTGCTTGATCAGACTTGACAAAAGAAAGAAATCCTGCAATAGATCCTTTGGTTACAAGGCTAAGGAGTCAGCATCATCAGCAGTATGCAACTGAGCAAAAAAGAAAAAAGGAAAGAAAAACAGGAGAGAGAAAGAACTCATGGACATGGACAACAGTGTGGTGATTGTAGGGGAGGGGAGGGGAAGGAGGTGAGTGGAGGTGGGAGAGGATATAGATGGGATAAATAGTGACAGGAAAAAAAATAAAGAAAAAATAAAAAAAATACTCTTGGTTAACCCTTTTTTCTTAAACATATTGTGGATTTCTCAGTCACTCCTTCCACATTGATTTTATCTGTTCATTGAGGTTTCAAATTCCCTTAATAACCACATAAAACTTTTACTTCCTAATTACAGATAAGATTTCAAATGCAAATAGACTGTGGAGTTGAGTAAGTCAAATGCACACTAAAGTATAAACGATTAATACCAGAGTCTTTCCACAAAGCAGGGAGTTTTTGCTCCTCACGTGGAGGGCCTGAAACCGGTCTGCTCTAGGAGCAAGTGTGATGCAAATTGGATCTGTTGTTCACCAATTGGATCTGTGGTTCACCAGTTCTTCTCTTTCTGTGTGACTCTGTTTATGTCTTGAATCAACAGATTGACTCTATATGTCACCAATAGCACAGTCATCACTTCCGCATGTTATCTCTCGGCTTTTGGATAGTATGTCAAATTGGAATAATTATAACTCAGGCTATTTTGTCATCAATTAAAAACATATGATTTGAAACAAACATACCATTAGGAAACATTTGGAACTCTTTATCTTTGTAAGCATAGTTTTTATTTTTTTATTTTATTTTTTTATTTAAGGCAACCGTATGGAATTCTAATGTCTGACTGACCTAAGAGGGAGTAGTAAGGGGCTTAATGTTTCCTGGCCAGTGCCTGTGGTCTGAATGATTGGCAAGCTCCATAGTTCTCAGGAAAACAAATGACCTCATAGGTGGCGTGGCTCCACATTAGGAAGTGCAAGAGTTATGAAATGCAGTCACCGGAGGGAAAGAGCTTTGTCTGTGTTTGGATGGCAACCTCTTATTTTTAAGGGTCCTCCTTATAAATGTCTTTCCTAGGGTCATGGGAGAAATTCTGGTCTCTCTTTCCCTCTCTCCTCTTGTTTAATTCATATACATATTTTTTGATCTGGGTTTTTGGCAGGTCCTACAAGTTATGGGACATGCTTGAGTCTACCAGGTGAGAAGGCCTTTTGGCCTGAATTTGATTCCAGGAAATAGAGCTTCCTGGTTCCTGGCTCTTTGAGGATGTTTATTCCTGGAGCCCCTCAGTGGTTTGTAGCCATTTGTCTATGTTGAAGTGATGCTTATTGTTCCTGATATTGTTATAGGAACACAGCAAGAGTGTGTAACTAGTACACCCTTCACATCTTTTTCTCATATTCGCAGGAAGCTGTAGATGAGGGGAAGAGGTAGAGACCTTGCCCCGGGGAAGGCTTGTTCTGTGATGGGACTCAGGCCAGGAAGCGGAGGTCTCAGCAGTCTCTGGGTCACCAGCACATCTGGTCAGCCCAGACAGACTCATTTGTCTTTTCTGCTCTTGTCTGGGTGGCTCCTAGAGTCAGCTCCTATGTTTTGGTTGTTTGCTCCTCTGGCTCAGAAGAATGGTGACAGAGAAGACTCGTCTTCCTCCCTCTTTCTAGTTTCAAGCTCCAAGACTGTCCTGACTTCCCCCTTTTAAACAGACTTCATTTTTTAGAGCAGTTTTAGGTTCACAGCAAAATTGAGCAAAAGGTACAGAAGCTTCCCCTATATTCCCTTCTGCCCTGCATACACCCTCCCTCACATTCAACATCTTGCACCACAGTAATTTATTTGCTACAATGAGAACCTGTCATTATACTTGTTCAAACCCACAGAATGTATACCAAGAGCGAACCCCAATGTAAACTATGGGTTCTGGGTGAAAATGATGTATCAAATGGTAAGTCTTAAAGTTGGGGCATATTAGTCCTCCAACTTTCTTTTCCTTTAATATTGTGTTGGGTATTCTGGTGTTTTGTTTTTTGTTTTTGTTTGTTTGCTTGTGTTTTGGCTTCTCTGTATAAATGTTTTTGTTTTTTAAAATCTTTGTTGTTGAGAGTATTACAGATGCCCCCTCCCCCATGCCCCCCCATTTGCCCCCTCCACCAGAATCCCACCCCACTCCAGTTTCAAGAAGCTGCCCCAGCACTGGAGCCCAGAGGGAGTGAGTCCAAGTAAGTGTGTGTACTGGCCCTTTAAACAGAACTGCCTGGAACTCCAGCGCCTTCATATCGCTCAACCACAATCCCCACTGGCTTTTACAACTTGAAGATAGGAACCCTGGGCTGAGGGATCTGGTGTGGGGCTGGCACCTCTTGCTCCTCACAGGAGGCCGCTGCAGCTGAGATATTCCTCCTGATAAAAACCACAGGTGGGTGTTGGACCAGCCCATTCTGCGACTTTGCCCCTCCTACTAGTTTCACTGTGGCTTCTTCTTTACTTCTCTAGTTGTGGGACTTCTGTTCAGCCAGATTTCAGGCGGTTCTGAATGATGGTTGTTCTGTGGTTTAGTTGTAATTTTGATGTGGTTATGGGAGGATGCAAGTACTGTGTTTACCTACACCTCTATCTTGGATTTCTGTCTTTTCATATAAACTTTAATCAACTTTTCAATATCCAAAAATAACTTGTGGAATTAAAAAATATTTTTATTGATCTCAGAGAGGAAGGGAAAGGGATAGAGAGATAGAAACATCAATGATAAGAGAGAATCATCGATCGGTTGCCTCCTTGCATGCCCCAAACTGGGGACTGAGCCTGCAACCTGGGTATGTGCCCTGACCTGGAATCAAACCATGACCTCCTGGTTCATAGGTCGATGCTCAACCATCAAGCCACACTGGCTAGGTGCTGGGATTTTGACTGGATCTATAGATCTATTAAATGAAGCTGGGTAATTAGTTCAAGGTTATCAGGTGCAAAATGCAAGTGATAGGATTTGAATGCAGGTCTGCCAGGTCCAGAGTCCTAACTCTGAGCCAGTTTCCAAGGCAGTATGTGGAGTGTGTCAGGGAGCAAGCTCCGGTGTCAAACCAGCATGGTTTAAGTCCTGGTCTGGCACTTACTGGACCAGTGACTGGCATGTAGTGTAACTTGTCTTACTTCAGTTCCCTCACCTACAGAAGACGGATGATAGTAATAGTACCTGGTTATAGAGTTGTTTTGGGAATTAATGGAGTTGGTAATGTGTAGTAATGTGAACAACGACTTGCATGTAGTAAAAGCTTAATAAATTTTACCCACCACTAGTATGTTGGGTATAATGCCCTGTAGAGCCTGGGACTTGGCGTTCAGGCAGTGCAGTCTAAATATTGTAGGAAAGGCAGTGGCCATTTGGCATGTCTGGAAGAATGTCTGCTCATTGGACAGAGAGCTTTGAACACAGAAGAGGTGAGTCCTTGTGATGAAGCAAAATTTTTATTCTAAAACCTTTCATTTGAAAGCTTTAAACTGCAGAAATGTCTGCAAAAGACAAATCTTATTTTAAAATTTCTCTAATGTATAGATGGCTTATATCGTAAATATTTTCCTGGGTATAAAAGGTTGTGTACCAGAACTTTGGACCAGGGACAGACCAGAAAAGGAAAGGAATGCTCAAGTTGGGAACCAGAGACACTAAAGACAATCTTCATTACTAAACATGCAAGAGAACATCATTAACGAAACATCATTAACAAAATTTGGTGCTAATTCTAGATCTAGGACCAATGTCTTACAACCTGTTTTTTATTGTCACCTCTTTAAGGAGAAAACAAAATTAAATTTTAATCAATTAATTAAAGTAAAATTAAAATGAATTTAATTTTTCCATAATAAAAGAAATAAAATATTAAATAGTAAGAAATAATATTTTGTCCCAAATAGTATTGTCATAAATACTATTACAAGCCATTATAATATCTAATTTTTTTTTTCATACACCCCAAGCCAGTTGTCCCCTTGGGAGTGATAAAGCCCTGAGATGAGAAGGCATAATGTAGATTATACTAGCCTCATTGCTCGTATGAATTACTGTGTTGGTTCATAACTGAGGTTGATGCCTTTAAACTTAAATTGATCCATAGACCAATGGGTTTTTGACAGAGGTTTATTGTTGATTTGAGACTGGTAGAAGAGGATAAATTTGGGAATCCTCCTTGATATTTCTTTGCCCCGTTCGTTGTTCCTGGTTGGACCTTATACTCATGTCTCATTTAGGCCTCTGTCAGGGGCTGCTTGGTGTCTAGTTCCTCTGGCCTCAGCACCCTATCCATGATAGCCAAGCCTGTCACTTTATTTCCCTCCACATCTACATGTACCACAACTCTCTCCATGATTTCTTTTTAGTGCATTTCTATCTATTCAGAAAGTCCTCTGTATCTTTGTAGCCAACACAACTATCTTCCATTAACAAACAACTCAAGAATAGTTTCTTGTGTTACTTAGGCTCATATTCACCTTTTAGTTCTTAATAGATCAATTGCCCTATTCTCTGTTACACAATCACACCCTGTGCAATATGTGTGCATATGCATGTGTGTGTGTGTGCGCGCGTTTTCTTTCTAGTTCACACAGGTGCTTGTTGCCTTTCAACCAGACTGTAAATTCTTTTTTGGAAGGAACTTTTTTTTTTTTTTCTCTTCAGTGGGATTCCTAAGATCTGTACTGAGTATGCAGAAGATGCTCAGGAAATACTTCTATTCTTGAAAACTATGGTACCCATGAGTAAATAATTTATGTTGAGAGTCATCCAGGAAACCTCATATTCTTCTTCTAAGCTTCAAGTTACAGGAGGGAGATTGGACTAGCTTAGACTTTGGATTCCATGGACCAATAGAATTTCAAATACATATTTTTTTGGTATCCTATATAATAAGAGAGAAATATGTAAATTGAATATCCCTCTGCTACACTCACCAGCCAATCAGGAGTGAGTATGCAAACCAAACTGACAAAGATGGCGGATTAATTTGCATACACAGGTGCCAGGCGGAAAGCAGAGCGGGAGAGCTGGCAGCTTGGGGGGATGTAGCTCCCTTGGTCACTCCCCCAAGCCGCCGGGCGGAGAGCAGAGGAGAGCTAGCAGAGAGTGGAACAGCTTGGGGAACTTGACTTCCCAATCCTCCAGACGGAGAGCGGAGAGGGAGAGCTGGTGGCCTGGAGGACTTGTCAGAGTGGAAGGCTGTGGGATGGAGACAGAGCCGGAAGGGAAAACCAAGAGTGTGGGGAGCACCAGGAATTCTGGGAGTAGTAGTTCTGGTGGCAGCCCCAGGACCTGAAGGGGAAGCCCAGAGCGTGAAGGAGCACCAGGAATGCTGGGAATCGTAGTTCTGGTGGCAGACAGATCTCCTAGATAGACACTAGAGCAAAGTGAGCCTGGAGCAAGTTACTGTTGTGGTGGGGGATAGAGGGAAAGCAAAGGTGAGAGACATAAGTAAAATCAGAGTGTCTAGGAAAAATTAAAGGGAAGATATCCTAAAACTCCCAGGAAATCTCCACCAATGAAGCAAAGAAAAAAAATGCCTCTATTATTCTGTGAGCAACAAACCAAACTGGGTTGCGGAGGGGGGTGGGGGGTCTCAGACAATTCGATCATATGATTGCAAAGAGAGACAGAAACTCCTGGATTGAAGAGGGCTCCCCTGAGGGCTCCCAGATTAGAGAGGGTACAGGTTGGGCTGCAGGACCCATTCCCAGTGCACGAATCTTCGTGCACTGGGCCCCTAGTAGAATAGAATTTCTAACTTTTTAAAAAATATATATTTTATTTATTTTTTACAGAGAGGGATAGAGAATTAGAAACATCGATGAGAGAGAAACATTGATCAGCTGCCTCCTGCACACCTCCTACTGGGGATGTGCCCGCAACTAAGGTGCATGCCCTTGACCGGAATTGAACCCGGGACCCCTCAGTCTGCAGGCCGGCACTCTATCCACTGAGCCGAACTGGTTAGGGCAGAATTGCTAACTTTTTTATTTTTCCAACTATGGACAAAATACTGGCAACTATCTCATATAGCTATGTCATTTCATAAAAAAGACATTTACACACCAAAAGAACAGAAATGACATAATCTTAAAAAAAATGACATAATCTTAAAGTTATAGAATCCTTTACATTGAATAAATTTAACTTTATGAAAAACTCAGTGTAGTTTCCTTATTGTTTCTGTGTTTTCCACCCATGTGTGAAAACTGGCATGCAATAGCAGTTTTCCAAGGGCGAGCTGATCAGGCCCATCCTTTCTTGTATTTGGTTCTTTCTAATATCTCTTACTGATTTATTGTGGTAGTGGCCCACTGGCCCCAAATAATACTTTAAAATCCATTACAATGGCAAATAAAATGATTTTAAAATTAAAAGTCCATATCATTACTATTTCCTTGTCCATATTATGACATGTAGTTGAGAGTCAAGTAGAGAATGTTCTCTAGGGTTAGTAGCCAATTGACTTTGGGATCACCTGTGTTTCAATTCCATCCAAAACTTACTGTGGAGTTTTCTTGTTTTATCTAAAGACTTTTGTTAAACAGTGATACAATTAATAGCAATATTTGTAGCAGTTGATATTTTGTTCAAATATTTAATTATTGAAAACTGAGTATACCCAATTTTATTCTGAATATTTAATGGAAGCAGCTATTTGTCTATGTTTCTGTGTCATTAGTGCTGGGACCTTAGAAGAGCAGGTGTCCTGAAGAACATGGAAGCCAAAGGCAGAATATGGGATAAGTTGTTGCCCAAATGACAAAACATCAGCTCTGATGTCCTCAAAGGAAAGATGTTGCTTACAAAGTTCCCACAGAGATTTCACATATTAATTTAGGTCAAGAAGGCACATAATTTAATTTAGGTCAATAGGTTGGAACCTGCGGTCAGTTATCTTCCCTCTTAGCTTTCTGAATCAGCTGTGGTCTCTGAGATTTTAAATCCACCTGATTTGAGAAATACACAACAGTCCTCATGAACGTATCTGTACTCTTTGTGACGTTTCTGTAACTCTGCTTGTGAGGATTTTCAGGGGCAAGATATTTATTTCTCCTCTAGGAGGATTATGTGTGATCAAGCCCTCAGCCAAAACATTTCCTTTGTATGAGGCCTTTTTAAGGTTCTGTGCACTTTTGTGGGCACCCTTGAGGCTCAGTTCCATGACCCCAGCTCAGAGACTTCCCTGTCCTGAGGAGTTATATTGAATAAATGGATTAACCTTCAGCTAATAGGACATCTCAGTTAAAGAGAACATTCTGATTTCTAGCATGCCTGTCACCTTAAGTGTTACCATAAGTCACAGAAATATTTGAGCATTTCTGTGTATAACCTTTAAATCAGTTCTACAGTCACTTCTTCTCTGTTTCTGACCACTTGAGTGTGAAAATTTTTATAGAAAAACAGAAAAAAATTTTCATGACTTTCTTGCCAACGTTCTTCAAGATTTGTTTATGCTTTTTTTTGTTTGTCTCAAATGAAGAAAACATTACTGAATGCTTGAACTCTGTTCTATTTTGCTTTTAAAAGCCTATTATTGAACAGTCTGTATGGCTTTGTTTGAAGGGTAGGCAAAACAGCTAGTTTAAGATAGCAAGCTATGGCAGACCTGGGATAGCCCTCCTAAGCAGGTATGCCGTCATGAAATGCACATGCAGGGAGGATTGCATCTATGAGAGGCAAGAAAGGGTGTAAAAGGAGGGGGACACCCTGAATGGCATGTTGGGAGAGATCATCACTTTTATTGCAGGTTATAGGAATGGTCACCTGGAAGAGGTTAGAGATCCATGATTCAGAAATTCCTTTAAGCATTTTGAATGTTTTTGAGGAAGAATGATGGTTGAGGTAGAAGTGTGTTCCAGTTCAGACCGCTTGCTGCCTCTTATTATCAATGACTAATTTCTCTGTGACTCCGTTTTCTCACCGACAAAAGTGCAATAATAATACACGTATCACCTGGGGCTGATGGGAAGTTGGCTGTCGTTCAAGGGCGCAGCCTGACAGAGGCTCTGCCATGGCCCACAAGCCCAAGGTGCTTGTCTCATCCCAGTTAGCTGGAAGCGGAGGAGCATGGAAGGTTTCATTGAGTGAGACTTGGAAGGCTCATACCACTTACATGCACACTCCATTGGCTAGAATTCATCCCAGGGCCACATGGAAACTAACGACAAAGGAGGCTGCAAAACGAGGATTAGCTGTGTGCTCAGGGAGAAGAAAACAAGGATTTTGGTAAAGATCGAACAGGCTCTGGGACCAAGTATAATAGCACTTAAGAGAGTGTTTTTTGTGACTATAACCTTTTAGCTTAGTGGACTTTGTATGCCCAGCAAAGGTTCATTTATTTATTTACTCGTTTATTCATGCCACACATATTTGTTAAGACCTATTATGTGCCATTCATTATGCTAGGTTCTGGTAGTCAAAATGGAGATGGCTTTGATTTTTTTTTTTGTAACAAAAGAAAGAAACTCCCAAATTTCAAAACATGTATGTGTTACTTTGCATCATAACCTATAATTGAAAGCAGAAGTCATGCGAAACCCTGGTTTCTTGTACATCAGTCTTATACATCTTCCAGATCTCCTTTCTGACTTGGCACAGGTTTGACTGAGCACATAGTAAGCATTCAAATATATCTGTTGATTAACTGCGTATTTATTTGATCAAGGAACAAGTGTGCCTGAAACCCATTAATAAATATGAGTCACTCTCTCCAATATGTAGCCTAAAAGGATTTGAATTCTAAGAGAATATTTTGTTGTTTTTTTTAAATTTTTTTTTTATTAAGAATTTTGGCAAAATTCATTGACCACTTCATTTAGTGCTGTGTAGACAGGACCTTTAGTTCTTGGGGTAATAGATCTTATGGGACCAATTATGTTTTATCCAGAAAAGCAAATTTTCCTCCTCTGAATGAGATCTGATTTTCATTAGGTAGGTTTGCTGAGAGGTTGTTTAGTGAATGTAATGTCCAAGAGCTTCTGACTCAATTCAGATTTTGCTTCTTCTTATTCACCTGCATTCCTGTGGTGCCTGAATCTGAGAGCAGGCTGGAATTCCCTTTGGGAAGCTACCATTAATAAAATTTGTACCAAAAGCTTAGCTCTCTATGGAAAATGAATGAAAGGATGCTTGAGCATGACTTTCCTCAGAAGAATAAATTAAGGATTAATAATGCATCTCAACTACAGTTGGCCAATGATTGTTCTTAGCACCATGGTTTCCCAAATAAAGTAATCCTTGGGTGAATCACAGAAATAAAAGAAAGAAAAGAACTAGATCAGCTCAGGGGGCAAGTTTTATGGGAAAATATGCTGAACTGCCTAAAGCATATTGCAATTTGCCACAGTGGAGCAAGCACTCAATTAGCTAAACTCTGGGCTCAAGATACCTTGAAGCAGCTAGAGAGTTTGTGGGGCGGGGGTGGGGGATGAATAGCTTTAATTTTGTCCAAAGAAAACCATTGTATAACACATCTGTTGGTAGTTAACAGATCTTCAACATGTCTAAAAGACTGAAAATATTGTATATTTAAGGAACATAACTTTGGATTTTCTGCTTTTTCATGAATTCAGTGGTAGAAATAAAAACTTATTAGAAATGAGGCTTCTAGACTTACTTATGAGACTTTTAAAACTATTTTAAGAAAGAAATTCCAGCCATCTTCATAGCACCTGGAGGACAACCCAAGGACACTTTGAATATCCCCTCAGCCTAGGCACTATGCAAGCAGAAGAGTGTTCTTGGAATAATTGTCAAAGTTGTTGCACTTTGATGGCTCTCAGTTCTGTATCTTGCACTTTCTTTTTTCATTTGGTAACCATCTCTTTAGCAGATCTTACAGGAGACTGGAGCTGGGAAAAAACTTGTGCATGGATTGGGAATGAGAGTGGGTGGTGACTCAAGACGTCTTCCCTGCAAAGGCAGGTTGTTAGAGCAAAGAAAATTCTAGAAGCAATTTTCATAACTGTTGGGCTACTGCCTCCAGTTACCCTGACCACTGTGTTATTGCGTGTAGCCCAACTGAGGGTTTTAAACTTTGGAGGGTCTCCATAAGAGATGCAGTGTTTCTTGAAACTGGCTGCCTGTTCTAATAAAGATGCTGAGACGTGCTCTCAGATATTTAAAAAAATATATATTTGTATTGATTTCAGAGAGGAAGGGAGAGAGAGAGATAGAAACATCAATGATGAGAGAGAATAATTGATTGGCTGCCTCCTACACGCCCCCTATTGTGAATCAGCCTGCAACCATGTGCCCCGGAACCATGACTTCCTGGTTCATAGGTCTATGCTCAACCACTGAGCGACCCGGCTGCGCTATGCATGTGTATTTTTAAATGGTCCTAAGGTGATAGCTGTACAGTCAGCATTGAAAACCACGGAGATAGAGGCAGCTTTGTATTACCCATGCCCCAGGGGACAGTCACACCTAGACAAGTTGCTTTCGCCAATAATCACCTGTAGTTTATCTTTTTCCAAACTCAATTCATTTTTTCTGCCCTATCACTGACCCTCTTATTAGCAGTAAACATTTTTTGTAATAGATATAACATTACTCTTTTAATTCGGGATACTAATCAGGAATAGTTTGCATTTTTCACATGACCTACATTGCTTAATAAAGTTCCACTTCCACTAATACAGTGAGCTGGAATAAACCACCCTGGCCACCGAGACTTTGAATTATTTTATGTTTATTTGGTTCACTGTCAGTACATGATATGCAAAATAAAATTGGTGTGTATTATACATAGTGTTTAATAATAAAATTAGACATGTTCACTTTAGTGTAATTCTACAGTCAATATATATCCAACCCACATCTTTGCCTAACCCTTTCTCAGTTTGCATCCCCATTGCTTTTAGGCTGAATATACATGCCTATTTATATAATTGAATTTACGCAAACCGTAGTTTGTGAATGTGCATGAAGTAGAATGGGTTCCTATGAAGTGAGTGGTAAGTTGGCTCACTGATCCAATCTTTCATTTTTGCATTTAGTTTTAGTTTTAGTTCCCTATAGACTAATTTATAGTCTTACTTAGTTATATATAAAGCCACTTCTTTGCTGAAATTAGGGAAATATCCTTAATAAAAGCCAATTAGTTGTAAACATAAACAATCTGCAATAAATTGGATAGATTGGGAACCTATTATTGTTCTGTTAACAGGATTATCCTAAGCTTTTTTTAAAGGGATACAGTTTAGGTTGGTATTTAAGCTGGGTCACGCTTAGTAGAAAATGATAGCTTAATGATTCTCTTCTGCAAGGAACACCTTGTGGCATTCCATGAGAAACTTTAGTGCAATTTTACATAAAACAGAAAAGGCTCATAAGGATAGTTATGATGATCACAGGTGAAATGCTTGGCTAGTTTGTATCCCCCTGAAGACAACATACCTGGGGAGGCTGGCGATGGCAGAAAGAAAACCTAGATGAGGTAGGGAGTGTCAGAGATGACACTACATCAGAGTTGGTGAAATGGCCGGCTGAGTTAAATTATGCTTCAGATTCTTTCCAGCCCTAACGGCCCAAGTTTCTTTCCATTTTACATCTTTGTTTTGGTGTATGAGGTGACTCATCATGCTTGGGACCAGCATTTCTAGGGCATTAAGTGCCGATGGCATTTAGGACAGCACTTCTCGTTTTCCTTATGAAGCTCACTGATGGTTTCTAAAGGATTGCTGACTTTTTATTTTTAATAAAAGCATGCTTCTTGCAGTCTTCTCAGGACAACTTAGGATAGACTGGTCGCTGAGTGACTTAGAGAAGAGTTGTGGGATGGGGGATGTTAAAGGGATGAGGGAGCTAGTGAGGGGTGGGGTGGGGTGTCTATGAAAGGACATGGAAACTCATGTGGAAGAAGGTGGGAATGGCAGAGGTTCATTTAGTTTTCTTTACTTGTCTCTGTTTGTAGTTGAAATTCACACAGATGCCAAATCTGTGTTATTATTATTATTTTTTAGAAAAAGCTCATGAATCGTGGTTATTACTTTGAATCTTTTCCCAACCATCTGAAAGTAAAAATTACCAAGATCAAATCTAGAAATTAATCTACATGAGTCCAAGTGCCAACTTTTTGCCAGCTGTCCAGGCTGTCACTCCAGGCTGATGTCAGATTGGAGCTCAGAGCACGAATAAAGATTTCTGTTTTCCCAATCCCTTCCTGGCCCTCCTGGCCCTTCCCAAGCCAAATTCAAGGAGGATGTGGCTCCAGAGCTGGCCTGAATGAGGAATCCTTTGACCTTTCTCGGGCTTTTCTTATTGTTCCCACTCCATGGAGGTCCAGGATGAGACCCTGGCTTCTGATGAAGCAGCAGGTAAGACAGGAGGTCAGCTGGAATCCCAGACAGGACTAGTGGGCCCATCACTGGTAGAGCAGGTCTGAACTAGGGTTGAATTAATAATGTTCAGAAAACAGGAAAATGCGTGTTACAATGAGGTAGTCTACTCATTGGGTTTCTTTTTAAAACCCCTTTAAAACAACTACTTTATTCATGACTCTTGATCAGTTTGTTTTACTTGAATAAAACATTAAAACCACTGGATATGCTTACAGGTTGAGGGAGTTGGGACTAACTCAAGGAACATCTTAATTTTTGCTTTCCACTGTTTTCCTTCTCTTTTGTTCAGTGACTTCTTCCTTGGGTCAGACATCCTTCTCCCAGAGGCTGGTGACTTCTGATGCTCTGGGACCCTTCACTGTCACTCACTCCGGGAACAGTGGTGTCATACTCCTCAGCTCTTTGCTCCTCTCCTTCATCCCACCCCCCAATTCCTTATTAAACTATCAGGACGAGCTTGTTAGGAGAGCTGGCCAATGCGGTACATTAATTCAGTATAAAGGGTTAACAGGCCCAATGGTCTAAAGCAAAGGCCTACAAACTATTTTTCTTAAGGGCTTGATAGTGAGTATTTTAGGCTTTGCAGGGCCTGCATCTCTGTCACAACCACTTGACCCTGCCATTGTCGTGAGAAAGTAGCCATAGTTGACATTTGAGCAAACCTGCATAACTGTGTTCCAATAAACCAGTATTCATGGGGCACTGAACCGTGAATTTCATGTAATTTTCACTTGTCAAAGAATACATTTCTTTTTTTCTGAAAAATTTAAACCTTTTTACAAATGTGAAAACCACTCTTAGCTCACAGAACACACAAAAATAGACAGCAGGCTGGATTTGGCCTGGAGGCCACAGTTTGCTGACCTCAGGCCCGAAGTTAAGTTCTTTCAGATAACTTTTCCATACCTACTGGGACATTATGTTTTTTAATAAAAGATGTATTTAGTAATTTCAGGTATTGTGTGTATGTGGGATAGGGGCAAAGCTCTCAATGGTTTTCAGTCACAGCTCAGGGAGGACCAGCTCTGGAAAGAGCCCCGTCATTTAAGTGCCTCTGGTCAACCCATATTAACGAGCTCCACTGTTGAGAAGGTTTCAATGACCCAAACCCCACACTTCTCATTTAGGTTTCAGAAGACAAAGACTCTGATTCACAGTGAGTCAGTCATGGAACCCTATGGATTTGTCTATAGAAATACTGTATCTTCTTTCCATTTCTCCCGTCCTGCTGTCTGGCTGTAAACTTGTCCAGAGTAGCTGCATTCCTTGTTTCCTTCTTTCTTAGGGTCTGCCAATGGTGGGAGTCTGTAACAATCTTAAAAATGCCAGTGGCTTAATAAGCAAAGGTTTGTCACAGTTCAATGCATATTAGTGGCAGTGGGTTCACAGGGCCAGGTTAGGGGACACGTCTCTGGTCCATTGAGTTGCACAGGGACCCAGCTTCTTCATCTAGTAGCTTTGTTGTTCCCCAAGATTTTGGAGTATCCTACTGGACCCTCTGCATCTGAACAGCAGACAACGGAGAATGTGGAAGATCTTGTGAAGGAAGCTTTAGGGGCCAGGCTGGAGCCCAGCTGAGGGTATAGTCTAGGAGCCTCTATTCCTCTCCATGTGGGCGTATCCATGGGGCTGCTTGGACTTCCTCACATTATGGCAGCTGGACACCACAGAAAGTGCTCTAAAAAAAAACCTCAGGAATGAGAAACTGCCAGTCTTTTAGGCCCTAGCCCTGGAAACCAGCAGAACATTTCTTCTGCTGTATTTTATTGGTCAAGCAGTCAAAGAGACAGTTCTGATTAAAGAGGAGAGGATAGAGACCTTTTCCATTAGAAGGGTTTCGTAGATTTTGCAGCCACCTTGAATCTACCAGAGTGTTGTACTGAGAGTTGATATGAATGAGTACATGAGCATGTCACTAACAGAGAAGTCCACCTGTGTTCTCATCCACTGTGAACTATGGATCAGCCATCCTGGGCATATTGGAGCTACAGGTTGATAGTCTCCAGCAAGGCTCTGCAGACGACAGCTTATAAGTTGTATCTGGCCAGTGTCTGTTATTGTAAATACAGGTTTATTGAAACACAGCTACACTCAATTATTTATATACTAGAGGGCTGGTGCATGAAAATTGTGCACTGAAGGGGGGGTTCCCTCAGCCTGGCCTATACCCTCTCACAGTCCGGGAGCCCTCAGGGGATGTCCGACTGATGGCCTGTGGAGAGCTGGCCTAAGCTGTCAGTTGGACATCCTTAGTGCTGCCGCTCTGGGCTTCTGGCTGAGCGGCGCTCCCCCTGTGGGAGCACACTGACCACCAGGGGGCAACTCCTGCATTGAGCATCTGCCCCCTGGTGGTCAGTGCGCATCATAGTGACTGGTTGTTCTGCTGTTTTAGCCTTTTGTTATATAGGATACTTTGTGGCTACAATAGCAGAATTAAATCATTGTGATAGAGGCTGCATGGCTTGTAAAGCCTAAAATATTAGTTTAAAATACTCTCTGACCTTTACAGAAGAGGTTTGTTGATGTCTGCCCTAAAGAGACTCAAAGAATCCACGTCATGAGGATTAAATGCAATCAGCGTGAAAAACCAGTATTTGCCTTTGCAATTGACAAGCACGTTATTGACAGTCATGAGTTGCTCTGGCTTTGATAACAGAACCCTTTAAAAGTGTGCAGGTTGTGTATTCTGCCTCGAATCCACCAAATCTCCTGCAGGGTGACATTTTCTGGTAATTTGAGTGTGTTTGGCCTTGGCAACCCCTTCCCAGAACCTGGCAGAAGTATGTTCCCTTTCACCTTCTTCCTCTGCTTCCTCCAACTCCACTGCTGTGATCATGGCTGCAGCTGGCAGGACTGGGATATGTGTTTTCCAGCCCCAATACTTCACGAGGGGCTGCTCTAGGAGGCTGCTGGAGCTGAGTTGGTCCAGACTTTTCTGTGGGTCTTCTCAGACATTGTTTGCATTATTGTTGATGGAGAAAGATCTCTCACTTGACGCTTTGTTTTAAAGTCAAGTTCCAAGCACTTGTCTTATGTTTTCTTTTTCTTAAACTCAGTTCTGGATTATCTGTATCAATGGCATGTGTGTGTACAAGATGTAGGGATGAAGTAAAGATGGAGGATTATCTAATCATTCACTCAAAATTGACATTTGGAATTCCCTTGCTTTCTCCTTCATTTTCTTCCTCTGTGAAGCAGCATTCACAGAAAACCCACATTGAAAGCCACGTATAAAAAGCCTGACTGTAGGAAGCTCAAGAGTCACTTTTTCAAACTTTATCCCCCTCCTCCTCTCTTCATCCCTCTTCCTGTCTTTGTCTCTCCCTTCCTCTTACTCTTTTTGTGACAACAGGGAGGGCTTGTGGTCGCACCAATGTTTTGAAAACCTGGGAAGGATGCTCTAAATGACATGTGGTATGTCCCATTACATCCTGGGCCCCTGGGTTGACCTTTTGTCTTAAGGTATGTGGGGGAGGATCTTTGCTTACCCTCTACTTCATCATTTCATCACTCAATACCAAGCAATAAACAGAAACCTGAAGATTCCACTTCCCAAGGAAGCTAGATACTTTAAATCATACAGGGCCCACGTTCCCTGCCTTTTTTAGGTTCCACATCAGCATGCAAATATGTGTTCTTCTTTATTATTATTATTTTTCAAATTTCAACTTTTTAATTTTATTTCTTTGATTTGTTTTCATATGAACCAGGCTGTTAATCCAAAAGAGCAGAAACATTCACCGATTTGATTCCTTAACATTTTGTAAATATTTCGCAGAAGCCAGAATTGCAGAGGTGATCATGAAATGACTGTGTGTTAGGTAGGCCCCCTTAC
Organism: Myotis myotis; assembly: GCF_014108235.1. Lineage (NCBI taxonomy): Eukaryota > Metazoa > Chordata > Mammalia > Chiroptera > Vespertilionidae > Myotis > Myotis myotis. Next base: position 55,461,386 of record NW_023416379.1, read on the forward strand.
CCCACCTGAGCCCATCAAGTCAAGCCAGTTATTAGCACATGCTGTAACTTTACTCCAACATGCATTGGCTTCTGTTAACCACATTGGAAACAGTCGAGGGGTTTTATTAGAAAAGGGACGTGGCAGGAGAGAGGGGTGTAGGACTTAACAATTTAGGGACCTGAATTTTGGAAAATGCATTCTCTCCTCCAAGGTAAATGTGTATGTTCTCTTCACAGACTATGAGCACATGCTGAAAGGTTCTTTTTTTTTATTATTAGTTAAGGTATTACAAATGTGTCCTCATCCCCCCCATTAACCCCCAACCTCCCCTGAAAGGTTCTTATAAGCAAACACATCTACTGATATGTTCACGATCAGGGAAGTGCCCTCTTCTACCTACAGATGTTTCCATCTTTCCTTCCATATGAAGCCAACTTGACCAGTTAAACAAGTTTGTACCATCAGTGGGATGACCAATGATATATCAAGATTACTCTGATATTTATCACCTAGGATGTTCATTATACATTAGTGCAGTTGAGATGGACTAGTTAGTACCCCATTGAAGTAAAAAACTGATGCCCCTTTCAAAATGCTGAACACATTACATAAAGTACCTCTGCTTTGGAGGGACTGGTTTCATCCTTGGTACCTTCATCAAGGAAGTGTGAATGAGAACTCGGTCAGTCCTGAGTACAACATTTTGCAGATAAGGGAACAGGGCAGAGAGATAGATGGCAAGTGTCTTGCCTGAGTTCTCTGAGCAGGCCTTGAACAGCCTATGAGTCACAACTTTCCTTTCTATCTTTTTCTTCCCCCCCTTCCCCTCCCTCTTTCCTTGACTGCATTTTCTTTATTTAGCGTCTATCATACTCTGGGCCAGCATCTGTAATAGACCCGTGGTCTTCGACTCTAGCTACTGAAGCTCCTGGTTTTTCTCTTTCCGTATACAAAGCCCCCTCTGCTGAATTGTCCTACGTATGTGTATTAGAACACTTGCTCTCCTAGCCATTGCCAAGAGCCATTTCTCTTAGGCAGATGCTCACTCTTTGGGGGCCATAGTGTTGGCTGGCATCAAGGTTTGAGATAAGAGAGCGAAGCTACTTTGAGGTAGAAAGAGAAATCTGTGGGATAGTGGAACACTCTATAGTACATGATAGACACTCCCCTTGACTAGCGAAGTCATTAAACTCACACATCCGTTTGCAAGAATGAATTTCTTTGTGTAAGGAAGAAGGGGTTGAGTTTGTGACTGGGTTAATATGGAGTGAGATGGAGACCATGTGCTCAACACTGAAGGCAGAATTGGAAGAGCCCTCATGGAAACACACCCTACGAAACATTCAGAAACCACAGGAGGGTCTGGACTGTCACTGACCATGGAATTGAGGCATCGGATTAAGTGTATATAGGGTTGGGAAAGCCTCAGATGCCATTTAGGGCACACAGGTCAGTCTGTCTAAAGCAAGGATACCTTGGTAACTATTGAACCAATACATGTATACAACCCTTTATTCCTACAATACAGAGGCTTGCACTTGAGAAGAGGGACCAGACATTCTCAATTATTTCTTTCTTGGAGCTCAAGTTATGACATGTTTGAGTGAAGTCAGCAGAGAGGGATATCTCTGACTTTTGTGTCCTACAAATGGGGTTCAGGGAACAAGGTCAGAGTAAGTGGACACTTAGATAACTGGACTATAATCTTCTGGGTCTCTCTCTCTCTCTCTCTCTCTCTCTCTCTCTCAAGCAGCTCAAGATGGAGAAAGAAAGGTGGGTTGTGAGTTGTGGTGTCACTTTGGCTGGCATTTCCCTTGGGTGCTCCTCCTTTTCTGATTCTCCTCTCCTACCATTATCAAGTATTAAAGAATTCTATTCATCAATTAGAAATAAAGTCTAAAACAAGCACTCTTGAAGGAGGTTCCACCTTGATTTGAAATCACACTGTGGGTCAAGGCCAGTGTCAGGATCAGGGATGGGGAGCAGATAGGAAGCAGGGGATGAGGAGGGCTGAGATGTGGGAGGAAGGTAACAGTTATAGAGTGTCCACAGTTTTAGACACTTGTTCATTTTAATCCTTGCAACAACTCCCTTGAGGATGGCGTTATTTCCTATAGTTAACAAATGGAAAGAAAAAGTCTTTTTGTACAAATAGGGAAAACAAGGCAGAGAGAGAGAGCGAGAGAGAGAGAGAGAGAGAGAGAGAGAGAGAGAGAGAGAGAGAGCATAGCTAGTGGCAAGCCAGGATTCAGATATTTACGAGACCCACCACACCTTGTGGGATACCCAGAGAGGGGAGCTGAGCTGGGGGGAGAGAAGGTGCATCAAAGGGAACACAATGTGCTGAAGAACAAATTTTCCAACTTCATGGCCTGCCTTTGGCTGGCTGTGATGGTTATTGCGCAAAGAGAGAAGGGAAGGATTAAGTGATTAGGGAGGTAGACCAATCAGGTCGGGCGGGGGGAGGGTTACACCTGAGATTGGAGAAAGAAAAAAGGAGCAAAGAAAGGGAAGTGAGGAGAAATGGGAGGAAAGCTCGGCTTTTTGGCAGTAGATGTCCATATCCATCCATGGTGAAGTTTCCTTTGTGCTCTATCTGAACAAAATCAGTTCAATAGAATGACACAATTGAAACTCAATCAAAATACTGTGCATGGTCTGGAACTGGTTTTAAAAAATCAAAACAGTCTTGGAGAGATATTTTATTTTCCTGACTTTAAAAAAGTTGCAGATAAATGTGCTTCTGATCAGAGGCGAAGCAAGGAGAGGGCACAGGGCCAAACATATGTAGGCAGGTGCTGTACAACTTCTCCACACAGCTCTGCCAAAGCACCCCGCGGGTGACCTCGGCGTTTAATGGAAAATGTGTGTTTCTCTGTGCACGCATTGAGAAGAGGATGAGACCTCCCAGCTGATCTGGATTTGATATCAAGGTGATATTTGAGCACATTACTCCAAAGGTGTCAGAATGGGCAATTCCCTCTTTGTGTCTTGTCCTGTTCCACACCTCCACCCAAACTCACTCCAGTGTTCTGATTATAGTTTACCCAGCAACAAAGGATTGAAGCTTTTCTACTAGTAAATCCTAGAATAATGAGGCTGATGAACATCAATGTTGGTGAATTTTGAAAAAATAGCAGCAAGTAAGTCAGTCTCCTGGCCCACACCCATATCCTTAGAGTTAGCACGATTTTCTATGTTACCTCTTAAATTTTTGTGGCTAGCAAACACAAGGTCAGAGAAATGAAGCATAATGAGATGGAGGGTATATATACCATTTCAGAACAGCTTGGGTGGAGGGACCCAGCTTTAGCCAAAATGGGTGTATTAGATTCCCAGAGCTGCTGTATAAATTACCATAAATTAGGTGGCTTAAAACCAGAAAAAAATTTATTCCCTTACAGTTCTGGAGGCAAGAAGTTCAAAATCAAAGTGTCAGTAGCCACACTTCCCCTGAAACTCTGGGTAGGAGCTTTCCTTGCTTCTCCCTAGCTCCTGGTGGTTGGTGGTTGTTAGTTCTTGGCATTTTTTGGCTTACAGCTGTTATTGGTCCAGCCTCTGTCTTTGTCATCACATGATATTCTCTCTGTGTCTCTGTCTCCACCTGTTTTCCCACATCCTTTTTTATAAAGACACCAGTTATACGGGACTCACCAATGACCTCATTTTGGTTACATCTGCAAAATTCTATTTCAAAATAAGGTCACATTCATAGGTACTGCAGATTAGGACTTCAGCATATATTTTTGGGTGACACAATTCAACCTATAACAGCAAGTATTCAGGTCTGATGTGCTGATGGGGCAGGTGCTACAGTAGAACCCTGTTGTACAAGCTGATTGGCATGGGGGTGGATGGCAGAATCCTGGGTAGGAAGAAAAGGGACAGAAAGCACAGAGTTGGTTAAAGTCTGTTGTATCCTTGGTTTACCACAAGGAGACAAATTTGAGGTCCACAGAGAAGGGTTTCAGGCTGTGCTGTCAGGGAATTCTGGGAGGCTCAGGCTACACACAGGGGCTATTCTGGGACCAAGTGCTGCAGTGTGCAGAGAGGGAGAGAGATTTTCTTCACTTTTTCAAGGAATACAGTGTGGCTTTGGCATATTGAGGGCCCTAGGGATACAGTACTGCTTGGCATCTTAGGGTTGGCAGTCTTGAGGATACCGGGAGACAGGAGAGGTATTAATGGGGGAATTAATGCCAATGGCAGGATGAGGCCCTCTCCTGATGCTTTGGGATAGGAATAAAAGGACAAGGGAAAGAGACAAGCCTTGAGGATCCAAGAATTGCTGGCTCCTTAGCCGTGTTGCCACATAGACAATTGTATGAACTGGGAGAGCTTGAGAGCAGAAAGGGTTGCTACCAATACTTACCCTTTGACAGTTGGGATTCCTCAAGCAAACCAGACTCAGAGTCACCCTAACCCTCAGAGATCTGAGTCATGTTAGTAGGACAACCCCTTTCAGTGCTGACCTCAATCATAGGCACAGTGGGTCTGTGGGGCAATCATCTTTTATTGAATTGAATTGGTTTAGAGGTGGGCTACAGGAGACAATGACATTTACTATTTTGACTTCAGAGTTAACCTTTTTGATGGACCTGGACAGCATCATGCTAAGCGAAATAAGCCAGTTGGAGAAAGATAAATAACACATGATCTCACTCATTTGTGGAATATAATGAACAACATAAACTGATGAACAAAAATATATCCAGAGACAGAGAAGCATCGAACAGACCATCAAACTTCAGAGGGAAGGCAGGAGAGCACGTGCGCACTGGTGTGTGTGTGTGTGTGTGTGTGGTAAGAGATCAACCAAAGGACTTGTATGCATGCATATAAGCATAATCCATGGACACAGACACTGGGGGCGGGGGGCATGTGCTGGGGGGTAGGTGGGGGTAGCTGGGGAGAGGTTAATATGGGGAAAAGAAGACATATGTAATACTATATGTAATACTTTAAACAATAAAGAATTTAAAAAAAACACTCTTCAAAGGCTTATTGAAATGATAGACTTTCGCCTTTGGGCTGAGAGTCCCTTCAGAACAGCACCTCCTTTGTTGATACAGTACCGGGACTGCAGGAAAACACACAAGTTTCTTTTCAGGGCGGAAGACCTTGACTGGGGAGGGAGTGACCTTCTCCCAACAAACTGTTGCTATTGGCTGGGTTGATTTAGAAAGAAAGAGATCAGTTTTGACACCAGACCTGAAGGAATGAGGGTTCAGTTGAGGAGTTGGGGCTGGGAAAAGGACCACCAACCATTTGTCTGTGTCCAAAGCCAAGTTAAAAGCTGGGGAATTAGAGGCTGGCGGGATGGTGCTGAGAAAGGGTCTCAGGAAAGAGCACAAGGATAACTAGAGACACACTATGTCTATTTCTCAAGGTCTAGAAACAGCCTTTCTTATGCCCAGAAGGAATCAAGAACCATTTAGTCTCTCTTCCTTCTCAAGAAACCAGGCTGGCCGGCTTCTCTGAAAGATATTAAGTTTTCAATATGACATTGACAACAGAGATGCCATTCTGCTTGTACAATTCTGGGGGCTCTATGCCTGCTGGTCTGGAGAAATGGAAAGAGCTTAGTTACCATTGGGTCTTTATGAGGGTCAGGGAAATTTACACCAGCTTTTCAAAGCCCCTCCAGATGTCTCATTCTCCAGGTCTTCCTTTCATATTTTTTTGACAGGCTTTTATTTGCCCCAATTGGTAGTGCAGTCTCAGCCAGCTGGAGTGTTAATTGAATCTGATTGTTTTCATCAATGCCCAGGGGACAAGGCTTTTGCGCTCCCAGCTCCCATGCCAGTGAAATGCATAGAGCCCTGTGAATGCAGCTCTTTCGGGAAGCTGGGAGTCGGGTCAAACAGTGACCGTGGCCTGGGCCTTTCTGAGGAGCTCCAAAGCCTGTCTGCTGTTCTGGTGGCTCCAAGGCTGGTGGCTTTCACAGCTACTGCGATGGAGTTGGGAGGGTGGTAGACAGAGTGGCCCGAGTTAAAATGTCACAGACCCTTGTCTTGTTACTGAGGTACAGTAGTTTTTCTTGAGTAAACTCTCTTCAGATGGTCGTAAGCCTTTGGTTAATTTCTAGTGTTCTGAAGAAGTTGATTTAGATAATTTTGCCAGTATTTTCATGGTTTTTATGGAGGACTGGGTTTAGGGTGGTCCTGACGGTGCTATCCTGGAAGGCCTGCCTCCCCAAGTTGTTTCCTTTCCTTTTATGTTGCGGTTGCTTCACTCTTTATGGCAAAATGACACTGAGGAAGCATCATTTCTCAACCCACTCAATGTAGATAAGGATTCATATATAACTCTGGCCAACTACTCTGTTTGTTTGCATGAAAATGATTGTAATTCCATGGGAGAAAAAAATATTCATAGTATATATGGGTGGGTTTAGAGGTCTTTTGTTTTCTAAGTCTAAGATTGTAGGAGTGACAAACATTCCAAACATTCTGGATACTATTCAGCAATATCAAGTGAAACAGAAATAATTTAAAACAAATACTGGTGGAGGGAATCTAGCATTTATTGAGTATTTAGTATGTGTTATTTCATTAGAAAATATTATCTTAGGTATCCAATGCATAGTATTGAAGCATGAAGGTGCTTAGAGGTTACTTTAAGATATTACTTCCTCCTCAGTATTATTCTTGCTTATTTCTATGTGTAGCTGAGAATTTTGTGTGTACATACATGGCAAGTAATAAATACTGCATAAATGTTAATATATATATTTCAGTTTCACTTATTTTTGTTTTTACAGATGTACAAATTTGCTTTTGATCCCCTTTCTTTATTAGAACCTAAGTTATTTGCCTATTTCTTTTCATTTCATAAATATTGCTGGTACAGGTCCATATCTGTGCACAACACATGTTCAGAAATTTGCTGATTTATGGACTGTCCACTTCAAAACCCAACCTGAGGCTGGGGCTTGCCATTTCCTTGAAAAATTTCTGTCCTCATTCACACAAAAAGTGAACTTTCCATAATTCTTGCTACAAAACTTGGCTTTGCATCATAAGCTGAGGCATCAGTGCCTGAAATATGTCAAAAATGAAGCAAAGATGAAGAAAAGGTTTTTGTTCTTTTCTATTTATAGTAACAAAAGTTGTATGTAAAAACTGAAAAGTATGTGGTTACACAGAGGAAGAAGAAACTTCTAGTGTAGATCAAACACCGCCTTCCCTCTCTCTTTCTCAATCCCTTGACGTTACTTCCACTCCACTCCACCCTTTAATACTGGAGTTATACATCAAACCGAGACCATACAACACAGGCAAGGAGGTGGGTAGGACACAGAATACTGAGGCAGACTGGTGCCTGAAGGAGGCGAAGAGAGCAGAGAATTCTTGGTTTATTTATTCTCTCAAATATTCCCAAAGTATGTGACAGTCTTACTATCTATCTTAACAATGCAAGAGAACTTTGAAGAAAGTGCAGAGAGAAGTAACTTCTAGATCAAGTTCCCGGGTATGCTTTCCGTCGTATCTCAGAGTGACTTTAGGGATGGCAGTGAGGTTCCCCACTCTGAACATGAAAATTTGGCTGGTAGATTGTTGCTGAGTTAGTTTAAGGCGAGTAACAGATTCAAAGTCCTGGGAGCTGTGTCCACGTTACTGACTAAACCTTTGTTCTAGAAGGTTTGGCAGCTGCTTTGGATGACCCTGGTTATATAGACTGTGTTTGGGCTGACCCTAGTTTGTAACTTAAGCAGTTCTGCTCTGGATCTGTGCTGGAACTGGTTGCGAAGTCTACTTTAATTCTAGTCATCCTCAGGGATTGTCTATTTAGGTCTGTGGTTGGCAAACTGCTGCTTGTGAGCCACATGCGGCTGTTTGGCCCCTTGAATGTGGCTCTTCCTAAGCCTTAGGAGTACCCTAACTAAGTTAATAACAATGTACCTACCTATATAGTTTAAGTTTAAAAAAGTTGGCTCTCAAAAGAAATTTCAATCGTTGTACTTTTGATATTTGGCTCTGTTGACTAATGAGTTTGCCGACCACCTAGATTCTAGGTGATAGAAAGGTTATAACTTATTAAGTCAAATTGAAATTCCCTGTGAACATTTGCATTTGAAATTTTAACTGGCAAAATTATAAACAAAGAATTAAAATGTCCTTTCAGAATCTTTGGGTGACAGCTTGTCTCTCATGTATATAGAGATAAATATTAGGTTAAACACAGAGCTGTGTTAGATGTTTCAAGTTTGTTAATAAAAATAATAAATCTTAGAACCCAGGTTGTTTCCAAATTTGTATTTGTAGCACCTCATGTCTCCATGCTGCAGAAGGAAAATGTGAGCAATGAGTGAGATATATGGCATAAACTAAGGACTTAAGAATAAACCAAAATCTTAAGGGTAGATAAAAATCATACATTTGACTTTATAATTTAGGCTCTGACCTCCTTATTTCCTGAATCCTGACACAGCCCAGCCTTTTGAATTCTGCAACACCATGTTCTCTTCATACAGAATCAAACCTTGGGATCATGGGTTCTTGTCTGACCAAGTCTGGAATGGAAGAGGTAACTGTGGGAAGCTAAGACCTGTTGCTTCATGGGAATGTTTTTGCTCTAAGTTTGTCTTCTTGCACTAACCATAGTTTCTGTTTTTCTTTATATGGCTTAGACATAAAAAGGTATGCTATTTATATGTCTAAGGGATTGTGAGGTGGAACACAGCTAGTTAGGATTTGCTGACCGTGGATAGAGATGATTCCTTTGGCACCTTCTGCGAAGTTCTACTCTAGAATTTCTTTTTTTATGCCCTTTTCCTCAAGGTAGGTTGTCTAAATCTGGACACTGGGGCAAGTGGTGCAGACTCATTCATTGTTGCACTAAGACCTCTCCTCTCCCGTCCTGCTGAGGTGGCATTGGAAACCTCTAATCCATGGCTATTTAGTCTGAAGTGGTGGGGATGCACAAGGCTCCTTCTGTTGCCTTTACTATCTCTTGGAGAGCTTGTTGGTACTCTTTTGGATAAATATTCATCCCAGCAGGGGACGCTTCAGGGAAATGTGGTGTTCTGGCATTAGTGGAACTGTGCAGTGTCTTTGGGAGATCCAGAGGAGAAAGCCAAGTCATCAGCTCCCTGAACTCTTCCCACCACAGCTTGAAGGTCACAGGAAACCTGCTCTCCATCTTAACAAACAAGATAAGGTAATGTCTGGTCATGTAAAGAACATGTAAGCAAAGATGACTTACTTTAGCAGAGCGGATACACAATTGGGTTGGTCTGACTTCACACCGTGGAATACTGAGTCAAGAACTAGACCCATATTTTTCACTAATTGCCTGGTGTTTCCCACTATAGCGCCCAGGTCATTTTGGGAGGCACAGCAAAATGTATACATCTTTCATTGTTCATTCTTTACTTACTAAGTTTTGTGTTTGTACAATGTGAAGGAAACTTTAACATGAGAGTCACTGTTTTGTGGAATAAAGCTTATAAATCTAGTGGATTGAGGCACCAAGTAGGTTAGCATTCATATTAAAATTTTTCTTTTGTGTGTGTTCAATATCTTCCAATTCAACATCTTTTGAATTTCAATTAATGAATGTAGAACTCGGGAGTTATACATTGAAGGAAAGCCAAGGTTTTACTTTATAGACAACTCAAGAGACCTCAGGTAGAGTGGAAGATGTTGTTTGTATCACTGAAACCCACAGAATCTGAAACTCATACGTAGGGTCTAGAGCAGTGTTCTGTATTATGTAGAAAGTGTGAGAAATGTAGAAAATATGAAAATGCAAATGAGCTGAAAACTTAATGTTAACCTTCTGCCCTGACAGAATTGTAGGTTTGACTATTTGTAATTTAGTCTCATGACTTCTGCTAACCCCCATCAATGTTTTCGTCTTTTCTCTCTGCTCCCTGAGCATTTTTTGCCATCTCTGTAATATCACTTACCACGCACTTTAGGGCAACTTCTCCACCTGCGTGCTGTTCTCCCTATTGCATTTTTTGCTTCCTCAAAGCAGGGCCTGGGTCTTTGCCAGCCCTTAACACAGAGCCAGGCCTCAGGAAGTGCTCGATAAATGTTTAGTGAGTGGAGCAGAGTAGTGTCTGCCCACACATAAATACATCCTCTTCCTTTCTCTCTCTCTTTGTTTTCTATTCTTCAGCCCTTCTGCTTGCCTGCTCTATAATGTCTGTTGCTTAAATTATTCCATCTGAATAACTGTTTGCAATAATCACTTTCCTTGCTGATCTTTGCCTGTTGTTTGTATTCCTTTTGAAATGTCAAGATTAGAGTTGGAGTAGACAAGTTTATAAAAATTTCTCCTTTTGCTTAATCACTGATTAAAATCTTCTCCTTTGGACTTCAATGTTTATTCTAATCACAATCTCATTGTTCTTTCTGTCCAATCAGAACCAAGACTAGCATATGACAAAACCTTATCTTCAGAATTCCATAGAGTATGTGGATTTTAATGCTTTTTATTATAGACTAGAGGCCTGGTGCATGAAATTCATGCACAGTGTTGGGGGTTGCTCAGCCCAGCCTGCACCCTCTTGCAATCTGGAACTGCTGGCTCCTAACCACTCCCCTGCCTGCCTGATCGCCCCTAACCACTCGCCTGCCTGCCTGATCACCCCTACCCCCTCTGCCTGCCTGCTTGATGCCCCTAACCACTCTGCCTGCCTGCCTGATCGCCCCTAACCACTTCTGCCTTGGCCCCCGCCATGGCAGCTTCATCCAGAAGGATGTCCAGAAGGTCATTCAGTTGTCTGGCATAATTAGCATATTATGCTTTTATTATTATAGATGTCACAGTGCACAGATGGTAAGTAGCTACTCTAGGCTGTAAAGCCAGTTCAGAGCAAAGCCTTTAAAGGCAGCAGACTTTATAATTCCCAGGTTAGTGGCTGGGGCCCTAAATTACCCGCTGATTATCCTTAGAAAGGTACAAGGAAGAGAGGGAAAGGAAGGAGGAGGAAGAAAAGGAAAGAAAAGGAAAGAAAAGAAAAGAAAAGAAAAGAAAAGAAAAGAAAACAGAAAGGAAAGAAAAGAAAAGAAGGCAGACCTGTATTCAGTATCTTGGTTTCAAAGTAATATCCGTTTTATCATCTTGTGCGATGTCTACCAAACCTGAGGCTGTGAAGAGGGAAAGATCTTATTTCTGGACTTTTTGAAACCGACAAAGGTGGATGTTTCATTTTTGGAGAGACTGGGAATTTTTGCTTCTGGAATCAGATGCTTCATACCATCAAGTTTTACAACCACATTATTTTTCTGTAAATATTAAATCATTATTTGTGAAATTATTAAATAGCACAATGCTATATTTTATATTTTTATATGATTAAAGAAAATGCTACAAGTTGACTATCAGTTTCCAATTTTTAAATTCTTAAAAGAAGTCTTAGCTGTAATTCTTGTTTTGATGTGCTAGCTGGATGAAATATTTTAATAGCCAACTTCATGTTTAAATATCTTTTCTTTTTCAAAAGCAAATTTATTCACTGGGCTCTCTATAGACAGTTAAATTACACATTATAATAAAATAGTTTTCTTTACATTTAGGGGAGAAAAGTGTCAGTGTTGACCGCATAGGTTTTTAACCATAAGATCGTTTGGGAATTTGCACTGTCACACTCATTTCAGCAAGGCATGCAAACTGTCTCTCAGGATTTTAAACACTCCTGGTTATGAAAACAAATTTTCATCTTTATTTTTCCAAGCTGTCTCCTTCCATATAGCACTTCAGAAAACTCACCATTACTGGTTTTATGGCCTGATTGCTTAAGAGTTAATTGGTTCAGCACCTGGACCGGAAGCTATTTTGGCAGAAACTCTGTTTTCTTCCAAGTTCTAGCCATAAAATTCTGGATAGTGAATTGTAACCAGGCACTCCTTTTTCACTACAGAGCACACAGAATATGAATGTGTTAGCTGAAGGAATGGCAGAGCACTCATTTGGAATACAGAAATAGTTTCTTGGTTATAACTTGGCATTAAAGGAGCACATTTCTTACTGGGTCTTGGATCTAATTTTTTGGTACTTATTTAAAACACATCAGTTAAACATATTTATACTTTCTTCACAAATTCTCCCTGAATATATTATCTAATACCATTAGGTAAGAGAAGGGCTTTAATCTATGTCTCTCTCTGATTTTGCTAAGTTGTTAAATTGGAGATGGGAGGGTGAGCAAATCGAACAGTATATTTAAAATAAAGCCTGAGAAGTTTCATACCTATGTTCTCAACATCTTAAGCCTTGTTGTCGTGTCTTTTATACAATCTTTTTATTAATTTATGATAGCAAAAAAATTTTTAAGATGATAGTGTTCACAGAACACTTCCCCCTACCTCCAGTCTACCAAGAGAAGTCTAATTGTTAGCCCAATAATTGGCATGGGAGGAGCTGCAGGGGTGCAGGAAGGGGACAGGAGAGGCATGAAGATTTAGTAAGTGTTATTGAGGACTATGAATTGGGATCCTCATTATGGTTTTCTAGAAATACAGCAAAAACGGAATTCCTTTTAAATTACTTTTGGCTATTGAACTGTATTTCTTGAATGTGTTACAGCTCCAAGACTGAACCATGTGGGGCCAAGTTTCATTAGTGTTACATGTTTGTTTTAACAAGACAACTTCCTACATGTACTTAGCTTTCCCATAATTTTTTGTCCACCCAAGGCCTTCTACTCTTGTTCTATAAGAAGAACACATCAGTGGCAGGTTGTATAGGAATTCTGCAGAGGTCCATGTGATTATCTTAGCTCCAATAGTAGCACTTGCTTTCCAAGTTTATATAAAAGAATATTTCTCTTCCTTTTGAAGTCCCCTTATACTGCTTAATTTTTAAATATTTTTAAAATTGATTTTTAGAGAGAGAAAGGGAGAGGGAAAGAGCAAACCATCAATCAGCTGCCTCTTGCATGTCCCCTATTGGGGATCAAGCCCATAATCCGGGAATGTGTCCTGACCAAGAATGGAACTGGCAACCTTTTGGTGCATGTTATGATGCCCAACGAACTGAGCCACACCAACCAGGTTCCCTTATGCTGTTTTCTAATCTCATTGCCTTCCCTTCCCTTTCATGGGGCAACATGATTGTAGGTTGTGTTTTTCAATCTTTGATTTTCTTTATAGTTTTATTACATTTTTTTGTTGCTAAACAATATACTTAATTTTACATACTTTAGAACTTTATATAAATAAATCATGTCATATATGTCCTTCTGTGACATGTTTTTTCTACTCAACATTATGTTCCTATATTTGTATGCTGCTCCTTGTAGCTGATATTTATTTACCTTCACTAATGTATAACATTCATTTATATGAATATACCATAATTTATTTATCATTCCTACTGTTTATGAGTTTCCCTGAGAAAGGGTACATGGGAGGTAAAAATTCTGACACTTTGCATGACTAAAAATGTATTTATCCTTATGTCTGATTGATATTTGACTGGGTATAGAATTTTAGGTTGGAAATAATTGTTTTCTCAGAATTTTGATGGCACTGCCATAATTGCTTCAATTTCTAGTGATGCTACAGATAATTCTGCTACCATGCAGTTTCTTCATCCTTTGTAGAAAACCTGCATTAACTGCTGAAAAGCTTTAAGATTCCCTTTGATCTCAGGGTTCACAATGGTGTTTTTGTGGGTTTATTTTCATCCATTGTGATGGGTACTTGTGCCGGGGTCCAACCCCAGCGGGTCCAGGGGTTCCCAAAAGCGTAGACGGAGTTGGCGAAGAAGGAATGACACAGAGACAGCGTTCAGTTGATCAGCAGCCTAGCCAGGATCTCTAGCCAGGATCTCCAGCCAAGTTCTGGTCTGGATCTCCAGCGAAGTTCTGCTCTGAATCTCCAGCCAGGTTCTGTGTCCATGTTCTCTTGCTAGGTTCTCCAGGTTCTCCAGCCAGGTTCTGTAGCCATGTTCCCTCGCTAGGTTCTCCAGCCAGGTTCTGTCCAGGTTCTCCAGCCAGGTTCAGTCACCAGGTTCTAGTCAGGTTCTCTTGCCAATTTCTGTAGTCAGGTTCAGTCCAGGATCTTTTGCCATGTTCTCTTGCTAGGTTCTGTCTCTAGGTTCTGAGGCCAGTTTCTGTCCAGGATCTTTTGCCATGTTCTCTCCAGCGAAGTTCTTCTGTCTCTAGAGAACGTTCTGTGTAGGTTCTGTGCCTAGGTTCTGTCTCTCTTGGTTCTGTGTTCTAAGTTCTGTGTCTTGCTGTCTTATTACATCTGTATTTATACCAGTTGATTCAATCCTATCAATCTCTATTACAAAGGTTAGGGCGTTTCTTATCTTCATTCCAGGGAGTAAAGATTATGTAGCATAAGCATGATTGTTCGTAAAGTGATTAATTACCCACCTGGCACTAGTTAAGAGGTTTTATTCCCTCCCTAACTTCAGGGGAAAATCCCTACCTGGGGAAACAACCTTTCTCAGAGACCTTGGTTAAAACACATAGTGCCAAGAAGGTGAGAAAACATATTAAGAACAGTATGCCATATATGCCAGGTCCCTTGAAACAGCAAGCATGGACCGGCTCCCGGCATACTTGGTGGGCTCTTGGAATTTGGAAACACAGCTTTCAGCTCTGGGAAACTCTGAACTGTTTGTTCACTGATTCCTTTACTTCTGTTTTCTCCTTCTGAAACCCTGTCATTTCGGTGCAGAATTTTCTAGGATAGTCTTCAGATTGTTTTCTTTCTTTTTTGCTATTTTTCACCTTTCAATATTTTATATATGTTTTGTGAAAATTTTCCTACAAGTCTTTTATTGAGGTTTGTCATTTATACTACTATGTTATTAAGTTCTAGGAGTTCTTTTCTTATTCTTTGAATGTTTCTTTTTAAATGTAGTGTCCTGTTCTTGTTTCAAAGCAGTGTTATCTTTTAATGATAATTATAATAGTACTAGGTGCAGGAATTTGTGCACCACTGGGGTCCCTTGGCCTGGACCCATTCTCTGACTTCTATTGAGGGGTCCCGAATTGCGAGAGGGCGCAGATCAGGCTGAGGGACCCCCTCCCCCCAGTGCACAATCAGGGCTGGGCAGGGACGCAGGGGGTTGGCCAGCCAGGGAGAGACCACAGGAGGGCTCCAGGGCATGTCCAGCCTGTCTGTCTCAGTCTGGATCAGTTGAACCCCAGCAGCAAGCTAACTTACCAGTTGGAGTGTCTGCCCCCTGGTGGTCAGTGCACGTCATAGCAAGCGGTTGAGTGGCCTTAGCATATCATTAGCATATTACGCTTTGATTGGTTGAACAGCCAACTGGTCAACCAGACACTGAGCATATTAGGCTTTTATTATGTAGGATTTTTCTTTCTTTTTTTGTTAATCCTCATGCTAGGATATTTTCTCCATTGATTTTTAGGGAGAGTGAAGGGAGGGAGGGGGAGAGAGAGAGAGAGAGAGAGAGAGAGAGAGAGAGAGAGAAAGAGAGAAACATTGATGTGAGAGAGACATTGATTGGGTGCCTCCTAAACATGCCCTGAGCAGGGCTAGGGATTGAACTTTCAACTCAGGTTTGTGCCCTTGACTGCGAATCGAACTGTGACCCTTTGGTGTGCAGGCCAATGCTCTAACCACTGGGAAACACCAAAATTCTCTAGGGCTATAATAGTATTTTTCTTCTCTCTCTCTAGTCTTTATTTCCTCCTAGTTGATTTTGTCCTGCTAATTTTAGGCTCTTACTTTAAAGTAAGTGGCCTTCCCCAGATGTTGGTTGATCTGTGTCTGCCTAGTCCAGGGGTGGGCAAACTTTTTGACTTGAGGGCCACAATGGGTTCTTAAAACTGGACTGGAGGGCCGGAACAAAAGCATGGATGGAGTGTTTGTGTGAACTAATATAAATTCAAAGTAAACATCATTACATAAAAGGGTATGGTCTTTTATTTTTTTAGTTTTATTCATTTCAAACAGGCCGGATCCGGCCCACGGGCCGTAGTTTGCCCATGGCTGGCTAGTCACATGTAAGAGTAGGGTCCTAAAAGGCCAATTGGAAACTTTGTGCTCATGAGTGGGTCTCATTGACAGACTTCATTTCAGGATGACTATTTGTGTTGTTTCCTTGGGGAGCCTGTTTTTTGTATCTTTAGGTCTTTTCTCTCAAGATGTTTAGATTCCCTACAGAAGAATATTTTAGTCTCTAGTCTAGAGCCTATATACCTGGTTCCCAGCATACTGGGAGGCAAGTAAATGAAGAGAGTAGGAAGTTTCAGCATTAAGTGTGTAAGATTTTGTTTAACCTTCCTGTTTTTATTCAGTATTATCTGCTCTTAATTGTGCCTAGTGTTTCTCAGTCAAGAATTTCTGTTTTACTTTCTCCATATAATAAAATTCTAGTCAACTGTTGACCTGAGAGTAGAGATGGGAACAAAGCACATTTTAAATGGACATTCAGCCAATCCTCCAGTTTTTGTCTCCCAACCCCCATGTCATTTTCCAGAAGTACCTGGTGTCTCCAATTATTGAGTCTTTTAGTTGTTCCAGTGTAAATTGGATTGAATTATATATTTCCCATCTGGCTTAGACCTTCCCAGGTCAATCACCTATCATGTCTCTGATTTCTAACTTACAGATTTTTGTTGATCTTACTTGTCATATTGCCTTTCCCCCTCTTTTTCCTCTACTTCCTCCTCCTCTCTCTCTCCTCCTTTTCTCCTCTTCCTCCTCCTTCTAGATTTAATGACAAATGAACCATTAAAAAGAAGGTTCCATAGAGGCGGGATGGGTACCTGTTTGTACCAGCCTTAAGAATATATCATCTCATACTGCTTTGGAGTTCTGGATTTAGAAGGTCAGATGGTAGTCAATATGGGTGATTTTGTTTCTTTAATTTTGATGATACTAATTAGAAAAAGAAAAAAGGAAGGGGAGGGGTAAATAAACCTATGGTTAACTTGAATCCTATAAATAAACAAAACTCAAATTTATTGTTGTGAGCAATATTTTTTAACATGAGCAGAAAAGAAAAATGAAACAAAGATTCTATCTTTGGCATTAGCATAAAGAATGGTATCCACTTTTTAGTTTTCAAATTAAAGAAGGAATTTTAAAGGAGGAAAGTGTCTCTAGAGTCAAAGGAACAGAACCTGCAGAATTTCAACGGAGGAGTGAGATGGGGTGGAAGGAGAGTAAACTCTATAGTTGAAAAGCAGTTCTGGATAAAAGAATAAGAAAATTCTCTAGGGATCAAATCAGCTCTGAGCCAAATTTTAATCTCTATTCTTTTCCAAGTTGAGAAGTTCCCTGTTGCACATGTGCCTTAGATGTTAGAATCAAAACCCTTTCTTTGCCTGCCAAATTGTTGCCTGCCTGATTTTAATGATCAAGCTCTAGAGAAGCTTCAGTTATGATGGTTTTAAAAGAAAAGATGGAAAACCAGTAAGGAGATTTGCTAAGCAATGAGTGAGTCAGGCAAGGAAAGTTATTTTAACCTAACAGTTGATAGAAAATAAACCGTACACCTATGTTTTTGGCTAGTTTACAGCTGGTGAAAGGGTCTGGAATATTGTTGAAACAATGGGAGGTGATGTGTTTGGAAGCCTATGAAGTGCATAAGGTACTCAAGGAACTTGGGGTATTTTTAATGAACATGATTTTCCCTGGTTTTTGCCAGGTGTGGAGATTTGGCCTTCACTTCCAGTTCATTCAGCGATCTGTGCCACCTTGGCAAACCAGGTAACAATACTATCTCTTGGATACTCCATGCTGTCTAGACACGATAAAAAAGGAAATACCCAGCAGTTCAGAATTTAGTACCTCAAATGGAAAATAGGGTTCAGAGAATCTTGAATTGGTGCCTTGTACTGTCACCTAACTCTGTAACTTTCTATGTGTTTTAGCCATGCTGCCCTATTGAGATTATCAGAAGCTTGAGGCACAAGTCATCCTTCATTCATGCGACTGTTGTTCATTGAGAAGCTATGACATTGTCATCACTTCGTTAGTATGGAAGAATTTGAAGATGACTAGTACAGTCAAGGAGCTTGGGCCATAATTTGTAGTGTTTTATCATTTATAAATAAACGTTCTTACCCATTAACTATTTGCTTGTTTAATCTTTAATAACAATCATGAAATACTATTGATCTTCATCATTTGTTGATTCCATATTTGCTAACTGCCTATTTGATAAATTATTTTTGGGCATCCCCCCCCCAAATCAACAATCTTGGTGCTTTCATAGACATGTTTGAGCTCAGAGCAGTACAAAATTTGAGTGTCCATCATGCTTATTTCCAGCTGAGGTCAAACAAGGCGACTTGGCCTCTCCTGCTGCCAGAGGGTCTGTTTCAAGGTCTAGTTAGTGCCATTCCGTTTGTATTTTTGTTGGTGGTTTTTATTTTTCAAATGACTCCCAAGTATAGTGCTGAAGTGCTGTCTAATGTTCCTAAATGCAAGAAGGCTGTGATATGTGATGCAACGTGCCTTATGAAGAAAACATAGATGTTAGATAAGATTTATTCAGGCATGAATTATAGCACTGTTGGCTATGAGTTCAATGTTCATGAATCAACATTATATATTAAATAAGGTATCTTTAAGCAGAAACACACATAAACCAAGGTATGTACTGATGGGTTGACAAAAATATTGTGACCAGAGATTTGCTGGAATCTAACTCTCTGCTTCCCTTAGGAACAGTAATTTAGTATTTGCTAATTCAGTGTTCATGGCGACTTTATGGAGCATAATTACCATAAATAACAAAAATTGACTGTGCATGTTACACTTATTCTCATTTTACAGATGGGGCAATGATTGAGTCTCAAACGAAGAAATAGCTTTTTAAAAAGTGTCATTTTTATAGTGGCATTGAGGCCCTAACCCTATCACTTGATCTAATGATCTAAATTTCCACCTAGCATGTGGCTAAATATCTTTGCATTCACCAAATGCATTGTCTACAGTAAACCTACAGATGCTGGTTAGATAAACCATGTGAAAACCTCTTGGGCTGGGAAAGGCCCAGCCTCAATTTCACATTTCTAAAGCTAAATATGAATATAAACCAGTTGAAACTAGACTCAGTTTCAATATTATTAAAAAGATTTAATATAATTAAATAGCATTTAAACTTTTATCATATATCATGTCATATTATCCTAACTTATTATATATATTATATATTAACTTATTATATAATCTGTACTATGTATAATATAGCTAAGTTGAAACATTATATATTATGGATTAGTTAAGTTTAAATATTATATATATTACATATCTATATATCTATACTATATCTAGCTAAGTTTCCATTTGAATCAATGAAAACCAAAAAAGGAAATAAATAGCCTCTGAAGATGTTTTTAATGAGACAGCTCTGCTTCTGAAAGTCACCATGTAGTTCTAATATGATATTTTACCTTCAAGCTTTGTATTCCTTTTGACACTTGACTAATTTCTTTAAGAACAAGCTGTACAAAGCCATAATATAATAAGGCCTGTGGTTTCCCAGGACACTAATGATTTCCAAAAGGCCAGATACTGTGATGTTTGCCATGTAGTTCAAAACAAAAGCATTGAGATCCTCAGCCTGGTGTCTGAAATGCTAAGGAACATAAGTTTATCTGGGCAGATGAAAGTAGATTCATGAGCTCCTATGAACTGTTTCCAGAATGCTTCCTTCTAAATGACTATGCACCAAAGTTGGTCAGTCTGATGCAAAATTCTCCTAGAAAAAAAGTTTGCTTGGTTTTCCTTATATACTGAGAGTGATCCAAGGGAATTTCTAGAATAAGAGACTTTTCCTTTAGAAACATGACTATCACTATTCACCCTTTCTCTATAATAGAAGTGTCAAGCAAATTCATGATTGACAATGACAGATCAAAACATACACGTGCAATTGGCGCCAGCGAGAGCTTTATATGGATCGCGCATATATGAGTCAACTTAACCTTTTATATGTATAGAACAAACTTGCTTAATTAGACCTGCTTTCTGATTTAGCTAAACTTTTCCCAGCACAGTGAAACACCCCAGCTTCTCTTTCAGAAAATTGTCAGCCACACAGCAGTAAATATCAACACGAAGCAGATTATTATTGTAGATCATACAGGGAGAACAGTGTTTGACTATATTCTGTGCAGTGGGAAAACCTGAAGTCATTTTCAAGGTCCACCATTTCTTACTTCTTTTTAGTTGGGTCAAGTTTCTAAGTTTTCTAAATCTCCATTTTCCAGGTAATGAAAAGAAAATTGGATTCCACTGAGTCTCCTATCTACCTACTTCAGGACTTCTGTGAGGATCAAATGAGATAAGGCATGGGAAAACGCTTCACAGACATCTGGTTAAAGTGTAAAATGTTTCCACCTGGCTATAAAGCAAGTCGTATTCCTGGGCTGAAGAAACAGCAAGTAGGCTAGTCACTAGTTGCTAGGGTAGAGGAAGCTAGGTATTGCTACGTGACGTCATTATCCGGCACCCACAGAGACACTTTCTGGGCTGGGCTGGGCTGTGGGCTGCATTTTGCACCTTGGGGTCTCAGCAGCATCGGCTGTGATTTGGTGGGCTATTGCTCCAGGTTGGTGGCGGGGCCTGTGTTCCACTTGGGGGAAGCCGAGTGTTGCTTTGTGGGCACCAGGTCCACGGTACCGTTTCTCTGTGTGTGTCTCGGCAGCTCCTCTGTTGAGAGTCTGCCCCCTGGTGGTCAGTAGGCATCATAGTGACTGGTCGGATGGTCAGACACTTAGCATATTAGCCTTTTATATATATAGATATCTAAGAGCAGCTGATGCCCATTAGATAATAACAGGAAAACAACCTGATTGACTTTCTTCACACTAACATATCAATTACTGGTAGTTACTTGTCTTCTACTTGTATGTTTTTAAAGGAGGATCAAACAAATATTTAATTAGCAGAATTTCAAAGAGTTTCAGAAAGTGAAATGATACTTTTAAGCAGAATTGGGGAGGAAGTAAGACTACTTTGGATAGGAGAAACACTTTGTGAGACATACCAGTCTGTCCTTCAGAGCAGACACTGAAGTCTTGCTTCTAAAACTGAGCAGGGGATGTGGTGTATCTTTCTGGCATGTCACTTTTCTTCATGGTAATTAATTTAAAATATGTAAACATTAAGACAAATGCAGTAGTATTAGTTATAGAATGCAGACTCATTTGGATAAAACATTAGACTTCAATTACCTTTCCTTGTTAGAATGGGTCACTTCAGGCTATGCTAGCAGACCCTCCTTGGGGGACCAGTTTGCAGCTTCTGCTCCCCTGGATCCTCACAGGGAATGTATGAGAAACACCATTCAGAACTTTTCCTGTGTTTCACAGTTTCTTTGTTACATGATCCCAAAGTTTCCCTAAAGGTTCCAAGTTTTCTCAAAAGATCGGGTGAGGAGGAGAGGACAGGAGGTAGATAACTTTTCCTCTAGTGTTTGTAAGTTGGTGACTAATTGTCAGTTGCATCCTATTATAGTTGAAAATTTCTGAAACAAAAGTAACAAGGTCTTCTCAACCCTCCAGCATCTCCCCCATTTCAATCAAGTCATCTCAAAGGGAATGTCATTAAAATAAGTAAAAGGTGGGGAGAATGTGATGTTATTATTGATAATACATTGGAAGTTTTTTTTCTTTGCGTGTGGGTTTGCAAAATGCTTTTTAAAAAAAAATTGTTTAAGGTATTACACATAGTAGTGAGGGAAGGTTTTTTGATGGATTAAAAATGCAAGGGAGAAAGAGAGCAAGAGATCAAGAGAGAAAGAGAGAGATTTGTTTATACCCCCCCCCCTTTTTTTTTTAACCCGGAAACATTAGATAACATAACAATTTTTCATAATATAAGAGAATTTCAAGGGCAAAACTGTTCTGGATATTAGAGTGAATTGTTAGATGAAGTTGTTTGACCTTTGACTAAAGTGTGTGGAATACAGGGCTGGTTTGTAAATGCCTTAAATATACTATGATCTTAACTCTAGTTTCAAAGAGAAGTGGGATTTGCTTCCTTTTTTCTCCCCTTCCTCTAAAAACAAAAATGATTGAATCTCTTAATCTAGGCTCAGTGTGAATTCAAACCTCACAGTGTAATCAAGAACAGGAAATTTGTTCATGTGGACATCTCTACAAGTCTTCTTTTTTCAGCATTAAAAACAGACCTGCTCTCAAAGAGCTAGAGTGGACCTTTATTAGGGCAGATATTTCCATTTTGCCTAAAGCCTATTTCTGTAGTACTGAGAAACTCAAAGAAGTGAGTGCACAGGTCATGGTTAATAAGGATAGAAAAGGTGAGAGTTAACTTACCTGTTTTGTACATTAGCAAACTCCGTTGTTTCTCATTATTTCCTTTACTCAGCCATTTGTCTCTAGTACTTCCTCTATATCAGGGCATTTGGTGGGGACAGGCTCAAGTAAGGAATGCATGAAATTCACAGCTCCCACAGGAAAACCCAGATTTAAAAATTGAGAGGAAAACCCAAGGTTTTGTGCACTAACCCATTGATTTTAGAGTCCCCTTAACAGTAGATTTTTTTCTCTTAAAATGAAATTTGCCCATTATACAATATCTACTAGTAGCTACCATACTTAGTTCACCATTAATGCCCAAACTAAAACTTGGGCATGTCTTGTGAAGACCTGAGTGCCTATTTTTAGGCAGTGTAATATTGGAAGTCTTCCTCTCTCTTCTGGAAAGATTATATAAATGAGTGAGGAGAGGAAGGGAAGGAAAAAGGGAGAAAGAGAGTAGTTTTGACTGATATATTATAAAACTCTTGCAGAAGAACAATCATAAAAAAACCTCAAAAATTATTTGTTCCACTGTTAAAATGCCTCACAATTTTCCAAATTTCATTTTCTCATTGTGTTCTTCAGGGAACTTGTGTTCTTGGAGAGGTAATTTTGCCATCTTGTCTTGCACTTCTTTGTTCGTCCAGAAACTTGAACACACAGGCTTTGAAATAAGGAAGGCAGCCTTTTAGAGACAGTATGGATGGTAGTACAAGCCCCTCAGAAATATTGCAGGTTCCATTCCAGACCACTGCAATCGAATGAGTTGTAATGTTTCTGCTGGTGAAGGGTCTTGCCTTCAATTTATAAAAAATATAACATTTGTGAAGTGTAATAAGATGAAGCACAACAAACCGTGGTATGCTTGTAATCGCAACTGGTTCATTCAGTTTGCACAATCTAAGCCCTAACAAACAACATCAGCAACAACACTCTTTTATGACTATAACTCAGTCACCATCAGCTTGTAATACCAACAAGGCTACAAGACTGGTGGTAGAAGTCATTGGCTAACTCAAAGTTATGGTGTTCTTTTTTTAAATGTATTTTTATTGATTTCAGAGAGGAAGGGAGAGGGAAAGAGAGATAAAAACATTAATGATGAGAGAGAATCATTGATCGGCTGCCTCCTGCATGTCCCACACTGGGGATCAAGCCCACAACCCAGGCATATGCCCTGACCAGGAATTGAACCATGACCTCCTGATTCATAAGTCGAGGCTCAACCACTGAGCCATGCCAGCTGGGCTGTGGTGTTCTTATAAAATTCTAGGTGCTGTCATCTCAAAAGGTCTCAAATGAATATGTGGGTTGCAATTGCCATCATATTGGGATATGTTGTTCCTGGAAAATGTTCATATTGAATCCTTAAAATAGAGAATTCACCAAAGTAATCTGAGGTACTCTGTGCCCTTTGAATCTGGCTATTGTTCCTTACCGAGGATTACTACCAAATCAGGACCACAACAAGTTACCAGAAGAAACTCCAGGTGGGACCCTGCAGATTTCCCCGT
The DNA here is from genome assembly GCF_014108235.1 of Myotis myotis. Classification (NCBI taxonomy): domain Eukaryota; kingdom Metazoa; phylum Chordata; class Mammalia; order Chiroptera; family Vespertilionidae; genus Myotis; species Myotis myotis. The sequence goes on from NW_023416379.1 coordinate 55,485,101, forward strand.
TCACCATCTTCTGACGAAGTTGCCTGATACTGTGAATGGACCCATTGTGAATGACAAGTGCCAGTCAGCATCACAAACATGCTCGCCCCTCTGTCAAGAAAAAGGAGAGGAACCAAATGAAGAGAAACTGCGTTAGGACCTGGAGGATGCTATAATCTCTCAGCAAGAGCATAAATTGCACAATTTCCTAGTTAGTGTCCCACTCTGTCTCATAGAGAAAAGAAGAATAGTTGAACTGAGATCATATTTTTTGAAACCAGCCATGGAGTTTGAGTCTCCCAACTCTGTGAAAGACTCGATGGGACTTGTATCTCTGGCTCTTTATGAGTGTCTGTTGAAGCCCCATGTCTGCAACAAAAATATGTGAAAAGTTTCTCAGAGGAGGATATAAATGTTGGCCACAAATTCCTAATGGTTCTGTTCAATAACTTGTAAAATTATGTCATGTTAATGTAATTTTGCATTTTCTGCTCAGGGCTAGACAAATTAAAATCCAAAAGTACATCCTAGAAGAACATTTCTGCAGGATTGCAAATGAGTTTTCATGGTGTCTTGTAAATGGTCGGTCCTAAAACAAAACAAATTTAGGACATTTCCATGGGTCCCAGACTCACCTCTCTCGATGTTCAGCTGAGGCCATGCGTATTAGCTATGTCTCTGAAGGTTTCCCTCACCCAGTGCAAGGCTAGGCTGCTTCCTTCTGCCTTAGTGCATTTGTGGTTCTGCTGACCCTTCTCCACACAGATAGCATTGACCACTGCCAGAAGCACCCTGCCCATTCTTTTTTTGCTGCCAGTGTAGTTCCTTTGCATTGTGCTGTTTGCAAAACGCATTTAGAATTGACCTTCCTCTGTGAGCTGACAATAAAGGAGGATTTACATGGTGTGTGTGCTCAAGTTGGGTCTCTTTCTCCACTTCCATATCCTGCCTTAAGTGTGAGTCATGTCTCCAATTCCATACAAAGCCCCCTTTTCCTGAGATTTGAATCGGACTCTTGGGTTCATTTTCTCTATTAAATTTATGTTCTGCCTGTTTCCTTGCTTCCACCCAAAGCCAGGAGATATATGACTGTTCAAGAAATGCCTTTCCAGGAGAGATTCTGGATTTCGGCTACAAGTGTGTGTGTGTGTGTGTGTGTGTGTGTGTGTGTGTGTGTGTGTGCCAGAGGGGTATTGCCTTTCCCAGTTACTTTGCCTGCCTGATGCTCAAAACCAGATTCTTTTTTAAACTTTGAGGGAGGTGGATAGTGGTGGGAAAAGGATATATAGATCTTTATTCTTTCGTGAACAGGAAAACTTCAGAAACTCGGTGCCAAGTTGCTAAGTGCTGAACCCACTGAGGAGATGAGAGGAATGGAAGGGGATGAAGTGAATGGTCTTGCCCACAAATGTCTCCCAGCCCCTCTGCTGGGTATATTCCACCTGCTCTCTTCTCCACCCTTCTCCAGCCTGCTTTCCGCCCCAAGGCTCACCTGCTTGGACTGCACTGATGGACTTCGGAAATTTCTGGCTTCCTATGGGCTCAGCCAATGGGGAGCCCCAGCAAGAGATTGGAGGGAAAGGAGAAGATGAATGGCTAGTCCTTGACCCTGTCTCAGTTAGAATGTCTTAGACTGGCTTTTCCCTTGATATAAGGTAACTTCTCTCAAAGCCGGTCTCCGTGACTCTACTTCTGGGTTCTGGGGCCCTCCTTCGCCCTTTGCCCCTGTGGGTCAGTTGTGGTGGCAGCTCTGTTGCTGGTAGCTCCAGGTTTCTGCATTATCCCTTGTGGTTCCCATTCATCCACTTAAGACTTTGTAATTAGTCTCTTCATAGAGGATTTTTCCTTGAACTGTCTTAATTTGAACACATCATCTGGTCTCTTAGGACCCTGGTTAAAATAACTCCTCTTTGAACTTACCAGCCAAATGACTTATTTGGTTAATAAGCTTTTCATTTACAAAGCAAATACAGTACATTCTGGTAAGGTGAAGCCTGTATTTGTACTAGATTATAAATAGGAAATCAGGTTTTAAGGAAATTGGGACTTTTAGCTTAGAGATTTCAAGGGGAAAAAAAAAAGGAAGGGAGGATTTTTGAAGAATGGGGGAAAAGGAGTGATGGGAAGGTAGAAAGGCAAAATGTGAACTACAGTGGTCCTGGCTCAGTTGGTTAGAACATTGTCCTACTGTCCCAAGGTTGTGGGTTCAATCTCCAGTCAGGGCACATACAAGAATCAACCAGTGAATGCATACATAAGTGGAACCTCTCTCTCTCTCTCTCCCTCTCTCTCTCTCAAAAGTCAATAAAATAAATGAACTACAGTGTTTACCCCAGCTCATCCCTGACCCCTATCTGTGGCATAATGACAGGGGATGGAGAGGGTTGTTGTTTCCCTACATAAAAGCTTTTCTCAGTAAGCATCGCTGTCTCCTGGACATATCCCATCAGAAGCATGTGTGCCGTGCCCCTTCAGCAAGCAGATCAAACAGCTTGTCCAAGCGCACAGTTAGGAACTAGCAAAGTTGGGGCTTCAACCCAGGGAGTCCATCTGCAGAGTCCAGGCTCCTCACCACCAAATGTAAGTCTTTAACAGTGAGTGGCCTTTTGTGCCCTTTATGTGTCCAGGTCACAAAATAAATGGAGAGACCATTACTTTGGTAGGAATCTTGGGGTTTCAAGCATTTCAACGTGTCTGGGCCAGAGAATTTGGAAACATATGAAAACTACAGAGACTTACAAGAAAGCAGAACAAAATCCACTTGGAATTTGTGACCAACATTCAAATGTTCCTCAGAGACGTTTTTATCATCTTGTAGTTGTGAGATTTCTTGTAAAGGGACCCAGGGAGGGAGCCAGAAACCACAGGGAATGATCAGCCCAGAGAAGACGTGTAAGAAAGTAATAATGACTTTCACACTCACCGTTAAGCGGGATTTTCACTCACTATCAACCACGTTTGTCACTGAATCAGACACCTAGAGCTGAAAAAACTCTTTATCCCACTAGTAATCCTCTAAGCCACTTAAACACTGGATTTAAATATTTTTCAGCTGGTTTCCAGCCAGCTTGTGCCAAAGCGGTTTTGAGGTGGAGGTAGTGGGTGTTAACATTCGAGCGAGCGGCACTTCTGAGCAGATTGCCTGCATCAACCTGAGGTCATGTTTTTAGATTGGGGCTTGGATTTAAGCAATGGAGCAGGGAGATCCTGCACATGGGGGGATGCCTGGGAAGTCTTTGCTCTGAAAACAAAGTGCTCATTTCCATGGTCAGTCAGTGGTTCTCAACCTTCTGGCGCTTTAAATACAGTTCCTCATGTTGTGACCCAACCATAAAATTATTCTCGTTGCTACTTCATAACTGTAATGTTGCTACTGTTATGAATTGTAATGTAAATATCTGATATGCAGGATGGTCTTAGGCAACCCCTGTGAAAGGGTCGTTCGACCGCAAAAGGGGTCGCGACCCACAGGTTGAGAACCTCTGGTCTAGGTGCTGCCTTGGCCGTTGGCATTATCTGCTGAAATCTTGCTGAAGTGAGTGAAGCACAGGTAGGTCTTTTCCAATTCCCAGGCGGCTCCCTGAATATTAATGCCGTGAAGAAGAAAACTAGGAATAAAGAGGCAGCTGGGTTCGACTGATACAGGCGATGGTTGAAAAGGTAATACGCACAGTGCATTTAGTCCCACAATTGTGAATTTGAGATTTAATTTTAACTGAAACCCGATGATACGCTAACTTGAAAATTTATTAGCTGTAACAGAAAGCAGCTCTTCCACTCCACTGAAATCTCTGACATGCTTTAAAGACAACAGCTGGTTTATTAATTTAGTCAACTTATGTGAAGTTTAATCATGCCTCAGCCCTCCAAAGGACCTTAAAACTAAAGGCACAAAAATAACGAACAAGCGCAGTGACTGTTGGTGTTTCCCTGAGTGCGTTTTTTGTGTTGAATGTCAGAATTGAGGCATACTTTGGTCTCCAAAAAAACAAAACAAAGAATCAGAAAAACCCAAACCTCACTGTATTCCAATTATGTTCACTCCCAGAAGTAAGGCATAAAAGTACTTGATCAAAGACCAACAAAATGAGGAGGCCTGTTAACTCAGTGTGTTTCTTTTTCATTTGTGAGCTTAATGGAAAAAATTTATCCTTTAACAAACTCTTCAAGTCTAGGCTGAAATGAGCAGAATCTAAAAGTGGCTAAAGAAGATGTGAGAGGAAAAGATTGTGGGTTACATCTGCTATCTTTTATTTCTTTTCTTTAAAAAATATTTTTATTGATTTCAGAGAGGAAGGGAGAGGGTGAGAGAGATAGAAACATCAATGATGAGAGAGAATCGTTGATCAGCTGCCTCCTGCATGCCCCCTACTGGGGATTGAGCCTGCAACCTGGGCATGTGCCCTTGACCGGAATCAAACCTGAGACCCTTCAGTCCGAAGGCCAACGCTCAATCCACTGAGCCAAACTGGCTAGGGCTTTTATTTATTTTCTTATCTACTTTTTTAACCATTAAAACTATATTCACTCTACTGTCTTTTTTCATATAATAAAATGTTAGTAATTTAGACTCTTTTAGATTAGACCTTGGAGCTTTCTGGACACAGTGATTCTGACAGCTTTTTTGCAGCCTTTATGAAGAAAAAGACTCATTAAAAGAATAAAGAGTGCAAACATGATTTCCAAGGGGAGTTTTAAAATGAATTAAGATTGAATCCTTTGCAGGCTTTCTCCATTAACAGTATGCATCTATGGACAACTGAATCTTGGGTAGCATTGGGCAATGAAATGACAATCTGCTGGCAGAACTTTGGCACATTAATGAATCACATGTTTTCTTCTTTAAAGCATCCTCATTGGACTTCTTGGATGACATTTTTTTATCATTGGTATAGTATTTTAGTACATGTTTCACACATTTTAAGCTTGAGCTCTGTGAATACAATGTTCTGCTTAAACTCTTAATGGCAGATGGATGACAAATGACTCATTAACATTTCTAGATAACTCAAAAGTCCATCCAAAAAAACCCAACACATAGTTATGAACTTCCTGTCAACCCCCCCCACATGTGTAGGTGCTGGCTCTGCCATGATGATGACAGGATAGTGTCCATGGGGGGAGACCCACCGCTGAAGCAGATTGACTCCACAGGGTGGGAAGTGGTCCCACTCGGAGAAAACCAAACCCACGAGAGTTTGTGATCAGGGCACCCACCACCTGGTGCGAGGATTGAGCGTGTCTGAGCTGGCTTCCTGGAGGGTGTAATGCTGGACCAGTTCTTCGAGAACTGGTCACTGTGTTCCTATCACATGCCTGCACTGCTGTGGGTTTGAGAGTGAAGTGAGTTGGCCACAAGATCACAGAGGCCTTAGATCCTCACAAATTCCCCACATTTTTAACATTGCAGCCAAGCGGCATCTTTGCTAAGATAGGTGATGCCTACGTGTGATTTCTTAAACTTGAGGTGGGAAAAGCGCTTTCTGCAACACCCTGTCCTCCTAACTGGCCAGATTGCATGCAGCTGTGAATCTGCAGGGATTATCACTCAGGGTTCCTAACCTGACACGGGAATTTGGTGATTTACTGACATGGACCAGACATCCACTCTGGGGCGGTATTTCTGATGAGCAAGCAGTTCAGGGGCTGCGTAGGCAGAGCCTCCTCACTGAGTGCTTAACTGCTCCTGAGAAAGACCCTCCAACTCCGTGGTATTACTCAATCCGAAGTCTGAAAGATTTACAAACAGGCAGACCAAAAAGTTCACCTCTAGCTGAGAACACGCTCATTCTTCTTAGCAGTAGTTGGATAAAGAGGGTCTATGAATAACTTGATAAAATATTCAGTAACAACATATTTTACAGTAGCAATTCTCGTAGGGGTGAGGATGCTTAGGAAAAGCAAGGTGAAGCATTGTTGTTATGTAAAATCACTTGATTTTGTGCTTCACATTCTTGGGTTCTTTTAGCCAGCTCTCTAGGAATGTTTTCTTTAGCCGATGCCTGGCATTTCATAACTTGTTATTTGCATTCCACTACAGTATTGTAAAGTTCCTTATTTTTGACAGTAGACCACGAGGAGACCAAATAGTATCTGCCCTTTTCATCCCAACATTCCCCTCAGTCAACTACCCACCATGCCCAACTGCCTTGGGAACGTGGTCCACTTTACTCATTTTCCCCCTCTGCCTCACTCTTCTAGGGTTGGAACCACAGTTCTACTTTTCTGTGCCTCAGTTTCCTCATCTGTAAAATGGTATAATATTAGTATCTACCTCATGAGGTTTTATATTGATTAAAAACATTAATATGAGTTAAGAGCATAGAGCTCACTGTAAGTGCTCCATTGCTATTGGTTATGTTATTATTGTAATTTGTGTGATTCTATTGATTTATTTATGCTTGCACACATTGTCTGTTTCTACAAAGCAAGGAGGTAGAACAGCTTTTGCAGATCATGACACTTTAGAGGAGTGTCATGATCTTTGGGGCACTTGTGGTTCAGCAGGAAAAAATTTGTCTACGGGCTCCACTTGGACAGCCAAGGCTCCTGGGAGGGCAGATGGAGAGAGAGGCCCACAGGCCCTTAAGACAAGGGCAGCCTAGGAAGCAATAGAACTTTGCTAGCGGGGATGTTGGTCTCTGTGAAAATCTCCCCCAGTGCGCATGGCTGACCTGGAAGGCCCTCAATAGGGTCCCTGTCGGGAAAGCTGTAACCACCAGTGAATAGCACAGCAAGATGGACCGCCAGTCTCCAGGGCCCCCTGAGGCCACTCTGGAAACCTTTAGTTGTAACAATGCAGGTTGTTTTCAGGGTTTTATTACTTCCATGAGAATTGCTCTGAATTTAGTTAGCAATTCTTGAGAAGCAACAAAAAAATGTTAAGCATAAGGAATTTTTCCCTCTCCAGATTATTTGGTCAGGCTGATTTGGAATAAAATAACATTTTGAGAGAAATCTCAAAATAGTTTCACTGACAAAAGAATGTGTATTTATGCCACATGTAAGTGCATTTATAAAATGCTGAATTCAGAGTTTTACTTGCACTCATACAACATTTAAAATGAGACATCACTTAAATTAATATACCACATGATAACTTAATATGATAAGAGATTCTGTGTGGGCATATAGTACAGTTTTATCTATGCTTCAACTATTAAGTTTCCACTACATTTTGAAATAATTATCTCTCTACCTGGGGAAAATGCCATAACTCTTAGCACTGCTTCCTGAGATCCTTTCGGCCTGTGTTTCAAAGAATTAAAGTCACTGTCAGCTGGATTAATGACATAGACATAGAAATTTATACTACCAACAGTTTTGAGATTGTTGTATTCATCCAAAAGAAAATTTCCAATCTTCAAGTCCTTCAATAAACCATTAACAGTGAAGGTTATATACTAACTAGAGGCCTGGTACATGAAATTCATGCACGGGGGGCGGGGGAGGGGAGCGGTGTCCCTCAGCCTAGCCTGCACCCTCTATAATCTGGGACCCCTCGGGGGATGTCTGACTGCCAGTTTAGGCCCGATCCCTGCGTGACTGCTGGCTCCTACCTGCTCGCCTGCCTGCCTGCCTGATTGCTCCTAACCACTTCTGCCTGCCAGTCTGATCACCCCTTAACCGCTCCCCTGCCAGCCTGATTGATGCCTAATTGCTCCCCTGCTGGCCTTGATCACCCCCAACTGCCCTCCCCTGCCAACCTGATGGCCCCCAACTGCCCTCCCCTGCCAGCCTGATCACCTCCAACTGCCCTCCCCTGCTGGCCTGATCACTCACAACTGCCCTCCCCTGCCACAACCTGCCCCCTCTGCTGGGCACCGCCTCCGCTGTGCATGTGGCCATCTTGTGGCGGCCATCTTGTGATGATGTGATGCGTGAGGGCGTGACAACCACCTAGGCTATTATTAGTATAGATATTAGTGTTTTATGTTTTAGAACATTGCAGCTGTATACTAAAGAAGACTTTTTTTTATTGACTTAAGCCTTAAAAGTGATAATAGATTAAATTTTTTAAGTTCCCAGAAAAAACACTAGTAAACAGGACAAAATTCTTTTAGCTTATTGTTCCTAGCTTTGACTTGACCCTGATAGGCTGCTCATTTGGAAATCATCTCATTTTAACATGGGGAACTTGTTGAGAAATGAATGATAAGCAGCCTTTATATGAATCATGAAGAAATTGACCAGACAAATGGAGTTTCACCTTTTCTAACCAAGCTACAGTTGGGAAAAATGCAGTTGAAGATCACTAACTGCCTTTGAGTGACCAGCCAGAGTCTTGTGTACATGCAGCACTGTTTTCTGGGTTGTCTCAGCAGCATGGGACTCGGGAGAAACCAGGCAGAGCAGGAGAAATTTGGCTGAAGTGGACGCACTCCTCGAGTATCTGAGAAGCCTCTCCTCAGGAGCCCGTGTGGAAGGAGTTAGGAGAACTGTTATCAAATATTGTAGAAGCACACTTTTTTTGGTCTTTTAAAGAATAAACTAATTGAAAAAAGAAAACAAAACTCTTCTAATATTTTCCCAGTCACCTAATTGTTTGATTGCTATAGCAGTGCAGAGTCCGCTACCCAAAGTCCCAAAGAAAGATATTGGACTTGCAGTAGCCTTGCAAGACTTCAGTGAGGGTGTGGCCAACACCAGATATCCCTGGTAATGCTTCCCAGGAGTGTCAAGGGAGTTCAATAACATAACAGAGCTGTGTGTTCACCACTGTGTACAAAGACAATGTGTGTAGTATTTTAACCAGAAACAACCGAAGAGAGGAGGTCAGGGCAGGGCTTAGAACAAATAGTTGAAATATGATAATCAGAAACAGAAGCACATTTTCTGATATAGTTTGTCTCCTTTCCTCCACCAAACATTTCCTCAGACTGTTTGCTCTCCGTCGCCTCTCCTCTCTTTGGTGTGCAGCTTTTTCAAGGGAGACGTGAGGAGGGGTGGGATGGCCACTCAGCCAACAGAGCGATGCTTGGGACCCACTCCCAGTGGGTTCTGCTGCCTTCTTACACTGTGGCCTTGCTGTGAGGAGGGCAGAGACTCCTGCTTCCTCTAGCCATGCTGTGTTCACACAGCCAAATGGTTTTGCATGATGATAAGTTTGACAGCCATTAAACAATTAAACAAGTCAGCAAATTGCTTAAAAAGTAACCAGTGATACCCTGGCTGGTGTGGCTCAGTTGGTTGGAGCATCATCCCTTGCACTGATGGGTTGTGAGTTTGATTCCCGGTCAGAGCACATACCCAGGTTGAGGGTTTGATCCTCAGTCAGGCACATACAGGAGGCAACCGATTGATGTTTCTTTCTCACACAGATGTTTTTCTCTCTCTCCCCTTCCCTTCCCTCTGGAATCAGTGAAAACATATCCTCAGGTGAGGATGAAAATAATAATAATAATGATAATAATAATCCTATCTAATAAAAGACAAAAAGGGTAATTAACTGTATCTCTGTTACTCTTCCCATTGCCTAATCAGGGTGATATGCAAATTAACTGCCAACAAAGATGGTGGCCGGCAGCCAAGGAGCTGAAGCGAGCAGGAGGCTTGCTTGCTCCAGTGATAAGGGAAGCCAAGGTTCCCCTCCTGCCGCGGCCAAGCTCTGAGCCCGAAAGCAACAATGTTTCAATTATAGAAGCTAAACAAACCCCAGATACCTGCTTTCAGCCGGCCAAGGCCTCAGAGCTGGGAGTGCCAGTGACGGGAACAATGTTTCAATTATAGAAGGTAAATAAATCCCAGAAAAAAAAAGAAAAGAAAAGAAAAAAAGGAGAGGCTGGGAGCTTTAGTCCCGGCCAGCCTGAAAATTGCCCTCAGCCCTTCACCCAGACTGGCCAGGCACCCAAGCGGGACCCCCACCCTGATCCGGGACACCCTTCAAGGCAAACCAGCCAGCTCCCACCTGTGCACCAGGCCTCTATCCTATATAGTAAAAGGGTAATATGCAAACTGACCCTAACAGCAGAAGGACTGGGAATGACTGGTCACTATGACACACACTGACCACCAGGGGGAAGACGCTCAATGCAGAAGCTGCCCTCTGGTGGTCAGTTGCTCCCACATGGGGGAGCTCTGCTCAGCCACAAGCCAGGCTGATGGCTGCCAGTACAGCGGTGGTGGTGGGAGCCTCTCCTGCCTCCTCAGCAGCACTAAGGATGTCTGACTGCAGCTTAGGTCTGCTCCCCACTGGCAAGTGGACATCCCCCGAGGGCTGCTGGGCTGCCAGAAGGATGTCTGACTGCCATCTTAGGCCCAATCCCCCAGGGAGCAGGCCTAAGCCAGCAGGTGGTCATCCCCGAGGTGTCCCAGACTGTGAGAGGGCACAGGCTGGGCTGAAGGATCCCCCCCGCCCTCGAGTGCACAAATTTTTGTACACCAGGCCTCTAGTAATAATAATAATAAATAAGTTTAAAAGAAAACAACAATTATGCAGGAGTTTGTTAGAAACCTTCACCCTGTACGATTGTTTGGGTGTGTATCTTCAGCATCTCTCCTATTTTAAGTCCCATTATTCTCATTCCTGGAGTATCTCCCATTTAAAGAGCCTGTATATCTTCCACTTTGTGTGCTATGGAAAGGGATCACTTCTCTAGGAATGCCAGGATGACCAGGAATGAAAAACTGTAGCACTAAGTTAGAGGATGACTTGAAGTCCCTTGCTAACCTCTGGAATTCCACTGAAAAAGGGAGTTTGTGGACAGTGATGTGGAATGAGCTATATATAGTTTAATGTATTAGGGATCTTGGGAATAACTAACTACAGTATGATCTTTTCCAAATCATAAGACTCCTTATAAAGCATTCAAAACATCTGGGTGGATGAGAGAGTAGGCACATTGTAAACCAGCTAACACTATAGGCTGGTCTCAGGAAGAGTTTCCCCCAAATCATTAAACCCACAGACATTCGCAGGAATCCCTCCCACATCCATCAGGGCCACATTCTCTTACTTAGATATATTTTGTTTGTAAAAAGATACAAAAATCTTCCTCCAAACTATAGTCACAATTTTCACATAAACACAGTTACTTATGAGCTCAGACTAAACACCAAGAAGGAGAAGAAGAGATGGTCAGCTGTTGCATCAACTCTATTCATATAAGGGTATGGGGGGGGGGAGGGGTGCTCATTTTCTCGTAATGGCTCACCCAGTGGCAAGCTCCTCAAGGATACTGACCTTCCTTTAGCTACACTTAGCTATGGACCCTGTGCTGAGCTCCCAATCAGTGATTGACATATCAAGGATTTTGTGACCTTGGGGTTTTTTGGTGGTCTTTTCTCTTTTGAAGGAATGAAAGGCATCGTGTATGATTTTGGTGTAAGGGACGATGCTCCAACCGACTGAATCACCGACCAGGTCTCTCTGCGTATGATTTTATACCAGCGCAGATGCCCCACAGTGGACAGGATCTACGTGCAGAATGTCCTCAGTCCCTTTTTACTAGTTTCTTTTGATCCCAGTCCTGCCCAGAGGTCGCCGCCATAGCTCCATCACCATGTAATATGAGTCATCTGTCTCTAGGGTTTTCTACAGCTGGGCAATGTTAGGGTGTTAAACTATTTGTTGGATCCAAGGTTGTGCTTTCTATGCTTTAGAACATGGGAGTCTCACTTGGCTTTCTTCTTGTTTATAACTTTGATGATTACCTAAGTCACTGGGGATATAAGTGATGTTCAGTGAAAGTTAACTAACAAAAACAGTCAAAACAGGCTCACTAAAGAAAAATGCACAAGACAAGGAGGATACAGCATATTAGAAATTTTGAAATGTAATCTTGTTGAAGTAAGATGTGAATAAAAAATTATATTCTTATATGCATCTAAAGCTGAATTTTTAGTAAGTCTGAATTCATAGTACCCTGAGATGAATTATAGTTTAGCAATTCATTAACTGTGATTTTGTAGACTTTTCTGACTCAGCTGTCAGCAAAGCTGATAATGTTTCATTTTAATTGTAAAGAACACATTAATTTAAAAAATAAGAAATGGGTCACATCTTAGAATGCATATCAGCCAAAAACAAAAGATGTAGTTGTTTCTGAAATAAAAATAATTAAATATAGAAAGAAATCCTATATGCCAATAAAATTAGCCACAATGTATTCTCGGAAAACTCATTAAAATTCCCCCTTAATTCTTCTTTTTATAGTTGTGAGTTTGACAGCATAAATTTCTCCCTTTGTTTTTAGTAGAAGCAGATAAAGAGGCATTTTATTTGAATAAGAAAACCAAATAGAAGTTTCAATGTGGTATTTTTTAATCTTGTTTCTTTGAATTCTTATCTATTGTGAAAATAAATTAATTTTAAGACACATTAATATGTTTAATTGGACCACACACACACACACACACACATTTCTGGACTAACAGATTGTCCAAGGCTGAAGATTATCACTGAATTCAAACCCTTTGAGCCTTCTCAGGGAATGTAGAGTGTAGGATAAGTAAGCTGTGCAAGAGGAAACATCCTTTTCCTGCTCCATGGCACATAATGGACAGGCATCAGTATTGGAGAAACACTTGCCTTTTCACCCCTGGGGGATGCAGTTCTTCTATCACTTTGGCAAAAGAGCCCCTGTTGGTTATTTTGCTCACTAAACATGCCCCTACTTCGTTGGTGTGAGGGGAGGTCTTCTCCAGATCATGGGAGATCTTCCTGAAGCAATGCAGGTGTGTGAAAATGTCTTCACTTCCTCTCCAGAACTGGTGGTGTCCTGTCCAGGTGCCTGGTGCTGGCGATGTAAGTATCCACTGCCGTATTCACTGTTGCAGGCATCCTCACTTGCACCATACTCTGCAGAGCAGATAGGTCCTGTAGTCCTAGAGGTGACATATGACCACTAACAGCTCCTGCTATTGATTCTGTGCAGACATTTCTAAAATCCCTGGATAATGCAAGTACCAACTCGTTCTCTCTTCCTCTGCCTTCTGTTTCTGTTCTGTGTACTCAGGCATTAACCTGATTATTAACCTAACCTGATGGCAATGAATGGCTTGAAGTTCCCTTGACATCCAGTCTCAGGCCTTGTACAGGATAAATATTTTTTTCCATACGGCAGAGGGTCACACCAAGTGTTAAGCAACTCATCAGGGGAAAAATCACCTAAATTAAAATGCAGGCCACCTGCGAATTTTTGTTGTTGTTGTTAATCGTATTTATATTTTAGAACTGAAAAATATTGAATAGACAGTACAAAGTTCCCATATGTCCACTCTCTTATACACAGTTTTTCCCATTACATCTTGCATTAATTTAGTACATTTGTTATAATTAATGAACAATGAATATTGGTACATTATCATTAAAGTACATAGTTTGCATTAAGTTTCATTCTTTATGTGGTATAGTTTTATGACTTTTCAAAAATTCATGATGTCATGAGCCCACCATACAACATCATATGGAATAATTTTACTGCCTTAAAAATATGTGTGTCATCTGTTCATCCATCCCTACCCTCTCCAAACTTTTAGCAACTATGCACTCTATAGAGTGATGCCTTTTCTCTAATGTCATATAGTTAGAAATATGAAATCTGTAGTTTTTATCAGACTGACTTTTTCTATTTAATAACATGCATTTAAGTTTCTTCCAGGTCTTTGTGTGGCTTGATAGTTAATTTCTTTTTAGTGCTGAATAATATTCTATTGTCTGATTGTACCATAATTTATTTATTCATTCACCTATTGAAGGACATCTTGGTTGCTTCCAAGTGTTGACAATTATGAATAAAGCTGTTCATGTGTAAGTTTTTGTGTGAACTTAAATTTTCAGCTCAATTGAGTAACTACCTAGGAGCAGGAATGTCGGATCTTATGGTAAGACTGTGCTTACCTTTGTCAGATTGCCAAACTGTCTTCCAAAGTGGCTGTACCATTTCTCATTCCCACCAGCAATGAATGAAAGTTCCTGATGTTCTATATCCTCACCAGCATTTGGTATTGCCCATTTTGTTGGATTGTAAGCATTATAATAAGTATGTAGTGGCATCTTATTGTTACTTTAATTTACAGTTCCTTAATAACATACAATGGAGCATATTTTCATGTTTATGTGTGTCATGTGTATATCGCTTTTGTGTGGAGGTCTTCAGATCTTTTGCCCATTGTTAATTGGGTTGTTTGTTGTCTTATTGCTGAGTTTTATGAGTACTTTGCATAGTTTGACTACAAGTCCTTTATCAGGTGTGTGCTTTGCAAATAATTTCCTCCAGAACTGCTTTTGTAGAGCTGGAAAGAGTGTTCTCTTCCTAAAAGACATTATGCTACATACATAGGTCAACGAAATGCAATTAGCTACCAACTTGTGGTAAGAGGTTTAAAAGTGCTGAGCATACATTAATGCCCGAAAACACATAACCTACCATACTGCTCTTTATTGTAGTTAAGCAATTATCTTTTAGAATCTTTTCTGAAAATATTCACTTTATGGTTAAGCTGACTTTAGCTCCAGTTAAGAATTGGTTATATTTTTACATCTTAAAAATCTTTAGTGTTAAAAGGATAAAGCTGACTATACACTTAGATTTCAAAGGGAAACTTGATATTCACTGTTTAAAGACCAAAGACTGTTTCTCATAATGATATTCTAAATAAAGAGTTGTGTGGTGCAAATCCTTGTTACCACTTTAAAGTGCTGCCTGCCTCCATCAGTGGCACCTCATGCTGGACACGACTCGTTACCTGGCTTAGGAAGATGGGGCTCCATGATGGCTCGGATCTCAGTCTGGACCAGAACTTCCAAGGCCTGTGCTTAGTTCTGCTCCTGCTGAGGCATCAGTAAGGGTTCCTCCTTTCTTACTCAAGGAAATCCTCAGAAATGTAGAAAGCTCTTGCTGAGAAACAGTGACTGACGCTTGAGTTTTTTTCTTTTAGTTAAGAGAAGCTTGCATTTTTTTGAATGAAGAAAACCAGTTTGTTTGTTTGGCTAGTCCAGTCAGTACTTGCCATTTTTCTTAGTTATCCTACCATAAACCTGCTTGGGAGATGATTAATTTTAATAAAATTTGGCTGATAATTACCCAAATAAAATTTGATGTTTGCTTTGTGGGGTGGTGGAAAAACATGACATCTTCAAAAAGTGAGTCACATTTTAGAAGGAAATAAATTTGAGGAAAGAATAGCATAAAGGCAAAGATGTACCCCTGGAAGGGTAAAAAAAGGTACTTGGTATATGCTTTGAAATCAGAGACTTTGTGAAATGAAGAAATCAGTTTTAATTATCACAACTTGATGTATATAAAAGTCTTTAAGTCATAGAGCTCAGGGTTATACTCTGTTGAAGTCTAAGCAGCTTGTCTTATTACATATTAGTGATTTTATTGTAGGAAGAAATGTAATTCAGTGATTTTCCAGCCATGAAGTATTAGTCAGAACAAGCTAGTTGCTATAATAAACAATTCTAGGTTCAATGGCTTAGCACAGTAAAAATTTACTTCTTGCTTATGTCATGGTATACTGTGGGCTGGAGGGAGGGTGTGGTGGGGTCTACTTTCTACACTCATTAATGTGATGGCTCATTCATTTAAAGGGTTTCCCCATCCCAAGGCCTTTGGAATTCTCTTCTGGAAACTCTGCATATAGCTTTCAATGAGAGACGAGAAGGTGAGAGGTTTTTTATGGGTTAGGCTTGGACGAGGTAAACATCTTTTCTGGCCCATGCTCTGTTGGCCAGTCATATAGCCCCACCTATTCTGTGAGAGAGGTTGGGAAAGGTAATCTCGCCATATGCCCAGAAGGAAAATAAAACAGGATTTAATGACTCAAAGTAGCCTCTGCCACTTATGACTACATCACAAAACAAAACAAAAACCAAAAAACTGTGTGAAGAAAAATATGAGAAGTGATGAGAACTCTCAAATAGAATGACATTTATAATTACATTGATTATTCAGCCTCTTTCTATACTTTTAGGAAGAACTGACTTTATAAACTTATTCTTGTGTTTCTGGAAGTAAAAAACCCAAATCTAACCCTTCCTCCTGAATACATGGTGTTACTAAATGAATGAATGAATAGAAAGAATTACATTGTTTCCAATATGATTTGACAGTGCTGATGAGTTGTGGGAGAAATTTATTTCATCCTCAAGGAATAAACATATAGATAATGTTTTATTTTTGTTTCATATTAACATCATTTCAAATTTTAATTACTTTGCAACAAATCTCCCCTAAATTTGGTGGCTTTAAAGAGTGACGATCATGCCATAATTCTTTCACAATTCAGAAATTTGGTAGTGGCTCAGCTGGGTGGTTCTGGTTCTGGATTGTCCCTGGTGTGATAGCAATTGGGTAGTGGCTGGACCCATAATCTCAGGATGCTGAAGCAGCTGGGATTAGAGAAAGACCATAGGGAGAGATGCTATCCATGCAAGCATAGTTATCTACTTAATGGCCTCTCTGCATCATCTAGTTTGAACTTCCTGTCAAAATGGTGGTATTAATCTGGCTGTTCACACAGATGCTGAAGTCTTCAAGAAATGTCTTTCTGCCTTGAAGTGTCCTTAGCTAGATTATTAAGTTCATTAGATACAACTTAAATTTTTTCTCTGTTTCTTCCAGTGACCATGTTACCAAACTTTCCACCAAAAGGTTCCAATTTCCTCCAGCTTCCAGTAATGTTTTCCTTACTTCCCTTTACGCTCTCACTGACCGTCTCATCAAGAACCTTTAGGCTTCTCCTAACGCTCTCGCCGAGGCCCCTTGGGCTTTTCACTCACAGCCTCCTTCTGGCTCTTCCACCTCCCACCCACCTCCCAGACCCAAAGCCAACGTCATGTGGTCCAGCTTTTTGTAACAGCGACACCTTACTCCAGGCACCAATATCTGTTTCATTTATATATCTCTGCATAATAAATAGCCACAACAGTTATTGGCTTCAAAGAACAATAATTCTGCTATTGGCTCTCACTGTTTCTGTAGACCAGGAATGTGGGAAGGTCTCAGATGGCCAGAAGGTCTGAATCAGAGTCTCCTGCAGTTGCACTCACATTACAGTGGAGCTGGAACCACAGTTGGCAACCTCAGCAGGCTATTCTGAGAATTAAGTGAGATGCTCATAAAGTGCTTAGTGCTGTGCTTGTCATGCCGTTAGTGTTCAAAATATATAGCTCTTATTTATTTGTGCATCTTTCATGAAACCTAGGTAATGTTTTGTATGTAATTCTCTTTAATGTTAACAAATAAAATAAGAAAATAATGGAGTTTTAGGAACCATATATTCCCCATTTTATTGTGAATTTCCAAGGATATTTTGGATTGAGTTTATTTGATCAGGGAAGAAAAAATTAGCTAATGAAAGATGGCACCAGACGAGGATATTACATTCCTGATACCCAGGTCTTCTTTCTTCCCTCTGTAAGCCTAACATCTACTTCTAACAAAGTGTAACTTGCTCTTGGTTTTATCAGGAACTTTATGTTGTGTCAGAACGAACTCATCCCACAGATTAGAACCTCCAATTCTCATCGTTTTCAATTCTGCCAACCAGTGGGTCCTCATCTGAAAAAAAAAGAAACTTTCTATGGATTTTTAAGATCGACCCTTCCTATGTTTGGTGGGATTGCTTTTTCATTACCTTAGAAGAATGGAATTCTATTGTGTCTACCCAGATCAAATTGTTAATTTTAAGGACAATCAAGAGGAGCTGAGAGATTTGGGAGGTTGAGGCAAGATGTCCCTTGAGTGCTGTCCCATGGTGCTGGGTGGTTCTTATTCACCCCTGCCTTCTGCTGATTGGATTTTTCCTTTTTATTGAATTTATTGGGATGACACTGGTTAACAAAATTATTCAGGCTTCAGGTGCACAGTTCTACAATACATCATCTGTACACTGTATTGTGTGCTCACCAACCCAAGTTGCAGATTGGATTTTGAGGTGGTGGTAGAGAGAGGAGAGAGACAGAGATACAGGACTTGTGATTGAAAAGCATAACAATGAACTTGACCTAGTGTTTACTTTTGGCATATGCTTGAAGGAAGAGAAGGAACAAAAACACTCTTAAAAATGCCACACACTTTAAAACCTGACATCTGACTAACCTATGGATTGCTATTATTGGGGATCAGCCCAAATTGACACCTTGAAAACATTCTGGGGTCAAGAAACTTCCAAAAACATTTCTTAAAGTCATTCTCTTGGCACCTCATAGACTCTTTTCAGAAAAGAAAATTTGCTCAGAGCAGCTTTTTTTGATTTTGAAGTCAGTTCTCGAATCTGAAAGCAGTTGCAGGCCCTGGGAGGCAGTTTTTCTTCTGGCTGGATTGCAGCATGCATTTTAACGTCCTGCTACATTGAAAAGGTGTAGGAGAAAGTCACAGATGCAACATTCACGAATGGTTTCCAGCCAGTGGAGAAGAAGTAGACTTCAGGAGAGTGGGAGGACTGAGCACGTCTCCGTGTTCACCATCTTGGTTTCTGTTCAGAAGCCCACCATGCCCACGCCATTCTTCTGGAACTCATTTTTCTTCTTTTGAGTGGGCATTCCTATAAAGAATGAAATGAGCTGAAAAAGTGTGCACTGTTTCAGAAATAAAATCAGGTTTGTATCTAGGTGTAAAAGGAGAGAATGAGGACTTGCACTTCGTTAAAAGTCGCCCCCTCCCCCCTGTTTTTCCACTTAGAGAATGCTAGCCTGAAAGGTAAGTGACAACAGCAAAACAACTGGAATAGTTGGTGATAAATCTTAGGCCCTAAAATTTACAAAATGGAAAAGAGAAAAGTTAATTTAGCAAATGTAAGAATTTGCTACTTATTACAGCTGTCAACATCTGGAACGTGCATCTCTTCGTGCTGTTTAGAAAGGCTCATAAGATACATGGAGATATTTTTCTAGCTGATAAATTTGAAATACTAGGGAATTGAGAATTTGCATTTGGTTTTAAAAATCATGTTTGCGTGCAATCTGATGTGAACTTAACTGGATTGTGAAGCTATTTCTTTCTTTCTTTTTTTTTTGCACTTGAGGACTCCTCATTCAGGCTTGCCCCCCCCCCCCCCTTCCCCGTTCTGTTGTTCAGCGGCTTTGTGCCTTTAGCAGAGAGTTCTGTGTTTTAGGGGTCAAACTTCTATTGTTTCCTCAGGCTACACATAGAAGGCATAGAGTGCTGGCAATTTCCAAGAAGGTATGGGGTACCTTCAAATAGGTCCCAAGGATCATGAAAAGTCCTAGAACTTTGAATTCTCAACCGTGAATCTGGAGAACAATGGCCTATAAATGGACGTATGTGTGAGCATTGGGCTGCCGCTCCTTGTTTCAGTCTTCCCAGAGTGGGCCACAGAGTGAAACACGAGCAGGGGGTTCTATTTGGGGGAGAACTTCTGAAAACTTATGAAAACACGTAAAGTTAATAATGCTGCTTATGGTGATCTGGGCCCTGCATGGATTGTGGGAAGGTTTGGACTTTGGTCTTAGGCTTCCCCCTTAACTGTGCCAAGGTGTTCTGCTTTTATGGCTTAAATCATGTCCTATCGTGTATAAGTTCTTACTTTTTACACACCTCTTGGCAAGAACATAGTTTATTTTAAGAGTTACTGGTTTGTAAGTGCAAGCTTAGTAGTTTTATAGGCTTTCTTTTTTTGAGGGGAGTGGGGGTATAATCCATGAATAAGGTGTAAATTTTTGGCCTTTTTGATCTACTAAACCCCTTCTCCATGAATCAAGGGCAAACAGTAACGAGAACACTCACCACAAACGAACAAGAATTTTCTTGGCCATAGGAATGTCAGAAAAGTTAGCCAAGGGAGGCTGATTTGCGGTGCAGAGCAATGTGGGCGATTCTGGCAGTTTGGGGTGATTCTGGCTTAGGTAGAACTACTTCACAATCACAGTCCACATGAGACCTGTGCGGATGCTCGTTTATTCAGCTTTCGGTTAAAATTAGAAAACCACAAAGTCATGTTATAACCATTTAGTGACATTCAAAGTTGCTCTGCGAAGTTAATGGAAAAGGTTGAAATTGAAAATTGTCAACTAGTTGACAGTTTCTACCCAGGGCCCTCAAGTTGTGCCATCAGAAAATATCTGCACAGAGAAGTCTATTCCTGTGAGACATGTCAGCATCCATTTTGGAGCCAGCTCCATAGACAGTAACCTGCCAGTCAGTGACAAAGCTAGTTTTTCTTATTACTTTGTAGGTTATAGGAAAATCAGCAATTTCTGAGTTGGAACAAAGCAGTGTGTGTGTGTGTGTGTGTGTGTGTGTGTGTGTGTGTGTTTGTGTGTGTGGCTCTAGGATGGAACAGTCTCCAATAGTATTTGATGTGAAGGACTCCTGAGTGCTCCTGTTGTATTGCACAATGAATGAGTGATGATGCTAAGGAAACAGGCTTCTAATACTTCTTATGTTCAGAGGATAAAAATTGTTGTTTCAAAACACTCCTGGGGTCTTATAGGTAAAGGACATGTTTACCTCTCTTTCTAAGGCTGCAGCAGAGTTAGGGCTGGCATGAGTGAATTCGGGGACCATTTGGCTTTAAAGTCATGGTCACTCTTGGTTTTCCAAACTGCCTGCTTCTCCACCATTTCAATCTTTGAATCACCTGCCTTAGGTGTATGCCTAGGAAAGGATGTCCTCCGACTCCAAAAATACAGAACTTTTACTGTGCATATTTTCTTATGTTTCATCAGAAATACAGTTCTTTCTCATGCAGTGTACGTAGTGCCAGAAACTAAAAACACTGTGCTTCCCACAGTGCGTGCATCCTGTCAATCAAACCCAAAGAACCACCTCAATAACCCGTAATTATCACTGACAGTATAGTTCACACCTAACGTGTAATCATCACAGACACTGGTTTAATAATTAGCCCCCTGACTAACCTGGGTGAGAAGTATAACAATGGAGAGGGGTGTGCCATCTAGGCCAGTTGCCAATGCTGTAGGCAAGTTGATCCACCCTTCGTTGGGCAGAGAGGAAGATTGCTCCTCGAGTTCCCCACTAATAAAACGTGCATCTGCAAGTGTTCAGATAGGTCATGACTAGTTCAGTGCCTAAAAAAAGTTATCTCTGGTTGTTCTTTGGGGAGAGAGCATTCCCACAATGCAGAGTTAATGCAGCAAATCACAGGATGTATGGCCAACTTGGAAGTGAGAATAAAAGCATCAGAGTTGTAAATGCTTGGTACCTTGAGAGTGACAAGTTAATTTTAAATGTGTAGACATCTTGGATGAGTGAGGCCCACAGTTTTCCCCAGAACCTTCTGTGGCTCAGAGTCCCTTCTAATGGTAGATAGACTCAGGTGGGAGTCATTTTGCCTTGGTGACCATCAGCATAGGGAGCACTGGCTGACAAAGAGGCTGTGGACAAAGGCTGTGGAGGTGAGTGGCCAGGTATACCTGACCCAGGAGTTCGAATTATTGTTACTCAGGGCTGCTTGTGACTGGGAACACATTCCTGCAGACTGGGGTCTGGTTTCCTGAGGGGCCTCCCTTTTCCATCGTTACCTCCTAGGCTGCTCCTTCCTCTAAATATAAATGGAATTCTTCACTCTCTTGCTCTGCCTCTCATTAATCTATCCTCCTATTCCATGTGTATTTGCTTAGCTACCACCTAGACCTGTGCTAGGCAGTAGGGACACAAAGATGACTGACAGGCCTCTGTCCTCAAGGAGTACATGTGGGGAACAGGATATGCAAACCAATAATGTCAACTCACAATAAAAGAAAAGCCATACAGGAGGCGTACCCTGAGGACTGTGGAGGCATAGCAGGGACATGACAACTTTTCCTGGGAGAGCTGTGGGGGTAGGTGGCTTGGTAGAAGAGTTAATGTATGAGACGGTTCATGAAGAAAAGTAGAAGTATGCCAGGCAGAGAAAGAGGAAAATTAAGGTGCTCATGTGGTAAAGTTTAGATTTTATTTATGTAGGCAACACAAATCCATTTTAAGTGGAAAAGAGACATGGTTAGACTATTAGAAAGGTAACTCTAGATAATTCTAGCAGTAGAGGGTACCTTGTAGGACTCTAAAACAAAGAGAGAATAAGGAGGAAGATGCAATAGTCTGATAGGTAAAGTGAGGGTTTGGAATAAGGTCATAGTCCTGGGTGTATATGAGAGGGTGAATAGAACATTTCTCAGAGGTGGAATTGACAGGTATTGGTGATGGGTGGGGTTGGGACTTCATGGCTTTTAATTTGTGCATTTGCATAGATGTTGTACTTATTTGTTCACTCAACAAATACTTATTAAGCACCTGACATGTATAACACATAAAGATAATTCAAATGAAATAACTCTCCTCAGGCCAGAAGTTCTTAATTTCAGCTGGGCATGAGTCATCAGGAAATTTTTAAAAATCCCAACACCCAGGCTGCACCTCAAACCAATTAAGTTCTCAGGGGAGGGGTGTGAGTAGGGGTGTAGGGGTGATATTGGAGGGGGGAATCCAACATTTGTAATTTTGAAAGTTCCCCAGGTGATTCCAAAGTGTAGTCAGGGCTTCAAGAAATCACAAGCTGGTTACTCAACATAATGCTGCAGAATGTGACAAGAGCTCCAACAGAAACCGGGACATGGTCCCTGGCAGCGGAGAGAAGGGCCATTTATCCTGCTCCCCAGCTCAGGATGGCCACCTTGGAGGAGGCCCTGCTTCAGCTGAGACTGGGAGAATGGGAGGGAGGATGTGTCCTGGAGTGAAGTTGGGTTGGGCATTCTACTCCAGGGAGCAGCTCCTGCAAAGGAGTGTGCTAATATACAGAGGAGTCGAGGAGGAGCATTGCAAGGCAAGGAGAAGGAAACAATGCATTCTGGTTTTGCAGGAATATGGGCCCATGGGACCTCCAGGTACAAATGTCAGTGCCAGTTGGAAATATGCATCAGGACTTTGGAAGAAGTGAGGTCTGGAGATACAGATTCAGGAGTCTCGGGTTGCTAGCTGAAGCCACGGGGGTGTATGAGATAACTCAGGAACATTGTGGGGAGCATGCACAGCCCTAAGAGCATGGGCACTGACTTGGGGGCCAGCCTCAGAAGAACTGTGCCCGGGAGCAGGAACAGGGAGGGGGTGCCTTTATCTTGGAAGAAGGTTTCCATTCTGCAGCCTTGTTCCTGTGAGTGGGTCCGGTCTGGCCCTTGGTAGACATGAGCAGTTACATAATTGTCATGTTCACAGAATGCTTGTTAATGGGGAAATCACCAGCAAAAGCCGTGGACTTATTACTATCATTTTCATTATGAAAAGAACACCATTTGTTCAGACAAAGTTTACCATTTTACAAGACACGAGGGGTGTTTCCCTTCCTTGCCTTTAGGGGCTCATAAATGTCAAGCCATAAGATATAAATATGTTCCTTAACCACCCGGTGAGGAAGTGGAAACCACTCAAAGATAAAGTATCTCTTTTCTTAAATCATTGTCTTCATTTTCAGTCTCTCTTTCCACAGGTAAGGAGTCTTTAGTTTACCGTTTGCAGAAATGAATTTGAAAGAGTAAGTGGAGGAGGAGACAGAATGGAGTTAAAAGGAAAGTGGTCTTTTTGAGTATAGGAGGTGCTCTTTTGATTAATTTAACATATATTTATTAAACAATGACTATTTGATCACTAGAGTATAAATTCCTTGGTGGCAGGGAAGCAATTTATGCTCCCTAGTCCAGCGTCCGGCACATAGTTTATGCTTAATAAATGTTAGTTACATAAATGAACACAGACACACACAAAATACAAGCTGGCCTGGTCTCTACTTTGACCAGAGAGGTAAAGTCAAATCTAATACAGAGCTTTCTCTCAAGCGTTTTACAGTTTAATGAGGATAAGGGAATAAGAAGTCCCCAGGTTGTTATAACACAAATTGGAGCATAATGAAATACTTGGGGTGGATATAAACTCACTTAGGGGGAGTCAGAGAATGGCAAGTGTATATTCGAGGGGTGGGCTTAGGGAGAAAAAAGTCAATAAATACACAATGTTTGAAGGAAATATTTATGATGGTCCTTAAAGATGATACTTAGACAAGTAGAAATACATCGGGAGGAAATATGCTAAATAGAGGCAAACTGCAGTATATTCAGAGACAAGTAGAACTTGAGGTGGAGAGGTAGTTAGGGGCCACTGGTTGTGGAAGACCTGCTGTCCCTGAACACAGTCTTCTACGGCTTGAGTGGGCAGCAGCCCCGAGCTCCTCTCTGTCCTACATAGGTAAAGGCATGTCCCACAGAGATGAGTCATCCAACCCCAAATGGAACAAAGAAGAAACCAGGGAACGTGCATAGTAAGCCCTTCACTTTCCCTCTAAAGTACCCTTTCTCCTTCCCCTGCCTGTCCCATGGAGCCCTA
Source organism: Myotis myotis (assembly GCF_014108235.1). Taxonomy (NCBI): domain Eukaryota; kingdom Metazoa; phylum Chordata; class Mammalia; order Chiroptera; family Vespertilionidae; genus Myotis; species Myotis myotis. Next base: position 55,509,361 of record NW_023416379.1, read on the forward strand.
AGGAAAATGAGCCGGGCATTGGCTGGGGTCAGGAGGGAGGATGGAAGGTGAAGGCTGTGGGCTAACATGTACTTATCCCTGCCCTTTAATATTGTGATCGTCTCGCTTAGCTTTGCGTCTTCCGACAGAGTCTAACATATAAAAGAGCTTCAATAAATATTTGTTGAATGAGTGTATACTAATAAAGTTCAACACACTTTTATGTGTTACTTTTGGAGTCCCCCATGAAGCAATGAGGTTATAGAGGCCTTTGTTAGACAGAGACAGGGTTCCTTTCCGAGAAGTGAAAATGCTGAGAAGTTTGCGCCAAGTGCTTCGTGATGCTCCTGTGGCTCTGTGGGTGTGAGCCGGGCAGTATTCTGGCCTCAGTGTTCTTACTTATCCTGACAACCAAATCGGGTGATGATGAATTTACCACAGTCCACCTAAAAGCTTTAATTACATTTTCAAAAATCGCTATCATTTGCTCATCATCTCTTCAAAGCTGACTTTACCTTAAAAAATGATTTCAAATTTCCACTAGCAAACGAGGATTTCTTAATTTTTCAATGTTTTATCAGTGAATAGCTATAACTTCTCTTATATGTCATCAATTATGTTTTTTAGTAATAGTACTTAAATTATTTTGAACCTCTTGAAACTCAGGCATTTAGCTAGCTACTGAGTACCTTTTATTTATTGTTGTATACTTCATTCAACCAGAGTCTATTCATTGGAAGCCAGAAAGTGTAAAATATGAGTGTTTAAATATATATGTTGCCCAGCCGGCATGGCTCAGTGGTTGAGTGATGACCTATGAACCTGGAGGTCACTATTTGATTCCTGGTCATGGCACATGCCCAGGTTGTGGGCTCAATCCCCAGTTTGGGGCATGCAGAAGGCAGCCAATCAATGATTCTCTCTCATCATTGATATTTCTATGTCTCTCTCCCTCTGCATTCCTCTCTAAAATCAATACAAATATATATTTCAGAAAAGCACATATATGTTAAGCATATTGCTACCCTAAATACGGCCAGGCATATTCTGCTTAAATAGGATAACAAGCTGATTTGGGTACTTTGGAACTTTGAACACTGACACTAAAGGCCGTAACAAAGGAGTTCTTTCTTTGATCAGAGCAGCTCTAGGAGAGGGTTTCCACACTGGGCAACAGTGGGCCCTCGGCCGTGAGGACATGGGGACAGAGTGGGTAAGTCTGGGTAAGTCTCCTTCATGGTCCTCAGCCCTGGCCTCCCCCGGACTTCCCTGACGGATGGCACAGGCTGGAGGCCCGGGGGCATGTCTCCCACGGGAACACTGTAGTCACACGCTGCCAAACAGAAGACTCTCCAGGAATATGAAGGGAGCTGAGACCTGCCTCCTCCCTCCCACAACACCCTCCCGTCAAACGAAGCTGGGGAGGAAGCTTTGGCCTGGACTTGAGCGAGATTGTAATCCCCACTCTGATGTGGAGTTTGCTTTTCCTAGTCTGTGGAATATGATTTTATTTCTTTGAAAGCTTATAATGATTTTAAAGTCAGGTTGACCTCCCCAACTGTTGCAAATAATAACCCTTGTTAAAATTTAATAATAGATCAGATGAATTATTTATTCCTTTCATGAAAGAAAAGATGTACTCACAACTTTAGCTGAATTCTTCTTCTGTTTTTTTTGTGTTTTGTTTTTTTTTGGTATTGTCTGTAGAGAACGTTGAATGTTTCTTTCCAAAATTACCCTAGAATCAGAGTTAGAACCCATCTAAGGGAGGGGTAGCCCCACTTTTTGTGAGAAGCCAGGTGAATGGACCGGAACCCTTGGTCTCTAGGATTTGCCCCGTGAGGATCTGCTGATGCAATGTGCTTTATGGCACAGGGCACCTTTCAGACCTTGTGTTCCTGTTAATGCTATTCTGAGATAGAGATTTATTTGCAAATGTTTTTATTGGAATCTCCCGAGAGCCATCTGATAATTTAAAGAGTAACCAGCATTTCTGTGGTTATAAAACAAATGTCAGAATGTTTATTGGTTTATTTTCTTAGTGTTCTTTCTACTGTCTTTCCTAGCCCCGTTTCCCCCTTCATTCAGAAACAGAACTCAAAATCTCATAATTAAGTATTTATTACTAAATAGGAGAGGATCACCAGAAAACATACATCTTGAAAATGTCTCCCAAATCTGACCCATACCAGTTAAGTAATGTGGATGACAAATGGGCTCTTAACTCAGATTTCTTAGCAGTAAAGGACGCAGTACATCATTCCCGGAAGAAAGGTTTTGAGTCTAATTTTATATGGATGAGGCAACTGAGATTTGGGGAGATGAACTGGTTTGCCTAAGGTGACTAGAGATATAGCTGTTGAATTTTCTTTTGTGTTTTTCCTTCTGCTTCTCATTTTTCACCTAAGAATATTCTCTCTTCTGGTTCACAATGATTTCTGGTTCCCTTCCTCCCTACCACATGCCCAGAGGGATGTCCCTGCCCTTTCTTTGCAATCCCAGCCCCTTAGGAACCCCTCTTGTTCCATTTAGAGGTCATTGTGTCCCAATGTGCTGTTCTGCTGCTTTCTTAGTTAGTGACAGTCCATGTGGGTGTCACAGAAATGTCTGCTTCTCAAAATTACAGCGTCCCTTTTCTATCAAGAGGACTAAAGGCATTTTACAAAACCATTCAAATTTGGTTACATTGGTAATTATCGCAGTCACCGGCTCTCCTCATTGTTATATCGAACTACCACCCATTGATAAGTAAAATCTTCCACTCACTTCTGTTTGTCATTTATGGCAATAGCAGACTCGTTGAGGGGAAAGGTAACTTTTGAGCCTTCCTTAATCCTGCTCCTGAGTTTCTGGTGCTTTTTTCCCTCCTGGAGACTCAGCAGTGTTCTGGGTTTGGGGTTGTTGCTGTCGAGAGGACAGCCCGCGTGTTCATGTGACTGTCCCGCTCAGGCCGCGGTGCACATTTCAGTGACGAGGCCTACTGGCCTAAAACATCCATCTTCATTTGGGGGTTAGAACTTCTCTCTGGGATCGCGGCACATTTCTGAGCGTGTAATTCATGTTTACTGAGAGGGAAATGCTCCTCCCCCGGCGAGGCTCTGGACTGCATCCCTGTTAGCCGACACTTGCTGGCTTTAACCACGACGTGCCTGCCCTGAGATTCCTGGCGCGTCCTGGAGAGATGCTGAGAGCACGCCCAGGTGCCCACTGTGACTTTGCTTCTGAGAGCGTCATCCCCTCGGCCACAGGGGCTGCTTAAGGGAGGACTTGTGCTGCCTGCAGTCAAGGAGACACAGGGCGACCTTGCCTGGGCTCCTGGGAGACGCGAGGTGCTGTCCTCTTGCAGTGCGAGGAGAGGCAGGCCTGCGGCGGGTATCCTGCGACCATCTGGAGGCTGCATTTGGAGCAGTGCCCAGGAGGCAGCCCTGAAGGAGTGAGAAATTGGTCCTTGATGACATCGCCTGAACCTTGAATTGAGCTCGGCCTTCTCTGTTACACCTGCAATAAGTGATCTTTCCTTACAGTTTGAGCGGATCTTTGGTCACTTGCAGCCAGAGCCCTGTCTGATGACTCAGCATGGTAGTCAAGAAACTGTGTGTGTGTGTGTGTGTGTGTGTGTGTGTGTGTGTGTGTGTCTTTCTTTCTCTTTTTCAGAAATAGAAAAAAAAGATGAGGGACTCATCTTTTTTCCAGAAATTCCCATCAGGTTAAGATTTTATTTAAAATGACAGAATTAAGTTAGTGAATTTTTAATATTAAAATAGAAAAAACAGGAAAAAAGACTTCTAGGTACAAAGATCACTTAAGATCACAGTGAAAAGTCAGCTTTCATATATTTGTATCATTTAATTACTACAACCCACAGGCGATTTCAGGTCATTTCCTGAGTTTGACTCTATGTCAGTTATTAACTAATTTGGTACAAAATGGTGTATTAAATGGACTTTGTTTTAAATGTGGTTCATTCTTTGACCTTGGGCCAGTTTTTTCACTCAACATTTTAGGGACATTATTATGGAACAGTGCATGTGAAGTGCCTAGACAGGGGCCTGGAATAACGTAGGCGTCAAAAAGAAGTGTAGCTTCTATTTATTACCACTACTCCGCCTCTGGCCACCTGCTAGAAACCCAAGCATCCCTCCACGTGGTCCTGTTTTCACTTGTCCTACTCGGGAGCTGCCGCTGACCTCGATCTCTCTGTCTCTCTTTGGTCTCTCCTGATTATGTAGGATCTTAGTTGTCTTTCATATTGATTGTGACTACCCACAAAGTGGCCACTCCTGGAAATTCCGATTTCTCTTCACCAATGATCTCTGGGTTTCTGATTTTTATTATAAACAAGGAAGAACATAAAATATACAAGGTGTCCCCTAAAATGTATACACACTTTAACAGCTGATAACTCAATTTTGAAAATAAAATGCATTTTAATAAATACTGCCTTTAAAATTATTCAAAGTGTATGTTTACATTCTTTTGGGACACCCTATTGATATTTAAGGCAGAACTCAATGATGAAATAACAGAGACGGATGGATTGTGACTCTGCTCTGGGTCACAGGTACGCCCATAAGCCTCTAGGTCAGCGGTTCTCAACCTGTGGGTCGCGACCCCTTTGGCCGTCGAATGACCCTTTCATAGGGGTCGCCTAAGACCATCCTGCATATCAGATATTTACATTATGATTCATAACAGTAGCAACATTACAGTTATGAAGTAGCAACAAAAATAATTTTATGGTTGGGTCACAACATGAGGAACTGTATTTAAAGGGCCAGAAGGTTGAGAACCACTGCCTAGTTTTCTTTTGCTGGGCAGTACTAAAAAATCTGAAATCGTGCAATGGTTTAGTAATAGTATTGTATTGTAAGTTACCTCAAGGGTGGCAAATACAAGGTTGGGCCATCTCCCAACCTCCCATCAGCCTTGTTTCACCTGAGGCAGAGCTTGGTCTCAAAGTTCTTCTCAATCCAAAGCAGCCAGCAGGCACCGTTATGGGATGTTAGTGTCTGAGCTGAAAACTTTATTTCCCCCACCACCCTCCCACCCCACTTCATGCCTAAGTTTTTACAGTTTGAGATTTTATTATCGAAGTTGCTTGCATATTTTGAAGTATTTAAGTTTTTTTCTTTTAGTTCTCTCCATACTTTGGATTTTAATAGAAAGAGGGATTATTTGTACAGCCATAAAACTGGAAGTGTCTGGTCCCATGATTCAGGTTCCTATTTTAGTGGGAAGAAATGATCATTTGAGATTGCTTTCTATCTTAGTCCAACAGATGAGAACAGCAGAAACAAACAAACCATACAAAATAGGTTAAAAAAAGAAGAGAATCCTATATAATAAAAGCCTAATATGCTAAGTGTCTGGTTGACCAGTCGGCCGGTCAACCAATCAAAGCATAATATGCTAATGATATGCTAAGGCCGCTCAACTGCTCACTATGATGTGTACTGACCACCAGAGGACAGACAGTTGACCAGTCGCTATGACGTGCACTGACCACTAGGGGGCAAACGCTCCAACTGGTAGGTTAGCTTGCTGCTGGGGTCTGGCTGATCAGGATTGAGTGAGAGGGGCCGGACACGCCCTGGAACCCTCCAGTGGTCTCTCCCTGGCTGGCCAACCTCCCGCGTCCTTCCCTGGTCCTGATCATGCACTGGTGGGGTCTCTTGGCCTGGCCTGTGCCTTCTCACAATCCAGGACCCCTCAGGGGATGTCAAAGAGCCAGTTTTTGCCTGATCCTGCAGGCCAGGCCGAGAGACCCACTGGTGCACAAATTCTTGCACTGGGACTCTAGTATAAATATAAAGAAGCAATAGGGGCAGATAAGAAGCCAAGCAAAGACAATCAGGCAAGAGATGTCATAACCCCAAATCCTAGACTCAGTTTGGATTCATTAATAAACATGTATTGGAACACCTGTTCAGTGAAGCACTGGGATGTAGGGATGAGTAAGAATAGGTCTTGCCTTTGAGGAGCTCATAGCCTGGTTGGGAAGGCAGAACAAAGATCACAATCACCAGGCACTGTGACAAAGGCTGGAGTGTGTCTAGAGCTGAGTGAGACTGGGTGTCTGATTTGGCCTGCAGGACTGGGTGTCTGATTTGGCCTAATGATAGTAAGTCAAGGTACCCCTCCTGATGCTGTCTCACATCTCTTGTTTCATGGCCCAAAGATTGGGTATTAACGACTAAGTGAGTTGTTACTTGACTTGCTCTTGTCCTGTGTTCCTGACAAGTCTGAGGAACCAACTGTGATGAAAGTTCAAAAACATGGGCTCTGGAATCAGACAGTCCTAGCTTTGAATCCTGACCTGTTACTGACCTGTTGTGTGACCTTGGGGAGGTTAATGACCCCTCTGAGCTCTTGACTTAGTTGTTGTTGTGGCATTAAAATGGAGAATGTCTATGAAGTTCCTGGGGCACATGAGGTGACAATTAAATAAAATTTTACTATTATTGGTGAATTTTCGTGTGGTTATTATCAGGTCAATAATGTTGAACACTACTTGAACATTCGTATTTTTTTTAAAATACATTTTATTGATTTTTTACAGAGAGGAAGGGAGAGAGACAGAGAGTTAGAAACATCGATGAGAGAGAAACATCGATCAGCTGCCTCCCGCACATCTCCCACTGGGGATGTGCCCGCAACCCAGGTACATGCCCTTGACCAGAATCGAACCTGGGACCTCTCAGTCCACAGACCGACGCTCTATCCACTGAGCCAAACCGATTTCGGCTGAACATTCGTATTTTGTTTATCTACTCCAATGGGAAGTTTGTTTCACGTTGTAAAGAAAAAGAGGGACCCAACTTGGAACAGAGTCAAGGATTGAGGACTTTGGTGATGGCTGGGGGAGAATTCTGGATTTTGTGTGCAGGGTGGGGAGAGGAGGGCTGATGGAAGGAGAAGAACAGAGTTGAGAGTAGCAGAGGTCCAGAGAAGACTGACATGAGCATGGGGTTAAGGGATGAAGGAAATTGACATGGAGAAAAGTATGGCTCCTAAGTGTTCTCCAGAGGGCCAGAGAAAACTATCTTAGAGTTTGGGAACAGTTTTGTTGATGTGTTGACAGCAAAGGTTAGAGTGGCACTTCCCTTTGAAAATCCCAAGTGTGTAGAAAATGAGTTCTTGCCGAATATTTTAGTTTTAGTTTAACTTCTTTCTGCATAACCAAACTGTGTGTGTGTGTGTGTGTGTGTGTGTGTGTGTGTGTGTGTGTGTGTGATATGTTTGTTTTTTGGCTACATGGAATCAATTGTATCCTAAATTGGGGAAATCTGATAGGACAGAAGAAATGATGTAGCAGGGAGCAGATAACCAACAATAGTTTTATATTTGTTTTATGAACAAGCAGTAGACAAGGTTGGTTGATGGGGAAGGCAAGTGTGGCAGAGGTGGCTATAAGGCCATCTGTGTCCTTAGAATTTGACACCACCTCCCTCCTGGTGACAGCAATTTGGGGTTGGGTAAAAAATGTAGCAAATAATGATAGAAGCTCATAGAAAGCCACCCAGAACCTCAAAATTTACAAATAAGTGATGTGAGGAAGCATTGAGCAGGCACATTTTCACTTAAACAAACTTAAGCTATAAAAACACCAATTTACCAAACAAGTACATTAGATGGGACGATAAAAATACTTAGTTAACATCTCATCATCTGTTTTAATAAATAAATGTCTGATTTTGGTATTATTATCTTCTTTTTACAGGCTCAGAGGTTTTGAATAGCTTGCCCAAAGTCACCATCTGGTCAGTGACCAAGCTTGGACTAGAACCGGGTTTGAAACATACCAGAGAACAAACTCTCAACCACTGAGCTAGTCCACCATGAGAGATGATTCACTATAGTAATCTATATAATAAAAGCCTAAGCGGCCTTTATGGTGGAACGGCCAGAATGACCGGTCGCTATGATGTGCACTGACCACCAGGGGCAGATGCTCAAAGCAGGAGCTGCCCCCTGGTGGTCAGTGCGCTCTCACAGGGGGAGTGCCACTCAGCCAGTAGTTAGGCTCACCACTGGCAGCGCTAAGGAGCAGCGAGCCGGGCAGTAAGAAGCAAGGGGTCCCAACCTGCAAGAGGGTGCAGCTCAGGCTAAGGGACCCCAGCCCCGTGCATGAATTTTATGCACCAGGCCTCTAGTTGTTAAATAAACACACACACACACACACACACATACACCAGATTAGGAGCTGATAACTGAAATAAAATGAAAATTGTTTAAAGATCATATCTATTGTGTAGAATAAATGCTACACTTTCTAAAGTGTACTTTTTCATTGTGACATAAGGTTAAAGGGCTAATTTTAACTAGTCTTTCATATAGTCTTGTTGGTAAAACAACAATAACTCCCCAAATGAGTTTCTCTGTTGCTAAAATTCATTTGAACAACTCAGGTCATGGTGACTGTGTGACAGGGAATAAGCTAACACTTTCTCCTGGATGATGTCATTGATGGGAATGCCATTGCCAGGCACACTCACCGGGGGAAAGGTTAGATGTCCTGGGAGCAGATATGCTTGCAAAATGAAGAGTAGTTTGCTTGTGAGAGGGTGATTATGGTAACCCTCAAATGGTTTGTCATTGTGCAAAGTGTTAGAGCAGGGGTCCTCAAACTATGGCCCGCGGGCCACATGCAAATACAAATATTGTATTTGTTCCCGTTTTGTTTTTTTACTTCAAAATAAGATATGTGCAGTGTGCATAGGAATTTGTTTATAGTTTGTTTTTTTAACTATAGTCCGGCCCTCCAACGGTCTGAGGGACAGTGAACTGGCCCCTGTTTAAAAAGTTTGAGGACCCCTGTGTTAGAGGAAGCGGTGCATATTATAGGGGAGCAAGGAGAATTTTAAAAGGGGAGGACTGTGTCCTCTATAAATGATCTCTTTAAAACGCCTGTCTCAGCAGAGCAAAGTTTTCTTTAACAAGTAGATAAGTAGAGGAAAGGAGCAAATGCGCACCCTGGGTACTTCCTCAGTACTGAGTGTGCAGTACCTCTCATCCGTAAGTCTCTGAAGCGCTCGCAGCTCAGGGCAGTCAGTTCTGAGGAGCGGTGAGCTGGTGACAGCACATACCACTACCGGCTCATGGGGCACAGAAGGCAAGGGGGTGCGAGGCTGGAGTGAAAGACGGCGGCTGCTCTCTTTGCCTCTGGGCACAGCCTGGCTCTTGTGACCAGGTGGGCCAGAGCCACGGACAATGGCAGCGAGGGACCCGTTCTCAGGCTGAGATGCTAGCCCAGGGCTGATGAGGTGAAACACGGTACAAGGACCACCCTGTGTCCTCTGAGAACTCTGGCGGAAGCCTGGGGGCCTGTGCGCAGGGACTCGGGAGCAGCAACAGCAGATGCTGTCATACAGAAGCCGCCTTCCCGCCACATCTTCTCCCCAAGCTCCCCCCTCCCCAAGTGAGGGGCAAGCCACAAATATATGGAATCTTTAAGAACCTTATGTGCCCTTTGCCCCTCCGCTATGGTAATTCATAGAACATGTCAGCAGTTTAGTGTAGATATAAAAAAATCTTAAAACAACCCTTTTCATTGTTTGCTCTGCTTATATATTAATTCCTAACATATCACATGGTACGCATATGTGTGTATGCATATGTAGACACATATGAATATAAACATGTGATCTCATTTAATCCCCATAATTTTATAAAATAATAATATACATATATAATACATATTCACATAGCTACTAGCTTTATAAAGTAGTGCACCTATTTTATTAAAGAGGAAACTGGGACTCAGAGAAATGGGCTGGCAAACCTGAGGTGCTGGAGCTAATGAGATGCACAGTCCAGGGGAGAGCACAGGGCTTCCGACCGAGTCCAGGGTCCTTTTGAATCCCCCGACAGTTTTGACTCCATGTGAAGCCTACTGACTGCCCCAGGCGTGCTTGAGGCAGGACTTTCCTGGGGTCTCAGCCACCTGGTACAAGGCATCGAAATAAGAAAGGCCGAGTGCCACACAACACATGCAAAAAGCGCACTCCACACCCCTGGTGTCTGACTTCGCTGAGCTTGACTCCATTTTTATAGGACTTGGGCTCGCCTTCCACTGGCTGACCTTCCCCAGTGGGGGAGTTTAGTCAAGTGTTCAACAACATAGGGCGCCGTGTGGTGTGGTGGGAAGAGTGGGGAGTTTGCAGCTAACCTGGCCTGGGTTTGAATCCTGGCTCTAGTCTTATGTGACACTTATGAGTCTTGCAAATTACTTCTGTGTGAACTTGATTTCCTATCTGTGAAGTAAGGGTACATACATTACCTTTCAAAGTTGTGGTAAGGTGCTTGGTATGGTGGAAGGTGATTAGTTGGTGCTATTATTACTGTTACCAGAGGCACAAGGATCCAAGAAGTGGAGGGTGGAGTCCTGCAGAGCCATTGCCCAAGGCTCTCCATGACCAACTTTGGGAGGTCCAGGATGTCAAGGATCTGTGTGTTTCTCCTGTCCCTCCTCACCTGCAGCCTCTGGCTCTCTCTGCTCACCTTTCCATTTTGTTGACTGGGTTACTGGGGAGATGAAATAGCTGTGAGGCTCCAGAGAGGTTTTGCAGAGTCCCCCACTGCTGCAGGGCCTAAAACTGTGATCCAGAATGTGCCCGGCACCTGTGTGGGCATCCAGGGAACCTGGCTATCCCGGGAGGATCTGAACGGTGGCTTATGACACCACAGACCAGCGTCACTGCAGTAGAAACGGGACTTCCAGTCGCCCCTCCAGCTCTTGCGACTTCCCCTGGGGAACCAGCGTGGACACTGTCCTGGTGTACTGTGGCTGGCAGACAGCAGAGGGCACCTCTCGCATGGGCTGGGAATGCAAACAGACCGGAGAGCACAGAGATGTGAAGTAGCCCATCCCCAGCGGTGGCCACACTGACTGCTGCTCCCTCCACTTCTCTCCTAGTTTTAAACACTGCATTTGTCTCACCAGCGTTTGTTCCTGGCTCCACCACCTCCCTTGTCTGCTGGGGACAGCCCGTGGGTCTTTCACAACTTCTGAGTGAAGAGGGAGCTTTGGACTCGGAGGGGGCGGTTCGCCCAGAAAGCCTGGGGACGGCCTGCCTTCACTCCTCCAGGCCTTTGTTGAGAGAGGCCTTCCAGTCATGTGTGGATTTTTGGTTTATTAAATCTGATGAGCTCTATATTTCTGCCACATGTCACAGATCACCCACGTTGACTGAGCCTTGCCAGAGCGGGGCTGCTGTTAGCCTAAAAGAAGCCAGGTTTTTTAAGTTGGTGGGGGTAATTTTAGTTTGGTGCAATAAATTATATGGTTCTGCCTGATTTGCTTTGCTCTGCGCTGGGAGAACTCACCCTGGAACGTATCTTATAATGCGCATAGGGGCAGCAGAGCGGGAGTGAGGGGTGGGGGGAAGGAAGAGGGAATTAAGGTTTCTATAGTGAATGGGTTGTAGAGTAGATACTAGCATAGCCCCTGGCTTTTCTTTTCCATCCTCTTCCCCAACCCCGTCTTTCTTTTCGACTTTTATGCTTTCAAAACTTGGGGCTGGGTTTCTAAAACTCCAGGAAGAAATTTGGGGACTCAAGTTACCCAAGAAATAGGCTCTTTTGAAGTCCTTTTTGTTTTGTTTTGTTATGAGGCTGTTGAGCTTTGAAAGAGGATGTTGGAGGTGGGGCTTACCATTGGTTCACCCCCACCTTTAAGTGTGGTTAGTTTTCTGGGAAGATGAGCAGGGAACCATGTAGATAAGAAAATAAGGTTAAACCTTATCTTTCTCTTAATTAAATGGGGGAGTCAAATCATCTGGACTTTAGAGGCAGGGGACTAATATATAAACCATATCGTGAGAGAGTGCAGAAAGGGCTAACGTTGAAAATCTGTCAAATCCTGACTCAGCCCAGTTCCTAATCTCTTGAGGACTCACTTTGTTAATCTTTAAAAAATGGGAATAAAGTCCACCTCCTGGGACCATCGTGAGGTTAGGTGAGAAAATATGTATGAGTCCTACTGTGACATCCGGAGAAGTCAATAAGCCTTAATTTTTTTACTTTCAACACAGTTCCGAGGGCAGATTCAGGCTGCTGTCAGGGAATAAGATCCATTTGTCTTCTGTGACTTCTCTTTGAAAGGGCAGCACTGAGCAGTCAGACCAACAGTGTGACTTTCTGTTGAAAAGCCTACAGATCTAAGCAGGATTTTGCAGAGAAGCTAAGAATTACATGTGGAAGACACTACATTTATAAATGTGCCCTTCATTTATTTCCAAAACAAATACATTTAAATAAGCTCAAGATTTTATTTCTTATTCAGGATCATTGTGCATATAATTTCAGGTTTGGAGCTTTATAAATAAAATTAAAAAATTTTCAGTGAGATCTCAAAAGCATCAGGAAAATTCCTAAGTGAATAAAACACGCTTCTCCCCCCACCCCCAAGTTCAGAGAACTCTAAGATATATATTTTGTAAAAACTTGCTTCAAAAATCATACTAGTGAAAAAAATCTTAGCTGACCAGAGTAGTGAAAATGTCTTTCTCATTGTAACATTTACTTGCATTTGTACCCATGTGGGATCAAATGCAAGTTGAGTTGAAGGTGGCTGCATCAGAATGATGGAGGGAAATCTTGGGCTTTTTCCTCCACTATATATTATATGATTTGTTGAAAACTTGAACTCTGGTGAGATCATTGCTATCCAAATAAAAGTGAACTGACTTCCTTCACTGGCTTGTGTGTTGTGTTGTAGAGGGTATGCTCTCTGCTCTCTGGGTGGCACCTACACACCCATCTTAGGTTAAAACTAGTTCTTATAATTTCTGCTTCTTATAACTTTGTGGGGAAAAATATTGAGCAAGTTTTTTAAAAGTTGCTAGATAAAAAGAAGACTTATGATCCTTTGGCAACCAAAGGCTTGAGCTGGGAGGACTTGTTCATGACTGCATGAGGTTGCCCCGTTGCAGAAACCTCCCTTTTGCTTGCACCATGGTCCTCACTCTTGGCTTTCCAGCTGTTGCCACATACCCAATCCTTTACTCTTCCTGTTTCCTGCCTGGGCACAGCCTTTCTCTGTGGAACACTCAAACTTCCCAAGATGTGTTATTACAGAAAATTAGCTGATAATAGTGTGGATATCTGTTTCTCTCAGCTCTATCTTCTGATTCCCTGACTAAGCAAAATCTACTTTTCCCATCGAAACGTTTCCCAGAAATATTTTCTCCTCCCTTTGACTTGCCAAAATGCAAACTTTACTAAAGGGAATTATTCATGGAAAGGCTCTTGAATAGTAGATTTTGCTCTGTGGAATCACATGGAATTTACTAAATCTGGCTTTCTGTTGGTTTAGCCAATAGTAGGTGAGCAGAGGCTGGAGCAAGTCCTTCTCTGGCCTCCCCTGCTTGGCTGCACAGTCCTTTCCACCTTTGGCCATAGCTTTAGTCTGACAGCCCCTCTTCCACTAACATTGTTCTCTCCTCCTGCTGTGCAGGCAGAGGGATGACATCTCCCTTGCTGTGATTTCCTAATCACTGACCACGCCTCTCTAATGAGCCCCTCCATTTGCTGAGGCTTTTGAGTGCCATTATCCTGTCTCCTGCTGGGACTCTGATTGACACTGCAGGCTTTCTAGGTGCAAAACAACAACAACAACAACAACAACACTACACAACAGTATGCATGGAGGTGAGAGCAGGTGTAAGCTCTCTGACAAATTCAGTCAGACCAGAGGGAAAGGTTAAGTGAGAGGGGTTATCATACAAACCAAGTTTAAAGAAGATGGTAGAGGCTGGGTAGGAAAAGACATCAAATACAGAAATATATGGAAACCTCCTCTGAAAAGGAGAAGTCACAGGGGGTTGTTGGGTAAAGAAGTAATATGATAAAATAGTGTAGAAAAACATCCATCTGGCGGTTGGATATGGTATGGAATAGAGAGGAGAGACTATTAGTGAGAGAATCATTTGGGAAGCTCTGACAGAAATCCTGGAACTTGTTGAGGATGGGTCTTGGTCTGTCATGTAGAAAGCACCCTTGAGAACTTGAGGCCTGGCTCTCCAGACACCACCGAGTCTGAAGAGGTAACAGCACAGTACCAGCTGAGACTCCTAATAAACATACACATAGAAAATAATTATTGGCTTTTTGGGGTGACTGTGGGAGTTAGAGAACACCTTAGCAGCTGGTAATATACCTTTGCACAGTGAAAACGACTGAACAAATGACCCAAGGACTTTGTAGCAAGGAATATTTGAAAGGGGACATGCTTTCAGCTTAGTAATATGTTTTGTATTAGGGATCCAAATATTACATTTCTTACAGATGTTGGAAGAGCATCTGCATTTCCCTGATTGGTTTCTGGTGGCTGCAGCTGTGCCCCACTGTTAAGTTGACATCTGGGAGTCCCAAAACTTGGATAATGCAAGTGATGAAACTATGAGCAGAACTGGCTGGAGATTATGGGGACCTTTCAGAGGCGGTCTCGACTTTCCTGATAGAGATAGAGAGCAAGATCTCTAAGTAATAGTTGTTGCTCCTCCTCCATTTTTTGTGTGTGCATAGTGGACTTTAATATTGTATAGATTTAATTAAAAAAAACCCCATGATGCATAAGGATGCTAAGAGCAGGGTTTCTCAATAGTGGCACTATTGACATTTTTGATCAGATGATTCTTTGTAGTGGTGGCAGTGGGGGTGTCATATGTACTGTAGGAGTGTAGTAGCATCCTTGGACTCTACCCACTGGATGCCAGTAGCCCTCTACCCCTCCCTCCCAGTTGGGAAAAAACATCTCCAGACATTGTTAAATATTCCCTGGGAGAAAAATCATACTTGGTTGAGAACAACTGCTAAGAAAAAGCAATAACAAAATTTCTCTCTTTGATAAGCTAAAACAATTCTTTGCAAGTGACCAGTGAGTGATGCACATTTGCAAGCAACTGATACAGGTAAGAACTTTGGTGTGATTCAAATAAAATAGAAGAAAATTGACTGACCTTACCCACTCCAGCACGATGCTCTCACTGCTTAATCATCAGCTAAAGACAAAGGCAAGCAATACGTTTTCTAGCTATGTGGTGTAGTTTTAGAGTTGATTATCAACTGGGCCATCTATGACTATTTCACTTCAGTTTGGGACTTCCTTATTCACGTCACCATGGAGGCTACTGAATTACCTTACTGTTGTTTTATCATGTAGTCTTGGAGTGTGATTATTTATTTAGGTCAGGAAAAATGAATCCAGACTTCTCTATTCGGATAAGATTTTGGAGACTCTCCAGTAGCTAGAAATGACTACTAGGTCCTTCTAGATCAGGGGTGGGCAAACTTTTTGACTCGAGGGCCACAATGGGTTCTTAAACTGGACCGGAGGGCCGGAACAAAAGCATGGATGGAGTGTTTGTGTGAACTAATATAAATTCAAAGTAAACATCATTACATAAAAGGGTACGGTCTTTTTTTTTTTTAGTTTTATTCATTTCAAACGGGCCGGATCCGGCCCACGGGCCGTAGTTTGCCCACGGCTGCTCTAGATTAATGTTTGTCAACACTGGCTCACTAGTTGATTGTGCCTCATTTGTAGGTCATAAAATCATTAGTGGGCCATGATCAGTATTAAAAAAATTAAATGAACTAAAATTGAAAATATTAGATTGCATTACACAAAGTATGGGTAAATATTGAATTAAAAGGCTGTGATTTCTTACAATGAGTCATGGTGAAATTTTGCAAAACACTCCTGTATATGGATGATGAAAGAGAAGTACTGATGATTCATTACTGGCAAATCGTTTGGTTTGGAATCATTGGGTAGAATAACCTTTGGCTTAATTTAATCTATAATTCAACCACTTTGCTTTAGTGTATTTCAAAGCAAAGTGATAAAATATTTGACGATTATGAACAAGGCATCATATGATGGCAGTGGCTGTAAGGAGTTTAAAGAAGGACTATAACTCATGCCTTCAAAATTTAATAAATGCAAATTTCACATGCTGGCTCATGATGGCGATGAAGCTTTGCAAGTATTAGTTGACAAATGTGTAGAATATATATGGACTGTTGTATAACTTCAGAGATCTCCAAAGCCTGGATCGCTGGTGAAAACTGCATGAGGAAGAAAAGGCTAGGCTGTGCCTGAGCCCATAGCCAAAAGGAGACATGTGAACTTGTGCGGGAAGGGGAGCTGGGAGGGCAATTCAGGCTGGTGGTAGAATGCAGTGGGAGATAGTAAGTGGACTAGTTTGCCAGGGGATTTCTGTCTATGTAGTTTAGGATCAAACCTAAAGATGTGTAGGGGCCCAATCTGGAGGGAATTCCAAGGGGGTTGAATTTTATTCTTTTACAATTTTTTTTTTATTTTTTAATATATTTTATTGATTTTTTTTTTTAACAGAGAGGAAGGGAGAGGGATAGAGAGTTAGAAACATTGATGAGAGAGAAACATCGATCAGCTGCCTCTTGCACACCTCCCACTGGGGATGTGCCCACAACCAAGGTACATGCCCTTGACTGGAATCGAACCTGGGGCCCTTCAGTCTGCAGGCTGATGCTCTATCCACTGAGCCAAACCAGTTAGGGTGAATTTTATTCTTAGTCCATGCAAAATCATGGAAAGTTTTGGGACAGGAGATTCCAAAATGAGCAGGCTATTTAATTTATTCATTCACTGAACAATAGTTATCAATCACTTGTTATATAAAAAGAAGGAATGAGGCAAAAAGATGCATAATATGTGATTCTTTACACAAATTTCTTGAAGTCTAGAGAGAGAACTACACACACAAGTAGCCTCTGGGGGCAATACAGATAAAGGGCTACAAATAATCAGAGGAAGGAGAAATTGATTTTGCCTGATTCTTCGGGAATTAATTGTAAAGATGGGCAAATCAGAGGTAGTCAGAAAGAGGGATAAATAATTAATTGGGTTGGGCTGGAGCATAGGAATGTGAAAGAGAATGGTTGAGGATAAGACTGGTGAGTCTGATGGGGCCGCAAAGACGAGGACCCTGACCACCATTTGGCAGGCAGGGCCACCTGCCAAGACGTGTCAACCTGGAGAGGTGTAACCAGAGTTGCTCTTTAATGCGAGCAGTCCAGAGGTCATGTGCAGAAAGGATTAGGTCGGGAAACACTGGATTGCATAGCATTGAACTATGGACATCTCCTGCGCCTCATTCCTCCCATTCCTCATCATTCTAGGAAGCCCAGGGTGAGCCAGACTCTTGTGTACAAGCAACTGAGGACACCAGGTGAATGTCACCAAGTTAATAAGGACTAACCATGTTGGTCACTGCTAAGTGTATTGTTCATTGAATAAAAAGCAATACAAGAGGTTTGTGTGTGTGTGTGTGTGTGTGTGTGTGTGTGTGTGTGTTTGTGTGTGTAACGCTTTTGTCTTTGACCTATTTTTTTTAAATGTTGAAAAAAAAATCAATAAAAGGGCAACATTCAAACAGCTCCTAAAACATGACATCGAATCTCCACTTTATTTCTAGGGCTCACAGCTCTGGAAAGCAGCTTGTACAATACCAGATTTCTAGAGTCTTTGTATTTCCTTTCCTCTGCGGATCAATAAATTAAGTAACACGTCAATACCAAGATAGCAGATGAACATCTGTCAGGGAGAACTGGTCCTGGGGGCTTTGTGCTCTGGTATGGAAAGTGTTTGATCTTGGTGTGCCTTCATAAAAGATGGGAGAGAGTTTATTATCTTTTATGATCCTGACTTACTAACAATACTGACAGGGTGATTGTGTCTCGGCCTCTACTTGGAACTTAGGATGTTCTTATTGGCTTGTGCCTGTATGAAGCACAGAATTTGCTGGTGAAACATCAAAACAAGCTATAATCTGCCTCTGGCAACGGGATTCAGAACAGCTGCAGGGCTTTCTCCTATAGGGGGCTGGCAGGAAGAAGAAAAATGAAAGTACAGCAATCAATCTCGATAGCATTCTATATATTAATAATGTTTGCCAGCTCCAGACGTTGCCTAATCAATACCGGATGCAGGGCTTTGCAATGGTTTGTAATACATACTTGGTACGCCTTATCGAAACAGCCTGCACCCACAGCCTGGGGAAGGGGGTGTCCATAAATGCTCATACTGTGTGTCCTCTGGCAGGAAAGGATTGTAGGACCTGGAACATGATTAAAAAGAGATTAGATCTCTCACACTCAGCAAGATAATTCTTGATGTTTCCTAACAAGGACCGATTCCCAAAGAGGCTGGACAGCCACTGTTTTTCGTCCTCTTGTCTGTCTCACACTCCTTGTTGGTGATGATGTCCTCTGTGAATTTGAAGGGGGATTCTCCCGTGAGACCAGCAGAGAGGCCTGGTGCAGCCACCAGGGGGAGCCCCTGGGGAACAGCCCACAGGTTGCTGTGGGCCTCTGAGGCCCAGAAGAAAAACATTGATTTCATAGAGTTCTGGGATTAAAGATGATTGTAAACACTTGGGAGGCTCACCGAGTGCAGACATTTGTAAAAACAACAAAAGTATGAACAAAAGTCATCGAATGCCACTGATGGATGTTATTTAGCTTAAGTCTGAATGGCATGGGCGAAGAGCAGGGGTTTCCTCTTTGGAAGGTTTACTTGATGGAAGACAGGGGTGAGCCTGCCTCTCAGCTATTCTTGCAGCAGGAAGTAGAATGGAGCATAGATAGGAGTGCTATGAGAGAGGCATTTCAGTATTCATTTAAAAGCTCAGTATAGCCCTGGCCGGTTTGGCTCAGTGGATAGAGCATTGGCTTGTGGACTGAAGGGTCCTGGGTTCGATTCTGGTCAGAAGCACATGCCGGGGTTGCAGGCTCAATCCCCAGTGTGGGGCGTGCAAGAGGCGGCAGCCAATCGATGATTCTCTGTCATCGTTGATGTTTCTCTCTCTTTCCCTCTCCCTTCCTTTCTGAAATCAATAAAAAATATATTTTTAAAAAAGCTCAGTATAATAAGTGGATTGACTTAGCCGCAGTCAGCTGTCATCTTTTTCAGGCCCCTAAATCTATGAGTGTGTCCAAGTGTGCACTGATTTAAAAAAAACAAAACACATCAAATTAAGTCTACTCTGCAAGCAAAAACAAACAAAGCACAACTCTACCCCCAAACTTCAGCCCTTTTACTCACAAGTCCCCCTTCGCCTCGCCCCCACACAACATACTTTGGCAACATCATTTAAAGACCAAATCTGCTGAGAGGTTGCCAAGAAGTGTGTGTGCACACATGCATCTAACAAGCTGAAAACCAAAGCTGAGGTGGCAATTTGCTCATAAACCAGATAATTAAGGATGTGCCAAACTACCTGTGGGGGACCTGGATTTATCAGTGGTTTTTATTTACTGTTTAATAGTATAGCATGTTACATAAACCTTTAAGTAAAACAATTTGATTATTAAAAAAATAGCCTTTTCAAAGTCACAGCACCTCCCCTACAGAGTTCTAAAATCAGTGGAAAATGGGCAGCATCAATAAACACGGTGACTTATGTCAATAAATGTTCTGCCCACCCGGGTACCTTGTTATGCAAGAGGTACATGAGGGCCAAGTTTTATGCATGAAGATATTCGCTTGTTCTTCTTCGTCTAGGACTAGGGTTTTAGAAATGTGGAAGTCTTTACACATAAACTTGAGAACTTCTTTTTTTTCAATGTACCTACTTCAAGGGTTGTCCTTTCTACCCTATGTTTCTTGTTTAAATATTTTCCTATTTTTTAAGGTTTATTTTTGTTAATGGGACTTGAGCAGTGGTTCTGAAACTTGGCTGCACATTAGAATCATCTGGAGAAATTTAAAAAGTATTGATGCCTGGGTTTCAACCCTAGAGATTTTGATATAATTGGCCTAGGACTTGGTCCCACTATTAGTCTTTTTAATAAATATCCCAGCTTTCATGTGCACCGTGATGACCCGGGGCTCCTTGCAGCTCTGACTCCGTAGGTGGGTGTAGAGGGCCGGGTGTCTGCATTTTTAACAAGCTCCTAGGTGATGTTGCTGCTGCTGTCTGGACACACACATTGAGTAGTGAGCGGCGAGAGGAAGTGATTTTGGTATGGATTTTTTTTTTCTTTTTTCTGAAACAAGTAATCTTTGCATTATGAAGGTTGGTATGGGAGATAGAAGGTGGTGTGGCAGGTTCTTTCCACTGTTCTCATAAGTCTTGCACAGGGGGATTTCTGGGCCCACTGACCTTGATCTTGTCATGACTTTTAGTGTAGATACAACTTATTAAAAGGTAAGGTTTTCCTAAGGCAACAAGAAACTAATCTCAAATGCACCATGCTGAGGGTTCTTGTAGGCCCGCGGTCGGCAAACGGTTGCTCGCGAGCTGCATGCGGCTCTTTGGCCCCTTCAGTGTGGCCACGAAGTTTCAATTGCACTGTACGTGCGCGCCCGCACGTGGTATTTTGAGGAAGAGCCACACGCAAGGGGCCATGGTTTGCCAACCACTAGTGTAGGCTAAGGTGTGTTTCTAGGGATGGCTGGGGGCAGGAAAGAGAAGAGAACGCATGTGCTCTAACCTTGGTTGAACACTTACTATGTGCCAGGAGCTATGCCAAGTGCTTTGCACACACTGTGTTATTCAATCCGGGAAGGTGAGATTAGTGTTCCCTTTCCACAAGTGCGGAAACCAAGGCTAACGGGGAGAAGTTACATGATCAGGAAGAGAATTATATTTGGGGGATATGATGTCTCTGTGCTGCCCATCCATGTTTTCAGGGTTTCAACTGCACCCCTGCCCCCACCAGAGTACCCAGCTTGGGGAGCCCAGCTTGTCTTGTTTGGATGACCTAGTCGTCTCATTCTTTATCAAGACTATAAAGTCTTCTCTTTTGCTGGGTCACAGCTACTCTGATAAACAAAGTTATGTTCACATATTAATGGGTTTTGTTGGCTACTCTCATTGTCCCGTGACATAATTATTAAGTGTTTTCTCTTTTATCTTCATTTTAAAATGATAAAAGTTCTTCTGATTGAGTTTCCCTGTTTTCCTCGTGGCTCTTAAGTGATGCCAAAGTAACCAGTCCATTCATTAAGAAAACAAACCTGGCAAGTGGTGTGCTTGAGGTCCTGTGGAACAAGTAACTGCTTGACTGACAATGTTGTTTTCTTTCCTCCAGTTTAGCTGGCATCGGATGGACCCAACCACGGAATCTTAAGTACTTATTTTTAAAAACCTACCACTGACTTGAGTCCAATCAGGGTGGCTTTCACAGGGCACACAGTAACACCATTCATCACTGCTGGCTGGAAGGAGGACATGGAGCTGCAGGGGTTGGAGAGCCCGCAGTCTCCCGTGGGCCCTCCCCTCTCAGCCTGACTCTACACTTACCCCTGCTTCCTCCCTCCCATTCCCAGGGCTTCCCTTTGGGAGCAAGATGGGGATTTTCCTCTTCTTTTTCCCTATTGAAGCTTTGCAAAGCTTGGGGCACCCACCGTAGAGAGTGTTTGTGTTAGGGAGAGAGCCGTGGTTCTTACAGGACACATGAAACAGGTAGCAAGGACTTCAGCTGCCACTCCCCACGCTCCCCACCCGAAGCCGCTTCTCCCAACAGCTGCAACTGCTAAAACCATCTTGTTCTTTTGTTTTCCACACTTACAGAAAGGCCATCAGCCAAACTGTCGCCCCTGACCTTGTTTTATATTTCCAACGTGCATTTTATTAACTCCTTTCTCATATGGTACGTATGGCGCCTGCCACCAGATGACAAGGAGGCACATTTTGCCATTCTGATGGGAAGAGCAGCAGTGAGCAATGTTTGTAGCAAATATATCTCTTGTACGGGTCTGAGTTCCATTTGGGTAAGTGAGCTCCATGCATAGGTGATGAAAATAAATTCAAGCCCAGCAAGTCACTTCATTGAAAAACAAACACAAATAAATATAGCATTAGCCATTCTTAGAAGAAGAAGAAGTCATTTTTGACTGGAAGATAATCGGAGAGAAACTACAGGAGTATGCTCTCTTGTGGTGGAGAAGTTTTATTTTATTCTTCCACTTGGCAATCCACCTCGGCTAAATTAGGAAGAAGTTAAAGTACTGCACAGCCTTAAACAACGAATCCAAATAAAAATCCATCTTGCATCCACTTCCACTGATTTCCAACCATCCCGTTCTTCACAGAACAACAGCCGGGAAAATAATTTCTGTCTATGGAGGAATGATATACTGCCTCCTCCTTTTTTTTTTTTTCAAAACCAAAGTTAAACTTTTCCCCCCAGAGTGTGTGCCTGTGTGCAGGGGTGTCTATCTAATTGGCCACAAGAGGGAATTAAACTAAATAGAATCACTATCCACGGGGGCCTCTAAATATGCCTTTTTAATTTGAAAATTTTTGTGGGTTATAGTGTAATTCAAGCTTTTCAAGGTTTATTAGTGCATGGTTGTTGGCGGGGCTCGCAGAGCCCAAGCCTCCGCGGCCGATCGGCCTGCCGCTGCTCAGAGCAAGCAAAAGCCTTTCATCTGCCCGACGCAGGCAGTGACATAACCTTCACAAAGGGCCTCCCCCAATAAAACACATATTAATAAAAGTGACTGAAGGGAGTTGAAGTTGGTAATTTGTGCTGCTGACTTGACACTGTGTTCGTCATTCCCCGGCCGAGGAATTCTGACAATTCGCTGCTTAGCGGGAGGAGCAGCGCTGGCGATAGAGCCGTGGCTCCCATAGAAGTCCAGGCCCCGGGCTGCAGGCGTTCGCTGCAGTCGGAGTCAAAACACGCCACGCGGTGCAATTAATTGCTGCAAGAGGAAACGGACCAATGGCGCCTTCTGCTGTGAAACTGTTAATGGAGAACTTATGGAGAGAGAGCCAAGTCCTCCCATCCAAATTGGAATGTGAAAGAAATCTGTTGGAAGGTGATGACAGAAATGAAGTAAAACAGTTGTTTCCTGATCCGCGTGCCAGGTGTGTCTCATACTGTGATAAATAAGATCTGCGTCTTACACTCCAGAAATTGGGGAATATTACAAGCGTTTATTATGGTGAGGCACAAAGAAATGCACTTGAAATGCTTTGTTTCTCCTGGCACCAAACAGGGAGCAGTTATTGCACAATGCCTGGAGCTGCTAATTCCTTTGTTTAGGTTCAAGCCAACGTGGCCTATTAAAAGCTTAAATTCGATTTTATTGTTAAGGTATTTATTAACTGATTATGAAAAGACATTAAAGGACTCATAATGAAGCTGCTAAGTTGCTCCTTACCTTGATGAATTCTCTCCTTTTCTCACACAATGGAAACTGTCGCAGTGTAACTGTTCTCTCCCCGAGGGTTGTTTCAGCGCTCCCTCTGCTCCGGCCGGAGCCGAGGCGGCAGGGCTGCGGGTATGGTCGCCAGCGTGTCCTCCTGGCTTCAGCTGTGTGCCGCGCTTATTGGCACTTTGAAAGCATTGCCATGCTCCACCCGCGGTGTGTGAATGACTCCTGACGGGTTCCTGAAGTACCTTGCTGACTTCCTACCGGAGAGGAGGCTGTTGCTAACATGTTCGTGTGCACACGTGTGAGTGTGCACCTGGGAAAGGGCACCCGCGGACCTCTTACTTGTGCTTTGACTTTGGGTATGCGTGTTAAAATGACCACTGAACCGAAGTGACGTTTTCTTAAAGTTTTCAAGTATTGTGATGCATTTCATTGACCAGCTGTTGCTTTCTCTAGGAACGTCGAGAACACATATACAATATTTTCTTCTGAAAGTCAAAAGAAACATCTTATGAAATGTTATTGGAAATCCTGACCATAATTTTTTTTTTTGCTATATAAAATATAAATGTATAAAAATACATCTTTGTGGCAATGATACTTTCTTATTTAAACTGTTTTTAAAAAGTTTTTCAATAGCAATAATTAATCACTGAGTAAACCTCATTGGCTGAAATACTACCAATAATCAAAGCAGGGAATCATAATAACTTTGAAAACACAAAATATCTAGCTATTGTTAAATCATAATTTTATTAAAATCTTTGATTTCAGTACTACAACCCCTGCTACTGTTCTGTCATTTAAACCTGGTTTAAAAGACGAGGAAGCCTAATTCTTAAAGAGTCCCCTTAAGCATATTAAGAAAATTAAACATACTTAAGTTGAATTGCCTGAAAAATGATTATGACTTAAAAATTATAAAATATCAGCTACAGCTATGCTTCTCTCAAGGATCAGCTATACTTTTTGTACTCATGTGTGTCATCAGGAATTTATAGAATTAGTACTACAATTTTGAAAAAAGAGCTCACTCATTTTAAAAAGTAATATAAGTAGGAGCCAATTTGAAGAAATTTAAACTTTGTGTTGTTTGACTTTGTAAAATGTTGAGTTACTTTAGTGAGCATTTATCATAATTTCAAAATATTTTAAAAAGAAATGCTCACTAAAAATAATGCCCTTTCCCCGCACAGTAGTCTCAGTGAGTCTCAGCAGTCTCAAAATAAGGGTTGTTGTTTACCGATTAAAGTTGTTTTGGTTATTTCATAAATATGTTACTTGAGAGACAAATCACTATTTTTGACATATAGAGAGTTTCTTTTACTAGTTTCTCATAACAAAATTTTAAATGGTATTCTTCATGCAATGCATGTTTAGGTAAAATGAGAATTCTTTTATATGAATTATTGTCATTGGAATTAATTTACCAATTATTTTTCTTCATTAATAAAAACATAAATATAGGATTTTATAGTTACCATGCATCTTGAAAATGTAAGAGTAGCCTATCTATTTCAAAGTCTCTCAATACAGTATTTCACTCATTCATTCATTCATTCATTCTTCACTCACTCATTTGACAAAAATTAAGTATCTTTTAGATCCTAAGAACTAACAGCAGTAAAAGCACAGTCCTTGTTCTTGAAAATCTCAGCTGAATTGAGAACTGGATGAAAAAAGAGGCCTGGGAAAAACATGATCCAACTATCCCTTTTATTTTAGTATTTTAAATTCACTTTCAATTATTCATTGACATGCAATATTATATTACTTTCAGGTATAAAACAGAGTGATTAGACATTTATATATCTTACAAAGTGATCACCCCCAACTACCCATTTTAATTCTTCATACTTTGAGTGGGGAATCAGGAAAATACTCTACAAATAATTCAGATTTGACTGTGGATAAAACCATCAGATAAAACTAGGCTATTCAATAGTCTCCTCTCCCATCCCACGGATGAGTCTCTAGGCCTTTCTTTCCTGTCTTTGTCGATGGACCCTTTTCCAGCTCTCACCCCACAAGTGCCATGTACAATACATCCACAGCCCGCAGCCTTGTCCGATTGTTCCTGATGTCCAAGCAAGGTCAAATCACAGCCTCTCTGTCTCTAGACGGTTTGCTTTGGACAGAAGAGAACACAGTTCCCACTGAGGGGTGTATATATTTCTCTAACCTTCCCTACTAGATCAGTGTTGTGTTCCGGGCTTAAGGAGGCTTTTAAGCAAAGTAGGCAGCTGAAGAACAACTCCTACTTCCCTTCAGAAAATACCCCCAGTCCTGGGGGTCTGAATGGGAAGAATGACCTGGCCATGAAGAAGCTGTCTCTTTATGAGAGCACCACCCCCCTCACTGCCCAAAGCCAACAGAATTTGCCAGGCAAATATCATCTGGTGCCGGCTGCAGCCAGCACACCTCCCACTGCCTGAGTCAAGGCCTGTTGGCAGCTACAGAAGTGAGGTGTCGCTGACTGACGCGTAATTATGGCGGACAGAAAAATGTAGACGTGTTAGCAAAGTCAATATTATGGAGACCTCTGCCTTTCTCAAATATTGTAACTAAAAGATATTTCTAGGGTATAGCCAATTACATTCTCTATTTTTATGACCAGTCACAAATGTATTTTTTATTAGCTGGTGTGTTCAATGTTTTGAATGCATAGCCCTTATTTCAATCTCATTTTCATTTGTGGTAAGTGCAAAAGGATTTTTGCTGGCTTGAAACAGCGAAGCTGCTCTCTTTTAACTGAGCGGCAGGGCCTGTGGCACTGAGAGTTTATTCCACAGCCTTCTGTGACTCTTGCCTGTAAATTAGTCTGTGAAGTGGTGTTTATTGCTGTACCGGGAGGTTAAGACAGCCTAATTATATGTTTGTGCAGGAGAAAACACCATGCCCCACCGTGAGCAATTATCCTGTCCCCTCTCAGGGTTTAATCTAGCTCCAGCTAAGAAGAATGAGGAGATGGCCTGTCTTCACCACAAACCTAGCTACCACGCATTTTCAGTGTTAATTAGAAATTTTGTTCACTGGAAGAGCGACTTCTTAGCAGAACTCAGCCTTCAGCCAAGTGGAGGGCATCTGGTAAGGCGACTTGAGGTGTCTGTGGATTAGGTGTCTAATTCCACTCACGGGACAGCACGCAGGTGGGACTGTTGCCATACTCTCAACTTCACTGCATGATGACATTTTCCCTCTTTTATACGTTTAAAGCTCTATATAGCAGTAGAGACTGTTAGGGTACTGGGGTCTGTGTATTTTTTTTTTTTTCTTCTAAGAAATGAAAATCTCACTTATCCTTCGGGACTTTTTCTTATGTTAAGAAGGATGCAGCGAATGAAAACCAGAACAAGATCAACAGGTCAATGTCTTTAAAGTTGGTCATAAAAATGTATCACAACAAAAAATCCGTAGCGTAGGAATGGCTGCCGAAATACCTGTCTTTGTTCTTGGACACTTCTCTGTCACAGGGCAGCATACTTCTGTTTCTTTTCAAAAGCATTTGGCTCATATTTTTCATATACAGGCACATGCTGAAGTCTTACAATGCATAGCTTCAATTTCCTCTTTGGAAAATAAAAGATGCCCTTCATGTCTTCTCGCACTCAACTAGAAATGCTCATTGTCATTGAAACGAGCTGAGGGAAGAACCAGTTTTCTAAGAAACAGCATCTCCAGCGTGGTCCGATCGGCTCTGAAATGATGGGCTGCCTCTAGGGAAATAGATTTCTCATTACTAGCAAATTTCCAAGCTATCACTCAGTTTTTCCCCTCCTTATTCCATTTCTACGAGCTTTGTTTCTAAGATGAAATAACATCTCTTTTCTGTCTTTCCATTACTCACCCCCCTCCCCCTTTTAGTTCTCAACTTTCTTTGATTCTTAAACAAGACTTAAGTAAGACCCTTTCCGTATTCGCTAACCCTTCTGGGCTCTTCGTTAGCGTAACTTAGTTCCTCTCTTCTGTGCCAGAGCTTGTTTACTCACCGTGCTGGAGGCAGAGGCACGGGAAGCTGGGAAGCAGTAAGGAGAGGAGGTTGAATGCTTTCCCACTCCATTTACTTTAAGAACCTGAAACCTCTGGCCACGCTGTAGAGCAGCCAAGCACTCCAGGGTGATTTTTTGATGGTCTAGTCTCTCTTTCCCTCCTTCCTGCTCTCTTCCCTGCCTGACAAGGGAGAACGAAGGGGGTGGGTGGAAGCTGGCAGAACTGTTTCTAGTGTCTTCCTTATATTTAACTTATTTTGAAAAACTGATCAAAAGACCATGCATGTATAAGCATAACCAACGGACATAAGACACTGGGGGGTAGGGGAGGCCAGGGGATTGTCAAGGGCGGGGGGAAAAAAGGAGACAAGGAGACATATGTAATACCCTTTGTAATACTTTAAGCAATAAAACTAAAAAAAAAAAAAAAAAAAAAAAAAAAAAAAGACCATGCATGTAGCTAGTGGAATCATATCAGGACCCCCTAACCAGTCTCCTCCTCCTCTGTGATGTAGCAGTGATCTCTTTCCACCTGAAAACCATTGATATTTTGGCTGGCCTATCCTATTGCAAGCTCATGCATTTAATAACAATTTGTTGAGCATCTACTATGTGCCAGGCCTTATTCACATACATGCTGCTGACTTCTCAGGCTTTTTAGTGCTCTGCTAGAGCATATCTTTGCTTTTTTGACATACTAAAATCCCGGCCCCATATGAATAAAATGTGTTTGAAACAAACAGTTTTAATCTCATAAAGCAGCATGCTGTTTTGTTTTTTTTTTAAATATATATTTTATTGATTTTTTACAGAGAGGAAGGGAGAGGGATAGAGAATTAGAAACATCGATGAGAGAGAAACACGAGAAACATCGGTCAGCTGCCTCCTGCACACTTCCCACTGGGGATGTGCCCGCAACTAAGGTACATGCCCTTGACCGGAATCGAACCTGGGACCCTTGAGTCCGCAGGCCGACGCTCTATCCATTGAGCCAAACCGGTTAGGGTGAGCATGCTGTTTTAACCCTTCACTTGCCAGAGTGAGATAGAGGCTGACTTCCCTAGAAGTGTGTTGCTGTGATAAGGAATCTGATGCATGGCAATCTGGTGGGGTGCTGGGTGCAGGGGGCAGTGCTGTGGCAGGAGCCCACAGAGCGTTCTGTGTCTCTTTAAACCATGACTTTCTTTGATGTACATTCTGCTTTCACCTCCTCCTTATATCAGGGAGCCACATGAAAATGACAGGAGAATTTTTTTTTTCCAGTGGGAATATCTTTATTTTCTGATTAATATATTCGAAAGGAGCTGCTTTGAGTTTGGGAACTCAGAATTTAGTCTGACTGCAGAAAGTACAGGTTTAGCCTCTGTGCTGTATCTCCTCTCTGAAGACTAGAGAGTTTAAAACCTGAAGTCCAAGGCCACACACATGGTTAGTGGCAGATTGGGGCTAGGACACAGGGTTCCTGAGTTCCACTTTAGCACTGAAGCCACACAGCCCACGGGGTGACCGGACATCTAGCCCCGGGCCCCCTCTATCAAATCAGTCACCATCTCCTAGCCTTGACTTTGTTCAATGGTCAATATCTTTAGAAAGTTTTCAAAAGAATTCCAAGAAAATTTTTCTCCAAGTCTGCTTGAAAACAAAGAAACCTTGAGATAAAATTCTATAGGCACTGTATTCAATTCTTACTCAGTGCAAATTCTTAGCTTCATTCCTGCTTAACGTTAAATTTTAGTTTTTCCAGGTTTCTTGGTGTTAAGACTGAATTAAAAACCAGCTGACTCTGTCTTACATCGTGCAGGTACTATGCTGATGCTGGAGTCAAGGAGAGAGAGTTAGCATGGCAGTCTTCTGCTGAGAGGTGGGTGGAACACGAGCATGGCAGCTTCAGACCTCAAGAATTTCCAGGAAATCAGCCCTGGGAAAGGAGAGTGCTTCCCTATAGGGTGACCCATTGGACTGGAGTAAAGACTTGAGGCCTGGCTTTGGGAGGCAGGTAAGGAGGGTATGAGAGATGCCACCACAGGTATTGTGGAGAGGACATTGTGGGCAGAGAAACCCGGACTCTGAATACTAGGTGTGTGGTTCGGGGGCAGCTTTTTTCTTTTTTCCTTTCTGAGCTCGTTTTCACATCTTTAAAATGGGCACGGTAGTGCTCACACAGTGAGCAACGACTAGAGAAGGAAGGGATAGACTATGTATAATGCACAACACTGTGCCTGGGATGCTTGCTTCATGCCCTTTCCCCTTTGTTCTCCCAAGCAGGTGGCAAGCTTACTGATCCCCTCCAGCCATGATGCCTAAGACATGTGCTTGACCGGTGATTTTCACACTGCAGTGTGCAACTCATTAGTGAGCTGAAAAATTAACTTAGTGTTCGTGACCGCGGTAGGCTGAATAATGCCCCTCCCCCAAAGATGCCCACATACTAATCCCCAGAGCTTGTGAATATGTTACTTTACTTGGCAAAAGGGATTTTGCAGATGTGATTTAGGATCTTCAGATAGAGTGATTATCCTGGATTATCCAGTATAATCACAAGTGTCCTTGGAAGAGGGAGGCAAGAGGATCAAAGGAGAAGTAGGAGACATGACAGCAGAAGCAAGAAGCTATGTGAGGAAAGGGCCACGAATCAAGGAATGAAGGAGGACCTCTGCAAGCTGGAAAAGGCCAGGGAATGGATTCTCCCCTCAGAGCCTCCAGAGACAACCAGCCCTGCTGAGGCCTGACCTTAGCCCAGTGACACTTGATTTTGGAATTCTAATCTTCAGACCTGTAAGATGCTAAAGTTATATGATTTGGAGCCACTAAAATTTTGACCATTTGTTACGGCAGCCACAAGAAACTAGTATAATGGCCAATATATTTTAACAAATGAAGTGGAATAGTAAATGCAAGTACAGTTCAGTTTGTGTGTGTATACATACCCACAGACATGTGTACATAGCCGTGTATGCACTGGATTACCATGGTGGTACATATTATTTCTTACTGTGGCTTGTAGTCAAAAGAGAGTGAAGGCCACTGGCCAGGCAACCGCTGCCTCTCTGGGTGTTGCTGGATCGACACCTCTTGCTCCTCTGGGCTGTGCTAATAGCTCGGGGAATCCTTGCTCTCAAGAGAGGCTGAATTGGCAAGACCATCTTGCCTTTCCGAAACCTTAATTATTCTTCACAGCCAAAGCCAAATCAAAGTCTGGCTTACAGGAGACGTATGGAGAAAGTGCTGATTTGGGCTGGAGAGCAACATATGAGCTCATCTACAAATCAGGTTGTGTCTGACAGCGTTCCACATTAAAGTGGGGAATGGTGTTCCTGCCGCTGACGTGAGCCAAATGTGAGGTAAACTGAGGTACGGTGGGAATCAGCTGCAGCTGCAGGAGCTATATACATAAGCATTTGGCACATGTTAGGTATGTTGCTGATAGAGTCTTGCAGGAACTAGACTAAAAAAAATATTAGGACCAATAGTAACTGGATTTTGTATTTGCAGGTGCGGTCTGTGAACTCAGAATGAGTTCTCTTCAAAATGCAGACAGGCCTTTCCTTGAAACAAAAATGTAACTCCTGAGTGTGGAGTAAATCTAAACCCAATGACGGCAATGGCCAGCTAGCCGAGTCCTTAATGACAGACTTTCAACATCAAACTCAATTTTAGGGCAAGTTTTGTCAATGACACCTCCTATGTCTTAGCATCCAGAGGTGGGCAAGACTTTCCAATAACAACGTCTCCTGCTGGGATGTGGAGAGTGGGCCCCCGTCCCACCAGAACTTGTAAAGTATCAAGGGAACCTCTGTCATTCTGCCTTAATGAAGACGCGTAATGGCTTCTGCTCGACGCCCTCTCATACACATTATTTCCCTTCACTCTACTAAACCAGATTTATTTTCATGTTCCTGGTCATCTCTTTTAAAAAATTTTTAAATGGGTTTTTAATGTTTAATTTTATGTTTTTATTGATTCTGGAGAGAGAGGAAGAGAAAGGGAGAGAGAGAGAGAGAAACATCCATGTGAGAGAGGAACATCGATCAGCTGCCTCCTGCCTGCCCTCCATGGGGACAACCTGGGCATATGCCCCAGCTGGGAATCAAACTGGTGACCCTCTGGTGCATGGGACAATGCTCAACCAACCAAACCACACTGCCCTGAGGTTGAAGCCACTGAAGTCTGCTTGTCTGTCCTGTGGCAAGCACAGGGCTGGAATGTCGCACCAGTGCCACGGGGGAACAAATATTCCAGTGCTGGGCTAGAAAAGGGACCAATACCATGTGCTGAAATTTAATAACAAACAGTTTTTAATTTGTGTTATAAAATGAATAACATAATTACTGAATGATGGCACTTTGCTTGAGAGCAGTTAATAATGAAAATAATAGGCCACAATAACACATAAAAGATTAAAAAATGATACCAATAACAACCTATGCTTGCTGAGTGCTGTCAATTTTCAAGCACTCTTACATGCTTGCAAGTATTCCCCCAATGCCTGTGGGAAAGACCAGGCATGATCAAAAAGTAAATACAGTCTGAGATTCTAGAGTTAGAGGTGTCCAGATGAGAAATGAGACCCACTGCACTCTGCACTGACCACCCAACAAGTACCTCATCATGTCTAATTCTGGGTGTCAGATGTGAAGAAGGGCATCGTTAAGAAGAAAGTCTGAGGCGAGTTATTTGAAGAGTGGCTTTGGTTGAAGAAACAGGACTGCCCTAGCCTGGAGGCAGGTGGCTCAGTAGCTGGCTTCCCTTACTTGAACCAGAAGAAAGTGGAGGAAGGAGGCCACAGGATAGAAGACAAGGTGAGGAGGACTCTTGGCTTTCTAAGGAACAGAGCTGTGTGGCTGTAGCAGGTGCCACCACATGAAACACTGAGTATTCTGGTGTGACAGAGATTCAAATTGAGGTTGAACGTCCATTATATAAAAGATATGCTATCCTATATAATAAAAGGGTAATGTGCAAATTGACCCTAATGGCAGAACCACCGTGAATGACCGGTTGCTATGATGCACACTGACCACCAGGGGGCAGACACTCAATGCAGGAGCTGCCCCCCCTAGTGGTCAGTGCGCTCCCACAAGGGGAGCTCAGCTCAGCCACAAGCTGGGCTGATGGCTGTGAGCGCAGTGGTGGTGGCGGGAGCCTCTCCTGCCTCCTCAGCAGTGCTAAGGATATCCGACTGTGGCTTAGGCTCCTGGGCTGCCAGAGAGATGTCTGACGGCCAGCTTAGGCCTGATCCCCTGGGGAGCGGGCCTAAGCCAGCAGGTGGACATCCCCCTAAGGGTCCCAGACTGTGAGAGAGTGCAGGCCGGGCTGAGGGACCCCCCAGAGTGCACAAATTTTCGTGCACCAGGCCTCTAGTATACTATAAGATCACAAAATTAAATGGGAGGATATGATCGATCGATCGATCTATCTATCATCATCATCATCTATCTATCTATCATCCATCTATCATCATCATCATCGGTGTTACTTCTATGATGCTTCATGGATTTCACAACACTCATCAACATAATTTTAATTTATGTAGGTTTTTTCAACCCTACAAATCCTTAATGCTAAGTTTTCTGTGGATGATGACGCTGAAATTCCCTGCCCTCCTCTTGCCCCTCTTTCTTTTCCCCTGAGGAGGAAAGCATGTGGACCAGTCTTTCTAGTGTTCAGAGAAGAGCATAATCATGAAGTCAGGCTGAGGGGGATTCCTTCCTGATGATCTCAGCATAATCAAAGGAGCCATTATGACAGCAATTATGCTTCTAAGTCATTTACTCTTTGTCTTTGTTCCACAATTCAATCCTGCAACTGCTTAGAATGGGACTTCCTAGAGCTTTTGCCTGAAAATATTGAGAAAAACGCATGCTTCTCCTCTTAGGAAATTTCCCACCCCTGGCATCTTGTGTAATGAGCATTCTACGATCACTGTAAATTTATTGGAAAATGTGTGGGGGCCAAACAAGTCATTGAGGTACTATTATGCACTCCTCACGGTTAGCGGCAACCAGAGTTGGTGCTAGTCATTAGCGGTTTGCTTTCACATTCATTTTCTGCCTTTCCTGCTCTGCCCTGTGCTGTGAGGGGCAGGCTGCTGAACACTGCCTTTCTAGGGCTCTCTGGACAACTGACGGCTCTCTGTTTCAGCTGATGAGAGTCATTGGAGGGTGACCCGGAGGCAGGAAGAAGGACAAGTCAGGGCATTTACTCCCTCTCGCTGTGGTTCAGGTGACCTCTGAAGCGCCGATTCTGTTCTCTATGCTTCCAGCTCCTTGACAGACCTCCTCCGTGGTGTCAGATCCCCCTGAGCGGCCTCCCTGTGCTGCTGCTTTTTGCTGGAAGCCCTCACTGCCTTTCCTGGGCCCCTGCAGCCTCAGGCTGTTGTGGCTCCTTGTTTTGGTACCGACCAGGCTCTCTCACCATATGCTGTTAGGCTTTTCAGTTCTCCCAATGCCTCAATCCTGATATTAAATCCTCCCTACAAACTGTCTAACCTGGGCTCTAACATCCTGCCTGGACCCTGACCAATGCAATGTCTAACCAAGGTTGGTCACACACACTTTTGGTGTTTAATGCCAAGAAACAGAAAATTTTGGCTTACAAGTTATAAGATTATTTTCATGGAGGGGCATTCCTTTTTTTTCTGTGAATTTATATACATATATAAATTTAAAAGCCATTTTTATTAAGTAAACTTTTCCATTTCAATTGGAGATCAATATACATCAATTTCTGTTCTGATACTATAACCTGTACCTTCAGCATATAGGATTCTGTTTACAAATTTAAATTGTTGGCAACAATAAAAATATTTTGTTTCTTTTAAAATGTAGAGTTTATGAAAGTGAGTTTTAAAAATATTTCTCTTTTTAGTTTTGTTTTTCAATTACAGTTTTCATTCAGTACTTCTGTGTTAGTTCCAGGAGTACAGCCCAGCACATAGACATTCATATAGGTTGCAAAGTATTCCCTCCAATAATTCAAGTGCCCACCTGGCATTATATATAGTGATTACAATGTTGTTAACTATACTCCCTATGCTTTATCTTACATCCCCCTGACTATTTTGTAACTACTAATTGGTACTTCTTTATATATATAGAATTTTTTACAGAGAGGAAGGGAGAGGGATAAAGAGTCAGAAACATCGATGAGAGAGAAACATCGATTCAGCTGCCTCCTGCACACTCCCTACTGGGGATGTGCCTGTAACCAAGGTACATGCCCTTGACTGGAATCGAACCTGGGACCCTTCAGTCTGCAGGCCGACGCTCTATTTGCCAGGAGCCGGTCCATCCTTGCTGTTTCAAAGGACCTGGCATATATGGCATACTGTTCTTAAAATGTTTGCTCACCTTCTTGGCACTATGTGTTTTAACCAAGGTCTCCTCTCTGAGAAAGGTTGTTTCCCCAGGTAGGAATTTTCCCCTGAAGTTAGGGAGGGAATAAAACCCCTCAACTAAGTGCCAGGCGGGTAATTAATCACTTTAACTACGAACAATCATGCTTAAGCTACATAATCCTTACTCCCTGGAATGGAGATAAGAAACGCCCTAACCTTTGTAATAGAGATTGATAGGATTGAATCAACTGGTATAAATACAGATGTAACAAGACAGCAACACACAGAACTTAGAAGACAGAACCTACACAGAACCTAGAGACAGAAGAACTTCGCTGGAGAGAACATGGCAAAAGATCTTGGACTGAACCTGACTACAGAAATTGGCAAGAGAACCTGACTAGAACCTGGTGACTGAACCTGGCTGGAGAACCTGGACAGAACCTGGCTGGAGAACCTAGCGAGGGAACATGACTACAGAACCTGGCTGGAGAACCTGGAGAACCTAGCAAGAGAACATGGACACAGAACCTGGCTGGAGATCCTAACCAGAACTTCGCTGGAGTGCCTGACCAGAACTTGGCTAGAGATCCTGGCTAGGCTCCTGATCAACTGAACGCTGTCTCCATGTCATTCCTTCTTCGCCGACTCCGTCTACACCTTTGGGGACCCCTGGACCCGCTGGGGTTGGACCCCGGCACTATTTACTGAACCAAACCGGTTAGGGCTAATTGGTACTCTTAATTCATCACCTTTTTTTTAGCCCCATGGAGGAGCATCCTATGGAGATGTCAGGCTGGATCCTGAGAAGGAGGGGCCCTGGATCTTCCCGGGATCCATGGATGATAAAGGATTTTATCTATTATGGAACCAAGAAATGTCAGATATGAAAACCTAACTCAAGTGGCTCAAATCAAATAGGACTGTACTTTTTTACATCACAAGTGTGGAAGATGGCAATGGCTGCTCCTTGTTCAACAGCTTCACAATGTGAGGGCTTTGGGTTGGCATCTGTGTGGTCCTCCAAGGAAGAGAGTTCGCTCCCTAGTGCACAGAAGGCTGTGCAGCTGCATCCATCTTGAGGTTCAAAGCACCAAGCAGGAAGGCAGGACAGGGGAGGTGCTGACGCTAGCTGCATCGTTTACTTTTTATGAGGGAAGTAAAACACCAAAGCAGATTCTTTCTTCTGTCCCTTTGGCCACAACTGTGTCACAAAGTCACCCCTCACTACAAGGGACGTGAGGAAAGTGCAGAACAGGGTCTGTTAGTGGCCTTGAGGATGGGAAGCTGCTGCTCAAAGTGGTATAGATGCTTCCTCTCTTGTTTTCATTGTGTCCCACGATTTAGCTCTCAATTCTAGGGCTCTTGTATGTAAACTCTAATTATATATTTGAATGAGTGAACAAGTCAACATTTATTTTCAGTATTATTTCTTTTCTTAGGCAAATGTCAACAGTAAAGAATCTCTTCAGAACCTTTTACTAATAGCACAGCTATTTAAGAAACAACAGCTATTATTTTTCCCTCTAAAACAATAGGAAGCAATTTGTCCCAGGGAAGTCTGCTTTCCTGTGGTAGTGAGAGCTCATGGGACCTGGGCGGAGGGGTTTGAAAGTCTTCCTCCAAGATAACCAACTATCCACATGGAAGAAAGGTCTAGCTGAGGCAGGAAGCCAAGTTCTGCTTGGCATGGAAGCCTACCATTTGGGTGGAAGCATCAATAAGAAGTTGTACCTACCTAGTAATGCAAGATGTTTATGAAAAGTAAGCATATATTAAGCCAAAGAAACCAATAATTAAAATGAATCGAAAATTGATTTCCATGTCCTCCTCACAGTCCTTTTAAATTGATTTCCATGTCCTCCTCACAGTCCTCCCCTGTCCTGCCTTCCTGCTTGGTGCTTTGAACCTCAAGATGGATGCAGCTGCACAGCCTTCTGTGCACTAGGGAGCGAACTCTCTTCCTTGGAGGACCACACAGATGCCAACCCAAAGCCCTCACATTGTGAAGCTGTTGGACAAGGAGCAGCCATTGCCATCTTCCACACTTTTAACTCCTCTATGAGCAGCTTCGAACCAAGTGCAACAATGGGTGCCAGATGCAGTTTCTTGGTGAACGTGGCCCATCTGCTGTGGAAAGAGGAGAACAGTGAACTTTATAAAATGTAGTTCTTGTTTGAAGTTCTTACTACAGGGAAACTTTGAAAAAACAAAAACCAAAACCAAATAGCTTAACAATCACAATGGGGGGAAAAAATCAATACCTTCTACATTTTGTATCCAATGTGAGCAATTAGAGATATTTGTGCTTAAAACATCAAATGTAGAGGTCTTTTGGTTTTAAATCCTTAGAGCTGTTACACTAGTACCACTGTGGGGTCCTCGCCACAGAACTCTAACGAGATGGCAGAGTGTGGGGACAGAGAATGAGAGTCCCTGGGGTCTTTCTGGAGAATTGATGTTGTTGATGGAAAAGAAGACCCTGCTAAGGACTGGGCCTGAGATGATCACGTTATGCCAAGACCTGTTTTCTGAGCTCTGTTTGGTAATTACATTGCCCCAAATAAAAATTTGTAGAGATGTATGGGTACAAGGCAGGCAACCCGAATGAGGGAAGTGGGCCAGTCAGGTCCAGGAGATGAGTAGGCTGTTAGGGATGGTGGGAATGGGAAACATATTCTCTGTTCAGGGCAGACACCTTCAGCCATTGTGGCCAAGCAGGGGAGGGGCCGGGCTCACTATTGCCAGACCTTCTGACTTTTTTTTTTCAAGGTGTAGACAATCTGCAAAGTATCTCCATTGTAAAAGATTAACTAAATAATAAATTAAAAAAGTATCCTGTGACCCGCATGAAATACTGATGTCTGCTTTAGGAGAACTCCATATTGTTCACCATAAGTTTTTCCTAGCAAAACAAAAACTGTAGGCTCACGTCAAAACTGAAACTCTAGATTTCATGTAATTAGTAAGATGGGGTTTGCCGGATTTTCTCCATTCTCTTTTAGTTCTAAGAACATTCTCTTTCTGTTTCCTCAAGTCACAAACATCTGTTTATGGCCATTCCGCTAATTGGGCCCCATTGAGTGTTCTAATGAGGGCAGAGAGAGCAAGCAAGTGGATTTAATGCCCACTGAAATGCATGTTTCTAATTGTGCATTCAGTGAAGGTGGAAAGGTTAAAGTAATGATCTGCTCTGGAGAGTTCTGGCCAAGAGAGAGAGGGCTTTGTTGTTTCACATTCCATCTTTGTTATTGTCACTGAGATGTGTACTTATTTCCACCATGGCATTGATTGCCAAGAGGCTCTGCTATTACATTTCATTATCATGCCATTTCTGAAGGAGGGGAGTCTGTTCTTAGTAAGCAATGACAGTGTGCAGGCAACCATAATCACCCCTCTCTCTGCTGCACTCCCCAACATCTTGTATACAGCTGTGAACGGCTGTATTAGTGCCAATTAATCTGGGGTAGGTTTACTGAAGGAGGGGGTGCTGTACTGTACAAAAGGATCGTCCCTGAGTTTTCCAAGTGAGGTTTCTAGAGAAGGAATGGTAACTGAAAGCACACAGATGAGGAGGCTGTTGTTTTTATGTTTCGACAGGGGATTGACATCTCTAGCCTGTTCCCGGCATCCTGCATTCCCAAGTAAGCATGGCGGCAGGTTCCAAATCAAAGGGCTGGATCTAGCAGGGGTGGGCAAACTTTTTGACTCGAGGGCCACAATGGGTTCTTAAACTGGACCAGAGGGCCGGAACAAAAGCATGGATGGAGTGTTTGTGTGAACTAATATAAATTCAAAGTAAACATCATTACATAAAAGGGTACGGTCTTTTTTTTCAATAGTTTTATTCATTTCCCCGCAGGCCGTAGTTTGCCCACGGCTGAGAGTCTCCAATCCAAGGGATTAGGGCTCCTGCCCTGTGGTTGTTTGAAGACGCTGCGAAGGCCTGCTTTGGTTGAGCCCCGCTCAGTTAATTTAGTGCCATTGGCAATGAAGGTGGGCTGACATTTTGGAAATGAGTTGTTTCCTTTGCGAGACTAAAATGTTTGATCCCTGGGGGCACACAGGGTGTGGTAGGAAAAAACTTTTATTTTCAATGTTGATGAACATTTTACATTTTCAAATTGTCACAAAATAAACAAAATCATGATTTCTGTTCCAGAATTCAAAGTTCTGACTTACTAGTTAAAGAAGAATTTTCCCCATTATGCCCGTTTTCTGCCACCCTCACCTATCACATTGTGTCTCTTTAAAGTTAACACTTTGAAGATTAAGTATCTCATTTAGATGGCTTGGGTTAAAATATAATTTAAAGCTTGACAGTTGACTATATTTTAAAATATTAGAAAAATGAGATGGAATTCCAAACTCCTAACCTTGGCTGCCACAGGGCCCAGTCTAACGCCACAGCACTGTCACTATCTTTGTCCCTCCTCTTCGCTTTCAGCCACATGGTCTTCTTTTAGTTTCTTAACCTTTTAATCTTGTTTCTGCCTCTGAGGTTTGGTGCATTCTCTCCCAAAGTGCTCTCATTCCAAATCTGTGCTTACAGGTTTCCTCTTACTGCTCAGTATCAGCTTAAATGTAACTTCTCCAGAGAAGCTTCCTCTGACCATTTTACTGATGAACATTCCACCTCCATACCTTCTAATATCTACATCTAAGCACATTAATTTTTTCACACTTATAACAAAAACTAACTTTGTTAGTTTTTCTGTCTTCCCCAGTAGACTGTGAGATTTCATAAGAATTAAAATTCTCTTATTCCCTGAATCTCTAGTACTTGGATCCTAGTAGGTCCTGCATAAAATCATTCCGTTTTAATTGTTTCATTTTGAATTCCTGAATATCTATCTTCTACGCCATATTAGCTAGAGGACTCCTGTACCAAGTCAATAGTTAACAGGTGGATTTGACTATTGATTAGTGCCTTCACCCTGGTATCCTAGAAATAGAGATGAGGCAAAGCTTAGCTAATGCTTTATTGCAGGTGAAGAGTAAACGGAAATGAGACAGGAAAGGAGAGAAAGCAAATACAAAGTACGTTAGCAAAACAGGCCACAAGAGCACACATCCTGTACATTTCTAGATAGACTCCTTGGAAATACTCTACCCTGGAAGAGTCCTTCAAGTGCAGGAAAAGGACTAGTCTGCTGGTTCTTTCTGTCTTTTGTGTCTCATTGGTAAACACTGCTCCACAGGGTTATGCTCCCCAACCCTTCTGGGTTGCATTACTCAGCCCTTCTGGGCATCTGCTGGGAGGTCAAACTCATTGCCCAATAGAACAGTACTTGGTCTGGGCCTAGATGTGGTGGGAGGAGCCAGAATCTCCATAGGTCTGGATGGGATTGGGTTTGGACATGAGGCTCCACATTTCTAGGTGGGTGCAATGGAGCTATGCCCAAGCTGGTCCTCATCTTAAGAGAGTTTGAAATAACCAGTAGAATTTAGAGATGAGGTGGACAGCTGGGATTCTGCATTGAGTAACTGGTCAAGGACTTGGAAAGCAGGTAAAAATGAACAAATCTGTAAAAGCACCTGAAGTGGATCCAGTGCAACCTCCTTCTCAGTTCCTGAGCTCTTGTGATTTTACTTTATTTATTTTTTAAAAATTACAAAATGGACTTTTATTATATACTAGAGGCCTGGTGCACAAAAATTTGTGCACTGGGGGGGGGGGGGGTTATCCCTCAGCCCGGCCTGTGCCATCTCACAGCCTGGGACCCTTCAGGGGATGACCACCTGCTGGCTTAGGCCTGCTCCCTGGGGGATTGGGCCTAAGCTGGCAACTAGACATCCCTCTGGCAGCCCGGCAGCCCTCAGGGGATGTCCACTTGCCAGCGGGGAGCAGAACTAAGCTGCAGTTGGACATCCTTAGCGCTGCTGAGGAGGCAGGAGAGGCTCCCACCACCACCACTGTACTGGCAGCCATCAGCCTGGCTAGTGGCTGAGCAGAGCTCCCCCATGTGGAAGCGCACTGACCACCAGAGAGCAGCTCCTGCATTGAGCGTCTGCCCCCTGGTGGTCTGTGTGTGTCATAGTGACCAGTCATTCCCAGTCTTTCTGCTGTTAGGGTCAGTTTGCATATTACCCTTTTACTATATAGAATTGAGGCCTGGTGCACAGTTGGGGGCCGGCTGGTTTACCCTAAAGGGTGTCCCGGATCATGGTGGGGGTCCCGCTTGGGTGCCTGGCCAGCCTGGATGAGGGGATGATGGCTGTTTGCAGCTGGTCATACCCCCTTCAGGGTGGGGGTCCCCATTGGGGTGCCCAGGCAGCCTGGATGAGGGGCTCATGGCTGTTTTCAGGCTGGCCGGTGACTGAAGTTCCCAGCCTCTCCTTTTTATCTTTTTTTTTATTCTGGGATTTATTTACCTTCTATAATTGAAACTTTGTTGCCATCACTGGAGCTGAGAGCCGGCTCTAGCTCTAGGCCACGGCCTGCTGAAAGCAGGTATCTGGGGTTTGTTTAGCTTCTATAATTGAAACTTTGTTGCTTTTGGAGCTCAGAGCTGGGCTATGGCAGGCGGGGAACCTTGGCTTTCTCCATCACTGGAGCAAGCAAGCCTCCTGCTCGCTTCAGCTGCGTGGCTGCCGGCCGCCATCTTGGTTGGGTTAATTTGCATATCGTGCTGATTAGCCAATGGGAGGTATAGTAAAGGTATGGTCAATTACCATGTTTGTCTATTATTAGATAGGACTAGAGGCCTGGTGCACAAAATTCGTGCATGGGGTGGGGGTGTCCCTCAGCCCAGCCTGCACCCTCTCCAATCTGGGACCCCCTCGGGGGATGTCCGACTGCACAATCAGAACTGCTGGCTCCTAACTGCTTGCCTGCCTGCCAGCCTGATCGCCCCTAACCACTCCCCTGCCAGCCTGATTGATGCCTAACTGCTCCTCTGTTGGCCTGATCGCCTCCAACTGCCCTCCCCTGCAGGCCTGGTCACCCCCAACTGCCTTCCCCTGCTGGTCATCTGTGGCGGCCATCTTGTTTTGGCCATCTTGTGACGACATGAGAGTGGCCATCTTGTGGCAGCCATTTTGTGATGATGTGAGGGCATCGCGTGAGGACACAAGAACCACCTAGGCTTTTATTAGTATAGATTAGTTATCCAAAGCAATTCCTCCAGATAGTCCTAGAGAAAAGTGAGGTTTCAATTAAGTAAGTCCTAGATATCTAGCTCTCCAAGATCTTGTGGTATTGACTATTTATAAAACACTCTCTATGAGCTCTTACTCTCCACATATCTCTGATTAAAAAGAGGACTCTTCATATTATATAAGGAATAATATGGATCATCAGATCTCAATATAAGAGTCAAACAAACAAAAACCCAACAAAGAACAAAAACCAACACTGAATTAAAAATTGTTGATTAACTTTTCTAGTGGCAAATCAAAGTGTATCATTTGTAAACAATTCAGAGAATAATGGAGCACTTGTGATTTCAGACAATTCCATGGCACTGGGGCCTGAGTTATTTTATTGGAATTCCACACTTTTTGAGTTAAGCTCCCACTGATGAAGTCTTGGAAACATTTCTGCATTCAGCTTATACTGACACCTATTTTTGAATATCTGGGTATATTTATATGAAAGACAGTTATGCAAAAAGTAAAGGCAAATGAAATATATTTTCTACAAAGCAAAGCTTAGTAAGCTGAAGTCCACAGCCTCTCAGATCTCTCTTACGTACACACCCATTGCTATCTGCTTCCTGGCTTGAGCAGCTGTGCACTCAGTGTACCTACATATTAATTGGCCTGGTGTCTTTCAGCTCAGAGACCTTCTGTTTTATGTTCTCTGGAGGATAAACTTTTGTTTTTTTTCTACGGTAAGAAGTAGCAGTCACCTTGCTGGCTCTTGGTATTATAGTAGTATTTGGAAATCTCAGGCAGACTGTCAATCAATACTCCTGTTGTTAGCTCTACCTTCACCTCTATTTCCAAAAGTCCTGGGTGCTGCCAACTTCTGAGCCAGTTGGTGATTTTATGACATAAATCTTGTTTCTTCTTGCTTTTCTCTACTGCTGATTAGTAGTTAGTTTTATTGGGTCTCCTAAGTCTGTTGCACTCAATCATTTGCTTTCTGGTATCCAGATTTTGGTTGCTTCTATTTTCTCTATTCCCCTGGTATTGTGGGCTATGACTAAAAATTCTCTTTGCTGTCATTCTAGTAGAGCTTTTGGAGGGAACCAAGATAATACAATAAGCTGCCATCCTTAACCAGAAGTAAATACACAAA
Source organism: Myotis myotis (assembly GCF_014108235.1). Taxonomy (NCBI): domain Eukaryota; kingdom Metazoa; phylum Chordata; class Mammalia; order Chiroptera; family Vespertilionidae; genus Myotis; species Myotis myotis. The sequence goes on from NW_023416379.1 coordinate 55,552,065, forward strand.
ACCCTTGATCTTCACATTTCTCTGAAATTCCCTTGAAGTATTTTAAGTGAAACCAGATTGATTCCAGTATCCATTAAATTCTTCAAATGATAAGTTTCTTCTATTTAACTTCATAATTAAAATTTTAATGTTCTACAATTTATAAATTTCCTCTGTAAATGTGGGGATTACTGTGGGAAATACAATACATTGACCAAATTATAGATTGAAGTTAGTGAGAACACAGCAAGAAAAGCCATATATCTTGTGCCTGGTAGCATTTTTGCGGTAGAAACAGTAAAGGTTTGGATCTCTATCTTGCCTATTCTACTTAGTAGCAGAATAAAACTTAATATATTTGAGGCCACTGTAAAATAGGTATAATAAACTAATACTACATTTAACTGAAGGCAAGACTGAGTAGGGGATGGTTGTAGAGTAGCCACCAATATTTGGCACATGTCTAGTCACAGCAGAAATTAGTTCTCTTGCCTGGTACCAGAGGGAAGTGGTAAGAAGAGGGGCGGTGAAATATTATGGGGCTAGGACAGTGATGGCGAACCTTTTGAGCTCGGCGTGTCAGCATTTTGAAAAACCCTAATTTAACTCTGGTGCCGTGTCACATATAGAAATTTTTTGCTATTTGCAACCATAGTAAAACAAAGATTTATATTTTTGATATTTATTTTATATATTTAAATGCCATTTAACAAAGAAAAATCAACCAAAAAAGTGAGTTCGCATGTCACCTCTGACATGCGTGTCATAGGTTCTCCATCACTGGGCTAGGAGGTGCTTCCCATTCCTAAGGCCCTCAACTAATTTTTGGGACCCATATTTCTGTAGCACTGACGCGTTTTCTGTTATAGTAAAGAACTCAGGAGAAGGATTAACAGGAGTGGCAATGGTGGGACATCCAAAGTAAAAACCTGCAGTTTCTAAAGCAGTGGTTCTCATCCTTGGCTGCACATTAGAATCACCTGGGAATCTTTTTAAAATCCTGATTTCCGGGCCTCATCCTCCGGAAATTCTGTTTCTTTGTTACTAATGTTGTGGCCCCACCCCATCACAAAGAAACAGAATTTCCGGAGGATGGGGCCCAGAAATCAGGATTTTAAAAAGATTCCCAGGTGATTCTAATGTGCAGCCAAGGTTGAGAACCACTGTAAATTAACCTTACTATCAAGGAGAAAACCTGTTCACCTTTATTGATCCAGGGGTGATTATCCAGGTAAGGGCGTGTATGGTTTTCTTCTCCTTTGATCTCCTCCTGTTGCCTGACTCAGTCCTCTCATAGAGGAATGGCAAGATGAGTAAAAGAAGATGAAACTTGAACCAGTCTTCTCAGATACTGGTTAGCAGCATTGGTGAAAGTTTGATAAAGGAGAAGGCAAATGAATTTTCTTGACCATCAATAGAATTAAATTATTCCTGCTGTTCCTAATCTCTGTTAATAGGAATAATTTTGAGTTGGCTGCATGTCAGTTTAGAGCAGTGGTTCTCAACCTTCTGACCCTTTAAATACAGTTCCTCATGTTGTGACCCAACCATAAAATTATTTTTGTTTCTACTTCATAACTGTAATGTTGCTACTGTTATGAATCATAATGTAAATATCTGATATGCAGGATGGTCTTAGGCGACCCCTGTGAAAGGGTCGTTCGACCGCCAAAGGGGTTGTGACCCACAGGTTGAGAACTGCTGATTTAGAGGAATGATATATAATTTAAATAAATTATCTACATCTGGAAGTTTCTGTTTCTTTTTAAAAAAACTTGCCCTAACTGGTTCGGCTCAGTGGATAGAGCATCAGCTTTCAGACTCAAGGGTCCCAGGTTCGATTCCGGTCAAGGGCATGTACCTTGGTTGCGGGCACATCCCCAGTAGGGAGTGTGCAGGAGGCAGCTGATCGATGTTTCTAACTCTCTATCCCTCTCCCTTCCTCTCTGTAAAAAAATCAATAAAATATATTTTAAAAAAAAACAAAAAACTTGAGGGCTGAGTTAAATAGTTGGATGACTTTCAAAATGTTGAATTTGTCACATTTTAGTGGCCATTAATTGAGAAGCAGAAAGAGCAGCAAAGGGAAGGTAGTTACCCAGGGAGAGAAACTATTTTAAAAAGTTGTCAAAGTAAGAGTATAACTCTGCCCAGGTAAGAAGGAGTTTGGGTTACGCTCTGTGGTGTAAGGAAGGCTACAGCTTGTCCTCTGTCATCATCTAGAATTCTAATTACAGTCCTCAGTTGGATCCACCCTGTGTAAGTATTTCTATAGAAATCACTGGAGGGGTTTCTTTACTTGGAGATTTAAGAATGTAGCACAGAGGTTTGAAAATGATTGAAACTTTACTGCTGAGCAAGCTCTGCATCTTACAAAACAAACGTTCACTTATGAGAAAATATACTGAACAAACCAATACTGATATGCAGTGGTGTGTCAGATATTATTTCCAATTTCTCATCCCTAAGCTATCACCATAACCTTTAGTCAGGTGTGGTTAGGGGAATGGTCCATGCTTGGGTTTGTCCAAACCATCCTTTTATTTCATCATCTTATTCTGATCATTTCTGATCTTCAGTGTCCCATGATGCTCTGCCTTTTTTTGAACAGTCACATCCTTGTAATAAGATGGATGTCTGAATTGTGGCAAGTCTTATTGTCACTGCTGCTGTTGTTCAGAACTCATGCTTTTAAAATGTTATCACTAGCTGTATTTCTATAATGACTACAATTGCTGTTTCTAATTTGCTCACACAGGACACAAACCTACAGGGCTGGGACTTAAAGAGTGACCTTACACCTTCACCACAGTGCTCTCAGCCCTCCTCAGACTATTGACTGTCTCTAGGCTCTGTTCCTATACTCTGCACATGCCTAGAGATGGTAGGAGTTTCATAGAGAGCCACAACTTTTTCAACACACACACATACACACATTTTGCTGAACTTTCTACTGTCTGGAAATTTCTTTCCCACTTTGGTGTAGTCATTGACTGAAGTATATCTTTTGAGCTATACCTTAAAACATTTTTTAATTATGGAACCACAGGGTTCACTATTTAACTGTTTGGGATCTATTCTGTGTGGCCACAAGACCAGATAATAGCTTTATATACTATAGTATACAACAATTTACAAATTTTATTGTGAAATACCTATAATAATAAAAGGGTAATATGCTAATTACACCAGACGTCTTCTGGACGTCATTCCAGACATCCTTCCTGATGAAGCCGGGGCCAGAGGGAAGCCAGCATGAGTCCCAGGTGCCTGCCGGTGGCCAGAGAAGTGAAGCCTGGGTCCCGGGTGCTGGAGGGAAGCCAGTGCTGTAGGGAAGCCAGTGCCAGCAGCAGGGGGAAGGAAGGCCTACTCTTACATACATTTTCGTGCATAGGGCCTCTAGTGTAATAAATAAAAGAGTATACATAAGCTATGTGTACAATCTGAAGAAGACTAATACTAGTAACATGAACACTCATTTATCTACCACCTAGCTCAAGAAATACAATATTGTTAGTCGTTTTAAAACCTTCTGTCTCTCTCTGATCCCATTTTCCTCTCTGCAATATTTGCTCATAATATCAGTTTGAATTATGAGCAAATAATTCCCATGATTTTATTTATATTTTTAACACATATCTCCAAACAATGTATTGTTTAACTTTTAAATAAATGGAATTCTAATGTATGAATTCTCCTGTGAGTTGTTTTTCCACTCAGTCTTATATTGTTATCATTCATATTGCACATAGCTACAGTTTGTTCATTTTCATTGCTGTATACGATTCCACTTTAGGAATATACAATAATTTACTCACTTTACTACTGATTGATAGACATTTGTGGATTGCTTTTTTTTTTTTTTATTCTGACAATCAGTGATGCTCTTCACATATGTCTTATGATAAAACTTTGAGAAGAATTCCTGGCTCATTAGGTACATATGCATGTTCAGATTTCCTATGTAACCCTTTTTTTTCAAAGAGCTTGTAACAATTTACCCTCCACCAATAGTGTATTAGGTCTTCATTGCTTCATATTTCTGCCAATACTTAGTATGGTCAGAGTACTTAATTTTTCATGACCTAGTAAGTGTGAAATAATATACCATTGTTTTATGTTGTATTTCTGGATTACTCAGTGAGGTAAAAGCCATTTCACACATTTGGATTTCCTCTTTTAAAGTCCTTTGCTCATTTTTCTATTGATTGGACTGTCTTTTATTAATGATTTATAGAAGTTCTTTATGTATTCTGGGTAAAGTTCTTTGCTGTTCATAAAAGTTAGAAATATCTTTTTCTACGCTGTTACTTGCTTTATAAGCTCCCTTAGAGTGTCTTATAATGAACTACTTTCTTGATTTTAATGTAATCAAAAGATAAATTCTTTACGATTGGTGCTTTTTTAATCTTAAAAATTCTATCATATGTAAAGTCATAAAGAATCTCCTTCTAAAAACTTTTATTTTTTTTACCTAAAATTATCTAGCATATTATCTTCTAAAATCTTTATAGTCAGCTCAGGGTCCAGGAGTGTGAGTGAACAAATCCTCAGATGGTTCCAGGTCTGTACTGCAAGGTCGCTCCCAGCTTCAAGTCTTCCCAGCTAAGGCTCGACACATCATGAAGCAGAGACAGGCCTTTTTTCCTCTTCTGAATTCTGACCCATGGAATATGGGCCAAAATAAAATGATTGCTATTTTAGACCCTTAAATTTGGTGTTTTGTTATATAACAACTAGAGGCTGGGTGCACAAAAATTTGTGCACTCAGTGGGGTCCTTCAACCCAGCCTGTGCCCTCTTGCAGTCTAGGACCCGAGGGGGGATGAACACCTGCTGGCTTAGGCCTGCTCCCCGGGGGATTGGGCCTAAGCTGGCAGTCAGACATCCCTCTGGCAGCCCAGGAGCCCTCAGGGGATGTCCACTTGCCAGTGGGGAGCAGGCCTAAGCTGCAGTCAAACATCCTTAGTGCTGCTGAGGAGGCGGGAGAGGCTCCCACCACCACCACTGTGCTGGCAACTGTCAGCCTGGCTTGTGACTGAGAAGAGCTCCCCCTGTGGGAGCCCACTCACCACCAGGGGGGCAGCTCCTGTATTGAGCGTCTGCCCCCTGGTGGTCAGTGTGTGTTATAGTGACCAGTCATTACCAGTCTTTCTGCTATTAGGGTCAATTTGCAATTACCTTTTTATTATATAGGATAAAGGCCTGGTGCATGGGTGGGGGCCAGCTGGTTTTCCCTGAAGGGTGTCCTGGATCAGGGTGGAGGTCCTGCTGGGGTGCCTGGCAAGCCTGGGTGAGGGGCTGATGGCCGTTTTCAGACTGGCCACACCCCCTTCAGGGTGGGGGGTCCCCACTGGAGTGCCTGGCCAGTCTGGGTGAGGGGCTGATGGATGTTTTCAGGCTGGCCATGACCCCCAGCCACCCAAGTTCCCAGTGGAGGCTGGCTGGAAGCAGGTATCTGGGATTTATTTATCTTCTATAATTGAAACTTTGTTGCCTTGAGTGGAGCACACAGAAGGCCAGGGCAGGTGGGAAGCTTGGCTTCCTCCATCGCTGGGGCAACCAAGCCTCCTGCTTGCTCCAGCTCCGTGGCTGCTGGCCGCCATCTTGGTTGGGTTAATTTGCATATAGTCGCTCTGACTGGCTGGTGGGCGTGGCTTGGGGCATAATAAAGGTATGGTCAATTAGCATCATTGTCTTTTATTAGTGTAGATAATAAAAAGTAATAGAGATTTCTTTAATTTCTGAAATTGTATAATTTTTCAGTAAAGGTCTTATAAATGTTCATTAGATTGAACATGAAGTATTTAATACTATTAGATGTTATTGTAAACAACATTTATTTGCTTATTTACTGATGTATTTTTATTGATTATGAAATACATTATTATATTTCATTTTCTAACAACTTGTAATTGAATTGATTTTTAGAGTTTAATAAGTGCAACCTTATTAAACTCTCTTATTAATTTAAAAGAATATTTGTACACATTTTTGAATTTCTTACATTTACTATTCTCATAAAATGTAAAAAATATATAATATATGTTTCTTGCAATATTGTTCTGGCTAGGACCTCCAATATAATGGCAATTAGAAGCAGTGATCACCAGCAGCCTTGCAAGAGGCCAGTGTTTCGTGATAGGTTTGTTGTGGGTTTAGGAAATTTTTATTTTTAGTTTAATAGGATTTTTATTAAATATTTAAAAAATTAATGCATATTCTGCATGTACTGAAATAAGTGTGTGTTTTCTATACATTTCTGGGTTTGGTTTTCAGATGTTTTATTTTCAACTATTTGGCTTTCTTGTTCTGTCTTTGGTTTTGGAATCAATGCTGTACTAGTTTTATAAAATAAATAGGAAAATATTTTCTCTTTTCCTGTTCCCTGAAAGAGTTTGTAAAAATGGAAATGACTTGTTCTTTCAGCACTTGGTAAAAATCATGTTTAAAATAATCTGGTCCTGGTGTTTTCTTTTGCATGGAAGGTTTATAACTATAGACTCAATTTCGTTAATCACTAGAGGACAAGTCAGGATTTCTAAATTTTTTAAAATTACTGTGTTAATCTATTATAATAAAAGCATAATATGCTAATTAGAGCAGCCAACCTTCTGGATGACCTTCTGGAAAAAGCTGGGGCTGTGAGGGAAGCCTGGGTCCCGGGTGCCAGAGGGAAGCTGGTGCCAGCAGCCGGGGGAAGGAAGACCTACTCTTGCACAAATTTCATGCACTAGGCTTCTAATACATATATATTTAAAGGAAAGTTTCCTTTTTACCACATTTTAAGTAGTCTGTTTACTACAGATTCTTTGAAATTTGTTTTTAATTTTTGCTTTATGACCTAACACTTGTTTAATTTTTATATATTGGCAACATTTATTCATAATATTTTTTTATTGTCTGTTTAATATATGCTATGAACATGGAATTGCAATCTTCTTAGTTCTTAATGCTTTTTATTTGTACCTTCTCAATATTGTTCTTGATAAATCTTGTACAAGCTGTATTCATTTTACTAGACTTAACAAAAAAGCCAACTTTTAATTCTGTTGATTTTCTCTAATGTGTCTTTTTTATTTTTCATTAATTTCTGTTCTTATATTTATTTTATTTTGAGGGGTTTGTTTGGTTTTGTTTTTCTCTTCTCTGGCCTTTTAAGTTGGATGTGTGGGTCAGTTATCTTCCATCTTCTTTCTTTTTTAATACAAATGTAGAAGGCTTAAGTCTCTTTTCAAATATTATTTGTAGATGCCCCCAAAAAGTTTGATAAGAAGTGTTTTTTATGATCATTCGCTTTTAAGTATTTTAAAATTTTGTTGATCTATATATTATTTAGAAGCATGTTTTCTAATTTCTTAATGCATGTGTGTTTTAAGTTACTTTTTCTTTTTCATTTCTAACCTAATTGTGTTGTCATAAAATGTGGTTATCAGGCTATAGAATCTCTGAAATTCATTGAGCATTTAGGCCTACTACTTGATTCATTTTTGTGTTTTCTGTGTGCTTGAAAAGAATGTGTATTTCTCAGTTGTGATTGCCATTTCCTACATGTGTCTATTGGTTCCAGGATAGTATTTGTGTGGCTTACTCATTGCATTGTCTTACCAGATGTTCAGTATGTTTCTAATGCCCTTCAATCGAGCGCTCTGGTTTGACCTCTATGCCTGCTTGAAGGTACATTCCTCCTGGGCAGACCTTCCTTTGCCTCTGTTTGTCACCTGAGGCCATTTTAAATGACATCTTAGATTTAGAGGTTTTTTGTTTGCTTGCCTTTTGACCACATAGGTGGAATAATTTTAGGTCCTTATATCCAGTATTTAGTGAATGTGGCTTAAGGTTAGGCGTTCCCAGTGGAAAGGTAGAGAAAGGTATATATACGTATTGGCTCGCTCCCTGGGTGGGTTTCATACTACTTCACCCCTGGGAAAACGGCTCCCAAGAGATTCTGGCTTTTGAGTTGGTGTCTGTGACCTGAATCCTGCCCTGCTCAGAGCACTAACCGTTGGCATTTATTTCCCAGGGAAACGCTGGCTCCAGCGTTCACTTACCCCTGAGGATGTGCTTGCTTATCGTTTCTGACATCTAAGGAATTCCCTTACTCTGTGGCCAACTCATCCAGGCATTAAATTCATGATTTTATATTTTAACTGGCATTTTTACTTGTGCAATACTTGGAGGGATTTCCACATTGCTAGAAAGATGTGTATAATGTAATTTGGGAACCAAAAAAAAAGTTAGAAAGTTAGAGCAATCCAGCACCAAACTACGATTTCAGGTGAAAGTGGCTCTGGGTTTAATTTTTCAGCGGGCTCTTCTGGAGCACAGAAGGAAATAGTGCAGTTAAAAGGATGAACGTAAAAAGAAGTACAGAGCATGGAAGAGTTCTTGTTATAATCCTTTTACTATCTGCCAAGCCAGTGCAAAAGTTTCTACTTCCTCTCTTTGAGTTTGTGTAGCTATAATGATATGCATATTGCTACTTCCCAGATTTGCAAAGCTTTAGTAAGGAAACATACATAAATACTTTACATGGGATTGTCTATAGAGGAAACACTCAAGTTGACTCTGAGCGTCTTAATAGGACCTTGACAGATGCTTCCCAATATTTGCCTAACTTGCCGTAGTCGGCAAACTGCGGCTCGTGAGCCACATGGCTCTTTGGCCCCTTGAGTGTGGCTCTTCCTAAGCCTTAGGAGTACCCTAATTTAGTTAATAACAATGTACCTACCTATATATTTAAGTTTAAAAAATTTGGCTCTCAAAAGAAATTTCAATCGTTGTACTGTTGATATTTGGCTCTGTTGACTAATGAGTTTGCAGACCACTGGTAGAGACACAGGCAATGCCCCATGCATGTGACAGTCTCAAAGTGAGGACTTTAATTAAATCTAACAGAATGATGAAAGGCAATTCTAAGGGAAACATTGCAACGGGTGCCCTTTAAACAGGGGTCTCAAAGAATTCCCACAAAGTTCCAAGGGCCATGAACTCACAATATCTCAAAACTCTTCAGGTCAGATAGAGTTGAGGCATCAGCCTGTTTCTTTCTCAACTGGGCCGCTCCTTTGTAACTGTGGTAAATGTGGGACACTTCCTTGGATTACAGAATCAAGGATAAAATGTCCCAACTCACTGCCCGCATTCTTATTTGATTTTTCTCATGTGTAATTTTTCTTACAGAGTGGGGCTGGGGCTTCATTGCCGAAAGGCAGAAAATGACTTAGGGTCATTTGGGTACACAGGCTGGGAATCCCCGAGCGCCTTAGTATCAGGCGAAATGTAGAAGCTTCAACTTGGCTCACTCTGGGTGAGTGCAGATTGTCTTTGACATTTACTGAACGAGGACATTCTTGCCACAGGAATGAAGTGTTTTCCAGTTTATTTTAAACTGAGAACTCTCAATTCACTGTGATAGTTGGTTTGGCAGAGTTAGTTGCCATTAAAACCTTCCCCCTCTTGAATGAAACTGAAAATGACTCTGAGCCCAGGGAAGAAGGAAAAGTTGACGAAGTAACTAACCCCTGGGCACTGCCGCCCTATGAGTCACAGCCGAGGAAAGACATCAAGGGCTTCTGTCTCTGCACGTCTCAGAGGCTATGGATGATGCAGGGAACGGACTCCAACTGGTCACCTGGTCACACCCACGTTGTACTCTCTGGCTCTTGGACTGCTGCTCATGTTCCTTAACTGAGGCTACAGAAAAAACTGTCTTCAGCATATACCACTCTCAGATCCTTTACAATATGTACACACAAGTATAGTGAAAAGGGCAATGAAACAAAAAGATAAAGTGAGGCATTTTCACCAATGGTTAGAAAAATTTGAAGCAAAGAATGAAAGAATAGTGTAGGTCAAATGAATTTCACGGGGAAAGGCAAAGTTCATTAAAGGAACCTATTATGGTTTTGGCTGCATTTCTTTTTGCTTCTGGGCATGTTAGAGGGAATTAATAAGCTTATAATGTACACCATACAATATTAGGCTCTTACCAAGGCTTGTCATTTAAATAGCTTACATTAAAATGAGATCTAGAGAATACTTGCAGTTACATCTATTGTTTCACTATAAACATCATAATTACTCCTATGATATATTTGACTAGAACTCTGGCCATAAAAGACCTAATTCTTAGATTATTAAGGGTCCATGTTACCCTTCCCCATCAAGGACACCTAGCAGGCCCTATATCAAGCATTTTGGTCCTCTGAAATGAGATAAATTTTTTCTAGAGCATAATAAATACTTAACAAAGTTTAGCTCTCCATGGAATTGAATTTGATTCTAAACTTCAAGTTAAACATTAACTATATTTGTTTAAATCCTTATTGTTGAAAGTATTACATAAATCCCCCCCCCCTCCCCACCCAACCCTCCTATTGATTGATCAAAATTAGCTGTAATCTATGTAAAAACTAGAGAAAGATTTGTTTCCGTTTTAGGCATAGTTTACCCCATTAGGCAAGGATTACTATCCTGAGGCCATGAATCCCCTGAAATGTGCAAACTTTTGTCTACGAGAAGTGTGTGTGTGAGGGAGAGGGGAGAAAGGTGGGATTTGTTGATGTCTTTTTTTTTTTTTTTTTCTGGGGCAAAGGTCTGCCGCTCTCATCAGATTCTCAAAAAGGTCCACGTTTGAGGGCCTCTGCACAAAGCTAAGGGTACTTTCTCAGATGACCTATAAGATCCTTCATTTTACAGATGGAAGCAGATTTTGTTATATTTCTGACAGCCTTTTCTAATAACCTTTATCACTAAAAATCATAGTGTTTGAGAAATTAAAATGCGGCATTCTGTTTGTGTTTAAGAAAGAAGTGTTCAAAACAGCTTTTGGGAGTTCCCCAGGATCTAACAATATTCTGTAACTATGGCCTGTGTTCCTGAGACATTAATAATCAAAATATATGGCTCTATCTGACTTGACATATTAGGGCTTATAATTTGGTTGTTCGATTTTACTTTGTCATTTGCCAAGAGTTCACATTCATAGCTCTTCAACAGTTTCTAAAATTATGCAATTCAATTATGAGGGGATTGGAACTTTAGGATAGCGTTCAAGTAATCACACTCCCTCTTTTTCTCTCCCTCCTTCCCTCCTTCCTTCTTTGTTTCCTCCCCTTTCTTCTTTTTTGTTTTATTCTTTTTACCTGTTTTAGTATTCTAAAAGTGAATATGTTTTGCAAAGAACCTTGTGCAATATTATAAATAACAGTAACAGCAATAACAATAAAGCTTGACTACCGAAGAGGTTTCTCTTACTTATTGTTCATGATTTATTTCTTTAAGAAAAAATTTTAAAAACCTCCTACCTCATTAAGTAGGGCAAAAGAGCTATCCTCATTAAACCAACATCTGATCTACTGTAGTTCTGACTTTCATTACAAAGCATTAATAACTTGTCATTTGTACAAATACTTTGACTAGTATAGGGTTCCTGATTGACTGCAGGGCCGTAATTCAATCACCAGCCTCTACTGACATCGCGATCCCCAGGGGTGCAGCTTGAGGCTTTAGGAACGGCAGCTAAGTCCCCAGCCTGAATTACAGCTCCGTTATTCAACCTGGAGCCATGGTTTGTTATTTATAGTACATAGAAAAAGAGTGTGGACTTTTAGAAAGAGGAAAACAATAAATCAAACTAACAAGATGACCAGCTCTAATATTAAAATGTAAAACTCTATGATGTAGAGGTAGAAAGATTAATGAGCACATGACGTAGGGTTATTAAAGGTGTGATGGGCAGAAGAGGGAATGGATTATGAGGAAATTAAATGAAGTATTTCACTGGAAGGCAATCAAGTTCCATGGAAGTTTTTAAATGACCAGCTAATAGAGTTGGTCTTATTACCATAGTGACCTAACCCAAACCCACAAAACTTTCTCTAACACCTTTTTTCTTAAAATGCCAAGTCTTACTGTGACATTCAATCACAATGGCGTGCAAACACTATTAATAGTTACAGTGTTGCTACTGATGTTTTCTTGCAGTTATTGCTCTCCTGGGATGGGTAGTCATGACATTTGGGAAGGCCTGAAACAACAGAATAATAAAGTGATGGTTTTTAAGAATGACCACCAAGTAATAAATTTACCATTCAGAGATATTAATATGGGTTTGAGGAATGAGAAAAAAAACCATGTTTTTCTGATGGTTTTGCTTGAGATAGTATACCAATTAGGATATTTATGAGTTAACATCAGAGGATCCCAGATTATTGGCTCCTGTTTCTGTGTAACAGAATCAGTTGCTAAAACCAATTCCTCAGCACACACCCTTTAACCTTGGCTGTGGTGTTTTTGCAATCCATTTACCTGATCCCTCTTTCCCCTCTCCTTCATCATCCCCTCAATACTTTAAGCCTCATTTCCTGTCTAGCAGTTAATAAAAGAAAAATGTCACCCTATAACCTTACCCAGGCCACCCTCCCTTTCCTTCACATTTATAGGTCTTTGTCTTACAGCTGGTTATTTCCCCTTTGTTTAATGTTTGTCAGCCTGTCAAACCCAGCAAGTCCAAATGTTCAGAAATCTGCAAGCTGACACTCGAGATACCAGTTGAGGTGTCATTTGTTTAAGTTCGGATTCTTGAGGCATTATCAGTGGAACCATTGTGAAAAATGGAAAGGTAGGCGAATTTGGTAAACACAAAACAAATCAAAACCCAAACAACCAAAACACCCAGCCAGATATGGTTTATAAGTTTGTTTCAGAGCATAAGAACCTCCCTAGTGCTCCAGCAGGTCCCGCAGGTCCACCCCCTCTTCTGCATTCACTGTGGCTCCACCCCCTGGGTGCCTTCTGTTTCTTCAGTCACTTGCATGGGGCCTAAGAGGACCCTGATGCTCTGTTAAATTTCCCTCCAGAAATGCATGGGAGTAAAATTTCAGGAACCATTTAATATAGTTATTTATAGAGAAACAAACATTTTCAAAGTTGTTCCCTTAAAGGTTGGTCTCACTCCTGAGCAACTGGAGCCTTACAGTATTAAAAAAAAAAACTCTTTACAGGACTTAGTTGCTAGTATTAGTTGTTTGAGAAGTGACATGCAACAACACATTTTAAAACACTACATTGTTACTTAGAATATATAATATTTTTACCTCTCTTGAGGGAAGAGATGATCCCAAAATTGTAGGACTGAAGGAGACCTAACTTCGGTGTCTGCACTAGTTTGCTAGGGCAGCCATAACAAAGTATCACAGACTATTTCCTCATAGCTGTGGAGGCTAGACGTCCAAGAGAAGGAGCTGGCAGGTTTGGTTTTTCCTGAGCCCCCTTTCCTTGGATTGTAGATGGCTGCCTTTTTGTGTGTCCTCACATGGTCTTTTCTCTGTCTAGGTCCTACTCTCCTTTTATAAGGATACCAGGCAACTTGGATTAGGGCCATCCTAAGGACCTCATCCTATATAATAAAGAGGTAATATGCAAATTGACCCTCACTCCATCATGCCATCTCAAGGTGGCGGCGCCCACAGTGGGGGCAGGGCCGGCTGCTCCGTGTGCCTGCCGCCGCAGTTCCCACAGCCCCATGGGGGAGGTGGGAGGCCTGGCGGTTCCCTTGCTGGGCCTGCCGCTGGAGTTCCCTCAGCCCCACTGGGGGGCAGCAGGTTCCAGAGTTCTCTCATGTTTTTGTTGTTTTTATATCATGTTTTTGTTATTTTCATATCATGTCTTTGTTGTTGTATCATTTTGTTATTGTTTATTTATTAATAAATTCATATATTATTTTCATATACATTTTACTCATTTCCTTTCATCTCTGACACTTCTATTATAGAGAAAGGGCAAATAGCAATATTAAAATATTTCCTCTAATTAATTCCCTTTTAATGTGCATGGATTTCATGTACCAGGCCACTAGTTTTAATATAATTACCTCTTTAAAAGCCCTATCTCCAAATATAGTCATATTCTGAGGTACCAGGGTTTAGGACTTCAACACATGAGTTTGAGGAAGGAACACAACTCAGTCCATTAACAGTATTATGGTTTCTTTGCTTTGAACAAGGAGAAACTGAGACCCAGAAAGATAAATTGTCCAAAGTCACACAGCTAATTATTGGCATATCTGATATCAGGATTGAAGCCCAGATGTTGTAATTATTAGTGTCTACTTGGCCAATGTTTAAACAGATAAACAAAAAAAGAAGTTAATAGAGAAGACTATGAAGTCCCAGCATTTGGCAAATAGTAGGCACTTAATAAATATTTATTGAAAGATTTACAGCCTCTCCTTAATTAGAAATAAGAACTTTGAAATAAGGACTTAAATTAGAAATAAGGATTTTGGTGGCTTTTTAAATGTGTGTGGAGATGACAAATACATAAAGAAATACACATAGAACAGACTGGCCTAGAACTATGCATAAGGAATCATACTTTGTGTCCCAACTCTACAGCTCTACTACTTTCCCTTTATCTTCATTTTATTTGCCTCCAAACCCACACACTGATGGGGGCAGAGAGTTGAGTTGGTTGAGGGGCTACAAAAATAGGGAGCTGCCGGGAAAGCTCAATATTCCCAGTAGCAGGTGAACAGGCAAAGATGCTCTTGCAGACGAACCCCTTTTCCAACACTAGGCTCCAATGACTCTCCCAGTAACAGATGCAGACTTTTTAGGTCTGCCTCTCTAGTAGGAGTGGGAGCTCAACAATAGCAGCTGCTAAGATCTTGGCACTTGACACAGATATAGAATATGAATGAACAAAAGGAAAGAATGAGCAAAAGAATAGTCATCAAGCACTGAGTTACGGCATCCATCTAAAACTAAAGGTTAAAACAATTCCTCATAGAAACCCCTGGTTTCTATCAAGGCTTTGACCACAGACACAGAAACTACTCAGAAGACAAGATACAAATGCTGCTTACCACTGAACTGGGAAAAGGACCTCATGGATTATTTTGCTAACCACTTTGTGCTTCACCTGTATTTTGCACCATAGAAATGTCTTTTCTATGGCCTACTCATTAGTTATGTCATACAACAGTTTAAGCATTTATTGGATCACCTGTGTATGTGTGGATCTACTTATTTTATTTTTCTTAAATATATTATCCTCTAAGTGGGATTGCATGATATTCTGTGTGAGTTCTAGCACATTATTACTAGGCACATCACAAACGTATTTGGGAAAATTTATATAAACTCCTATAGAGGATGTAAGTTGGACACCAGTCTACTTCCTTTTTTGGCTCTGCTGTCTTCTCTGATCTCCCTCTCTGTATCTTTTATTTAATTTTACTCACTAGAAATAATAACTATATTTTTTTGCTAGTGTTCAGAAATGATTAAAAACTGGAGATTTCCTGGGAGGGAGTCTGGAAAAAATGGGTGTGAATTATGAAAACCAAAGTGGTAATTTTGATAATAGTTATGATACTCTGTTAAAAGTTAAGTCTTCTTTATGGTGATAACTTTAGTATCTATTCTCAGTTCTCATCACAAAGAAAAAAATTGTAACCGTATATGATGATGGATGTTAACTAACTTTATTGTGGTGATCATTTAACAATAAATACTAATATTGAATCATCTTGTTATATACCTGAAACTAATATGATATTGCTAGAAGCCCGGTGCACAAAATTCGTTTGGAGGGGGGGCATCCCTCAGCCCAGCCTGCACCCTCTCCCAGTCTGGGAGCCCTCGGGGGATGTCTGACTGACAGCTAAGGCCTGCTCCCCCCAGCCATCAGTGGGACATCCTTTGTGCTGCCGTGGAGGCAGGGGAGGCTCCTGCCAGTGCCGCTGTGCTCATGCTTGCCAGCCATGAGCCCAGCTCAGGGCTTTGGGCTGAGTGGTGCTCCCCTGTGGGAGCACACTGACCATCAGGGGGCAGCTCCTATGTTGAGCATCTGCCTCCTGGTGGTCAGTGACCGTCAGAGCAACTGGTTGTTCTGCCGTTCAGTTGATTTGCATATTAGCCTTTTATTATATTGGATATGCCAATTATATGTAAACTAAACAATGGAAAATAATGTGTTGGTGAGGATGTGGAGAAATTGTAACCTTTGTATATTATTGGTGGGAACATAAAATGGCGAAGTCACTGTGAAAAAAACAAAAAGCAAAACAAAATAATTAAGTCTTCTAAACATATTCTGATATACCTCCTTTCCTATTTATTTAGGAAAATCATTCTTTTCCTTTCTTTCCATGCCATTGAATAACTCTTGTGGTTAGCGACTTTCAGATTTTATAAATAAAATGGAACTTTAAGCTATTAAAAAGAGGTGTCAATGGACAACTGAAGGGCAAGAAGCTTCTGCCGAGAGACACATCAACACATTATTAACAAGCCCACACTGAGCTCTTTCTCCTGTGTGGACTGTGCAGGATAATGCCACCACCTACCTCCTCCTCCACTCCTTCCCTCTTGTCCTCTTCCCCCGCACTCCTCCTCTTCTGAGGCACCTTCTGTTGTAAACGTGTAAGCTCTGGAGACACTGAGAGAGCAGTAAAGGGCTTGCCTAGATTTCCAAATGGTGCTCCAAGGAGGTGGACTTAAGGTAACCATAATGCTATGCACAGAGATATTTTGGAAAACAACGCAAGAGAAAAGTAAAACCATAAGATTTATATCTTTTAAATACAGAAAAATGGAGTTCTGACTCAAGTCATTCAAATCCTCGTGGGCTACTTTCAAGCTAAGCTACCACGATTTATTTAATGCTTCGCTTTGGGACACAGCAGATCCCCTTTCTTCTCCTCTGAGTCTGGGTGAGTCTGAAGTTGGTAGTGAAAGGGAATGCTGAATATTGTACACAAGGAGTTGGGTAGGAATGCCGAGAGGTGCACACATGAGTTTTGTTGAGAGCTAAGGAGTAACCTCTCCTACCCTCCCTATTCTCTTAAAATTGTCTGGAGTGTGTATGCTCATACTCCCTAAATTTAAATATCCCAGGACCCAAGTGAAACAAATCACTCTCCCACCTAGTGGATTTGTTGACTCTCAGAAAGGTAGAGACAGCCAGTCTGGAGAGCAGGTGATAGCAATAATTTGTATATATCCCACCAACAGTTATTTCTCTCCTAGGAACAACTTAGTATCGTTCAGTTTCATGTTAAATAATCCACTGTCTTGAACTGTACTCTTATTGTTTCTCTGATATTGCTCTTGCTTCTCCCATAAATTCCAAACTCTAATGTCAGGATCAAGACATATGAATCTCTTCTCCTAAAGCATCAAACCTCTCCCTCAGTAACTATGATTTGATTGATTGATGAAAGAGAAGGAACAAATGATTTGACAGACTAGTTAAGAAACAGAGAGCCCTAACCGGTTTGGCTTAGTGGATAGAGCATCGGCCTGTGAACTCAAGGGTACCAGGTTCGATTCCGGTCAAGGACATGTACCTTGGTTGCACACTCCCAGTGGGGAGTGTGCAGGAGGCAGCTGATCGATGTTTCTCTCTGATCGATGTTTCTAACTCTCTATTCCTCTCCCTTCCTCTCTGTAAAAAATCAATAGAATATATTTTTTAAAAAAAGAAACAGAAAAAACTTAGGGAGATTCCTAACATTTGGAAATGTCAGAGTCTGAGTATGCTTTCACATTATACAGATGTGGATCTGTTTACAGAATCTCAAGGCATTCACAGGAACCCCAAGGACTGCCTCAAAAGCTGTTTCTATAGGAGAGACATGAGCAATCATGGTACCTCAAAGTAGACAATGACATGAAAATGCTTGTAGGGCCATGTCTCCAGTCTTCAGGTGAATGGGCTTTACCTATCTGCAATTAAGAGCCAATGATGCCCAACATGAATTGACTGAAAGTATCAGAAATATTTGACATGCCTCATGTAATCATCATGATGGTTCTATATGGAAGGTACTAGGATCCCGTCTCAGGGATGAGGAAATTGAGCTTTAGAAAGCTGAAGGAATTTGTGGAGGCCATATGGCTCAGCGGTGATGAACTTTTACCTGTTTAACCCAGAGGCCTGAAT
The DNA here is from genome assembly GCF_014108235.1 of Myotis myotis. Lineage (NCBI taxonomy): Eukaryota > Metazoa > Chordata > Mammalia > Chiroptera > Vespertilionidae > Myotis > Myotis myotis. The sequence goes on from NW_023416379.1 coordinate 55,569,995, forward strand.
CCTTCATCAACCATAAGTACTGCTCCTGAAGTGCAGTTTGTTGCTTTTGTTATTTTTGTTAAGGCAAGAAATGCATTTTAAAAACTAAGGAAAATGACGCATCCCTGGAAAAATATTTTGAAGAATTTAATAAGAAGTAACCCCCCCTTAAAAGCCTTTTATTGCTAGAGAAATGTTTGTGTGGTAGAGTAAAAATAATTTGAGGAATAAATTGAAGGAAGAAACTGTTCTATGGAATAGTAAAGTCCTTTATTTCTTTAAAAATAAATTTCTTAAAAACAAAATAAAATGCCAGAAAGGAATTTCTGAAGGAGTGGTTTTGTTTTGCTTCTTCAGACATGAATTATGTCAAAAGATTACATGCTGTATATGTTTTATATTCAACAATGTCTGTGTGCACATTCTAAATACAAAACTAAGACAAGGGCAGTTATTCCCAACAATACGAATAGTAAATTCCTACTGACAGTGGAAAAACCGTCTTTGTCGGGAAATTTACTTTGAATATATTTTTTAAATTTTTAGTCACTTAGTGTGCTATTAGGTATGTTTTTTTCCCTCCACATTTCTATTTTCAGACTCAGTCTGGGAAGTTATTAGAACTTATAATCTAGAAGACATGGCCATACAAACATTTTCATGTCATTGTTTACTTTGGGGTACCATGATTGCTCATAACTATTACAGAAACAGCTTTCCCCCAATACCTTATTATGCATATTCTTTTTACCTGCAGTTAGGGAAAAGACACATTTCCTGACTATTACTACCTTTGTGGACAAAATTCACACATATCCGATGTGTTAGTATATCCACTAATACACATAGTATGTGTGAATTTGATAGGAAAAATATATCACATCATAAGCAGAAATTTTTTAGAATAGACTTTTGAAGCTGTTTACTCTAATTTTACAATTATTAGTAGGAATCAACAGAATGGAATGGTAGAAAGACCAAGATCTTAAGAATCAGACATCTCTGGAATCTAATTTTCAGCTGTGTCCTTAGGTAAATTATGAGACTCTGAGCCTTAATTTTCTCACTGTATGATAAATATTTTTCTGAATTTAAATGAGATAATACATGCCAAGTGCCTGGCTCTTGGTGGGCACATAATATTTTTAGTTTCTTTTGTTTCCATCAAGCTTACTTCCTATTCAAAAATAGAATTCTGGTGAACTATAAAGGCACCTGGGAACAAGGTTCAGAACTCATTGCTAAGAGGAGACAAGATGGCGGCAGAATAGGCAGACACATCCCAAGGCTTGTCCTGGAGCAAATAGAATGAGCAGTTGCAACAAATAACATCCACCCCGAATTGGCGAAGTATACTCAGCTGGTGAGACAGTTTGCAGCCGGGAAGGGCAGAGTTCCCCTGGAAAGGTAAAAACCAGGGATCTGGGCAGGAAAGTTTGCCAGATCTCTGAGCCCAGAGGGTCAGAGGGAAACCATGCGGAACCTAGCCGCATCCCTTGGGACAGGCAAAGCCTCTGACTGGGGAAAGGACATCCTCAGGACTGTTGGCGCCGGGGGATTTGAGATCTGGGTTCCATAATTAAGGAAGTCTGAGCCCAGAGAAGGCAGCCTGAAGCACTGACCAGACCATGCAGTGCGGTAAGAGAGGAGCTTACAGAGACTCAGTCTCCCCCGTTTCTGCAGCCGTAGTTTGTTTGTTTGTTTTCACTGAACCCTGTTCATAGGATATTTTGGATACAGACACTCACCTGTGCTGAGGAGTGGGAGAAGGTGCAGATGAGTGGAATCTGGGGAGAGGCTGGGGAGAGAAGGGGGTCCAAAAGTGGTGGCAGCAAGTTGAGTGCTGAGTCACGCCTGAGCACAGGACCCGGGCAGCCATTTTCTCCTGAGGATATAACTCCTCCCTCCCTCCAGTCCCCAGGCAAGGAATACAGCCACACCCAGATTCCACCCTGAATGATACGAAGGATTAAACAAATCTGATTAGTCCCTGGGAGTTAACAGGGCCTGGCCTATAGAGGGGCCTTCAGTCCCATCAACAACAACAACAACAACAACAACAACAACAAAAATCACAGACATTCCAGAAAACTGGGATCTTAAACCAGCCAAAGGAATGACATTTCAATTTTTCATTTTTATTTTGTTATTATTTTGTTCACTCTTTTTTTTGTTTGTTGCTCTTTTTTTTCTTTTTTCTTTATTCTCCTTTTTTGTTTGTTGCTTTATTTTCTACTTCTTTTCACATTATTTTCTCATCATTCAATTTTATTTTATTTTTACTTGTTATTTTCTATTTTTATACCATTTATTAAATTAAATTTTTTTGTAAATATATTATTTTGTCCCCCTTCTGTCTCTTCTAATCCACTCATCCCTTTTCTATTTCCTCTATACTGAAGTGAGGTCCTCCCCATATTTATCCAATTCTTACCATTATTTCCTATATATCAGCTCAGCCTCTACAGATTCTGCCCCCACCCTCTTTACTGGGTGTTTGGTGTTTGTATTTGTTTGGTTTATCTATTGGTTCTGTGGTGTCCTCTCTCTCTCTCTCTCTCTCTTTCTCTCTCTCTATTTATATATATATATATATATATATATATATATATATATATATATATTCTCCTTTTTCTTTTCTCTCCTATCTTTTTTTTTCTTTCTCTCTCTTAGATATTATTTGTGCTCTCTTTTCTCTCCCCTAATTCTCTTCTCAGGTGGTCACTTTATTGGGGTTATTGGTGTCATGAGTACATTCATGCTTTGTTCCCTTTGGGTCATGTCTTGTTAAGGTGAATTTTATCCTGCTTGGCTAAAGTGCTAGAGAGCAAGCCACATAACCAGACACCTGGAGAGGAAATTTCATTAAGGAATGGGTCAATTACACCCTAGACCCAGCTACAGAGGCAGGAAGAAGGTGGCAGCGAGGGTGCAAAAGAGGAGTGTGTGGTTGTGTGTGGTGAGTGTGTGTGTGTGTGTGTGTGTGTGTGTGTGTGTGTGTGTGTGAATGAGGCACAGTTAGACCCCGCAGGACCTTCGGGGGCAGGCTAACCGGGCTAGCCTAACTAGGCAGCCTCTGTTACCATTGCAAACAGTACAGGAGGTCAGCTCTTCTTCAGAGGCCTCGCCTTTTCAAAGAGGAGAGTTGATGTAACTGAGAGCCCAGCTTCACCTCCACCCAGGGTGCCCTCAGGTAACACCTGGGACTCTACAGCCACCCCTGCCAGGGACCTGAAACCTCGGCTGTTGTCCCACGGTCACTGAGTCTCCAGCCACTCCAGGCGCAGGTTCCTGTGAGTTCTGAAGCATGCTCCCCTCTGACCAGCCCAATGCTTTAGTCCAGGGCACTGCAACCATATGAGCAGCAGACACGTGAGCAGCACGCTCCTGTCCAAGGAGCATCAGCCCTGTGAGCAGCCTGCCCCAGGCCTAAGAGCAGCAGCCTCATGTGGCCTGCCCCTGTCCAAGGAGCAGCAGCTGTGTGAGTGGCTGCTTCCTCGTCCGAGGAGCAGCAACCACGTGAGCTGTCCGACCCCTCCGAGGAGCAGCAGCCGCATGAGGAGTCTGCCTACATCTGAAGAGCGGCAGAATTGTGCAGCACGCCCCCATCTAAGGAGCAGCAGCTGTGCACAGCCCACATCCTGCACCAGTCCAAGGAGCAGCAGCCACACGAGCAGACTGCCCACGTCCGAGGAGAGGCAGCCCTGCGCAGCACACACCGTTCCGAGGAGCAGAGCCACACACAGCTTGCACCTGTCCGAGGAGCAGCAGCCGGGTGAGTGGCCTGTCCCCATCTGAGGAGGAGCAGCCATGCGTGCAGCTCACTCCCGTCTGAAGAGCAGCAGCCGCACAAGCAACCCACCCCCGTCCGAGGAGCAGCAGACTTGCAACCAAACTGTCCAAGTCCAAGGAATAGTAGCCCCACAAGAAGCCCACCACATTAGAGGAACAACAGCAGTGTGCATCCAGCCCCCATCAAGGATCAGCAGCCATGTGAGCTGTCCACCCTAGTTCAAGGAGTAGCAGCTGTATGTGTAGCCCGCCCCCATCAAAGAAACACCAGCCTCGTGATCAGCATACCCTCTGTCTGAGGAACAGCAGCTGTGTGAAAAGCCTCCCCCCACCAGCCAGAGGAGCCACCACAGTTGTGAACAGCACTCACCAGAGGAGTTTTTGCCAACTGAGAAGCAGCTGTTACTACAACTGCCCGAGGAGCAACTGCAGCCCAAGGAGCCACTGCCACCCAAGGAGCAGCCCCTGAATGACTCAACATCTAGATCTGTCAGTGAGATCAAACATGGGTAGACAAAGAAACCCCCAAAGGAAAGAAAAGGAGGACTCACCAGAAAAGCAGCTAAGTGAAACAGAGGCATGCAACATGTCAGAAAAAGAATTCAGATTAAGGGTCCTAGAGTGCATAAACTGGATGGATGAAAAAATCAAAAACTTATGCAAAAATCAAGAAGAAATGGATGAAAAAAATCAATAACTTATGTAAGAATCAAGAAGAAATGAAGAGTTATAGAGCTGCAATAAAAAACACCATTGAAAGTTTCAACAGTAGACTAGGAGAAGCAGAGGAACAAATTAGAGAATTAGAACACAGGGAAGCAAAACACAACCAAACTGAACTGCAATTGGAGGAAAAAATTAAAAGACAGGAGGAGAGCCTAAGGGAGTTATGGGACAACATGAAAACAAAACAACATACGAATAATAAGGGTGCCAGAACAACAGGAAGAGGAACAAGGGTTACAAAACCTACTTGAAGAAATAATATCAGAAAACTTTCCTGAGGTGGGGAAGAAAAAAGTCACACAAGCACAGACAGTCCCATACAAGGTGAACCCGAAAAGACCCACAACAAGACACATCATAATTACCATGGAAACTGTTCAGGACAAAGAGAGAATCTTACAGGCTGCAAGAGAGAGACAGAAAGCTACATACAAGGGATCTCCCATTAGATTATCAAATGATTTCTCAACAGAAACACATCAGGCCAGAAAATAATGGATGGAAATTTACAAAGTGATGCAAAGCAAGGGACTGAATCTAAGAATACTCTATCCAGCAAGGCTATCATTCAAAATTGAAGGGGAAATAAGAAGCTTCACAGACAAAAAAAGGGAGTTTATCACAACCAAGCCAGCAATGCAAGAACTGTTAAAGGAACTGGTGTAAAAAGAAGACATAAAAAGCTAAGAAAGAAGACAGGTACAAAAATATAAATGGATACAAACAAGTACCTTTCAATAATAACTTTAAACGTAAATGGACTAAATGCTCCAATGAAAAGACATTGAGTGGTTGAATGGATAAATAAACATGACCCATATATTTGCTGTCTACAAGAGACCCACCTCAGAATAAGGGACTCACACAGACTGAAAGTGAAGGGATGGGAAATTATCTTTCAGGCAAATGGAAATGAAAAAAAAAGCTGGGGTAGCAATACTTATATCTGACAAAATAGACCTCAAAGTGAAGGCCATAACAAGAGATAAGGAAGGCCACTTCATAATACTAAAGGGATCAATACAACAAGAGGATATAACCCTGATAAACATATATGCACCCAATGCAGGAGCACCCAAATACATAAGAAAACTCCTGGAAGATATCAAGGGAGAGATCAACAACAATACAATCATAGTAGGGGACTTTAATACACCACTGACATCACTGGATAAATCCTCTAAACAAAAAATCAGCAAAGAAACAGTAATTCTAAATGACTCACTAGATCAGATGGACTTAATTGACATCTTCAGAACATTTCACCCCAAAGCCGCAGAATATACATTCTTCTCAAGTGCCCATGGGACATTTTCAAAAATAGACCACATACTGGGTCACAAGCAAAGTCTCCCCAAATTCAAGAAGATTGAAATCATACCAAGCATCTTCTCAGACCACAATGGCATAATATTAGAAATAAACTACAATAAAAACAACGCCAAATACTCAAACACTTGGAAGCTGAATAGCATGTTATTAAATATTGATTGGGTTACAAATGAGATCAAAGAAGAAATTTAAAACATCCTGGAAACTAATGACAATGAAAACACAACAATCCAAAACCTATGCTACACAATGAAAGCAGTCCTGAGAGGGAAGTTTATAACCCTACAGGCCTACCTCAAAAAACAAGAAAAAATGGTAGTAAATCATCTAACTCTACATCTCAAAGAATTAGAAAGAGAGCAACAAGAAAAGCCCAGAGTGAGCAGAAGGAAGGAGATAATAAAGATTAGAGCAGAAATAAATGACATAGAGACCAAAAAAACAATACAGAAAATCAATGAAACCAAGAGCTGGTCCTTTGAAAGGATAAACAAAATTGATAAACCTCTAGCCAGGCTCACCAAGAAGCAAAGAGAGAAGACCCAAATAAACAAAATCAGAAATGATAGAGGTGAAATAACAACAGACCCCACAGAAATACAAATGAGTGTTAAAAAATACTTTGGACAACTCTACTCCAACAAACTAGACAACCTGGAGGAAATGGACATATTCCTAGAAAAATACAACATTCCAAAACTCAATCAGGAAGAATCTAAAAATCTCAATAAACCAATAACTATGGAAGAAATTGAAGCAGTCATCAAAAAGCTTCCAGCAAACAAAAGCCCTGGGCCAGATGGCTTCACAGGGGAGTTTTACCTTTCAAAGAAGAACTAAAACCTATCCTCCTCAGACTATTCAAAAAAATTCAAGAGGAAGGAACACTTCCAAGCTCATTCTATGAAGCCAGCATCACCCTAATACGAAAACTAGGTAAAGACAACACAATGACAGAGAATTACAGGCCAATATCCCTCATGAACATAGATGCCAAATTCCTCAACAAAATCTTAGCAAATAGGATCCAGCAGTACATCAGAAAGATCATACACCATGATCAAGTAGGATTTACCCAGGGATACAAGGATGGTACAATATCTGAAAATCAATAAACATGATACATCGCATAAACAAATTGAAAGAAAAAACCACATAGTCGTATAAATTGATGCAGAAAAAGCATTTGACAAAATCCAACACCCATTTCTGATAAAAACTCTCAGCAAGGTGGGAATAGTAGGATCATACCTCAACATAATAAAAGCCATATATGACAAACCCACAGCCAACATCATACTCAATGGACAAACACTAAAACCATTTCCCCTAAGAACAGGAACAATACAGGGATGCCCACTCTCACAACTCCTGTTTGACATAGTGCTGGAAGTATTAGCCATTGCAATTAGACAAGAAGAATAAGTAAAGGCATCCAAATTGGAAAAGAATAAGTAAAACTGTCCTTATTTGCAGATGACATGATATTATACATAAAAAACCCTAAACACTCCATCAAAAAACTATTAGACTTAATAAATGAATTTGGCAATGTAGTAGGATACAAAATTAATGCCAAGAAATCTATGGTATTTCTATACACCAATAGTGAACTTACAGAAAGAGAGACTAAAAAAGCAATCCCATTTACCATCGCACCAAAAAATTAAAATACCTAGGAATAAACTTAACTAAAGAGGTAAAAGACCTCTATTCAGAAAACTACAGGACGTTGAAAAAAAGTGATAGAAGAAGACATAAACAGATGGAAGAACATACATGTTCTTGGATTGGCAGAATCAACATCATTAAAATGTCCATACTACCCAAAGCAATCTATAAATTCAATGCACTTCCCATTAAAATACCAATGGCATATTTCACAGACATAGAACAAACTCTCCAAAAATTCATCTGGAATAAAAAAAGACCCCGAATAGCTGCAGCGATCCTGAGAAAGAAGAACAAAGTAGGCGGGATCTCAATACGAGATATCAAGCTGTATTATAAAGCCACTGTTCTCAAAACTGCCTGGTATTGGCACAAGAACTGACATGTAGATAAATGGAATAGAATAGAGAGCCCAGAAACCAACCTGAACCAGTATGCTCAATTAATATTTGACAAAGGAGGCAAGAACATACAATGGAGTCAAGAAAGTCTCTTCAAGATTCTCTTCAAGAAAGTCTCTTCAAGAAAATTGGACAGATACATGCAAAAAAATGAAACTAGACCACCAACTTACACCATGCACAAAAATAAACTCAAAATGGATAAAAGACTTAAATGTAAGACAGGAAACCATAAAAATACTAGAGGAATCCAAAGGCAACAAAATCTCAGACATATACCGAAGCAATTTCTTCACCGACTCATCTCCTAGGGCATTGGAAACTAAAGAGAAAATAAACCAATGAGACTAAATCAAAATAAAAAGCTTCTGCACAGCAAAAGAAACCATCAACAAAACTACAAGAAAGCCCACTACATGGGAGAACATATTTGCCAATGCTATCACTGATAAGGGTTTAACCTCCAACATTTATAGGGAACTCATACAACTTAACAAAAGGAAGATAAACAATCCAATCAAAAAATGAGCAAAGGACCTAAATAGACACTTTTCAAAAGAGGACATTCAGAAAGCCAAGAGACATATGAAAACATGCTCAAAGTCACTAATCATCTGAGAAATGCAAATCAAAGCAACAATGAGGTACCATCTCACACCTGTCAGAATGGCTATCATCAACAAATCAACAAACGACAAGTGCTGGAGAGGATGTGGAGAAAAAGGAACACTCATACACTGCTGGTGGGAAAGCAGACTGGTGTAGCCACTATGGAAGACAGTATGGAGTTTCCTCAAAAAGTTAAAAATGGAACTCCCATTTGACCCAGTGATCCCACTGCTAGGAATATATACCAAGAAAACAGAAACACTAATCAGAAAGGATATATGCACCCCTATGTTCATAGCAGCACAATTCACCATAGCTAAGATCTGGAAACAGCCTAAGTGCCCATCAGCAGATGAATCGATTAGAAAACAGTGGTACATCTACACGATGGAATACTATGCTGCTATAAAAAAGAAGGAACTCTTACCATTTGCAACAGCGTGGATGGAACTGGAGGGCATTATGCTAAGTGAAATAAGCCAGTTAATGAAAGAAAAATACAACATGATCTCACTCTTTTATGGATAATAAAGACCATTATAAGCTGTCTCTATCTAGTTCTGTTGATTTTAATCTTGTCTAGGTTAATCTCTGTGTTCCATTATAAGGGTGTCGCCCCGGACAACTGGCCCACGCTGCGTGCCCAGCCCCCGAGTCAGCGCAGCCAGCACCGGGAGCTGGGTGAAATGCTGCTGCAGAACCTGAAGGTGCAGGAGGAGTCGCCCTTCGGAGTGGGGGCCCTCACTCACCTGCTGCTCTCCGGGAGTCCTGAGGACCGTGTGGCCTGTGCGCTGACCTTGCCCTTCATTTGCCAGAAGCCCTCTCTGTGGCGCCGGCTACTTCTGGAACAGGGCGGCCTCCGACTCCTCCTCTCCGCGCTGATGCGGCCCGCCCTGCTCCCGCTCTTCCTCTTCTTTGCTGCAGACTCCCTTTCCTGCCTCCACGGCCTGGTGTCTCCCACTGTGAGCCCCGCCCAGCCACCTGCAAGCCCCTGGGACATAGACCCGTCCTCCCCTTGCCACTATGAACCTCTGCTGGGCCCAGCTCCCAGCCCAGCCCCGGACCTGCACTTCCTCCTGGACTCTGGCCTGCGGCTCCCCGCCCAGCGAGCTGCCTCATCTACTGCCTCCGCTTTCTTCCAGGCCCTGCTGGCTGACAGCTTTGCTGAAGCCCAGATGGACCTGGTACCTCTTCGAGACCTATTACCCAGCGCAGCCTGGCCTGTCATGCATCACCTGCATGGCTGCCGGGGCTGTGGAGCAGCCCTGGGGCCCATTCCCCCGCCAGGCCAGCCCCTGCTGGGCTCAGAGGCAGAGGAGGCACTGGAGGCTGCTGACCGTTTCCTGCTGCCTGGGCTGGAGGAGGAACTGGAAGAGGCTGTGGGCCTATCCACCCGGGATCCCAAGGTGGCCCAGAGTCAGTGGGTGAGGTATTCGGCCTGGGCCGGCCTAGGCTGGCTGCCCACTGTGCACGCTGGATCCTGGGGCCGGAGCAGTGCCCACGGAAGCGGGCTCTGGCCTTAGTGGGGCTGTCGGAGGCAGCAGGCGAGGGAGCAGGTCCCCTGACTGAGGCTTTACTGGCTGTGGTGATGGGAGTTGAAGTGGGGAGCAGGGGTCCCAACCTAGACTCTTGATATCCCCTCGAGGGGACCCAAGAATGAATTGGCTAGAAGAAGGCCTCCCTTGGAGTGGCACAGGGAGGAGGCTAAGCAGGAGTCACCACTGAGGACCGACGAGAGGATGGAACTGGGCCCCAGGACGATGGACTGCAGACTCAGGAGTGAGAAGCCAAGACCGAGGTCTGGGCATGGGGACTACGAGATGGAGAAGAGCCCAGCTTTCTGGGGTTGGGATTAAAACATTGGAGTTGGATATTTAACTACACTATCGAGAACTATCTATGGCACCATGATTCTTATTATATTTTTTCTGAACTAGTTTAAAACAAGGATTGTACCCTACTCTACCCTTGTTAGTCTCGTTTTAAGCATTTACTCCATCTACAACAGCATTGTATACCTCCATTCCACATCCAAAAAGGTGTGCACTGTAAGAAGTTAACATTTTAAATAAAAATGACAGCCCTGTCAAAAAAAAGGAGAAAGTTCAAGAACCTTCTGTACTAAACACAATTTGCAAAGTTTTGTTATTTTTTTCTGTGTTTAGAATGCTGAAATATTTTTGAAGTTAAATAAAAAGTGTTACATTTAAAAAAAATAAAAAAACTTATTGCTATTACTTAATAGATTCATTGGTTATTCATACTAATCTGAACCCACCCATATCCCTGTGAAATGCTGTTGGGTCCTTTGGAGGATGGCCTTAGTATGGCAGTGACAACTCAGGGAACTGGAAATAAGCCAACAGTCATAAATCACAAAGCCTTTTACAATTTAAACATGATGGAAACTATATGCCATTTTGGGGGTGATCTGAAAAGCACATGCTTTGGAGTCATTTTGATGGATTAAGTATTTTCCCTGAATCATCTAGTTTAGAAGATTAAAACTTGATTATAAAATACCCAAATGTTTTTAGATGTAGAAATAGTTGAGCATAAATCAAATACTACAGGTTCATGAGAAAATAATCAAGAGACCAAGTGATGTGGTATTCTTTTAGGTCTGATATTGGAACTAAGAAACATTACAATAGTTTATTGTTCATAGAATAATATATTCTTTCAGAATTGTTTTGGAATGCAGGCACTACCCAGAGTTGATTGGTGCTTGGCAACACACCAAAATAATCCCAATGATGAAGGAAAGTTATGAGAATGTAAACTTTCCCCCCAATACCTTATGTCTCATTGACTTCAAATCCAGATAGAAGTGGTTTTGTAACTTTTCTATGGTTGGAAGGCATTCCAGGATAGAAGCTCTCTGTCAGAAAAAGTTACCAGATTGTCCAGATCAGTGAGGCTTAACTTTTAGGATCACAGATTCCTTTAAACAAATTTTGTGGAAACACTTAAGATCTCCATCTATATATATAAAATCCTAAGCGACTCTTTGGCCATTTGACCAGTAGCTATGACGTGCACTGACCACCAGGGGGCATATACTCAATACACAGGCATGGAAACATGGAACACTGATGAATCTCAGAGGGAAGGGGGGAAAGGGGATGGTAGGAAGAGATTAACCAAAGATCTTATATGCATACTAGAGGCCTGGTGCACAGATTCATGCACCAATGGGGTCCCTTGGCCTGGCCTGTGGGCATCGGGCTGAAACCAGCTCTCTGACATCCCCTGATAGGTCCCGGATTGTGAGAGGGTGCAGGCCAGGCTGAGGGATCCCACCGGTGCACGAATCCATGCACCAGGCCTCTCATAATAATATGAAACATCCCAAACTGGCTAGAAGGTGCCATTATAGGTTCTTGGTAGTTATAACCAATCCCAGTGGGACTTGTGATGTGATGGGAGAAATCCTAACTCTTGTACCCTAGCAGTTCTTTCTCTTATTCTCTTCAACAGCTGCTCCTTAATTTTTGCATTGAAGTAAGAGATGTCTCCTTATGATTATGTTTTTATTAATTATCATGCCACTTAGATGGGTTAGTAAGATGACTCTTTGTTCTCCAGTTGTGGATGAGAAAATTATTGGCTAGAGCAATTAAGTGGTTTAGTCAAGGAGGGGAAGAACAGAATTAAATCCCATGTACCTAGACTATTCTTTAGATCCCAACCTCCTTGCTGAGGCCAAATTAGGACACGATTTGACATGGTTTCTGGAGACCACAGAGACTCCAGGGGATCTAGTCTTCTCCCTTCCCATGTGGACCAGCCAGTGAGAAAGTAGCAGCATCATATGACCCTGCTAGCTATCAAAGACCAACCTCTTTTCCGTTGCCTTTTAAGGAGTACTTGGTGTTTTCTCTCTTTATAAGCTTCACTTAGGTTTTGGTTATGGGGGGCTTATTAGAATAATTTTATTGATGCTTTAACACATTTTCTTAGCTGGAAGCTAGTTTAGGAGCTAGTTTGAGAAGCTTGTAAATCAGAACTGCAAGGATTGGTCTTTCCCTAACAAATTCTGACTGATTGGCTTCCTAATGTTACATTAATTTTTGTCATTTTCCTGGTAGACTTTCCTTCCCTGACAAATCCAAGCCCTGTTATCTTGAAGAAGAATAATAAATTGGAAAATAGAACATATGGAAAATAATTGTTTGCAGCACAGCCTTTTAAAGTCTTCAAGCCCTGAGGCATAGTCTACGTGCATGAGGGTGCCCTGATCCACTGTCAGACATCTAGTACCTTGAGGGCAGGGAATGTGCCAGGATGTGCAAGAGCTCCCATGGCCAGGACAGCATGGCTTGCAGGAGTGGGGTGCTTCACCCTCCCTTCCCAAGTCTGGAGACCCATAATGTAATTTTTCTTAAGTAACTTATTTATTTTAGAATAGTTTTAGATTTACAGAATAATTACCAAGGTAGTGCAAAGAGTTCTCATATATTTCACACCCAGCTATTCCTTTTCTTCATATATTACACTTGTGATCATTAATGGTCCAAGACTGATACTGTATTATTATTTTTTTAAAACATATTTTATTGATTTTTTACAGAAAGGGAGAGGGATAGAGAGTTAGAAACATCGATGAGCGAGAAACGTCAATCAGCTGCCTCCTGCACACCCCCTACTGGGGATGTGCCCACAACCAAGGTACATGCCCTTGACTGGAATCGAACCTGGGACCCTTCAGTCCGCAGGCTGATGCTCTATCCACTGAGCCAAACTGATCAGGGCTGATACAGTATTATTAATATTAACTAAAATCCACAGTTATTTAAATTTCCTTAGTTTTCCCCTAATGTCCCTTTTCTGTTCCAAGATCCCACCCAGGATACCACATTACATTGGCTCATCATGTATATCTCCTTAGGCTCCTCTTGGCTATGGCAACTTTTCAGATTTTCCTTGTTTTCTATGACCTGGATAGTTTTGATGAGTACTAATGAGATATTCTGTAGAATGTTCCTCAGCTGGGATGTGTTCCTCATGATTAGATTGGGGTTGTGGGTTTTGGAGAGGGAGACCACAGAAGTAAAATGCCATCCTTATCATGTCATATCGAGGGTACTTATAACCAGCATCACTGTTGATGTGACCTTGATCACCTACCTGGCTGAGGTCATGTTTGTCAGGTTTCTCCACTAGAAAGTCACTTTTATTCCCTTTTCTGTGCTATACTCTCTGGAAGGAAGTCATTCTGTGCAGCCCACACTTAAGTGGGAAATTGATTGTATATCTCCTTGAGAGTAGAATATCTACACAAATTATTTGGAATTCCTCTGCATGGGATATTGGATTTGTCTTTTCTTTCTCAATTATTTATATATTCAGTCATTATACTAGTAAGAACTTATGGATATTTACTTTTGACTTGGAGTAATCCTATCTAATAAAAGACAAAAAGGGTAATTAACCGTACCTCCACTACACTTCCCATGGGCTAATCAGAGAGATATGCAAATTAACTGCCAACCAAGATGGCAGCTGGCAGCCACGCAGCTGAAGTAAGCAGGAGGCTTGCTTGCTCCAGTGATGGAGGAAGCCAAGCTTTCCCACCTGCCGCGGACGGCTCTAAGCTCCACTCTAAGTAACAATGTTGCAATTATAGAAGCTAAACAAACCCCAGATACCTGCTTTCAGCCAGCCCCGGCCTCAGAGCTGGGAGCACCAGTGACAGCAACAGAGTTTCAATTATAGAAGGTAAATAAATCCCAGAATAAAAAAGAAAAAAAAGGAGAGGCTGGGAGCTTCAGTTGCAGGCCAGCCTGAAAACGGCCCTCAGGCCCTCACCCAGACTGGCCAGGCACCCCAGTGGGGAGTCCCACCCTGATCCGGGACACCCTTCAGGGCAAACTAGCCGCCCCCACCTGTGCACCAGACCTCTATCCTATATAGTAAAAGGGTAATATGCAAACTGACCCTAACAGCAGAAGGACTGGGAATGACTGGTCACTATGACACACACTGACCACCAGGGGGCAGACGCTCAATGCAGGAGCTGCCCTCTGGTGGTCAGTCACTCCCACATGGGGGAGCTCTGTTCAGCCACAAGCCAGGCTGATGGCTGCCAGTATAGCGGTGGTGGTGGGAGCCTCTCCTGCCTCCTCAGCAGCGCTAAGGATGTCCAACTGCAGCTTAGGTCTGCTCCCCGCTGGCAAGTGGACATCCCCTGAGGGCTGCCGGGCTGCCAGAGGGATGTCTGGTTGCCAGCTTAGGCCCAATCCCTTGGGTAGCAAGCCTAAGCCATCAGGTGGTCATCCTCTGAAGGGTCCCAGACTGCGAGAGAGCACAGGCCGGGCTGAGGGACCCTCCCCCCCCTCGAGTGCACAAATTTTTTTTAAAATATATTTTATTGATTTTTTACAGAGAGGAAGGGAGAGAGATAGAGAGTTAGAAACATCGATGACAGAGAAACATCGATCAGCTGCCTCTTGCACACCCCCTCCTGAGGATGTGCCCGCAATCAAGGTACATGCCCTTGACTGGAATTGAACCTGGGACCCTTCAGTCCACAGGCTGACGCTTTATCCACTGAGCCAAACCGGTTAGGGCCTGAGTGCACAAATTTTTGTGCACCAGGTCTCTAGTAATGTAATAATACTTTATCTTTTTTTTTGCTCAATTTTTTTCCAGCTTTGGTCATTGGGGGCTCTTTCAGTTGGTTCCTATATTCCTTCAACACAGCCTCATTATTATGGATTAATTTTTTTTAGCCTTTCCTTACTTTCTAGCACTACAAGATGTTCCAGGCTCATACTGCACATTTCCTGCCCCAGTCTTGGATTCAGCCATTTCTCCAAAGGTCCTGGGTTCCTTTTACTAGAGAATGATATTAGAAACCAGGATCTGGGTGCTAGGTATGCTGGTTGCTTCTACCATGTCATTGTTTCTAGGCTTTGTCAGCTGGAGGAGCAGGGATATATATGTCTGTGTAAACCAACTCATGTATATAGACATACCTATAGATATTACTATAGGTAACCATCTATAGCTATAATAAGCTAAACATGAGTTTACACCGATGTCTCTAACTCTAGAGACTGGAGACTTAATTTTTACATATGCTAGTGGGTTGTCTGGTTTACTCTGAAAAGTTTTCACCTTCTCCTAGTTTTAACTCAGAGACTGCTGGGGAAGCAGACAGCCAAGAAAGAATCAGAACTGTGGATGCTTAAGGCCAACATGGGAAACAATAGTGGAAGGAAGATAGAGGTCACCACAGCTGGTAGAGATAGAAGAAATATCAACTTGAACAGCATCACTTTCTGTGTGTCTCTGGTGTGTATGCAACAGTTTTATCATTCTCAGTGTAGCCACATAGACAGAAATGCCAAAAAAAAAAAAAAAGGGTAAGGACTACCACAGATTAGGACAGTTTAGAAGTCTGGGGTCCCTTAGAGAAACAAAATCTGCTATACCTGAAACTTGGCAGGCACCACTGATCAGGACAGTGGCCCTGGTCACCAAGAAAAGATGTGACATGTTCACTCTGTTTATCATGGCTAGAGGCATGTAATACATTTTAGCAGGATTCCCACTAAAATAGTTAAAAACAGTTTTGGTGCTTAAAGCACTGTTAGGTTTAAGTTTGCTTCTTTAGAATTTATGTTTGTTATGGACCCAGATTGCTAAATCCAAGCCTTCCTACTGAGATTTCTTAGAAGCCCCAATTTTGTAAAACATAATAATAATAATAATAATAATAAGCTGCTTAAAAGGGGATTTGAATTTAATGAATTTCTGGACAAGGTCTTCTGAAGTCCCCTTAAGCTGCTGTGTTACCCTGAGAGGCTTTGCCTTGGCCCTTGGCCCATGGCAGCCAGAACTCCCCTGTTCCCAGGCCTGGGGAAGTCTGTTGCTCATTGAAGCCCAAGGAAGCTGCTTCCAGCCAGGCAGTGGGTCTGAATACCTTGCACCCCAAAGGTTTCTTCAGGGATCAGAGCAGTGTGCCGTCCACCTCAGCCGCTTAGGCCCTTGCCCTCCTTTCTTTCTAAACAGTCAGGTTTGGGGGCAACAATACTGAGAGGCTGAGGGAGAACACAGGACAGGTGCTCTCTTTACTTCTTTCTCCTTCTCCTCCCCCTCCTCCCTGACCCTTCTTCCTTCCACCCCTCTCTCACTTGTTCAACAATATGCTGGCAGCCTTACCAGGTGCAGGCACAGTGCTGGCCCTGAGCACAAGCAGCTGCCAAAGGAGGCGTGGCTTCTGATATCTCTGAAAACAGACATTACACAACATGCCCACTTACTCAGTGATTCAATTGCAGTGTGTTAGGTGCTGGCAGAGTGGGATTGCGCCTCTTTGGTGGAGGTGGGATGAGCCTTCCTAGCTGGTGGAGGTCTGAGGGATTTGGGCGCTCACTTCTCATTGCTACAGCTGACATCACTCATCGGTCAGGGCCTGTGCCGAGCACTTTGCTTGTGCTGTCCCATCTCGTCCATATCTCACCTACTATTCCTATCCTCATTTTACAGATGAGGATCCTGAGATTCAAAAAGGCTAAGTCACTTGCCCAAGGATACAGACCAGTTGAGTGAATGTGTTAGGAGTTGCCCCGGAGGTCAATCTGGATCCAGAACCTGTGCTAATTACCACATAGTAAGTGCCCTGCCTGCCTCCTTGTTTGGCTGTTTTCACAAAGTGAAAGTGGGGCAAGTGATCAAATAATGAGTAAAGGTGTTCTCATGATCAACAGTAAAATCATTGCTCCACTCATTTCACCAGCACAGTATTTAAAAGGATGACCGAAGATTTCTCTTTATGAACCCCACAGGTAAACGATGGTCCTTGTCTGGGTCTTTCAGGGATGGATTTGAATGAAGCAGTCTTGCCTGTCCTAGCCACTCACAGTTACTGTGCCACAGAGAATGTTCATTGACTATATGTGGCAATGCTTGTATTTTGATTAATTCCGTTTCCTTAAGACCTTTGAAACCTCCTCTCCATCCCTGCTGTCATTGCCTTTTCTTTTTTTCCTGACTCATTATCTCTTCTTTAGACCATTGCAATGGAATCTTAGTTGGTTTTTCTGCTCACCTCTTTTCAATCTATTTTTGTATCTATTGCTTCTTCTGCTTAAAACCCGTTAGTGAATCCCCATTGTTGATGGAATAGAAACCAGCATAGCTACTCATGGCCTGCTAAGACCTGCTCTTCCTCCCTCCTCAGTTTCATGTCCACCATACTTTGTTCTTCAACCCCCACCCCTATTACCTAGCCATTCTCCGAAGGGCTCCATTGAATACTCACCTCCAACATTTCACCTGCTGACCCTCTGCCTTTGCTGTTAACCTGATTGATCTTTTACTCACTCATCAGTTCATGGCTCTGGTGCTCCCTGCTTTCTCCTTCGTTGCTCATCCCTTCCTCTGTGGACTGTTGAATGTAGAACATACCTCTATTGTTGTATTCATCACAATGCTTTGCAGCAGTCAGCAAACTTTTTCTGTAAAGCGCCAGAGAGTCAATATGTTTGGCTTTGTGTCAAAGACCCTGTGGTCAGATCTGAGGTTGTAATTGGACAACTGCCATAGACACCATATAAACAAATGGGTGTGTCTATGCTCCTATAAATGTTACAGATAGTACAGGCAATGGCTGGATTTACCCCATGGGCTGTAGTTTGCTGACCCCTGATGTATTCAAATCAAGTAGTTTACTTGTCCCCTTTCTCACTAGCCTGTGAGTTCCCTAAAGGAGAGAGTTGGTCTTATCCATCTTTCTATTTCTCAGCATTTAATCTGGGCCTGACACATAATAGCTGCTTAATAATGAGTGCTGAACAAATAAATATGCTAATGAATTAATATCAAGTTGGGAACAAAGCATTTAATGGCATCAAAAAGAACTTTGACTGAGTGAATCATGATGAAAATAGAAACAAATCAAATCTGCACAGTGGAGAATACATCTCTTTTGTACATGTCAGAGGACTCAGAATAGCACCTGTGATATGATCTGGATCAGTATGATTAGAAAGCTTTGCTCCTTCCACTTATTGTCAGGCTGCCAAGAATGAAAGAAGCCTGAGTCCTTGGGCAAGTGGGAACAGTTATCCACAATCCAAATCTCTAAATAAATAGTGTTAAAGCCCAGGCAGACTGTTATTAAATGTAGATTCTGCTTCATATCTACCACTTTCTATAGAGGAATTCTTAGTCACTGAAGGGGTTTGCTCAAGGAGACCTTAGGGTTAGGTGTACAGCCATCAGCCTTTTTGCAATTTAGGATTGAAGCTTGTATAGCCCAGGATTTACTGACACTACAAGGGTCTTTAGTAATTCAGACTAAGGTTCTTTATGGATGATCAATGTCTTGTGGTGAGAAAATTTATAGGCTTTCTAAGTCAGATCTTCCTTCTAAGTCAATTACTGAAAAATCCATTTACTGTGGGCATCCCATTCCTTCACAAAGCCAGATAATGGAGAAATTGGTAAACTACCTAAGCAAAGCCAGTCACCACATATTGGGTGTCTAAGATAATGTTTTTTAAAAGAACTTTTCAATGTTACAGACATCTTATTGAGCCAAGGCAAAGGCACAAATAGTTATTTAAAAGAAAGTTATTTTCAATTGAATTTATTGGGTTGATATTAAAATTAACCCCCAAGAGTTATCTTGAGGGTAGTATTTTGGTATTAAATTTTGATTTGGTGGGAGAGAGAAAAACCAAGGGCACACAGTACATTTATAAATTTTTTCCTTATGTAAAATGGAACAGAAGAACACAGAACGAACACTTTGATTGGAAATGGGAACAAATGGCCTGTACCTAACTGAATTGGATTGATTTTCCTTCTTACTGAATACTTTCCTCTATTTTGTTCCATTTCAGTTTGCTTTGCAATAGCAAGTCTGACTTCTCCCATAAAATTTCACATGATGAAGAAAATAAAAGCAGAGAGCCATTTTTGTAAGAATCCAAAAACAGTGTGATAATCCTAGCCCGCTGTTAGGTATCCTATAATATTTTCAGTCCAAACGTGCAGATTTCCAAAATTCCATAAACCCATAAAAACAGGTAGCAGATATTTACCCTTTCAATTGCACTCAACAGAGATTTGCTGCGTATCTCCTTCATGGCTCCAGGTAACATGCCATAAACTAGGAATACAATGAAGACTGAACTTTTCTAGGAGCCCACAATCTGGTTGGGAAGTTTTCTGGTTATCTATTATTGAGTAACAAACTACCCCAGACTTAGTGACATAAAACAATTATCATTTTGTTTGCAGATTCTGTGTCTCAGAAACTCAAACAGGACAGTGGAGTTGGTTTATTTCTGCTCCACAGAATTTGGGAACTCAGCTGGGAAGCCTCCGGTGGCCGGGAGGGACATGAATGGCTGGGCTGGAATCACCTGACAGTTTCCTTCCTCCTGTGACCGGTACCTGAATTGAGATAACTTGAAGTTTGGGTTCGCTGGGACATTGATGGGAACATCTACATGTGACGTTTCCATGTGGCTTCAGTTTCTTCCATCATGGCTCCGGGGCTGGAAAGGAGCAGCCGAGAGGGTATATTCAAAGAGAGCTTTTCAAGAGACCAAGATAGAAGCTGAAAGAGCTCTTTCGAACTAACCTGGAAGTCATGCAGTGTTACTTCTTCATTCTGTGGCTGAAAGTAAGTAGCTATGGTCGCTCCAAATTCAAGGGGTGAGGAATTAGACCCTACCTTTTGAAGGTAGAATAACAGAGCACATAAGAAAAGCACGGGGGATGTGTTGCAATAGTCTTTGAAAAATCTAATCTGCTGCAGGGAATTATACATGTACACAATATTAAATGTTTCAGTTACCTATTACTGGGAACAATCCATTCCATAACTGATGGCCTTGGAACAGCAATTATCTGTTATCCACTGAGTGGTTCTGTGTCACATGTGTTGAATGGGGTCACTCATGTGACTGTATTTAACTAGAAACTCAGAAGGCCCAAGATGGCTTCACTCCTGAGTGGTGCCTCAGATGGGGTGGCCATGCATGGTTGGGGCCCCTTGGTTATCCCCCACATTGTCTTTTGTCATACAGTGGCCTAGTCCAAGCTTCTTATATGAGGTCTGTGTTCTTCTAAGGCCTAGAACTGACACAGGTTGATTACTTCCACTGGATTCTGTTTAAGTCACAAGGCCAGCCAGAATTCAAGGAATGGGAGATACACTGGAGGAGTGGCATGTGCATACAGGGATGGGGGACATTATTGTTGATCATTTTGGATATAATTTACCACATTAGAGGTATCACAAAAGTGCTCTAAAATTTCAGATGAAGGATCAGACAGTTTTGCCAGGTTGTTTCTGAAGGTTTCTGTGTCAGGCCATGGGGAGGC
This sequence comes from Myotis myotis, assembly GCF_014108235.1. Lineage (NCBI taxonomy): Eukaryota > Metazoa > Chordata > Mammalia > Chiroptera > Vespertilionidae > Myotis > Myotis myotis. Next base: position 55,590,853 of record NW_023416379.1, read on the forward strand.
GTGGTTTCAGGACCAGGCATGGTTGGTAATGGCTTTTCTAGTGAAGATGTGACATTTGAAATGTGAGTATTCAAGGTAGACAATTTGTGGAAGCATTATAGGCAAAGGACATTGCCTGCGCAAGGACAAGGAGCCTGCAATGTGCATGGGGAATAGAGGCAGGTGCAGTGCAGCTACAGCATCGTGTATATTGGGGGTGGGCGTGTGGTGCAGTTGGGGTAGAAGGATCAGTGTACACTCAGGCATGTTTATGAAGGACTTTCTGGGTCCTGCCGAGGTTTGGTACTCATTATATTAGAAGATAAACAGAGTTTTTAAAAGGTAGAATTGTAAAAGATAAACTCAAGGGAGGGATATTAGATGTAGGGAGAACATTTGTGATGATATCATGCAGCTCAAATGAGCTCCAATGAAGATTTGCACCATATACAAAATGGAGAGAAACCTCTGTGGGGCAAGATACAGAAAAGGCAGAGAAATTAGACAAATAGGGCCAGTGTATATATAAGCTGAGGGCTATTGGGAAAGTAATCTGCCATTATCCTCTTTTATATATTACTATTCTGGAATTCTGCCATTACACTAGTATATTGTATTAAGACTTTAGTCCCCAAAGCAGACCCTAGTGTCCATGACTGTATCAGAACAATTTTTTGAAACAAAAAACCAAAGGAGTGTACAACTGGTATGGAGCTTTTGGAACTGATGCCTTGAGTGTACTGACATTAAGAAAGGTATAGTGGATCTAACAATACTAGAGGAGTTTTACTCCTATACTAGAGGCCCAATACATGAAAATTTGTAGGCCTTCCCCTGGCTGTTGACACCGGCTTCCTTCAGGCACCTGGGACCTGGGCAGCTTCCCTCCTCCACCTGCCTGCAGGCACCCAGGACCTGGACTGGATTCATCAGGAAGGACTTCTGGAATTACTTCCGGAAGACGTCCAGTCTAATTAGCATATTACCCTTTTATTATTATAGATAGGCGCAAACTTCTTACCACTGTAGAGGTGTTTACAGTAGAATGGACTACCTTGACATAAGTGTTGTCTACTCCTATGCAAAAAATATCTGCATTTTGTGGCATCTCAGACCATAGACTTGTCTGCACTTACCACTTATTAACTTGGGCAATCACTTATCACTAACAAGAAAGTTGTTCCAAAAGATTGAGCCCAGAAGAGATAGTAGGTGACCTTCTAGAGAAGGAGAGTGTCATGCTCAATAGTTGGAACCCAAAGTTTTGTGGGGGGTTTTTGCTTATTCAAATTTTGACATTTGAAGAGTGTGCTTATTCTCATTGTGCATTTGTTCCCGTTCCATGTGGTTTATTTTTTTTATTTTTATTTTTTTAAATATATGTTATTGATTTTTTACAGAGAGGAAGGGAGAGAGATAGAGAGTTAGAAACATTGATGAGAGAGAAACATCGATCAGCTGCCTCCTGCACATCTCCTACTGGGGATGTGCCTGCAACCCAGGTACATGCCCTTGACCGAAATCGAACCTGGGACTTTTCAGTCCGCAGGTCAACGCTCTATCCACTGAGCCAAACTGGTTTCGGCAATGTGGTTTATTTTTAACATCCATAAACTGTCAGGCCCTTTGCCACTGAAATTAATCTCCAACAACTACTCTATGGGAGGTATTTTGGTCATGAGGGAATGTGTTTCCAATTGCTGCCTTTCCTGATAGCATCATCAGGCGTAAGGAAGAGACCTAGGATCTGAGTGCCACAGTGAATTAGATCAAGGCACTCTGGGGTAGTATTTAGACAGACACTTTGGATTCCAAGTCTTGTCTTAATAAGGTAAATATCTCTCTAGGTATGCCTGAATTTCATCTATAGTAAACTTTCTGTTGTTTGTCAGAATTCTATTAGCTGGTCCTGGCATACGATTGCAGCACAATGACATTTCCTGCTAACTATGTTGAGTATAAGGTCCAGAAATATCTTGAAGAAACTTTAGCTGACTCATCAAAGAAAGGTTATTTTCTTTTTAGAGTACTCAGTAGTAAGTGTATTTTATTATAGTCTAAATTGCTAATTCATATATGGAACGTATGATAACTCTCTATTCACCAGAGCACCTCCCTCTGCAACCAGGCGGGATAACTAATAATTTATGATAAATTCTTTGAAACTCAAATTCTTTAACGTTTTCTCTTAGCCTACTTGCCTTTTTTTTTTTTTTGGACCATGTTTTTGTTCAATTCTATGCATAACACTCTCAGTGACGTAAATGGTAAAAAATTATCCACAGTTTATCTAAAACTCAAACAGTTGTTGTCTTTACATTTTTATTAATATATATTATTAATGTTTTCAACACAATTTTGCTGCTGGGGTGAGTGTTTGCTTGTGTGTGTGTGTGGATTGTATGTACACATGCACACACACATAATTCTTCTCAGAGGCAGTTGTTGGCAGATAGAAAAATGATCTGAGAAGCAGATATATGATCTCATTTTTTTTCCCTGGGTAGTTTGCAATTTGGATTTAGGCTCAAAGGATTAAGTGTTTTAGCCTGTGATGATTTTACAGATGCCAATTGCCTAGAACTTCTAATCTATACCGTTAAGCTATTTAGTAATTTCTAATTATAGAAATTATAGAGGCTATTGTGATCTCATTCTACTACGATGGAAAGCAGTGTGCTGCTTATATTTTTGAAACACCACCAGAGCCTATAAAACACTTAATACTTGCTTTAAACAGTTTGTTCCTCAACAGGAATATTTGGAAAGCAATAGTGGCTGGATTTCCCTTTTTTGGCATTGGCTCTAATTTCATTTTTGCTGGCAGTTTTTGGTGACAATGACACCCAGGGTAATATTATATGCATAACTATCTAAAAACAAGAGGGTGAGGATTATTATCTTTTAGCTGGGATTATTAAGCCATTGTCTGACCACTGAAAACTTAATCATCCAAATAAAAGTGGGGCAAGAATAGTAGAGACCAGAGGTTGGCAAACACTCACATCTGCTATGTCATGTTGCCTCCCTGTTCATTCACCCTACAAATATTGTTTTAGCACTTTGATGTGCCAGGCACTGGTTTTAGATATATCAGTTACAATCGTTAACAATCCCTGTTCTCATGAATTTTGCTTTCTAGGAGGAACAGATGGGAAGTACAAATAAACATAATGAGTAAGTAAAATGTGTGGTACATTGGAAGGTGATAATTGCTTTTAGGAGGTAGAAAGAGGGGAGCAGGATAAAGGAGATTCTGGAGCTTTGGAGCTGGTGGGAGAGAGTTGCAATTTTAAGTGGCTATGTTAGGTCCTACTGAGATATTACTATTTAATTTAACTAGTGAGACAACTAGTCTTGCATAAATATAGGTGTGTGTGTGGGGGGGGGGGGGGCAGGGGGCGGAGAGGATGTTCTAGCTCAGGGGACAGCACAAATGCCCTAAAGTACAAATGTGCTTAGAGTGTTGGAGGAACAGCAAGGAGGGCAGTGGGGTTGGAGATAGTAGGCCATGAGGCCTCAGCAGTAAGTGGAGAGTCAATCCCATAGGATCTTCAAGGCTTTTGTAAGGCTTTTAGATTTTTCTCTGGGAGGAGAGGGAAACTATTAGAGATTTTGAAGTGAGTGAATAGTCTGTGGTATTAAAGGTAGCACCTTTGGTAGAGCCCTCATGAATGAGATTAGTGTCTTATAAAAGAGGATCCAGGAGATCCCCAGCCCCATCCACAAGGTGAGAGAACACAGAGAGAAGGTGCGGGCTATGAACCAGAAAAGAACCTTCACCCAACTGTGCTGGTGCCATGATCTCAGACTTCCAGCCTCCAGAACGGGGAGCAATACATTCCTATTGTCTATAAGTTACCGTGTCAGTGTATTTTGTTGTAGCAGCCCAAACTGACTAAGACACATGACTCTAAGACTTCTGACCTGAGCAACTGTAAGGAAATTGCAACCAACTGAGATGGAAAAACTGGGTATGACTTGGTTTTAGTGAAAAGACCAGCAGTTCAGTTTTGAATATGTTTGATATTCTTGTACAGTGTTTGAATATGTTTCTTGGATGTTCTTGTACAGTGGGGACTATGATGAATTCATATCAGCTCTCGTGTCATTTAGTCATCCCTAAACCACTGAAAATTCACAGTTTGGAGATAAACTCCACAAGCAAACCAAAATATGCATCATAGATAGGTCAAAGCCCAAACTTCATTTTACCTACTAGTTAAGTTTTCCTTCAGTATAATCTTCTAACTTTGTTCCTTTTCAAGAGTCCAAATGATGGGGTCTCCTCTCCCTGCCCAGTGTCCTGTAGAGTAGCATTTAAACAATAAGGAGCTCCCAAAGCAGTTCTGGCTGGAGTCACCAAGAACTGACAGTAAATGCGAAATGTATTTCTGTTCTCTCAACTGCTCACTGTGGAGACTCCAGTTCAACACTCCTCTCCTACACTTCCCTATGTTCAGCTGTTCTGTTTTCTCCCAGTTTTCCATGTATAAACAAAAGCCTCACCAGGGAGTGCTGGGTTAGTAAGGAGGGAGGCATGGTAGTCGTGTCCCCCTCCTCCACCAGGTGGTGGGGTGGCTGAGTTCTGGTAGGAAACCCCTTCTGATCCATGGAGTCTCCCTTTAGTAACCTAAATTCACTGAACAAGTTGTAAAGTAATGGGCTTAACTATGTAAGTGTTAAATTTGGGTTGAAAAGTTGTACTTACACTTTTCATTATTTTCTTCAGGAAATATTTTTCTGGAACCATTTCTTTTGCCAATTTCTCTTACCTTTAGTCCAGGGTAAAGCTGTAACATAATTTTCTGGATCCAAGCATTCTTAATATAAGTTTTTGACACCAGTGGTCTTTGGCTCAATATATTATCTTGTAAGGGCCACTATTACCGATGTCCACCTTCAGACCAGATCACAGGCATGAAAAAATCTCAGGGCTGTACATTGTTCCTCACTTTCATCTAAATATTTTAATTTTATAAGTTCTTTAGCGAAAGACACTGATATAAAAACTATGGGATATTAACAGACTCAGAGAATATTTATGAAGCAACTGTTACTCATTGTAGGGAAACACAAAATAATATGGACTCCCCCCCAAAAAAAATTTTCATTCTTTCATAGCCATCATTCTAGTGGGATGAGACATAAATTAACAAAATATGTAAGTAAAAATACATACTCTCTCAGATGGTGGTGAGAATTATGGAAAAAATAAAGTGCCCAGGCTAGTGTGGCTCAGTTGGTTGGGTATCATTCTGTGCACCAAAAGGTTGCTGGTTCAATTCCCAGTCAGAGCACATGCCCAGGTTGCAGGCTCGATCCCAGGAGGGGTCATAGCAGTCAGTTGATGTTTCACTCTTACATCAATGTTTCTCTCTCTCCCTCTCCATTTTTCTCTCTCTAAAAATCAATTAAAATTTTTTTAAAAGAAAAATGAAGGTAGTAAAAGTGTATAGAGAATGTTGGGGGCAGAAGGAATGTTGCAATTTAAAAAGGAGATTGAGGAAAATGTTAAAAAGATATTTGAACAAAGACCTTAAGGAGGTTTAAGAGAACCATGTAAATATGAGGCCCATTGCTTAAAGCACCAGCACGGTAAGTGCAAAGGCCCTGAGGCAGGAGAAGGCCTGGCATGTTCAAAGAGGAGAAAAGAGGCCCAGTGGCTAAAAGTGAAGAAAGCAAAGAAAAGAATAGTGGAGGGTGAGTTCAGAGACAATGGGGAACTTTTTGTCTGTCATGCTAACTTGGGTTTTTGTTTATAGTGAGATGGAAGGCATTAAAGGGCTTTGAACCCCAAAATGACACAATATAACATATGTCAGACAACATCACTGACTTCAGTGTTTGAATAACCTTGAGAGGGCAAGCAATGAAGGAGGCAACTGATAAAGAAGCCTTTGCACTAATCTAGATGAAAGATTATCAGGGTGGTAACAGAGGGTGGGGACCACTGGGCAGATTCTGGATAGGTTTTGAAAGCAGAGTTCATAGAATTATTAATGGGTTAGATGCAGTGTTTGAGAAAAGGGAGTTAAGGGTGACCCTAAGGTTTGGGAGAAAAGATCAGGATTTTAATTTGGGACATGAAAGATTTCACATACCTATTAGGTATCCCGGTGGAAAAGCTGAGTAGGTAGTTTGGAGTTCAGAGGAGAGGTTGGAGATGATAACATAAATTTGGGAGTTGTCTGTGCAGATGTCTATGCAGAAACCATGAAACTGGATGAAACAATGGGGCGTGGGTATGCCCAGAGAAGAGAAGGGGCTGAGGGGCCAAGATCTGGGGTTTCCATTAGTAGGTAGTGAACTGGTTTTGCCCACAACACTTCTGACACCAAATATACGGAGCTTTCAAACACCAACAACCAAGTTCTTCCACTCTTCAGACACCAGAATTGAATTCAATTCAATTCTGACACTAACCACTCAGAATTAGCACAGACTCAGCAAGTTTAAAGGCTCAGTCCCACAAGACTGCCCCTCACTTCAGAGTCAGTCACAAGTATTGGGTCTGCAGGTTACCCACATTTCTGTCTGACTTGACTAAAAACCAGGGGTTCCCACAAGTCCTCCCTCTCAGGTTCAGTAATTTGCTAAAAAGGCTCACAGAACTCAGAAAAACATTCTACTTATGTTTACTAGATTATTACAACGGACACAACTCATGAACAGTCAAATGAAAGAGATGCATAGGACAATGTATGAAGGGGGAGTATAGAGCTTCCACGCTCCTTCTAAGCACACCCTCCCAGATATGTTCACCAAGGAAGCTCTCCAAACCCCATCGTGCAGGAGTTTCTATGGAGGTGTCCTCACACAGACATGATGAAAGAAACCATCGGTGATCAAGTCCGTCCCAGCCCTTCTTCCCTCCCTGGAGGTCTGGTGTGGGGCTGAAAGTTCCAAGCCTCTAACCATGCCTTGATCTTTCTGGGGATCAGCCCTATCTTAAATCTACCCAGTGGCTCCCAGGCACCAGTCATCATTCATTATCATACAAAAGACTCCCTTATCACTTTGGAGATTCAGGTTTTTTAGGACCTGTGTTCCAGGAACCAGAAATAAAGACCGAATATCTGTTACCATCTGTACCACAGGAGGTGATGAAGACAGAGAGGGCAGGAGGAGGAGACTGGACTGGAGCAGCCAGCAATAGGAGCACAGTGTTCTAGTGTCCATACATTGCTGTTTATAGTGATCTGGTTTTATATTTTAAATGATTGGGCTATTAGCTCAATTAGAGTCCACAGAAAGATTCTCTTTTATTTGTATTCTATGAAGCTTTCTCAGTTTTATGAGAAGTTTTCACTTCATTGACAGTACATTGAAGAGCTGAGAGAACATTATAAAATTCACTGACCCCAAACTGACAGCATACAGCCTGCCTGGAGCCAAGAAAATAGCCTATCATTGGGAAAACTGTTGATCTTGAACAAAAAGTCAGAGTGAGTGTGAGCTGTGGGAGAGAGGATCTGGGGGCTGCCGAGAGGCAGGTAACAGAAGGGCATGGTTTTCTATCTTCGTATAGCAATAGTGTTCACATGTTTAAATGTAGTTTCCAGATCATTGATCACAGTGTGGAGATCTGCGTGGAACATGATGGATTAAAAGGGAATATTTGAACTCCCCTTGTTTTCCCTGGAGCTAGATCAACACCTGGTCACTCCCACCCACACCTCCCTGAGTCAGGCAGCAGACACTGATGTCTGGACAGGCATGTTTCCAAAGGTCTGTCTTGTTCCCGGCTGGGTCCCCAGTGCTTAGTGCAATGCCAGGTACATCATAGCCACTCAGTACGCACTTGGTGAATGAATGAATGTTGAATGAACTCCTCAGTCTCACAGACTTGCAGGAAAAGGTTCATCAACTCTACATGACAGGTGAAGAATCCTCTCACGTTTCTGCACCTGTTGGGCTGGGAATCGTGCCCTTAATAAATTTGTTTAGCAGCTCTTGGGAAAGCCACGTCAAGCGATGGAAGGAGCTGGGAGCCTGGATCCCTGGATTCTAGTGCTAGCCCAGCCATCCCAGGATGTGTGACTTGGAGGTTAGATGAGGTACGTAGCCTCTAGAAACCTCAGTTTCCTCCAAGGAAAAATTAGAGAACAGTACCAATTAATATTTCATAGATTGTCTATTTCTTTTCTATTTTTTGTGGAGGAAGTGGGCCTCACTGGAATTCAAATACAAGTTTCCTTCTGATAATAAATATTCTATTTGGTCCAGTTCCTATCATCTTAGTAAAACGAAAATAAATCATTTTAGATTTGAAATATTTTAAAGATGTGTAATAAGTAAGAATTCTCTATATAATTTATCTTTATAATGTGTTGACTTTCTTCTGTGTTACGTATGAAATCTAACACCTTTCAAATGATTACTGCTCCATGAAGCATCCTCTCATCCTCCCAACCAGCAGTGACCTCCCCCTGGGGGTTCCAATAGCCATCTGTGCCTTCCTGATGGGACAAATGGTCTACCTCACAGCTCTTTGTATCCTCATCTTACTTCCATTACAGATTCTTAGGTATCAAGGACCTGGATCATTGGGTAATCTCCTGAAGGTGTCCCCAGCACGGTCCTAATATTTGTTGAATTAAAATTTAAGAGAAAATTACTCATACGGTGCATTTACATTGTAAATTATACAACACAATATGGGAAGTGTATATGTCAAAAATTTAAGTTTTTATTGAGGGTAAACTGTAATTTAAAAAATAAATAAATGAGCCAAAACCGGTTTGGCTCAGTGGATAGAGCGTCGGCCTGCGGACTGAAGGGTCCCGGGTTCGATTCCGGTCAAGGGCATGTACCTGGGTTGCGGGCACATCCCCAGTGGGAAATGTGCAGGAGGCAGCTGATCGATGTTTCTCTCTCATCGATGTTTCTAACTCTCTATCTCTCTCCCTTCCTCTCTGTAAAAAATCAATAAAATATATTTTTTTTAAAAAAATAAATAAATGAAAAAATTTTAAGTTCTTAATAGGAAAGCAAATTATAACTTGTTAACAATTTTTTAATTGAGATTAAGTAAAGCAATCAATTAAATATGCCTAGTTTTTTTATGCATTTCAATGAAGAGAAATAACTAAAGTGAATGGATATTTAATTCCAAGTATAAGTAGGTGAGCAAAATTATTTATAATGAAAAAAACTGGAAGCAACTTAGCTGTCCAATAAGTTAAGTAAATTAAGGTACTTCCATAAAATGTGATACTACATAACCATTAACAATGTTGAAAAAGTATTTTTATTCCTATAGAAAGGTGATTGATATTTAAAATATAACAAAAAATACATGTAGTATTTTACAGATCTGTAAAAACTATGTGTCTAAACACATTTACGTACACACATATTTCAAATGTTACCATTGGGGATTATCGTAATTTTCTTTCTCTTTTTTAAAAAAAATCTGTATTCTTTAATTTTTCTATAATTGACCATGTGTTTTGCACGTAAAATATGTGCACCAAAACTATGATAAAGAGAATTATGTCCTATTAAAAATGTACAAATGAAACTGATAAATACAGTACATACGATCTGGGTTTTTCCCAAAAAATTTCTTATTTTTTTCTTAGGTTCTACAACCTAACACTTTAGTGTACAGTTCTGGGAAGACACAGAAATGAAGTTCAGTGATGCAGATCACAGATTTGAAAGTTGATTCATTCAGACAGTATCTGCCTCAATGATCATTGGCAAATTATCTGGTTTCTTGTGCCTGTAACCAACAACATCTATAAAATGTCAAAAATATTATCCTGTCCTGAGTAGGTGAACTTTGAGAAACAGCCTTTGGAAAACTTGAGGAAAATGATTTAAAAGTGCAGCTTCCTACCAGTGACCCAACCTAAGCATAGTGTGTGGAGTAATGAAAACTATAAGCCTTTAAAAAATTATCTTTATTGTTGAAAGTATTACAGATGTCCCCTTTGTGGTTCTTCCCCAACCCCCCATTGACCCCCTCTATACTGCACCCTCCCCTCCCAGGCCTTCACCACTCTATTGTCTGTGTCCATGGGCTATGCATATATGCATATAAATTCCCCAGTTAACCATTCCCCACTCACCCCACCCAGTCCCACCTCCCCTCTGAAATTTATCAGTCTGTTCTATTTTATAAGCCTTTCTTATTGAATCAGCCACACTGAGGTGCTGTGAGTGACACAACTATATCTGTTGCCCAAGCTGGATGTGGGAAAACCATCTGCTAGGCTGGAAATGAGTGAATTCACCTTTTCTCTATTGCTCCCTCATGATGGGCTACAACATGAATGAACTTCCCTAGAAGAAAAGGAGGACCAGGGCATCTGCTGGAGATGGCCACATTCTCATTAACAAGTAGAAACTTTCGCAAAGGAGATTTGAGGGGCAGGCCTTGTGCCTGGGGCACACTTTCCTAACACCTTTTAGTAGAACTCCCTCTGTTCTTACCTCCTTAGCCACACTTTTTTCTCCCAACACCTGAGAAGGTGGTAGAGCCCTAATTCCAGAAAGCTGACTATGGACCTAGAAAAGTCTTTCTTCCTTAGCCTCACACATAACAGGCCTGCCAGCTCTTTAATGAGACTTCCATGGTTTCCCCGCCCCCCTCCATTTCTGCTATCTTACTATTTCTTCTCATAACTCACCTCTAAGTCCTATCTTTGGTGATCCAGGATTTCTCTTCAGAACCAGTTCTCTGAGCCGACTGGTAGCTCCCCAAATGCATGATCTGTGTTCTTGTTCTCTTGTCAGAGCCTCCTGGGTTTATTGCACATCACACTCTATGATTAGTTTAGTGCTGACTTGTTTGTCTTTCCACCACTGGCCTTAGAGCTCCTAGAGGCAAGAACAGGTAGATTCCTTCACCTCTCAATCCTCCTCCAAGTTGTATAGCCTGTGGGCAGTCTTGGTCCAGCCATGAATGCCATCTCAAATTTTGCTAGGTAAGACATGGATGGATGAGCATAAATCTCATTATCCCCACCTGGAAAATGAAAGACTGATCACAATAATCTTTACAGTTTATCTTTTTATGGAAAGTCCTACTCTATAAAATTGAAAGGGTTGAGAAAATGTGAAGAAATTTGATCTTAGAGAACAAACGGAGTTGCAAAGAGAATCAACAGTTCACAACAACTAGATAATACCATCATTACCTGGGGATTTTAGGAGCAAAGAGTTTCTAGTGAGTGTATGTGATTACAAGTGGATAGGTATGCTTTTGTCTTTATACATGTGTGCTGTCACGCATCTTTTCTTAAGAAAAAAAAAGGTAAATCAAATATTCCTCATTTTGGCCATCTTTTAAATCATACCTCTGAATCTTATATAATCTACCAGCTCTGGGCCAACTTTCTTTTGGTTCAAGTTCTTCACACCTGGGAGGGTTTTCATGACAAGGTCTTGCTGTAAGTCTTGGAGAGAGAAGCTGGAAGAAGTTTAATGGAACATGTGGCTTTAGTCACATTAACATCAGCACCTTTGGGTTCCCTAGTCTGGCTTTCACCTTCAAAGCCAGCTGTTTTTGAGCTCTGTTGATTGAACTCTGGGTAACAAGCTCCAGCAGCTGTATTAAAACTTGATAATGTCCCTGCCTCGGCTTTTATCTTTATTTACAGGAATCTCTAGGGGTATGATATGAACTTTTCTTTACTCAAAAACATAAAACCAGACTAGTTGTCCCTCACCAATCTCCTCCCCTATCCTACCCAACCATTAGACTCCAGACCTTTCCATTGCTATCTCTTCTGGGAGGAGGGCTATGTGGCATCCACTAGGGCACTGCTGCTCCCAGACATGTGGCAATTTGGTCATTGGCCTTTTCTTTCTCCCGCCTTAAAAATTGGTTGCTTGCTAGACCGTGAATTGCAGGTGGCTATCAAACTGCAGTTGCATAAGAATCACCCAGAGAGCTTACTAAATCAGAGACTACAGATTTAGTAGGTCTGAACAAGAACCCAGAACTGCTTGCTTATATGTACCATAGGGATAGAGGAGGGAAGAACCAGCACAGTCTCTAGTAGTGAAAAGTTGAGGTTAAGTGTGTAATTCTTCAAGTTTCTTGGCCTGAGTGTTGTCCTAACTTCTTTATGTGGGGCCTAGTGGGTCTTTCGGTAGATGGGGGAGATGATGCTCCAACTTGTTGTGACAGAGGGTTGGGATATTTGAATAGATCATGATCAGGAAGGGAGTATCATAGACCAGAGAAAACCTGTGAACAAAATCACTGCCTCTGAGATGACCAGCTCATATGTTGGGAAGCATTGAGCAGACACTGAATGGGGTAGAGAGTATGTCCTCTTATTGCAATGGCTGTAATTACTGGGATGCATAAGAATTCTTGACATCGGCCTTACTGGCTGGTACAAAATAGGAACCAGGTTCTTAGCTCATAGCCTCTCCAATGTTCATCTTTTTGGGCTATTACATAGTGAGACAGGTACAATTTCAAATGTTCTCTGAATGTTTTGTTCACTCTGGTGGAGAAACTGAGCTCCATTCAGCCACATGTGTAAGCCTCGTCTCCCTTCCTCTTTCCAACCATATGACCACTGTATTGACAAATGTCAATAGGAAAGTCAGATTGATAGATGGGTCTGACACAGATACCATCCAAACAAATCAAATGAAGTTTACCTCTAGCTCTTAAATATCTCCCAAAAGATATAGAAGAAATGTATAGGCGGCGGTATAGGCAGACGCATCCCAGGTCGTGTCCCTGAGCAAATGGAGTGAGCAGCTGAAACTAGTAACATCCACCCCGAATTGGCGAAATTCCTCAGCTGGCGAGACGGTTTACAGCCGGGAAGAGCAGAACTCCCCTGGAAAGGTAAAAAAACCAGGGATTTGGGCAGGAAAGTTTGCCAGACCTCTGAGCCCAGAGAGTCGGAGGGAGACCGCGTGGCAGACAGCCGCGTCCCTTGGGACAGGCACAGCCCCTGACGGGGGAAAGGAGAACCGCGGGATTCCTGGCGCTGCCGGGGGAATTGAGAGCTGGGTCTGTGATCACAGAGGACTGAGCCTAAAGGGGGCAGCCTGAAGAGCTGACCAGACCATGCAGTCCCGGTAAGAGAAGAAGCTTACAGAAACCAAGCCTTCCCCGTTTCCGCGGCCGGCGTTTGTTTGTTTGTTTTCACTGAACCCTGTTCATGGGACATTTCGGATACAGACACTCACCTGTGCTGAAGAGAGGGAGAGTGTGCGGAGGAGTGGAATCTGGGGAGAGACTGAGGAGAGAAGGGGGGCCGGGAGAGGTGACAGCGAATTGAGTGCTGAGTCACCCCTGAGCCCAGGTCTGAGGCAGCCATTCTCTCCGGAGAGTGAGACTCCTCCCCCCAGCCCCCAGGCAAGGCGCACAGCCACACCCAGATTCCACCCTCTAGGAGATCAAGGATTAAAATAACCTGATCAGTCCCTGGGAGTTAACAGGGTCTGGCCTATAGAGGGATTTTCAATCCCAGCAACAACACAGCACTGGTAACTCTTACGCAGCCAGCTCTGGGCAGTGAACTTCCACTGGACAGAGAGGCCCTGTAGCCTCAGAGGCCAACCCCAGAACACTGCCACCCAGAGGCTGACCCACAAACTGACTCTTTGCTAAACACAAAATAAGGCAGTCTGGGAAACAAATGCGGCTTGCTTTAAAATAAGGACTGTGGTTTACAACACAGAGGAACAGTGTATCGCAGGGAAACTCAACACTCTCCTGAATACCTGGCAGGTCTAAGGCGAGCCACACTGAAGAATAGAAGAACCGAAGGACCTTCACTACTGCAATATTTTTTTTTTTCTTTTTTCACCTTTTAACTAAGAAACAAATTTTTTTCTTTTTTTTTCTTTTTTTTTTTTTCTTTTCCTCTTCTTCTTTTTTTTTTTCTTTTCTTCTTTTTTCCATCACCTGATTTTACCCTTTTAATTACTACCTTCTTATTTTTAACCAGTATTATTACTGCTACCATTTTACCATTTTTTTTAAAGTGCCATTTTATTTTCTCTTTATTTTATTTTGGGATTAGTGTTCTCCATTCTATTTTCATCGTTATATTATTGGTTGTTTCTAGTTTGCATTCATCTCCAGGGAGCTGTTGCTGGAATTTGTTGGGATTAATGGCTGTTCTATAGGAGTATTCTCCTCATATAAAAAGTCTCTTCCCCTCTTCCACTTCATTCTCTCTTTTTGCTCTTTTTTTTTCTTTTCCTTTCTTTTCTCGCTTTTACTTTCCCCCCTCCTTTTTCCCAATTTCATTTTTGCACTCCTTTTTTTGGTCCCTAATTTTCTTTTCTTTTTTCTCTTTTCTCTTTTTCTCTTCCTTCTTCCTTATCCCCTAATTCTCTTAATTCAGGTGGTCACCTTTATTTGGGGTTATTAATATCGTGAATATATTTGTGTATAGTGCCTGGTACGTGGTGCCTTGTTGTGTTGTATTTTGTGCCTTTAAATCAACACAGCAGATCCAAGCAACAGCAACCTCCTGAGCACCACACCCTCTGCTGAGGAACAGCAGCTGTACATGAAACCTCGCCCCACCAGCCAGAAGAGCCACCACAGCTGTGAACAGCACCCACCAGAGGAGTTGCTGCCAACTGAAGAGCAGCTGCTACCGCAACCGCCCGAAGAGGAACCGCAGACCAAGGAGTCACTGCCACCAAGGGAGCAGCCACTGAACGACTCAACGTCTAGATATGTCAGTGAGATCAAACATGGGTAGACAAAGAAACCCCCAAAGGAAAGAGAAGGAGGACTCTCCAGAAAAGCAGCTAAGTAATACAGAGGCATGCAACATGACAGAAAAAGAATTCAGAATAAGGGTCCTAGAGTGCATAAACCGGATGGAGGAAAAAATCGACAACCTCAGCAAGAAGCAAGAAGAAACAGATGAAAAAATCGATAACATATGGAAGAAGCTAGAAGAAACAGATGAAAAAATCGATAACATATGGAAGAAGCTAGAAGAAACAGATGAAAAAATCAACAACTTAAGTAAGACCCAAGAAGATATGAAGAGTGATATAGCTGCAATGAAAAACTCCATTGAAAGTATCAACAGTAGACTAGGAGAAGCGGAGGACCGAATTAGTGATTTAGAAGACAAGGAAGCAAAACACACCCAAAACGTACTGCAATTGGAGAAAAAAATGAAAAGACAGGAGGAGAGCCTAAGGGAGCTTTGGGACAACATGAAACGAAACAACATACGAATAATAGGGGTACCAGAACAACAGAAGGATGAACAAGGATTAGAAAACCTATTAGAAGAAATAATATCAGAAAACTTCCCTGAGGTGGGGAAGAAAAAAGTCACACAAGCCCAGAGAGTCCCAAACAAGGTGAACCCAAAAAGACCCACACCAAGACACATCATAATTACCATGGCAAATGTTCAGGACAAAGAGAGAATCTTACAGGCTGCAAGAGAGAGACGGAAAGTTACATACAAGGGATCTCCCATTAGATTGTCAAATGATTTCTCAACAGAAACACATCAGGCCAGAAAAGAATGGACGGAAATTTACAAAGTGATGCAAAGCAAAGGACTGAATCCAAGAATACTCTATCCAGCAAGGCTATCATTCAAACTTGAAGGGGAAATAAGAAGCTTCACAGACAAAAAAAGGCTAAGGGAGTTTATCACCACCAAGCCAGCAATGCAAGGAATGCTAAAGGGACTGGTATAAAAATAAGAAATAAAAAGCTCAGAAAGAAAACAGCCACACAAAAACAGAAATGCCTACAAACAAGTACCTTTCAATAATAACTTTAAACGTAAACGGACTAAATGCTCCAAACAAAAGACATCGAGTGGCTGAATGGATAAAAAAACATGACCCATACATCTGCTGTCTACAAGAAACCCACCTCATTAGAAGGGACTCACACAGACTGAAAGTGAAAGGATGGAAAAATATCTTTCAGGCAAATGGAAAGGAAAAGAAAGCTGGGGTAGCAATACTTATATCGGACAAAATAGACCTCAAAGTGAAGGCCATAACAAGAGATAAGGAAGGCCACTTCATAATACTAAAGGGATCAATACAACAAGAAGATATAATCCTGGTAAACATATATGCACCCAATGCAGGAGCACCCAAATTCATAAAAAAACTCCTGGAAGATATCAAAGGAGACATCGACAACAATACAATCATAGTTGGGGACTTTAATACACCACTGACAGCACTGGATAAGTCCTCTAGACAAATAATCAGCAAAGATACAGCAATCCTAAATGACTCACTAGATCAGATGGACTTAATAGACATCTTCAGAACACTTCACCCGAAGGCCAGGGAATATACATTCTACTCAAATGCTCATAGGACATATTCAAAAATAGACCATATATTGGGTCACAAGCAAAGTATCCCCAAATTCAAGAAAATTGAAATCATAAAAAGCGTCTTCGCAGACCACGATGGCATAATATTAGAAATAAACTACAATAAAAACAACCCAAAATACTCAAACACCTGGAAGCTGAATAGCATGCTATTAAATATTGATTGGGTTACCAATGAAATCAAAGAAGAAATTCGAAACATCCTGGAAACTAATGACAATGAAAACACAACAATCCAAAACCTATGGGACACAATGAAAGCAGTCCTGAGAGGGAAGTTTATAGCTCTACAGGCCTATCTCAAAAAACAAGAAAAAATGGTAGTAAATCATCTAACTCTACAACTCAAAGAATTAGAAAGAGAGCAACAAGAAAACCCCAGAGTGAGCAGAAGGAAGGAGATAATAAAGATTAGAGCAGAAATAAATGACATAGAGACCAAAAAAACAATACAGAAAATCAATGAAACCAAGAGCTGGTTCTTTGAAAGGATAAACAAGATTGACAAACCTCTAGCCAGACTCACCAAGAAGCAAAGAGAGAGGACCCAAATAAACAAAATCAGAAACGATAGAGGCGAAATAACAACAGACCCCACAGAAATACAAATGATTGTTAAAAAATACTATGGACAGCTCTACTCCAACAAACTAGACAACCTGGAGGAAATGGACAAATTCCTAGAAAAATACAACATTCCAAAACTCAATCAGGAAGAATCTAAAAATCTCAACAGGCCAATAACTATGGAAGAAATTGAAGCAGTCATCAAAAAGCTTCCAGCAAACAAAAGCCCAGGACCAGACGGCTTCACAGGGGAGTTTTACCAAACATTCAAGGAAGAACTAAAACCTATCCTCCTCAGACTACTACAAAAAATTCAAGAGGAAGGAACACTTCCAAGCTCATTCTATGAAGCCAGCATCACCCTAATACCAAAACCAGGTAAAGACAACACAATGAAAGAGAATTACAGGCCAATATCCCTCATGAACATAGATGCCAAAATCCTCAACAAAATCTTAGCAAATCGGATCCAGCAGTACATCAGAAAGATCATACACCATGACCAAGTAGGATTTATCCCAGGGATGCAAGGATGGTACAATATCCGCAAATCAATAAACGTGATACATCACATAAACAAATTGAAAGAAAAAAACCACATGGTCATATCAATTGATGCAGAAAAAGCATTTGACAAAATTCAACACCCATTTTTGATAAAAGCTCTCAGCAAGGTGGGAGTAGAAGGATCATACCTCAACATAATAAAAGCCATATATGACAGGCCCACAGCCAACATCATACTCAATGGACAAAAACTAACACCATTTCCCCTAAGAACAGGAACAAGACAGGGATGCCCCCTCTCACCACTCCTGTTCAACATAGTACTGGAAGTGTTAGCCATTGCAATTCGGCAAGAAGAAGAAATAAAAGGCATCCAAATTGGAAAAGAGGAAGTAAAACTGTCCTTATTTGCAGACGACATGATATTATACATACAAAACCCTAGAGACTCCATCAAAAAGCTACTGGACTTAATACATGAATTTGGCAATGTAGCAGGATACAAAATTAACCCCAAGAAATCCGAGGCATTTCTATACACCAATAGTGAACTTTCAGAAAGAGAGATTATAAAAACAATCCCGTTTACCATCGCACCAAAAAAATTAAGCTACCTAGGAATAAACTTAACTAAAGAGGTAAAAGACCTCTACTCAGAAAACTACAGGACGTTGAAAAAAGATATAGAGGAAGACATAAACAGATGGAAGAACATACCGTGTTCATGGATTGGTAGAATCAACATCATTAAAATGTCCATACTACCCAAAGCAATCTATAAATTCAACGCACTTCCCATTAAAATACCAATGGCATACTTCAGAGATCTAGAACGAACTCTCCAAAAATTCATCTGGAATAAAAAAAGACCTCGAATAGCTGCAGCAATCCTGAAAAAGACCAAAGTAGGTGGGATCTCAATACCAGATATCAAGATGTATTACAAAGCCACTGTTCTCAAAACTGCCTGGTACTGGCACAAGAATAGGCATATAGATCAATGGAATAGAATAGAGAGCCCAGAAATCGGCCCAAACCAATATGCTCAATTAATATTTGACAAAGGAGGCAAGAACATACAATGGAGCCAAGATAGTCTCTTCAATAAATGGTGCTGGGAAAATTGGACAGATATATGGAAGAAAATGAAACTAGACCACCAACTTACACCATACACAAAAATAAACTCAAAATGGATAAAGGACTTAAATGTACGACAGGAAACTATAAAAATTCTAGAAGAATCCAAAGGCAACAAAATCTCAGACATATGCCGAAGCAATTTCTTCACTGATACAGCTCCTAGGGCACTTGAAACTAAAGAGAAAATGAACAAATGGGACTACATCAAAATAAAAAGCTTCTGCACAGCAAAAGAAACCATCAACAAAACAACGAGAAAACCCACTGTGTGGGAAAACATATTTGCCAATGTCATATCCGATAAGGGCCTAATCTCCAAAATTTATAGGGAACTCATACAACTTAACAAAAGGAAGATAAACAATCCAATCAAAAAATGGGCAAAGGACCTAAATAGACACCTTTCAAAAGAGGACATTCAGAAAGCCAAGAGACATATGAAAACATGCTCAAAGTCACTAATCATCCGAGAGATGCAAATCAAAACAACAATGAGGTACCATCTCACACCTGTCAGACTGGCTATCATCAACAAATCAACAAACGACAAGTGCTGGAGAGGATGTGGAGAAAAAGGAACACTTGTGCACTGCTGGTGGGAATGCAGACTGGTGCAGCCACTATGGAAGACAGTATGGAGTTTCCTCAAAAAACTACAAATGGAACTCCCATTTGACCCTGTGATCCCACTTCTAGGAATTTATCCCAAGAAACCAGAAACACCAATCAGAAAGGATATATGCACCCCTATGTTCATAGCAGCACAATTCACCATAGCTAAGATCTGGAAACAGCCTAAGTGCCCATCAGTAGATGAATGGATTAGAAAACTGTGGTACATCTACACGATGGAATACTATGCTGCTCTAAAAAGGAAGGAACTCTTACCATTTGCAACGTCATGGATAGAACTGGAGAGCATTATGCTAAGTGAAATAAGCCAGTCAATGAAGGAAAAATACCACATGATCTCACTCATTCATGGATAATAGAGATCATTATAAACTTTTGAGCAATAACAGATACAGAGGCAGAGCTGCCTCAAACAGATTGTCAAACTGCAGCAGGAAGGCCGGGGAGGGTTGCGGGGCAGGAGGTAGGGGGGTAAGAGATCAACTAAAGGACTTGTATGCATGCATAGAAGCATAACCAGTGGACATAAGACATTGGGGGATAGGGGAGGCTAGGGGACTGTCTAGGGCGGCGGGATAAAATGGACACATATGTAATACCCTTTGTAATACTTTAAGCAATAAAAAAAAAAAAAAAAAAAAAAAAAAAAAAAAAGAAATGTATATAAGGTATAAGCCTACAGACCCCAAAACCTTACCTCAGAGGTGCTTCACAGTTGTGGATGACAAAGTCTATGCAAATACGGATTACATTAGACTTATAGAAACTAAATTTACCCCCAATCCCAGCCTTCTCTACAAAGAGAGGTTCTGCATTAAGTCTAGTGCAGGTGTGCGTCAGGACCACCTCACCTGAGCCAGGTAGGTGCATCCCACCAATCCTGCAGTTGTACTGGCTATAACATGACCACAGAGAGTGGTGCAGTACAGCACATGGGCCTGATCACCATCCTCATCTACCACCCCAACCTCTCAGACCATCCCAGCCTTGTTCACAACCTTGCCTGAATCAGAGCTGCAAACCTAAAGCCATTATTGATATCATGCCCAAAGGCCCTCAGACGAACTCTAGGGCCTTACCTGCACCTTCTTCTTTCTTTTCCTAATCCAACAAAAATCTAGTAAACTCTGAAGCATCAGGCACACAGTTTTGTGATGTGGAGAGCAAGATAAATAAAAGTCAGCTTTTCAGTCTAGTAGGAAGAAAATGTGCAGACAAGTAAGAGCAATAAACAGAGCATAGGCGAGGTTCAGTGGAGGCCCAGAGAAGGTCAAAATTAATCCTATTTGGGGTTTCTCCAGAAGGTGGCAGTATCCCAGAGGAGGCAATGCTAAGTTGTGTATTTCGCAAAATACACAAGAGATTTTGTGGGTCAGGCCCACAGGTTGGACACAGTTATTCCAGGCCCAGGGATGCTATGTGGAAGAGCACCTGGCACAGGACAGTGCATTTAAGGAACAACAAGGTGTGTTAAATCATGAAGTGTGAGTGTAAGGTGAGGAGGGGGCAGTGGGTGATGGGATATTGGGCTGGGAGTGGGCCAATGACACCTTCACTCTCCTATAGTTTATTCTCAACGAGGAAGCTGGAGTCATCCTGGTCCAGCCCCCGGTAGATTGGATAGTTTGAGCTGCTTTCGGCAGAGCCGTATCTTCTTTCACTGAAAGGTCAAACCTGCATTTGTTTATTTCTTTTACTAAGTTTTTTTTACCAATATGTTCTTGCATAATTCATACTGAAAGCTGGACAATTTCATGCCAATATGAACCTGTGTCTCCTTGCTGAACATGGAGAGGTGCAGGAAAGGAAACTGCCGGGAGATGAGGTCAATGTCAAATGCAGGGGATGACTTTCTCACTTCAATTTCTTTTAAGTCTCATGATCTGGGTAATAGGAGCGGGAGAGCCATTGGCTTTCCAATCTTCCCCCACTGACTCTTACGCACCCACACATGTATTTACTATTTAAGGGCCAGCATGAGCTTAGGCCTAGGGGTGCAGTGATGAGAAAGATTGAGGTAGTGCCCTAACCGGTTTGGCTCAGTGGATAGAGCGTTGGCCTTTGGACTGAAGGGTCCCAGGTTCAATTCCGGTCAAGGGCATGGACCTTGGTTGCGGGCACATCCCCAGTGGGAGGTGTGCAGGAGGCAGCTGATCGATGTTTCTCTCTCATCAATGTTTCTAACTCTCTGTTCCTCTCCCTTTCTCTCTGTAAAAAATCAATAAAAAAAAATATATTTTTTTAAAAAAAGATTGAGGTAGTTCTTCCCTCAAGGAGCTTGCAGAGAAGATGAGTGATGGCTGAAGGCCATGAGGGAGCAGTGTAGGGTTGCAGGGGTTCAGCACAGCCCAGGGCTCCAGGATGCCTTCCTGAAGGAGGCATTTCTAAACCGACTTGCTAGGCAAAGGGATGTGGGGATGCAGAGACAGTGGAGGGGGTTGTTGCTTTAGTGCACGAAGACCTGAAGGAGGAAAGAGAGATGGGGCATGAGAAGAACTAGAAACAGCTCCTCATGTCTGAAGCAGAGAGGGGTGCAAGGTAAGGCTGCAGAGGTAGGCATGGACCCTGTGGGTCTTCATAATTTGTACTAAGGATTTTATTTTTATCCAAAGAGTCATACATGGTGGTGAGTGGTCTGAAAGGAAGTAATATGAGCTGATCTCTTGTGGGCTGTGATCATGGATTGTGTCCTCTCAGGTATGTGACATCTCACAGTGGGTGCCAGGTACAATACTCCTTCCTTATTAGAGTCAGTGTCATCACAAATATGAGGGGAAAACATCAGCTGGAAAGGTTATAGGCTCTTCTCTAATCTTTTTTAGGTTATGTACAGAATCATTTTACTACATCCTGTGCATCTCAGAGTAAATCTAATTATAGCTCCAAGTTATTGTCAATGATCACATTAATAGATTTGGGAGCATCCCTCCAAGAAAGTATGAACAGGAATCGCATTGGACCGGTTTTATGAGCTTGTGCTAGAGTGTCCAGGTGCAGTACACACTCCTATCATATGGGAAGTTCCAGATTCCACAAATCTGGATGCCTTTCCTCCCTTGGCGACCCTCAGCAGCCACATGCTTGTAGTTCAGCGGTGTAGTGTGTTACTCATACATCAAAGGGGAGAGGTGGGGACGTGGGAGGATGGGTTTAAAAAGTGCTAATATTTAATGAAACCAAATAATAGAAACTTGATATACTATGTGGGGACAAATACAGGTTTTCTGGTAATATCATGTCTCAGAACAACAGACCATTGTTTTTTCAGATTTTTGACATTGAGGTTAACCATGACTATTATATATTCTTTTTTTTATATTGTATAAACTTTATGAGTCAAAGTCAAATTAAATTTGGAATATCTTGAAAGGAACTTGGTATATTTATTCAGTGATCTACAATTCTTTGGGATAGCAATATCTTCATTTTGGTGTATTTTTCCATTTTATCTTTTCTTTTACTTTATAAACAGTGCTTATTATAATATATTTTAATTCCATAATTAGGTGTTTTATGTTGTCACTGCTAGCTCTACACATTATAAAAGGATGCCCCCTCCAGGTGAATAAAGTAAAAAGTGATGCCCCTTCCGTTGATAAAATTGCAAAAAGGACTCTTTCCTCCAGTACCAAGGCATGGACCGGGTTTCAACCCCTACGTGTCCCGCTTGTCCCCGCAGCATGTGTTTTTCTGCAGCACACAAACCGCACAGCCTGACTGGTAACCCTGCCATGTTTTCATTGTCTTCATCTTCAGGTTCCTCATAGTTTCCTTAACTCAGGAGATATTCATTAAACAAGGCACTGTGTTAGCAAGTTTGAGGGACATATAGATAGGTGGATTTCAGTCCCTGCTCTCAAGAAGCTAACAGTCTAATACTGAGGTTAAGACAGGCACATACATAAACAAATGTATTCCCCCTCCCTCTCTCCCTTCCTTCCTCCCTTCCTTCCTCCCTCCCTCCCTCCCTCCCTCCCTGGCTCATCTTAAAGAATGTATATGAAGCTGCTCAGAAGAATAGCCTCCACATTAAAATGATGCTAAATTAGAAAATTTTAAATTAAAAAAAATCATGATCACATATAAGCAGTGGAAAACAAGGACAGTGACCATAGAGGTCAACCTAGAGCTTCAAATTCTGAGTTTTCTGATATTGCAAGTGAAGAGTGAAACATGGTCTAGAACATAATTCCCAATATCAAAAATTAAGTCTACACTGAATTGATCAAAACAGGTCAGGCCACTCTGGTTACAAATCTCAGAGGCTTTCATCACCACAGATTTTTGTATCTTGTCTCATAAATAGGCTGTGGGTGGAGCAGGTCCCCAGGAAAAACACACCAGAGTGACTCAAGGGTCCAGGCCATCTCCCTCTTGGGGATTACCATGTCAACCCAAGGCCCCTGTGCTGGCTGTGGGAGGGAAGGGGAAGAGGGAGTAGAAAGCATGTCCCTTCTGTTCACAGCTCATTAACCAGGACTAGTCAGTCATATGACTGACTGTGCATAACAATAAGGGACCAAGAAATATAATATTTGGTCATGCGACCACCCCTGCGACACACACAGGCTGTGCAAACCTTTTCCTAAAGCTGAATTCTCAAAGAATTACATGGGACTTTATACAAGACAAAATAGCAGAGGAATAAACATTTTATTGTGTGGATTCCAAGAGAGAGTTGCTCTGTTCATTTATTTAGGGGGGATCAGGGAAGATTTCACTGGAAGCTGAATGTAAAGTGGTTTTTAAAGAATGAAGAAAACTTTGGAAGATCTGAGCAAGTCAGGTAGGAAGGAGGTCAGCACCTACAAAAGGAAGGACAGAAGGTACTCACTCTCTCCTGGGAACATCCACTGGTCAAGTTTACCTGGTGCTGGGGGGATGGAGGGGAGGGATTGGGGGAGAGGGGTTGTGGGAAAGGAGGTTGGAATCCTGGGTGGTGGCCACAGTGCAGTTTCTGGGAATTTGTGTTTAGCTCAGTACGTACTCAGGGGCAGGAAGTCCTGCTGCTGTCATTTTAAAGTCTAATATTTACTGGAGCTGCTGAGAGAGCACTCCAAAAATCTTAATCATGTTTCGAGGGATTATAAAAACACAGAAATCATACAATTCCTTTTTCCTTCTCCCTTCAGACACATACCGTAGCAGCAAGGGATGTATCCTTAAATATTTCCTCAGGAAAAATTAATGAAGTGAATTAAAATAGACTTTCTTTCAACCTGTTCCAAATGAATTCATTTCATAGCCGTTATCATGGCTTGCTTGCCATTTGGGAAATTTATTTAAGTTATTAAAAAAATTCCCTAAAATTCTCAGCTGAAAAATTGGCTTCTGTTTTTTCTACAAAGCTAACTCACCTGATTTGTCAGAACAGCTTGAAAATGAAGTGCTAACTGGTGGGTTTTATTGAAAGGAAACCAAGTGGAACAACATATGTATTTTCTTAGGAAACTCAAAAAGCTCACAGTCATGTGGCGTTCCTTGGGGTGAATTCTTTGTTATGAATTACAACCTGCTTACTGATGAGTTGTTAATAAAAAGTAGGCCTGCCGGGCCATTATTTTTTTCCACACAGTACACACAGTTCAGTTTTCTTTCTTTCTTTTTTTAAAGTTTTCATTAATGCACTGAGTGTGAATAAATCTGTTTCTAATTTGTAATTGTTTTCCCTTCATCTGGACAATAATTTATTGCCAAATCTAACACTTGTCTATGATTAACATCCCCCCAACAGGAAAATGTTTTAATTTTTGCCTCCCTTGCTTTCTTGCCCTACCCCCCCACCCCCCATCACACACACACATACCTTCTCTTTAAACTGTTGAATGTGAGACCAAAAAGTTGCAGGATGGCAGGGATCTTGTTTGTGGAGGTAACATCCAACTCCGAGCTCACGGGAAGCCAGGTAACCCAGGCGGGCGCTCGTGGGCCCGTCCACGTTGCGTCCTGAGACCTGCCAGCTGGACGTGTTGGGCGCTGAGAAAACAGGCTCAGGGAAAACCGTGGAGGGAAAGTAGAAACAGATGGTAACCTGAGGTGGCAGGACAACTTTATTTAGCGTGGCAGTTTTAATTTATTTATTTATTTTACACGCGCATCTGGTCACACTGGGGAGCCTCTATGCATACTCATTATTAGGCTGTTAATAGTGTATCTGATTTGCCAAGGAATATTAGCAATTAAGTTCACTATGTATTCAAGTAGATTCATATTTTAGTGGGCCTTTGTGAGGCATGTTAGTGGTTAGGGTTTTATGTGGAAAGGGCGTAGAAGCTGCCGTTTGAAGTTCTAGTGGTGTGGAAAATAATACCAATTAAGGACGTTAAAGTGGCCCCACCGCCAGAGAACATGCCAAGTTGTCAATAAACAGCCAGCGGGATGCTAATGCATTGCTGTGGAGGCCTTCTTGATTGTAGAAATATCCGGCGTTGCTCCTTCATGGACACATGGATGGTGGGCCCATCGTTATTTTCATTGGAGGCGTGAGGATGGGTCTAGGGATGGGTTTGGGAGGCTCCGTTCATTATTCCATGTCTGCTTTCCCATCAACATCTCCATCGATATCTAAAATTAGAAAAATCACGTTGTGACTTGAGGTACAATTTGAGATGGGGCATTTATTTTGCTAAAACAAAACAAGGATCTCAGGCTGTTTTTTCTTTTAGTTCCTTTGGGTATGATTTTTATCCCTCTGAGTTTTGTCTGGGTCTTCAGTTTCTAAAGAATTGTGATTACTATGGTGGTTTCCATTGAGTTGCCAGGGCTCCATCTGTGGGCCAGGGGGATTCTTGCCTGATTTGTAGTTAATTTTTCAGAATTGGGAGTCTTAGATAATTTGAGTTATCACCTGGGAATCTGACTAGTTTTATCATTACTCATCAGATTCAGTTTCCCCAACCACTGGAAGCTCATTTCCAATGTATGCAAAGAATACTCTATCTCAGGGGTGGGCAAACTTTTTGACTCGAGGGCCACAATGGGTTCTTAAACTGGACCGGAGGGCCGGAACAAAAGCATGGATGGAGTGTTTGTGTGAACTAATATAAATTCAAAGTAAACATCATTTCATAAAAGGGTACGGTCTTTTTTTTTTTTTTTTAGTTTTATTCATTTCAAACGGGCCGGATCTGGCCCGCGGGCCGTAGTTTGCCCACGGCTGCTCTATCTGCAATAAATATACTGGTTTTTCTGACACTTGAATTGAATCCACATAAAAGTGGTACCAGAGGATATTGCATTAGTGAACAGGACTACCAGTTACATAGCAACTGCTCATGTAAGAGCCCCAGAACCTGGAAGCAACCAAACTTTTATTAAAGTAAAATTTTTGAAGTGTGTCCTAATAAGAAAGTGTGTGTGTATGTGTGCATGTACTAGACTGTTTTAGGTATATGTTATGATGATGTGAAAAGGAATACTCTAAATACTCCATGCCTCTCAGAAAATAAGGACACTGCAGTTTTACAAATGAGAGCAGACACTGCTTTGATCTGAACTTGAGGGGTGTGGACTACCATTGCAAAGCTGGATGTTGCTGGGGAGTAAGTGTGACAGGCGGGTATGCTGCCCCTGTGGGAGTTCGTTTGCCTCGACTGGTGCCCAAAAGATGGTGCTGTCATCACCGAGCCAGTCCTGCCCCATGGCAATGTCACCGGGGAGTGCCAAAGGCTACTTCTTCAGCAGTAGAGTGTGGGACAGAGAACAGAGAGGAGAGGCAGAAAGGAACTGGGACTTTAAATCAATGGCGCTGATGTGAGAGTGTCATAGGATGTCATGTTTTCTATCCAGAGCAGTAGACGTCTACAAAAATTCCATACATTTTCACTCAGTCAGCAACTGCTTTTTCAGGACCCACAGACTGCCAACCCCCACTCTAGATGCACTTTCTTTTCTCTAGACATTACAGCTTAGAAAAAAGAAAAATCATATTATGACAGTTTATGACCAAATTGTCATAGTCATTGTCTATAGCTAACATCTCCAAGAACTGAAAAGGAAAGAGCTTAGGCTATGGAGTCAAACCAACTGGCTGTTTGATGAGAAACACGTTCCTTAACCTCTCTGAGTCTCATAGAGAACTCATCTAAAAATATAACTTCTCCAGTTCTTATGAGGATGAAATGAGATAATAAATGGGAAACACATAAAGACAATAAGAATTTAAGGAAATAGGTAAGAAAATCATTCTTCCTTTATCCCTTGCTCTTCTGTGGAAAATACTTGTTAAGGATTCAAGATTAGATCATATTTTTTTCTGCTAACATGTAGCCACATGTTGATGGATTCTTCAAGACTCTTTGAGCCAGACTTAGTCACAATTGGTCAAGGAAGAAAGTTTTCTTCTGCCACCAATACATGATGAAGCTGTTCGAATAAGACTCCATTCTTCTAACAGGGTTTCATTCTAACAGGAAGCCAACATATGTTGAGGTTGAGATTAACTGAATCTGGTCTTTTCAAAATCACAATTCACATAAAGACATCGAACAGTAACTTATTGCAGGCACACAGAGATGATTGTTAAACCTCACAACCTCTTTAAAGACAGGGCAACATTACAGTTTATCAAAGTCAAATAAAGAAAAACCAGAAGCAGCCAAGAAGCCCTTTGATTAGAGGTTCAAATCCAAAAGATGCACAGACAAGAAAGAGTTAAAGGAGTTCATCACCACCAAACCAGGATTACATGAAATGCTAAAGGGCATTCTTTAAGGAGAGGAAGAAGAAGCAAAAGATAAAAGATATAAACAACAGAGTGACAAAAAATACATATCTATCAACAAGTGAATCTAAAAATCAAATGAATAAAAAACCTGATGAACAGAATAAACTGGTGAATGGAATAGAATCAGGGGCATGGAAATGGAACAGATTGACAATTCTCAGAAGGAAGTGTTGGGGGGGCGGTGCAAGAAGAGATTAGTCAGATCTTATATGCATGTATGCATTACCTATGGACACAAATGATAGAGTGGTGAGGGCCTGGGGTGGGGTGGGAACTGGGTGGAGGGGAGCTATGAGAGGAAAAAAGAGGGACATCTGTAATAACCTCAGCAATAAAGATTTAAAAAAAAATCCAAAAGATGGAGGAACCCCTTATGATGGCCCTTCGAACAAAGGGGTGGACTGGCCTCACAGATTATGCTTCCGACTTACTAAACATCTGTCTCCTTCCGTTCCTTCCCTGGAGAGTTATTTAAATAGTCATTGCTTTCTCACCATTGGCAACCTGGGTTGGAAAATCCTCTGTAGACACAATTTATTATATGTATAAAAAAATCAGTACATATGTGTTTGCATGTGCGTGTTAAGCCACACTTAATTCTTCCCTTTGGCCCTGACTTTTAGGACTCAAGCCCAGAAACAATAGGAGCCTAGCACCTTCCCATATGACCTCTTTCGTCTTGTTTTTTAAAGGCTTGTTAAAAAAATTCTGATCCCTTGAGTTCAAAGCACTAATATGTCCCACACTTCCCGAGGGACCTCCTCCAGCCAGGCCTCTTGTTGACTCATCCAGTCAAATCCTCCTACATATTCTCCTTGCTTAGCAACACGTATCCTATTCAACCCCACAGTTCTTGTCACATTGGAGTTTTCCCTCCCTGTGCACTATTGCATCTGTGTGTGTGTGTGTGTGTGTGTGTGTGCGTGCGCGCGCACGCATGGGTGTGAAAATTCAAGTTTTTACTATCTCTCTCATCATCTCCAGAGGGAGATCAGTCTTCCTGTTCTGTGTTTTTCACAAGTCTGGAAATTTTCAGCTCCCACCATACAACTTGACACATTCCTTGGTCTGGCTATCAGTTGTGGATCTGGAAACATAATGATACACCTGAGTACACTCCTTGGATGAATAAAACTGATAAAACTTCATTGTGTCTTCACCAAAGAAGACTGCTGCCCAGCCTTCCCCGCTTGGTTCTGAGAGGGTTGAAGGATGGGATGTGGGTGAGACTCTGTAAAATCCCTCAATAGGGTTGGAAATATTTTCTCTTCATTCTGGGTCTGCATAATTGGATCAGTCCTTGAAGCTAGCAAACAAGCTGTTGTAAAAGATTCCTATGGCCTTCTACACTTCCCCCTGGGCCAGCTTTCTGCTAAAGGTCTGCCCAGCCTGGCACCACAGACTGGCACGGCTGTAAGTGCAGACATTGCCATGGAATAGCTGGCTTCTCCTCTTTATCATGAAAGTGAAGAGTGTAATGCAGTGGAAACACCCACCATGCCGATCGTGGCCGGGGTCAACCTGGCTGGTCCGTGTGTGTTTAGTGAACTCAAGCACCTCACGAGGAAGACAGACACGAGGAAGCGGGCTAGATACTTGCCTGGAGCTAAGCGGGGGCTGGAAGTCAGAAGAAACCAAAGGAAAAACCTGGATGCATTACTTCCACAGGTCTTTTCAGATGAGGATTTTGCTTCCCTCGCCACCCTTCCCCTCCAGAGGTTACAAAGATATTTGACACGGCATGTTTCTTCTTTTGGCTCTATCGTAAGTATGACCCCCCCTCCCCCCCACTGGGCTTTTATTGTTCTCTTCTTCTTACTATTTTTTAAAGGTTATACACAGTAAAATTCTATTTTTAAGGAACTACAGAGCTATAGCTAGACTGAAAATAAAGACTATGCATTGTGTCTTCAAAATCATATGTTGAAGTCCTAACCGTCAGTACCTCAGAATGTGACTATATTTGGAGATAGGTCTAAAAGGGGAAATTAAGGTTAAATGAGGTCAGTGGGGTGGGCCCTAATCCAATATGACTGAGGTCCTTATAAGAAGAGGAGATTAGGGCACAGGCATGCACAGAGGGAAGACCATGTGAAGACATAGGGAAAAGACAGCCATCTGCAAGCCAGGAGAGAGGTCTCAGAAGAAACCAAACTTGTCAACACCTTGATCTGGGATTCCAGCCTCCAGAACTGATGTTTAAGCCACCCCATCTGTGGTACTTTGTTATGCCAGCCCTGGAAAACTAATACACCATCCCTGAGAAGAAGAAAAATACCTTCTAAAGGGATGCAAGGTTATATAAACAAGTATATTCATTCGGACAACTGTGAACAGTGTATTTCCTAAAGGTATTTTTCATCCTGAAGCTACATTTTACAGATAAACTATAAATGTGCTAAAACTCCTTGAAATGTTTTCCTTATAGTAGGTCAACTGTGTTCCCTACAAACTTTCTATCTTATTCATTCACTTGGCAGATTATTAATTCACTAGAGGCCCAGTGCATGAAATTTGTGCATGAGGTGGGGGTGTCCCTCAGCCCCGCCTGCACCCTCTTGAAATCCAGGACCCCTCAGGGGATGTCTGACTGTGGCTTAAACTGGCAGTTGGTCATCCCTCTTGCAATCCGGGACTTTTGGCTCCTAACCACTTGCCTGCCTGCCTGCTTGATCGCCCCTAACCGCCTCTGCCTTGGCCCCCGCTGCCACAGCTTCGTCCAGAATGACGTCCGGAAGGTCATTCAGCTGTCCAGTCTAATTAGCATATTATGCTTTTATTATTATAGATTGATAATAGAATAATAAGCTTAGATGTAGTGCAGGCAAATGATCCTATATTACAAAGGAAAGAATTCAAATTAATTATTTTTTTCCAGATATTTCAGGGTTTGCAAACCAGCTCAGCTTGAAATGCAATCTTCTACGTAAACCATACCTGGCTCTCTCTCTGCCTCGGAAGAGTCTCTGTGTGGACTGTCAGTGGGGGTTTTCTTCTTGCTGGTCTCTGGCTGAGTGTGTTCTCCTGTGTGTCCGAGGTTCAGCACTACGTTATAGTGGGATTGCTTCCCAAAATCCATCAGTTTCCTGGTTGGAAACATCCCAAGATTACTTGTGTTTTTGTTTTTTTCTTCACTGGGAGAAACTGACAGAGCCTGTATTTTGTAGAAAGTATGTCTCCATTTAAGTTTACTTATAAAAAGGAATTGACATTGGTTCAAAAGTTTGCTTTGCAAAATGCCCAGGAAAACACTCCATCTGGACAGGGCCTTCTACATGCCTCACACGTGGCCCGAGCGCCTGAGGCTTCTCCCACTGCCCAGGTCACAGCTGGCCAGCAGGGGATCCCGCCATTGTGTTGGAGACCCACGCCCACGCGGGTCACTCTGAGGATGCAGCAGTAGAGTGGGATTCTCTGCCTAGGTGGCTAATGGCTCACACTGCCCGCTGGTGGCTAGTGAGGGCCTTCATCCATTTTGCTTGGCTTATCCCGTCACCTGCCTGCCCTCCTTGGTCCATGAGCTGAGGAAGGGGAGTTGCAACGGTCCAGAGGGTGAAGGTAGGGAGTGAGGATGGTTATTAGGGAAAAAGGCTAAAACCAGATTAGGAAAGAATATTCTTTTCCAGTGGAAGAGAACTAGGACTGGGGACATTGAATTAGGATTGTTTTAAAAGAAGGTTTAACCAGTTCCCAGAGAGGAATCCCATTCTGAGATCGGGATTTTTGTGAAAGGGATTCATTGGGAAGCCTTCCCAGGGAAAGCCCCCATGGGAATGGGAGAGCAGGACGAGGAAGGGAAGAGAGTGAGCCAGGGAGCCGTACTGAGCCAAGTCCAGTGGGGAGAAACTCAATTTGTTCTACAACTCTGTAACAAATTGCCCCAAACAACAATAAACATTTATCATCTCTCAGAGTTGAAGTGGGTCAGGACTTCAGGAGTGGCTTGGCTGGGCAGCGCTGGCTCAGGCTCTCTCATGGGGCTGCAGTCAATATGTCACCTGGGTAGGCATCTTAGAAAATTCATGGCGGGGAGGGGGGGGGGAGGGGGGTAGGGTGTGAGGGGGTGTGTGTGTGGAGGGAGGAGTCACTTGCAAAGCAGGCCATGCAATTGGCAGATGACATGACACTGGTTGTTGGCCAGAGGTCTCAGTTCCTCTCCATCTGGGCCTCTCCCAGGACTGCTTGAGTGTCCTCATGATGTGGTGTCCCCAGGTGCGTAGTCCCAGGGAGAGAGCCAGGCAGAAGCCGTCCATTTTATGACCCAGCCTTGGACTTTACCCAGCATCACTTCCCTCATCTTCTACTCTTTAGAAGCAACTCACTCAGCCTGGCCTACATTTAAGGGGAGGGGATTAGGCTCCACCTTTTGAAGGGAGGAGTGTCAAAGAATTTGTGGACATATTTTAAAACCACTATAGTAATTACTATGGCTCAGTCCTGCAGGGAGGCTCTGAAGATAATAGTTTAACCCCCGAGAGTGGCTTCCATCAGGGGCACCCGAGCTGGAGTACTTACACGCTCACACCTGCCAATCATTAGCTAAGGGCTGCCTGAAGTAGGAGAGGCATCATTCCCAGGCTCACCAGCTTGCAGGCAAAGTGGGATTCTGGGAACAGCTCTGTGATGAGTGACACAGGTGTTGGCTACAGAGAGTGAATGAAAACAAGAAAGTGCGTCCAGCAAACATGGCAGAGAGATCTGAGGGGTTGAGAGGCAATGCACTGACAAGGTCTGCTACAGCCAGAGAGCACAGCATCTGATTCAGCATAACAAATGGGGTCTTATTTATGGGGTGGTTATTCTATTTTTATGTTTGTTCAAGGTGTAATTCAGTAATGAGGCTCTTTGGCCTCCAGTTGAGTGATATTTAGAGGAGAAACAGCGTGTTCAGTTCCCCAAACTCCTTTAATGGGATCATCAGGTTTTAGGAATTCTGCTCTACCTTCCTTTTTTTGTGTGATTTCTTCTCTGAGGAGGATTCACTGTTGTCTCAGAGTGCCTGGGAGCAGATGTCGGAAAACTACATAATGAAATCAAATAACAAAATAGAACTAGGCAGATGCTTGCCCGAAAGAGCAGGGGAAGGAGATGGCTGGCCACCAAGGGTTATTAATAACACTCTACTTTGATGGTGTCTTTCATCTGAGACTCGAAGAACTGCACGGCCATTTAAGTAATCCAAGGAGTTATTTTCTTGAATTGAACCTTTAAATCCAACAGGTCTTTTGAAAGTTAGCTTCTTTGAATGTTTTATTCTTTCTGGATTGTTCTCAAGGGAAAAATGAATTTGATTTATAAATCGTATGGAGGTTTTTAAAAGTCAGTTATTTCTTAAAACAATAGATAGTGTACTGCCTTTGGCAATATTATGTGGAATTCACAACATGGCCTTTTTCTTCATTTTTTTTTGTCTCAAAGCTGTCTTCGTGAAATTATTTAAGTAAGTGATAGAACATTTCTGTTCAGCTGGGAAAACATATCTAAAGATCCTGCTCTAAATTCTAAAAACCACTGGTTCCAGTCCTCCAACCATCTGTTAATCCTTTTGGATGAGATGCCAATTGACCAGTTGCAGAGGCCTCTAGTCTGTTGTGTGTGGCGTTTTTCCCCTCTTCCTTGTACATACTTGTGAGGGACCAGGCTACAGCAGTGAGGTGGCCTTGGCAACCAGGAGACCAGGCCATCTCCAAACTGATACTTGGCTGATGACTAAGAAGCAAGTCAATGGGCCAAGTTGCCTTTGAGATACTTCACCAGGGAAGCAAAACACAGGAGAGCTACTCCACCTTGACAGGGAACCAGCAACAGGTCTCCCACCCAAGCTGATGCCTACCTTAATTAGCATCAGCCTGCGGCACACTGCGGCTGACCTCACGTTAGCATTTGACTGCCTGTGGAGACGCATGAGATGCACTGGGGAAGAGACTTGGGCTGTATCTCATTAACTTGTCACATCGCTTCCCCCAAACTGGACAAGGATGTGTTTTGCCTACTGAGTGGTCACTGATGGTTTCATCACCGTGTCCTGAACTGAAAAGGGCTGCAGCCTAACAAAGCCCAGATCCGGAGAAGAAAGAGCACCACTGCCAGGACTGAAACCACAGCAAAGGACATGTCCCCGAGCGGTCGGATTCACCTGCTGTGCTCTGCAGCGCCTGCCCGCCGCGCTTCTCCAGCGCACAGCGTGAGGAGTGTTGCTGGGCCTCACAGGCCCACAGAGTGGACTAACAAGGGATGTGTTTGCAGCTGCCAGGAGGCCGGTTGCTGCTGCGCTGCAGATACTCTGGACCGGACAGTCTTTTCTGGCTGTTTTCTTTTTTCTTTTTTTAAGTTGGGAAGCAGGAAGTTTGCTCTTCCTGGCAGTTCGCAAGCATTAGGAATTACCAAGTGCTGCCGCCAGGTGGCAGCGCAGAAAGAATGGCCACAGCTCTCCCCAGTGAGAGGCTGAGTGTTAAATGACAGGGCAGCCCAGCATGGCCTTCCACCCCCTTGCCAAATGTCCATTCTGCCTCTCACTTTCTTTGAGAAAAGATGATTCAGAGGTGCGTGCTTTTGTAGGCTGTTTCAGCGAAGGGCCCAGCTTCCTCCCAGACGGTCCACGTCTTTGCATAAGAAGGGAAGTCATATTTCCTGCCCCAGCTTTATTTGGGATAAGGCAGGAATTTATAATTCCATTTGTAACCGTGCCACATTTTCTTATATACTGTGTGGGAGTTGGTGGAAAGGAATGCCTTTCTCTTGAGGATCACCCTTTAATTGCTTTCTTTTGGAGGGTTTGTCCCCTATCCTTGGTTGAGTCCAGATCCGCTGGGACCCACAGCATTTTGCCAAGCAAAAAGGGAGTTAAAAGGGAACGGACGACATGTCCTGGCTCTTGAGGGATTGACTGTCTCCTCAGGGAGCCCCAAGGGACCAAAATGAATACAAAAGTCCACTTCGTTTATATTCTGTGAAGTTTTCTCTAGTTTTCCAGCATGTTTTTGGAGGGGTAATCTGTGCAATTTATGTCAGTTGGTCAGCTCTGCTGGGCAAGTTTAAAAAAACCCAAATGTTGTTGATTCGCTAATTTATTCCTCACAGCTGTGTTTCTAAGCTCCCTTCCCATTTCTCAAAGTCTTCCCACTCCTAACTCCTTGCCCCCCCTCCCTGTGCGGCTGAGCAGACAGAGCCTTCTGGTATCATCTGTGTTCACTGCTGCCTTTTCAACACCCCCTTTCTCTCTAGTTCCCTGCAGCATTGCCAGGACCCCTGCCCCTCCGCCCCGAGGAGACCCATAAGTCCATTCTGAGGAGAGACACCAGCAGCATTCAGCTCTCACTCGACCCGACCTCTCTCCTTCCCCCTCATGCACCCTCCACCCAGTTAATCTCTTCCCATCTGGTATCAGTGACTCTTTCATGAACTTTCCTGATTCTCCCCCTCGAGGTCTCTTTGTGGCACCCTCCCCGCTTAACTCTGAAAGGTACTCCTTTCCCAATCTTAGAACCCTCCCCTCGGCCATGTTCCCCAGGATTCTCAGCTACCCTTCTAAGTTCTATCATACTTTCTATTTTATCCATTTAAGTGCTCACATTTCTAGCCCTGTCCAGGCTGCCGACCTCCAACTTCACATCATTGTCCCATGATCATGATAAACCAGATATATCTAAAATCAACCTTATCTCCACCATAGATCAAAATTAGTCAATATTTCCTTATTTGAGCTAATTTTAATACCATTGATGTCAATGACCTAAAAAATTTGGTGGTGTCTGTGTCTTCTCCAGTTCCCTCCCCCCTCATACTAATCGATTAGCAAGTTCATCAATACCCACGTCCTTTAATTTCCACACTGTGGCAGTTGTGTTGTGCTAGAAAGTGTCTTTCACTCAGAAGGGTGGTGTTGGCACATTTGCCAACTGTGAGACATTGAGTGAGTTACTTTTGCAACCCTATCCCAGTGTCATGGAACAATAAAATCACAGCAGTCAGAGATGATGGGCCTGTGGAGACCATATGAATAAGAAAACCTAGTCCAGGAAGTGAGTTATTTGGGTTCTCTGAGCTGAGACCCCAAACCAGGTGTGATCCATTGGGTCTTCAGGAAGACCCCACTAAAATGATAGGATGCTTTCCAAGAAAAAACACATGAAGCCATCCCTGTTGATAAACACCAGGACTATCTCCCCTTAACCTCCAGACAGTACTGAAAGCAGGGCCAATTTTGGAGGGTGTAAAGGAAAGGAGCAGAGTCTGAGAGAGGCCACCTGAAAGAGAGCCCAGGTCAGTATTAGTGGTATCCTCTCCATCTTCTTTCCATAACAGTACCAGAGATTTTCTTTGGCAGGGCATTACCAGTCCCCCCTACCACCATAGGTTGAGGAGACATGACCCCATCCTCACCCCAGGGGCAAGCCTGATTGGCCTCATTCAATGTGGGTATCCAGTCCTCCAGCCCAGTTATTGATGGGTTGATTGGAGGAGGCAAATGACCTGCTAGCATTTATCCTTCACTCACGAGAGGAAATCTGCCAGAGACCATGCTAGCTTCAAGAAAGGTGGGCAGAGAAATGGAGAACTCACATCCTGATGACATCATGTGAGCCCCTGGATTAAGCATTGAGCTTTGCCTCACACCAGCCTTGCCACTGAATGTTTTATGACCCAATAAATAATCCCTTTTTAAATAATCCAAATTTAAGTGAAGGTTTCTGGTACTTATAAACAAATAAATCCTTGTTGGTATACTCTGGGAAGGGATATATATATATATATATATATATATATATATATATATATATTTAATATATATTAATATATATAGTGATAAGGACTAGACCAAAAAAGGAGCAGTGAAACCAATCTTTTCTCACCTAACTCACCTGCTAGTCCAGCTCCCTAGCCCAAGGCCTGCCATGCTGCTCTTAGGCATCAGAGACAGAATTTCCTGAGAAGGAACGGCACCTCTTCCTCCCATGGCTGGGAGGGGAGAACAGCCCATGATGCCCAAAGGTGTTTATGGGCTGCTGGGGGCAGCAGCTAAGGAAAAATGGCAGGGTCAGAGTTTGGCAATGGAAAAGGTTTGCTGTGCGTTGACCTTGGGAGTCAGGGTGCATTTCAGAAAAAAAAAGTCCCGTAAGGGAAGAAGAGAGAAATTAGATGAGGAATGACCTTTGCCAAGTAGACTCTGAGTCTCATAATTCAGAATGTATGCTTGAGTTGAGCCCAGAATGTTAAAATGTTAAAAACTTCCAAAACTCATGCAGAAAGATAGCAGGGAGTTGAGAGAAGTGTTAGGTATGTCCTATCAGGCAGATTCACCATCTGTTGCTTTTAGCAATGTGTGCAGGCCTTGCAAGGGAGATATTACATAATAATTAACATATTTTCTGTCTCATGGTCTTTTGTAGGAGAACCTCAGGAATTACCTAAAAGTCTCCACTACATGTATATGTTGAGACTTGAAACACTTGTCTTATGTGACCATATGCACCGCGCAGAACCAATTGCTGGGTGAAGTGGAGAAGGTATTTAGAACATGTGAGGAGCTGTTTTGTGTCTCACAATCCTAATCTTACTACATATAAGCGTCTTCTCTCCATTACCACTAGGGCTTTAAAAAAAAAAGTCTACCTCCTGCACATATAACAGTGTTAGGCATCCAATAGCCATTTGTTGTAACCCTGTGGTAGTCATTAGGGCTGTTTGCCAAATATTTGGGGTTTCCAGGCACATGGGAGAAGTGTACTTTCCCTCTTCCTTTGAACTTAGGCATGGCCACGTGACCTATTTTGGCTAATGAAATGTGAGTGGAAATAATGTGGCAGAAGCATTAAAATCCAATATGCAGCTTGCATACTTTTTTTTAAAAAAAACCTCTGGCATGGTGTCAATCAATGGTTGGAGTGGTGGCTGCTCTCACTCTCTACTGAGTGACTAATGAGCAGAACAGTCCCACTGCTCCATCCAACCGCAACAGATTTGTAGCCAGAGCAAGACATACGCTGTTGTTATTTCAAGACTTCTGGGTTGTTTGTTAGTGCAACACAATCTAATCCATCCTGATTTATATAAAACTACTGGCAACTATGAGCAACTGTAGTTGATATTAGGGTGAATCAGATGCAAACCTTGACCTCTAGTTGCTAAGCATTTTGAGAAATAATGTGGAGAAAAATTGCAGAAGGTGACACATAAAACATTACTTAAAAATATTTCATAATTCTTAATTTCTTTAACTCAGAACTATTTTTGTTTCTAATGTTCATGATTTACATGTATAACTATAATCATGATTTTTATATAGTTACTAGAGGCCCAGTGCATGAAATTCATGCAAGGGGGGTTGAGGGGGGGTCCCCTCAAACCAGCCTGCACCTTCTCAAATCCGGGACCACTTTGGGGGATGTCTGACTGTTGGTTTAGGATCGGGCCTAAACCAGCAGTCAGATATCCCTCTCACAATCCTGGACCACTGGCTCCTAATCACTCACCTGCCTGCCTGCCTGGTCGCCTCTAACTGCCCCCCACTGCCGGCCTGATTGCCCCTCACTGCCTCTGTGTGCTGGCCTGATTGCCCCCAACTACCCCCCCTGCCGGCCAGGTTGTGCCCAACTGTCCCCTCCCTGCCAACCTGGCTGCTCCTAACTGCCCCCCCCCCCCCAGTTGCCTCCAACTGCCCCTCCCCCGCAGGCCTAGTCATCCCTCACTGTCCCCTGCCAGCCTAATCGCCCCAACTTCCCCCTTGCCAGCCTGGTCACCCCCAACTGCCCCCCCTTCCCGCCTGGCCACCCCTCACTGTCCCCTGCCAGCCTGGTCACCCCACACAGCCTGCTGTTCATTTGTTTGGTCGTCCCTCACTAACCCTCCTGCCGGCCTGGTCATTGGCAGCCATCTTGTGAAGGCATGAGGGTTAATTTGCATATTACCTCTTTATTAGATAGGATAATTTACACTAGAGACCTGGTGCATGAAATTCATGCGGGGGGGGGGAGGGTCCCCTCAGCCCAGCCTGCACTATCTCCAATCTGGGACCCCTCAGGGGATGTCTGACTGCTGGTTTAG
Organism: Myotis myotis; assembly: GCF_014108235.1. NCBI lineage: Eukaryota > Metazoa > Chordata > Mammalia > Chiroptera > Vespertilionidae > Myotis > Myotis myotis. The sequence continues at coordinate 55,629,781 of NW_023416379.1, forward strand.
GCCCGATCCTAGGGACATTCCTCTCACAATCCGTGACCACTGGCTCCTAACTGCTCACCTACCTGCCAGCCAGGTTGCCCCCAACTGCCCCCCCCCCCCACTGGCCTGATTGTCCCCAACTGCCTCCCTCTGATGGCTTAGTTGCCCCTTACTGCCCCCCCTGCCAGCCTGGTTGCCCCTTACTGCCCACCCTGCTGGCCTGGTCGCCCCCAACTGCTCCCCGGCCAGCCTGGTCTCTTCTAACTGCACCCTCCCCTGCCAGCCTGGCTGCCCCACTCAATCTGCTGTTCAGTCGTTTGGTCGTCCCTCACTAACCCCCCTGCTGGCCTGGTCGCCTCATGCCGCCTGCTGGTCATTACTGTTACTGTGATGGTGTCCCAGGAAATTTGAATATTCCTCTATTATTAGTATAGATTGGGTATATCTGGGGGGATTTTACTTTCTTATTTAAAGATTATTGTCAAATAGTTGCCATATATTTTTTCATTAGTCATCACTGTTATAACGGCTATACAAAATTAAATTATTTTTTATTCTATTAGATCATCAGTGTTATAATGAATATATAAAATTAAATTAATTTTGATTCTATTAGATTCAAGTAACAGGAAACTCAATTCAAACTGGCTTAAGTTATATGAAAGTTTACTATTTCACAAATATGGAACATTTCACATATAATGGAAGTTGAGGCTCTGGGTGGATTGATTTAGCAGCTCAGTGTTGTCATCAAGAGCCAGGGTTTTCCACTTCCCTGACATGCTCTGCTCAGTGTTGATGTCCCCCTCAGGTGTGTCCAAAGATGCGGCAGCGGTTCCAGGGACCATGTCCAGCAGAGTGTCCAGAATTAGAAGATAAATTGCTTCTTCCTGTTTCTGTGAGATACCTTTCCCCAAACTCCTGAGAAAACTTTTTCCTCTCATCTCAGAAGCCAGAATTGAGTCATATTACCATTCTCAAGCGTCTCTCTCTCTCTTTCTCTCTCTCTCTCTCTCTCCCTCACACACACACACACACACACACACACACACACACTCACACACACTCCTGATATGGGGTGGAGAATGGGGGTAGAATTATGGTCATCGTGGACCACAGTGTCCCCTATGGACCAACCATAATTAGATAACCAAACTTTTGTTGTTGACTATTTAGGCTGTTTCTTGTTTCCATTAGTATAACCGATGCTGCTGGAAACAATTTGGCATCTGTCATTTCTACTTTCCCACTCCTTTCAAGTTTTCCCAAAGATGGAATTGCTGGGTCAAAGGGAATGAGTATTTTTAGCATTCTTCCTATGTATTACTGAAATTTGATGAGGATTTTAGTAGGGAACAATGCCACCAGCCCTTGTAAATAATATTGTGTTTTATCTTTAAAACATGCTGTAGAGCACTACCCCATTATTAGTTTGACTTACAATTCCCTAATAACAAGTGAGGCTGAACATTTTCCATAGTTTGGTTTACTCTTACTGGAACGTGTTTCTGTAAAAGGTAGCCCTCTCTGGCACAAGGGTCGGAAATGTTGACGTCTCAATCCCCCAAGTAAACTTGGCATCTCGCTCCCTCTCCAACACAGCAACATTGGAGCTAGGAACTGACTCAACATAAAGTAAACGCGAATTATCCGGAGACGCAAATGATCCAGATGGAACCCGCAGGAGCCCCTTAGCAGGCAAATGTCACCAAGGCTCTAGGCCAAATGAAAGGAATCGCAGGCCTTGGAACAGAATCCTTGGAGAGCACTTCAACGCAAATTGTTTTTATGACCACATGAAATTATTAAGTTAGGAACATCAAAAAATTTAAAATGATATTCACACTTAAAAAATTTAAAGAATGGCCCTATTCTCACTAGAATAAATGGGATAAAGGGCTATCTATAGTCAGTTTTAGCTGAAATTTTGATTTGCTAACCAGCTTATCTCCCTTCATTGAAGCAAAATAATCTTTGGTAGTTGTTTTGTTTTGAGTGACACCATTGTCTTCCTCACCAGTTTCCTGTTTCCTAAACATCTTGATTAGACAACACTGTGGGCTTCAAAGATGCTTCTACTATTATTTACTCCAGGCGGCTCGGTCGGGGTCATGAACTCCTTGACATGGTTAGCAATGCATTTCTCAAGAGAGGGTTCAGGGCTATCAGGAGACCACAGAAGGCCCATGGTCATCCTACCATTTCATCCATTTTCATTTGTTACTATGGCTCCCTCCCTCCTTTTTCTTACCCTCCAACTCGCTTTCTTTCTTTTTTCACTCAATTTCCCTGAAATAACAGCAACAACAACAACACACAGGGTTTTGAGTTAGGCTGCCTTACTTAGGGTTTCATCTCTCTGCTCATTTAAACACTTTGTATAGTTCTTTTCCTTCATGTAGGATGATCAGGGGACAGGATTTTGTGGTTAATATTTTATACAAAATGTCTAACTTTTTAAAAATGTGTTAAAACATATTCACCTACATTATACATTATTTGATTCTTTAGTTTAGAAGTCACTTCAGAATCTTTTCTTGCTCATATACACATTAATATTTATTCTGTGTAACAGTAAGCAAGTTTTCTTGGCTTTCTGGAGTTTTCTTTGGGCTCATTTGCAAAGTGCAGCAAAATTGCAGAGGGACTCCAGTGCCTCAAAGGAAAAGATGTGTCTTGTCTGCCCCTTGCCTGTTTGGCTGCATCATTCTGGCTTAAAAATTAGGTAGTTACATACATGCATTTTCTTAGCCCTAAAAATACTCCATGTACACAAAGCAGTTCTTGTTGTGTCCAGGGTCTATAGAATTTTGGATATTTGTCCCAATATCAGAACCTCAGGAGTATGTTTTTTTTCTATTCTAATAGAAAATTGCCAAAAAAAAGTACAAAAATAAGTCGTCTGTTTTAGAAACAAGTAGATATAAGTGAAAAAGTAATCTAAAAAAATAGTCCTCTGTCCAAAGATAGATTCATAAACACAAGAGCTATATTCAAATCTGAAAGGTGGACTGGAACCCACAGTGAAGTGGTGTGCATGGGGGACTCCCACCTCCTTCATTTTTTTAAAAATATGATCATTCAGGGGTCAGAGAGAAAGGCTCAATGTAGTTGCCAAATAGGCAGCGCAGAATCCTACATAGAGGCTCCCATCTGGATGGTATATGGAGAGGCAACAAAAGGGCAGGGTTTTTACATTTGATGTAAATTCAAGACCAAGTGCTGGAGAACTTCTAGGGAGAGCCCCACAGAGATGGGCTATAGATTCTAGAATACCCGCATCTTCTCACCTGCTGGGTGCTGCTGGAAGACCAGGGCTGGGGCCACCCTCTTAGTGATGTTTGTGAAGTGATAGTTAGGTTTTAGCGGGCTGGCGATTGGTGACTTAATGCCTACGTCTGATCTCTGCTGGTACCAACCAGGGGGAGACCACATTTGAACTGAAGTTTGCGGAGTGAGGGGGTGCATGGGACTAGTTTCTTCATCCATAGGGCACATTCAGTGACTGCATCTGGTTTAGGAGAGTAGCATATCAGGGGAGTGAGAGCAAGAGCAAGAGGGAGAGGGAGAGAGAACACGCATGTATGTGCATTTTAATTCCATAATTCCATACTGCAAGGAAGGCCTTAGTTGATAACAAAAATGTGCATATGGGGAATTTTATTTCTTGAATCCACATTTCTACACAGGCAAAGTCACTCTGAGTTAAATTAGTTTTCTCTCTCATTCACATTGTTTGCCCTATTTCTATTTAATGCATTTAATGGTCTTTCACTGGAATTTGCTTTTCAATATTCCTTTCTCCTTTTCTTTGAATTCCTTCTGCTCATCATCTAATTCTCACTTTTTTCTTTGTATCGACAACTTCTTTCAACCTTCCTCTGACAAATTCAGTGAAGCCCCATTTTAATACTGTTTACAGCCACCTCCTCCCTTTGTTGATGATTAAGAGAACTGAATATTCTATTTAAAAGGCCCTTTTCAGGTGGTATCAGGTGGCTTTGGTGAAGTTGGCCAGAGCAGAGCTTGCCTGGAGAAAGGGATGGGTTTTATTTTTTTAAAATATACTTTATTTTTTACAGAGAGTAAGGGAGAGGGATAGAGAGTCAGAAACATCAATGAGAGAGAAACATTGATCAGTTGCCTCCTGCACACCCCCCACTGGGGATGTGCCCGCAACCAAGGTACATGCCCTTGACTGGAATCGAACCTGGGACCTTTCAGTCTGCAGGACGACGCTCTAACCACTGAGTAAAACCAGTTAGGGCCAGTGATGGGTTTTAAGTAGCTGGGGAGATGAATATGCGATAGAGTAGAGCTGAAGTGAAGAAGGCATTTGCATATCAGTGACTTTAAAATGTTTTTAAAATATATTTTTATTGATTTTATGGAGAAAGAGAGAGGGAAAGAGAGAGATAGAAACATCAATGATGAGAGCAAATCATCCATCAACTGCCTCTTGCACCCCTCCTACTGGGGAATTGAACCGTGACCTCCTGGTTCACAGGTCAACGCTCAACCACTCGGCCGCACCAGCTGGGCCATATAAATGACTTTTAATAAATATCCTTGGCACAACTTTCTATTTAGAACTTACTTTTGAAATCTGAGAGGGGTTAAAATGAAGACCATAAACCTGCAGTGCTGCAATGGGAGTTTGGTAAGTGAAAGTGTTGTCAGACCCTGAAAAGTTTAGGTACCTATGGGCCAATGCATGAAGAATGAAATATGAGGAAAACTCTGGAAATTTCTCAACATGGTGAATACAGAAAACAGTGAGAAATTTGCTTCCAAGCAAGCCTGGATAAGACTGTGTTTACAGCTGTGAATGTAAACAAGGAAACCAAGCACAGTGCTCACAGCATGAGCCCTTGACATCATGTTTTTGTTACAGGACTGAAAACTATGCATAAAAATTGGAAGATTACTTGGCATTTAAATACAAATGTGAACTTAGTTACAAACCTCTAAAGATGCATTTAATTTTGAAATTTCTCTTAACTCTGCATCTTGTAGCAGGTTATTTACACTTCAGCCACCCATATCTAATTTTTGACCTATCAGGCCTTGTACTGACTCAATAAAGTAAATAGATATTTAGGTCAAACCAGAAAGATATCACAACACTGCTAGAATGTTATGTGCCCAAAGGGAGAAGGCTGATTCTGACAGCAGGGATTATAAATGTTTTAAAGTAATTAAAACCTGACTTGCTTCACTTGATGTATGCCGTTTTCAAAATGTCTAATTGTTTGCACAATTTAAAATAAGGGGGAAAAACATGGCAACTTTACTGAGCCAAGAGGGAGTTGTTTGAAATGGTTCAAGTTATGTTTAGATTCATGGAAGGGTATTTGAAAGAGCTCTTGGCTGCTAGAAAGGATATTTTTTCAGATGATTAAATGCAAATATTGTTTTAAAATGCTTAAGAAAATGATTTCAGAATAAGCAGGAAGTAAAAAAAGATGGGGTGGGAAGCACGAGGTGAAGGAGGGGATTGTTTGAGAGGGATTGCTCCTCCCTCCGTGACCCAGTCTTGATCTCCGGGGATCTGAAGAGTCTTTGTTCTGGGAGTACATAGGCAGGAAGGAAGATGAGGATGCTGAGGCAGCAAGTGAATGCCTGGCTGAGAGGTGTCTAGGGTGTACCCTTCTCACTTTCCTCTCCAAGCTGGCAGGCAATGCCTACGTTCCCTGGGATGCCTGAGGTTTTGGAGTTCACTCATGGGTACAGCACCCTGAGCAAGTCGGAGAGACCTGTCCTGACCCCCATGCGTCCCCTTTCTAGTATTCGATACTAAAACCAACACCATGGTGCCCACACCAAAAGACCAGCTGGAAACCACAGTGCTGTTACATCCTTTCTTCACAAACTCTATCAATTTGAATTTGGTTTATATTTGGATTAGATTATGTATGAGGAAAGTGGAGACTTATTTTAGTCGGGGCCTTCTACAGCAGATGGCGGGGCTACTTTGCATGTTGGAGGCTGGCGGGTGGATTTGGAGACATCAAAGGCCCTTGTGGCTTAAAAAGTTCAATGCTGAAGGGAAGTGCCTCCAACTGACCTGGAGACTGGGAACTGAAATATCTGTTAGCAGACGTTGGAGCAACTGTTCTCCGTGGGGTTTCTGCTGCGGTTGAGGTGGGGCCTGGTGCAATTTCAATTTATATTTCAACATTTCTGCTTTTAATCTAACATGAATTCAGAAAGGGAAAAACTGCCCCTAAATTGGAGGAAGTTTCAGGAGCTTCAGGGAATCTGGTTTCCCATGGGTTTAAATCATCCACTTGCTGACAAGAATGTTTTATCAAGACAAGAGTTCTCTTTCAGCTCTGAGTTTAGCTCCAACTTAAAGCGATTCTGAATTGGAATTGTGCTTAGCATTGGCAAGGGAGAAAAGTCAGAGGAAAGGACTTCTAAAGGCTTCTTGGACTTCAAATGGCTATTTCACAACAACTTTGTGATGAGTTAAGTGTAAATGAAATTCACATGGGTTTAAGAAATTAAGACAAAAAAGTTCTTGGCAAAGAATGTTTTGGAATTTACCAAATTCAAGCCATTTGAGAAAGAGTTGGAGACAGCCTTTATGGGCTCCGGCATGTCGCTGGGCTCCCCCGCTGCTCCTTTCTCTTCTCCACCCATCATCAAGGTGTGCTACAACCTGTAACACGTCACACTGGCCAAAGGTCTAGAGCACAGGAGGTCCTCTATGCTTTCTTGGTCTGCTGAGGAGGACCAGGGTCATGCTTTGAAGTCCACAGCAACAACCTGTACTTGATTTTGGAGTTACAGAGACACAGAAGGAAGGTAGATTGAGAAGCTAATTGCATTAGCTTCCTGGAAGCATTTTCTAACCTCCACAAGGGGAATTTCAGAAGAGAGAGAGATTTAAAAAAAAAAATCCAGCAAGAATAAGTTGATAGTGGTGGATGTACACGTTGCTGTGACCTGTTCCACTGGTCTGCCTTCCATCGATCGCTTCATTTCAGCAAACATTTGGTGAGCACCCATTGTGAGCCAGGGAAAAATGCAAGCAAGTGGATACTGCCATCAAGAAACCTGTGGTCTATTCAAGAAGAAAGGACAAGCTCACAGATAATTAACTCAAGCTGATTAAGAGAAATGCTAGAAGGGATGCACAAGTGGCTCAAGTTTGAGAAAAGAGGAGGTTTCATCTGGCTAGCCTGATGAAGAGGGTGACACCCGCGTTCTATTCCATGTCCAGTTCCATTATAAGCCCCAGAGAGCTGTCCGCTTCCTGGCCTCCAACATTCCTCATCTCCCAGCCCAGCTGTACAGTGGCCGCCAGAATGTGCTTGCCACAGAATTCACATAGTTTCTCTTCCAGCCCCAAGGCAGGTGCTAACAAAGCCAAACTGAAGCCATGGGCCAGCATCCCACAAGCCCTAGTCTGTGAGAATGCTGCTTCTCAGAGAGGAGAAAGGACTCATCTGTGTGGATGTCCGGATGTCCTAGCACATGTATGCCCACCCCCTCGCACCCAACCTCAATGATGTCATAGCAACCCTCAGGGCCAACTTAAAATTAATTGATTTCCTAGACATCTGCATCGACCATGAATGTATGCAAGCTGTTTTCATTTCCTAAGAGAAAGCCATGAGGAACCAGTTTTCATTAGTTCAGGTGTTTGCCTCTTCCAGCTGTTTATTTTTGAAGACAAACACAATCTGCTGTATATTTTCTTGACTGCTCAAAGGTCACGGGATTCCTAGGGTCCAGAGCCCCTCTTTTCAATTTCTCTCAAATACTACCAAGTGCTCTGAGGTGGCCTCATTCCTCGTCCCAGCTGTCTGTTCCTTCCCTAGCTCTTATCCACTCAGCCGCCTAGCCTCCGTCCATCTAATTCAAAAGTATTTGGGCATCTAGGCATGTCCTAGGGCTTCAGGGAGCCACAGAACAGGCCTGTGACAGTCTCCCCTCAGGAAACGTTAGGCTCCTCAGGATGCTGCCTAGTCTCATTGAGTTTTACCAACTCCCTGGACCCCCGCCATTCACAGCCACTTGCCTTTCCCTTAAGTGATCCTGTATAAAATAATAGGACTTCGGTAAAAAAAAAAAAAAAAAAAAAAGTTTATCTGAGAAAGAAAAGACATTTTTGGCAAAATTTGAAGCATAGGCAATATTGATTTTTTAGGAGTGTTTTACAGAGCGAAAGTCACTTTAGTAGTTTGAGAACACTGTGATCTGTAATGCGTTCAATTTGTTTTGCCCATAAAGCGATCATATTCCATAGATTCAATATGAACTATAATTTATTCAGAAATAATTGAAAGGAGCTAGATTGGATTTCCTTGAAATGCTTTTAATGTTTTTGCAGAAGACATTCTGAGTTTATGAGTCTGAAGAACCTGGCAGCTCTACTTCTTGCCATTGTATGAGCTGGCGAAGGACTGGAGGGTGATACCTCAACATGCTGGAAAGATTCCCGGGAAATATAAAAATAACAACAGCAACAATAACAACAACAGAAACAAGCCTGCGCTTTTCTTCCAAGTTTTTCCCCTGGGACTTTCTTTTCCCAGTGCTTTTCTCTGGAATTTGTGGATGTCTAAGGACTCCTCAAAATTCTTTCTGTGTCTGATGCTGATGGGCGGGGTCTCTCTGCCACCCTGGATTTAACTGCTGGCTGCCTTCTTCCCCCACCCTCTGCTCTCTTGAGTCCTCTTCCCACATAAGTTCTTCTGAAGTGTTTGAAGAAAAAAGTACAGGCATGCATTTTTTCAGGTTTGCAGCTGTTTTCCATGGTTGCCTGGGCTGCTCCATTCATAGGCAGACATCAATGAATAGTAACTTGGGAAGCATAAATGCTCTCTGCTAGCCTCCAGAGTCAGTCTGGAGTCCTTCCTCAGTCAAGATTCCCAGTGACTAAGAAAGGGTTGTGGGTAATGGGTCTTGGTGGTTGGTTGTTAGGAGTGTTTCTCTGTAAATAGGTGGCAAAGCCCTTGAGGGTAGATCTATTTTATTCATCTCTGTCTCTCAAGTATTTAACTTTGTACACAGAACATAGTAGGCACACAATATTTGATATTGTTCTAATGAATGAACAAAAAAAAGTTTATATAAAAAGGATCTTTGGTAATAGACTCTTTAAATGCATATATATATATATATATATATATATATATATATATATATAATAAAATTTTGAATTTAAAAATACTATTCTGGGGTATTTACACCAACTTTATAGTTATAAGCCTAGGAAAATGTTGCCATTGTATCTAAAAAGGAATAATGTGAAAAAGTATTTAGTTGCTGTCATAATTTTAAATAATCCATGAGGAGAACTTGAACTGCTTAGAGATTAATATGGACATAAGAACATAATCCTGAAGATGTGCTTACTTAGCCAAAGTTTAGTTTTGCCAAGAAGTCTTTTCAATCAAGAAATTGCATGAGTTGTATTTCTTTACAGAATATTATGGTTTGTTAATCCGGGTCCTCCAAGAAGCAGATGTCAAGACAGGATTACATACGCAAGGGTTTTATTAAGGGGGGTGTCTCTGTGAGAGAAAATAGGGAGGGGGCTGGAGAAGGTTGGGAGACACGATGCAAGTCAGACCCCCAATGAAGGAGAGAGGAAGAGAAGGTTGGGTAGAGCATCTGGACTGCTGTGCAGTCGAAGGAAGTTTTAGCAAAACCATCCAGAGTCCTCAAGCCAAATTCAGCTGTCAGAAGAGTCCTGGGTCTTCTAGGAATGAAACTGTTTTAGCAAAATTGCCCTGCCAATCACTGGGTGGGAGCTGCTGGTGGGAGGCATAGCATGTACCATCATAGAGGCTCCCTGTGATGGGAGGTCTGCAAGGGCATTCTCATATCTTTACTTTAATTCATCTGAAACACCCAGAAAGAGCACCATGTAATGAAACACCGTTCTCTTTATAATTGAAGTCAGGTTTATTGATAATTCTAGAAAAATGCTTTACATTATAGAATAAAGTGTACACCTTTACATATACTACTTCAAGTGAACATTTTAACAACCCAATGATATTGATAAGACAATGTAGCAGGCTGATTTCCAAATCCCATTCCTCCCTTCTTCCCTTGTAATAGAATCCCTGACTTTATCTACATCCATAACTATTCAGAATAAAAACTGATTTTCCAGTTTGCCTTGTAGTAGGTGTGAATATGACTAGCTTCTGGAAATACTGTGTGCAACTCACAGGAAGTGTATGAAAATGGTGCACTCTTCTTCCTGGAATACAGATGTGATTGTGGTTCAACCATTTTGAACCCTGAGGTATAAATCTCGTGCTGAAAATTACAGAGCAACAATGAAAAGGATCCTGGAACCCTGACTACATGGGGGACCATATCAGCCCTGGGTTGCCCAACTCCAGACTTATTTTATAAATAGGTGAAATAAGCTTCTATGTTTTAAAGGTCACTCTTATTTTTGGTTTTCTATCACTCAAAACTAAACCTAATTTTACCAATATAGGCAGTTCTTTGTGAAATTGGACCCAGCGAGACTGGAAGTGACATACTCCTTATGACACAGAAAATAAGTGGTGAAGTGGGAATTTTAACCAGTTCTCCCAACTTTTAAATTGAATGACCTTGGAATTAAATTTGAAGTTTACATTAAACTTCATTGCATCACAATTACCTAGGCACTACTAAACACTTCTAGAAAGGTCTTCTCTTTCAGCTTAAGCTTCTTTGTCTGTAGATGGAAAGAAATACTTTTTGCTATCAATGTTATAGGGTTTCTGAATTATTTCCATGAGGTATTTATACATATAAAAGTGCATTGTAAACTCCAAGATCTCAGGAAAAAACACACAATTTTATCATCTTTAATTTCCTCACTTCAGATTTGAACATCAGGAACAAAAAGTGTATGTTCCTTTATATGAGGTGGGACTGACTCAAAGAAACTTCAGGAAAGTCCTAACCAGATTATTAAATGGTAAACTGGAAGATGAGGGTGAAGGATAATTTATCACTTAAAAGATTATATTTGATATTTTCCACTAATTGCTGCATCATAAGCTTCTTAGACACCAGAGCTTTGTCTCATCCTTCTGTGTACCCTACATTTACTGTGCTTGGTTACTATTTGTTGTAACTGGTTGGTTGCTTAATAATTACTGTGAATATTATTCCTGGAAGTTTAAGAAGTGGTGAGATCCATGAACACTATCAGTGTTTTTAATCCTCACCCAAGGACATGCTTTCATTGATTTTAGAGAGAGGAGAAGCGAGAGAGATCGAAGGAGATGAGTTGCCTCCATTGGCCCCTAACCAGGGATTGAACCCTAACCAGGGATTGAACCCATAACCTAGGTATGTGCCCTGACTGGGAATCGAACCCACAGTTTTGGCATATTTGGGATGATGCTCCAACCAACTGAGCCACCCTGCCAGGGCAAACACTACCATTTTTTAAATATCATGTTCTTTTCAATTCTTGACCTCACCTTTTATCTTTCCTGACTTAAAATGTCACAATATATACCGATTGCTTAAATTATCAGATTTTTAGTTCATTTCTTTAGGTTTTTGAGCCAAACTTATCTCTTTGTAAGTTTTATTTTAACTCATAAACTTGATTCTAACTATAAAAAATGAGGAAAATTGTAAAACCTTTTTTACTGAAATTAATTCAGAATAAATAATTTAGCTTGTTTGTACAATTCTTAGCTCAGAACCATTTTTATGTGAACTTATAACATTTCATTTGATGATTATGATTAAACATAGTGAAGTAATGGAAATTTTGTTATGGAATATTGGTTGTATCTCAGTTCTAATTGAATGAATTAATGAGCAAGAAGTTGTGGGGTCATGATCCCCCTAAGGCTGGAACAAATAGCCTTGCATGGTCTGTGATGTAAGAGACTTACTTCAGAAGACAGGGGTTTTGGCTCTCCCCTTTACATATTTATACAAAATAAAGATAAGCCTTCCCTGCCTATTACAAATGAGATCATAATGCATGAATGCATTTGATTGGTTATATTGCATTCCATTCCACTAGGTAATAGCAAGTATATAAAATTGTTATAGAAACATAAAAAGAGAATGGATATATGAGATAATTCATGGAAAGTCCCTTTACATGTAGTGGCCACATGAGTTGGCATTAAATATTTGGACAGCAAATCCTGGGAATGGTGAGTAGACAGGCAAAGATGATAGCTATGGTGCTTAGGTATTTAAGAATGTGACTTCTTTGATTCCTGAAGACGGCACTTTTTTTTTGGATGTTTAGGACGAAGCACTTTAGGGATGATCAATACTAATTGGGGTGGATCTACATATATTTATAGCCATAAGGTGCTTCTGACTGTGAAATAGTAATGTAATTCCAATGTGCAGATTATGCCATACAGCACAGTGTAGTGAGAGCAGTCAGAAGTCATGGGTTCAAGCCTCAGCTTAGCTACTACTAGCAATGGGACCATGCACAAGTTACTTAACCTTTCTGAACATCAGTTTCATTCTTGCAGAAATAAAAAGTTTGGTTTTGCCCTTCCAAATCTATATTCACCTTCTGATTCGAATATGCTACATTCTACTGCCATGTATGTGACAGAGTTGAAATGTAAGACGTATGACTCCAACATGAACAGTTGCTCACGGAGCTGAAATTTTGATGCATTTGCATCGAGGAAACACTGCCCAGGGGAAATATTAAGTCAGGGGGTTGCGGGGGGAGATGACTTGGGCTGGGGGCTGACTTGTAAAATAGAGGAATGGGAGGGGGCATACAGGGTTTACGTTCCTCAACTCTGAAAGTTCGGAGTCACAAATGCTATATATACAGGATTCAGATGAAATCTGAAACAATTATTAGATATTTTCTAACTACCCAGGGGTTTGTAATTGTGTCTGACAAAACACATGGTTGACATCACATTTTTCAATTTTTATCCAGATGTTAGGTGTCAGATGAGCCCAGCCAAAGGCCATCCATACTTCACAAAGGCAATTGTAAGTGATGAAAAAAAAAATCAGTTCCTTTAGTTGCCATAGAGAACATTAAAAAACCAAATTATTGACTTGGGTTTGACATTAGCATGGTTGAGTTCAGCCAAACTGAACTGTTTTATGGCCTAAGTGGGTGATTATTGTTTAAGATCCTTCCCTTTGCTGTTTATGCTATCAGTCTGCTTTTTTATTTTATTATTTTGAATATATCCAACCGCCTTCACTTTTAGCAGACAACCTTGCTCTATGGTTTAGGACTCTTTTAGCAAGTGAGAGAAAACCCAGCCCAAACTGGCTTAAGCAAAAGTAGAATTTACTGGTTAAACTAACCGAAAAGTTCAGGAAAATATCTGGCTTCAAATGAAGCTCAGAGCAGGCCCTTGGTCTGTATCACCAGGACCTGGTTTTTCTCAACCTCTCTCTCCCCTTGGCTCCATTTCTTCTGGTTCAACTTTATTCTCAGAGAGGCTCTTCCCATAATCGAAACAAGATAACGCACCTCCTCTCTTGAAGCCTGTGAGAAAGCTTACTTGCCTCTTTATCAGAAGCCGCAGCAAATGCCCCATCACATCCTATTAGCTCTAGTGGCTACATGCCTGGTCCATCTCTAAAGACTGAAATGCGATGTTCTGATTGGGTGAGGACAAGGTCTTGCGATCCACTCTAGAGTCATAGGGCCGAGAATGGGAGGAGATGGTTCTCCAAGAGAAATCAGGAGTTGGTTATCAAAAGAAGGTGACATGGAGGTAGGATGCCCAGACCCAAATGTTGGAACCTACTTCATTGAGACAAACAGAACCTCTTCCAGTTTGTTCATACCTTCTTTCTTGCCATGGCTCAGAAGAACAGAATACACCTCCCTCTGTTTATGGACACTATACCTATCATTAGCCCTGAATTCTTCCATCTAGTCTTAGACCTGACTTCATCAGTCCTGGTTACTATTTCATATATTTTTATCATCTCCCTTTTTTACTGTTTTTTTGCTTTAGCTTATAAACATACTCAGGTCTATTCTATCATAACTCTCCCCCCCCCCCCACCCCTCTCTTTCTCAAATTATTTTGACCCATCTCTTGCTTTTAGCTGCTATCTAATATGTCTCCTCTCCTTTTCATAGGCTGTCCCCCCAAAAAGATGTGTCTATGTTCCTTGTCTCTACTTTTTCATGTATCACTCACTCTCAGCCTGCTGTCTCTATACCTCTGGCATTATACTTCCCATGTTAGTCAATCTTTGTTCATGAAGACCAACCTTACTGTGAGTATTTTGAGCAGAGAGAGATTTACTATAAGGAATTACAGCCTTTTGCTTTGGGGAGCAGAGTTTAAGGAAGTTGCTGTTGTTTCACAAAATCATAGTAAAATACAACTAATAAACTCTGCTGCCTGTAGCACTGAAGTAGGTGATTTCAGGACGGCCCAGAAGCCTCTGGTAAATCTGTAAATCCACCACCTACTGATGCTCAAGCACATGCCCTCAGGGAACCACACGCCCTGCTCACTGCTTTCTCATTCTTATGTTCGTGGCTTCTATTTACAGAATCTAAATGGGAACATTACTGGCAAGGGAGTTGGAAAGATGCAGCTTCTAGGCTTTCAGCTCCTACAGTTGAAACGGGAGCTTAGAAGGGTGAGACTCATCCTGAATATTAATAGACTGTATCTGGCACATTATCAATCTTCGCCCCACCCCCCACCCCCCACCCCCCAAAGGTTCTGTCCTTGAACTAACACAGTTCTTGCTCACACTGTGAATTCCCCTTGAGTTATCTCACCCATTCGCATCTTTCTAGTCATCTGCAGGCTGCGGAAGCCTCTTCCACAGATTTCTCCTCGAATCTCACCTTAGTACAACTCCACTGAAACTTTTCATCTGATTTCCCCATAAGGGCCACAAACTCAGCACGTTTGAGAATGAAATCTTTATTGTTGCTCCTGAACCTGCTCTTCTTCCAGATTCTGTTTCCCTAAATATTTAAGCAATCACTACATCTGTCCTATCTTTGCCACCTGAACTCTACTGTCCTGGCTCAGCAACTCATCCTCTTTCACCTGGGCCACCGCAGCCTTCTACCCAGACTTCCTGCCCAGTCTCACCTATCTTGAATCTGTTCCTCAAAGCCTCTGAAGACATTGACCTAAAAACACAAATCTTCAATGATTCTCATTTGCTCAGAACCCTTGATTGGCTATTTATAAGGCTGGAAAAGGGGAGCAATCATTCATCAGACAATTCTCAATAATTTATCAAATAAAGTAGACAGATAGGCTGCAAATATTCATAAAAGATCAAATGGAGATGAGAATTAGAACAGGGAGAGAGAAAAAACATGTTCCAAGCGCACTGATTCTAATTACCCAGAATGAATGTTCTAGTGTATTGGTTGAAGTTTTGGGGCTGGGACATCTGACGAAAAGTTAATCTTTTAGGCGATAGCTTTTAATATAAAGTTTATTAGACAGTCTTGTTAAGTTTGCGGGCTTTATATCGATTTCTCATGTATTCTTAGTTTATTTCATATTTTTAGGGTGGACCTCCATGTGTGAACTCTTTAGATACCAGACATATGATGCATAGGGAAAAGATGGTGAGAAAAAGACAGAGAGAAAGGAGAAATACAACTCTACTAGATACAATATAAGTGGGAAAAATCCTCAGGAAGGAGTACTATCGCCCTGCCTTCTGCTACCACAATGCATTTGATTAACCTGCTCATAACCCTCATTGATAATGGTGTTCTGTATGCTTCCTTCATCTGAGTGAGTTCAGGTCTATGAGGAGAAAAAGCATAAGAAATATTTTCTAAATGCCAATGGAAGGCAGGGATGCAGAGGGGGAAAATGCCGGTAAAATAGTCTCCCCTGGAAGTAGATGTACTTCCATGTACATGTAACATCTGGATGCCCAAACTGGGCAGTGATCTCTGTGGCTAATAATCCTGCTTCATTTCCCAGGAAAGGGACTTTCTTTAGTGTTGGAAGATTGGTGTGGACTGAGGGCTGCTTCCTTTACTCTGTCTTTGTAACCTTCTACCTTTGCTTTCTATCATAATTCGATTTCATTTCTCCTCTTCCTCCTCTTCCTCCTTCACCAACACCACCTAAAGTGTAAATCCTATACTGGCTTTTGAGACATGGAGGAGACTGATGGGGAATGATTAAGGAAATAATAAAAATTTTATTTTCACATTTTAAGCAAAACTGGTGATTAATTTTATACCAATTTAAGGATTTAATCTCCTAACGATTGATTAATAGTTTATCTCAGGAGTGGAAGCACTGTATATAAGCAAAATCATAATCTCACACTGTATAGCAATTTATTAACCTGTGTGGTTTGAGTCTGAATATGTTAAGTACGGTCTCTCCACACTTACAAAAGAAACAGGAAGGGGAAAGTTGGACCTTTAATTCTGTTAACGATGATGCTCATGTTTATTTGTTTGTAGGCTCTCTCTTGAACATTAGAACTCTCAGCCTACCCCAGAGTAAAGTCAGTGTGGCACAGTGGTGGAAACAGCAGTCTCTGGAGTCAGTGCTCAGGTTCAAACCTAGGCTTTCCCAGTTACCACATGAATGAAATTGACAACTTTTTGAAAACCTCCTTGTGTTGCCATTGCTTTATCTCTAAACTGAGAATTGTGGTAGCTCATAACTTGAAGGCACGCTGTGAGGATTATGGGTGTTGATATGAATATAGTATTTAGATCTATTCCTGGCATGTAAGACTTACATATATGATACTTTAAAATATGTAATTGAAGACCAGAAGAATAAACAAAATGAAAACAACCTTATAGGTACAGAGGACAAATTGGTGGTCACCAGATGGGAGGGGAGTTGGGAAAATGAGTGAAAAAAACATGTAATGGAATCAATAAGTACAAATTACCAGTTATAAAAATAGTCATGGTAAAGTACAACATATGGAATATAGTCAATAATATCGCAATAACTATGTATGGTGTTACTAGACTTATGGGGCTGATCACTTCATAAGGTATATAAATGTCTAATCACTGTGTTATACACCTTCACATGTAATTGAAAAATAAAATTTAAAAATGTGTAATTGAAGGCCAAACTAACAACTATTTTTAAATTACCTTATTTATAGTTTTAGAGCATTTTTTTTGAACTTCCTCTAGTGGACTTTTTCTGTCCAAAAGTGGAGCTCATACTTCATTCTGTAGAAGCTTCTGAGCAACCAGTACTTTTTTCAAATGCTTTATAAACTAGTCTGACAGTGAAAATCATTAGGTATTCCTCCTAGAATTGACAGCTTTTTGAAAACCTCCTTGTGTTGCCGTTGCTTTATCTCTAAATTGAGAATAGTGGTAGCTCATAACTTGTGGGCATGCTGTGAGGAAAGACTACATTCAAAGCAAATTATATGCATGTTTCCTAAAAGTGTTAATGTGCTAATCTGTTGGTTCCCTGATCTAGGCAAAATGCCATCGTATTGCACATGAGCAAAATCCCATAGTTCGTGAAGATTTCATATAAATATTACCCACTGTGCTTCACATTTCCAAGTGTTCTACTTCCCCATTAAAGTCAACAAGCTGGAACTGGCATTGGGATCAGTAGAATGATTTCATCCAAATTACAACCCCACTTCCTTCTCATAAGGAAGAGTGAGCTGATTAGGCTATGAATTCTTTCACTCTAGTAAACATTTTGATTCTGCCTTGTAACAACGCAACCATTACTTGTGAGACATAAACTTTCTACTTTTCCCTTGGGAAATGTCTCTAAATATATCTGGGGTTCATGGATAGTGCTGCTGAATATTAAGTACAGAGAGGAGCCAGTGGGAGTGTGCTTTTGATACGATGGAAAGAGAATGAGAGAGAAACAGTGCCAGAGAATGAGGTGAAGAGCTGCTCTGGTTACACTCAAGGACTGGAAGGCAGAGGGAAAGAGTTAACAGGACCTGGGACGATGCACCCTTCTCCTTTCGCTGCTCAGTGTCTTATTATGCTGTACTTTTACAAGTTGATGATTTTCACTCCTCAAAATGGTGTTGACCTTCTGACCTCAGCTGAACTCAGGAAATTCTCAAACATTCAGATTTTGTACAGTTTCCCCAATTCATGTTCCCAATCTAAAATAAATGGCTGCAATTGCATGTGCTCATTTTCTTCCTCCTTTCCTTCCTTCCTCCCTTTCTCCCTTCCTTCCTTTCTTCTCTCTCTCTCTCTCTCTCTCTCTCTCTCTCTCTCTCTCTCTCTCTCTCTCTCTCTCTTTCTCTCTCATCTATCTTATCCTTCCTTCCTCCTTCTTATCCTCCCTGCCTCCTTTCTTTTCTTCCTCTCTTTATTTCATTTTTCTCATTTAATTTGACCTTCCTTTTTATTTTATCCCAAACAACTCACCTCTTTAAAATAATAATGACAATTCAAGCACAATCAGGTTTACAAGGTATTCAGGGGAACACGATGCTACATGTTATGTTCCAAGGTTAACAACTGAGCCATAGGTTAGGGATTTAGACATGCCCATGTGCCCATTCTTGGCCAAGTACATCACTTTGCTTCGCATGTACTGCAGTACTCTGTAATCTGAAACTTGCCATAATTGACACGCTTGCATTTTACCTCAGGGCTTGTTCCTTCATAAGTGACTACCTTTGCTTGCACCCTACTCGGCAGGAAGGCTCCATATTCCTTTAGGCCCCTTATTGTCTTCTCCTCTATGGGAGGGCATGTCACTACGTTTCAGGAAAAAGGGCTAAATCTATCATTTATGGTGTGTTGACCCTCTAGGAAGTGCTTTATAGAAATAATTTTGGGATTGTAGTTTGAAGTTTCTATCTCCCTTAATTATCTACCTTATATTTGACATAATTGTTGAGGGGTGACCATAGCATGAATGAATTTACAGGCTATGAAGTAATTGGTGCCAAAGGCTCAAATCATGGTGGGCTCAGGGTTTCCTTCCTACATTCCCTCCACATTATCTTGACTACAGATTATGTTTATTTAACATGATTTTGAATTGTGATGTTTCATTCTGAATATAAAATCAATAGATTTTTTAAAGAAAATTTGGAAATCTCCCAAAGCAAACAGAAGCAAATAAAATCATCCAGAATCTCACCTTGCAGATATGATACCCTTGAACACGTTGGTCTTTTTCATTTCAGTATTTGTTTTGTACATCCTACATTTGTAACCAAAGTGGAGCCTGTCACTTATATGTGGCTTTGTCTTTTGTCTTTGCTCAGTTAGCATTACATGGTGAGGATTTGATGATTATACCAAATACTCTTCAAAAACACAATTTTTAGATTGTACACATTTTCTGTCTTAGCTTTGTACTCTGATTTGGTTTCTCAATCCAGAGCCTCTCACTTTTGGGATAAAATTCTGTTCTTTTCAGTCCTCAGTTTCACCTTGGAATGAGGTCACTTGGATGGCAAAACCAAGAAGTAAGGGGCCCCAGAGCCTCGTATACATTGCTGTGTTCACTCTCCTTTGCCTTGTGACTCAAGAAGTCAGAAAATGGAAGGATCCCAGTTTGCTCTAGCGATGAGGCCCTCACTTGGCTCTTTGGCGTTAAGGTTGCCAAAGAATAAAATCACATAAAGCCCTCATCCTCTGGACCTCTCCTGCTATGGCCGCCTGGCCTCTGGCCGGTTCTCCCTGCACTGTTGGGACTGCCCACCGTGCACTCCTGCATCTGCTTCCTTTCCACAGGACATGCTACCCACTTCCTCTCTCCCCCTTCTGTTTCTCTTACAAGTCTCAACATCTCCCTCTTAAAGCTTTCCCCTGTTCTCACAGAATCAGGGGACCTTTCCTCTGTCCTTCATAGAGATTGGCTTTTCTGTCTTTTTAGAAACTCTAGGAGTTCTTTTCTTTGTTTATATTGCTATCTCCCCCATTGGGGCAGCATGTGCTTGATTCACCTTGGTGATTTCAGCACCTAACTACCATGCTTGACCCAAAGCAGGCATGGATGTTGAATGGTGAGATGATGGATAAATGAATGACTAAGTGGTCCACTCTGAAGTTACAGAATCAGAACGATGCTATATTTGCTCTAGACAGCATTGTAAAGTTAGGATTCCCACAATAAAGGGAAATGCTATTTTTTGTGTATTTTCAAATTCAAAATAAATATTTTAGATGAGCTAAATACACCCATAAAAATATTGAATACCTCCCACCTTTCCAGCCACATTTTGCACATTTTGCATCTTCTCACTGTTCATGCGGCAGCCTTTGCAGGATCCTTCCTCCTGTCTATGCTTCTATGCTCCTGGGGCATTTGCATCTGCTGGTCCCCCAAGAAAAAATCTCATCCTTTTCCTTCTTACTATGTTAATTTCAGCTTATCATGAGATCTCCCATCCAGTGTTCGCTTCCTCAGGGAAAGCTTTTCTGACCTCCTTTAATGAAAATAACAATAGTGGCAGTGAAAGTAGCTAGCATTTATGGACAGCACACTACATGGCAGGCATTGTAATAAGTACTTACTTTGGTCATCTCATATAATCCCGACAACAACCTCTGAGATGTGGACCATCATGAACCCCATTTAAACATCAAAAAGGGAAGCCCAGAGAATTTAAGCAGCTTATCCAAGCTAGCACAGCAAAAGCATACTAAGCTGTTAGCCATGCATCCTCTTCTTAGCTCTTGTCACAGGTACAATTTGATCATCTACATGAGTTGCTGATTAATGTCTTTGTAACCTAGAAGGTTATATGCTCAATATGATCACTATATTCCTTCCCAGCTCCTTTCTCAGTGTTAGGTGCAGTTTAAATAATCAATAAATATTCGTTAAGGAAATGTATTGTTTGAGCCAATATTTCAGGCTAGTATTGATCGAGCTGTGTTTCTATTTCTCTGTAACTGTCAAAAGGGAATTTTAATAACACATATTAGTGTATAATCTTTTAATTAGAGTTCTATTTCTCACTGTGCCATCTATAATGATAGAGTTTGTGTATGATGACGGTAATTTAACTGGTCTCCCAGAGACATCACTATTAACTACACATCCCCTCTGGCCACAAAGGATGTTATTTTAGTCCCAGCAGACCAATATCTGGTTAGTGATGTAGCATGTTGCTGCATATAATCCTGAAACAATATATTTTGTCATTAAAAAAAATGTTCTGCAACATGTTTGCCTTTTGGCCCAGTGGCGATGTTATGTCATTAACCAGGAATGTTTCTCTTGTATCCAAAGACAAATTTAGTTTAGAGAAATGTTATCAGCAGTTCACCGAGAGGTTTAATTGCATGCTTTGAATGGCAGAAGAGGGGAAGCCCTAGAAATTCAGGTTAAATCTATTAAGCTGAACATTCAGGATTTGGTTGGCCGCCAAAATACACCATGATACGAGTTTCAAAAGCTAATAACAGAGGAGATTAAATTGGTGTCCCTTACAGATTTGTGAAACGCTATTTCTTTGCATTAAGACTTAACAGCTGAACTGAATAAAGTATACACCCTTCAATTTTTTTTTGTTCTATTTAGCTATAATTACTGTTTTTGCCCATGGATCCAATTCTCTTCATGGTGCCTTGGCACCATTCCTACATCAAAAAATCTGGTGAAAATTCTAAATAGCAGACCCTATGTAAGATCCTTCATTTCTGTATGGGAAAATGGTGCGGGGGAGAAAGGGACACCAACTAAACTGTGGTTAAGTTATAAATTATTTGTGGGTTGCAATTCTCATTGAACATGAGATGTTGTTGTTACTTCTTAGCTACTCATTGACAAATTTCTATGGGGGCTGTGTCTCTATCTATCACTGTATCAGACCCAGTGGATTCTGTGCAATTGATCATCTACATGAGTTCCATAGGTGGTCTAGACACAAACGTTTTCCTGCATTACACAATTGATTTGGGTGATTTTTATTTCTCTTGGCACTTTATTGTTTATCTTAAAAAACCTAGAGTATAGCCCTAGCTGATTTGGCTCAGTGGATAAAGTGTCGGCCTGCGGACTGAAGAGTCCCAGATTCCATTCTGATCAAGGGCACAAGCCCAGGTTGTGGGCTCCATCCCCAATAGGCAACATGCAGGAGGCAGCCAATCAATTATTCTCTTTCATCATTGATTTTTCTATCTCTCTCTCCCTTTCCCTTTCTCTCTGAAAGAAATGAAAATATATTTTAAAGACTATTTTAAAAACCTAGGGTATAACATATGTTCATCTAATTGCAGATGTGTTAGTAATTTAACTGAATTGTCAGAACTTTGAATAATTTTCTAGGAAATAGTTATTGCATAAGAACTGGTTGAACTAGTGTTCTAGGATGTGTCATGGGCTTCAAATCAGAAGATCTGTAAGATTGTCCTTACACTGGCGACTACTTGGGGCAATCTTGGGTTAATCATTTTCATCTCCTCTTTCTTAAAATATGATGTGTAATCCCTAAGCTGCCTTCCTGGCCAGTGCTGAGTTGAAGCAATGTGTCAGTGCTATCCACTTTTTCCACTATGACATTATCTTATTAGCTCCTCCCTCAGCACTGCCAGTGCTATTATGGAAAGATTTTCTCCTTACCCTATATACTATATTTTAAAGTAATAGTTAATTTTTCCATTTTAAAAAATCAAAGGCATATTTCACTAGAATTTTAGTAAAAACACAAAAGATCTTGATGTTTTAATTAACCTGTAAGCTAATTCTCAAGTAAGCATATAATTTCCATTTTATTTGATTGGACTAGTGACCCATCCCTCGAAATCACATGAGAACCGGAACCCCTGGAGTCCCGCTTTGTAGGGCTGGTGTGCTGCGGGACAGTCCCGAGTCCTGGAGTGCTGCCCTGATGCCCTGCCTCTGGGCCATGTGGAGAGGCCACTGGGGACTTCTGCACCCCCATGGGACAGCAGGAAGCACAGCAGAAGCTGCGCAGAGTGGCTGCCAGCCATAGCCCCACGGCCCCGCTCCCGCTGCCTGTGCTGCCATCTTGTGACGGTGTTATGATGTGAAGGTCAATTTGCATATTACCTCTTTAGTATATAGGATATGTTCATAACTCTCAGAGACTAACATTCAAACAACTAAATAACCCCAATCATTTTGCTCTGTTAGGAATGAGTCTTTGTCAAGGAGTGCAGATAGTTTCTTTAAATTCTCAATTCTGAAAATAAGTGCATTTTTCATTATCTCAGTCTTGTAGGTAAGAGAAAATGTCAGTGGAACATAAGCTTCTCTCTGGGAAAGACTTTTCACTTATCTTTGTAACCAAGGGCCCTGCAGAGCATCTGGTGTAGCGTGAGCCCTTTTGTAATGGGAAAGGAATGTTGAGGAGCAAGGGGTGAGATGTGGTTAGGACACTAAGGCAGGACAATCAGTCCCAGAGGGGATCACCAGAAGCTTCCAGTGCTACTTGCTTTCCCCCTGACATCTGTGATCTGACACCACCGCCGCCAGATCTGTCAGGGGTTCACCATGAGTCTCAAGATCCTTCTGTAAAGTATAGGGTCAGAGACTTTTTTAGCACTCTGATATTGTACAAAATGTCTTTTAGAGCCATTCTGGTATGTGATACAATTCTGACCAATCTTCAGTTGTGTGAATTAAAATGGGTTATACAAGCTTTCTTTACCTCGGTGTCCCAGCTATAAAATGAAAATAGCTACCTCACAGAGTTAAGCCAGATAATAAATGTTGGAAGTCTGTTACATCATAGGCATGTCACAAACACCCATTCCACAATCTTACCAAAAAATTACGTGGAACAGACCAGGCTATTGGTCACAGCTTGCTCTATCTAGGCTCTCAAGTAAAACTATATTCTACCAAAGAGACGATGAAAGCTTTGGCATCCTACTTAGAATAGCTGTAAATGACTAAGTCTCCAAATAGCTAAATCAAGGTCATTGAATAATCAAGATGATGTTTGCTTCTTTTTTTTAGTTCCTTGTACCATGATTCAATCAAAACTTTGTCAAGCATTCAGATTTGTTTAGATCTTAGAAGAGCCAATGATGACCCCCATCACTTGCATAATAGCAGTAAGCCACCATCCTCCTGCCACTTCCCTTTCTTCTTCTTCTTCTTCTTCTTCTTCTTCTTCTTCTTCTTCTTCTTCTTCTTCTTCTTCTTCTCCTTCTCCTTCTCCTTCTCCTTCTCCTTCTTCTTCTCCTTCTCCTTCTCCTTCTCCTTCTCCTTCTCCTTCTCCTTCTCCTTCTTCTTCTTCTTCTTCTTCTTCTTCTTCTTCTTCTTCTTCTTCTTCTTCTTCTTCTTCCAGGGAGGGAGAGAAGTGTGCCATGTGCTGGGCTAAGCCATGTCCAGGACCATTCTTAGAACAATTCTCCACCAAGGCATCAGGAAATGAAGAGCATCTCCCATTCACAAAGCTAAAGAATGGACATTTTAACACAATTCTGGTTAGATGCCAGACAAACAGAAACAAAAAATAAACACAAGGTTTCTAAGGCAAACAAGCCCTGTCTGGTTAGCACATGGCTCAACACAGAAACAACTGTCCTCCCTGCCCTTCTAGGGGGAGCAGCTTCGGTGCCATCAGCTCTGCAGAAACCTCACTGTCTCAGAAAAGGGAAGAATGTGGCCAGCAAAGAACACATTTTCCAACAAGCTGAGCAAACATGGCTCTGACGTCAGGGAGGGGGTGTGTACACGAGTAACAAAGGAGACGTGCACACATGGGGGTTTTGTGGTACCTGGGCGGTTGCCCAGAGCACTAAATCCTGGAGTTGAGAATCCCTTTGAAGACCCTTCGCAACGCTTGGGAATTTCAAAGAATATCATCATAATTCAAAAACCCCCTCCAAATGTCATTTTACCTTGTTCTTCTGCCTCCCCATTGTGCTGGCTGTCCCCAGTGGCAGACTGCAGCCCAGTCATCGCCTGGGAGAGGGGGTGGGGTGAAGCAGATGTGCACATCTGGATCACCTGCTGCTAACCCATCAGGCCTTAGCTTCCCTGTGGCTTTGGCTTCCACAGGACATTTCTGGGGGGTTGGCCTCCTCTCTGAGGAAACTGAATCTTGGAGAAGGAGGGTTTTAACTAGGGATTAAAACATTCTGTAATGTTCAGGCTGACCGGTAAACTATGCTCACCCTCTTTGAGGGATGGGATCTTCCTCATTTCCTTGTATGTGAATTAATGACTCTTGGATTGTAGTCCTTATAACATATTTAAGTGGAGAACACATAGTGAGTGGGGGGGGGATGTTGGAAGAATTAAGGGTGTCTTTTGCATTCTCTGTTATATAAGCAATTTCGGCAGAAGGCAGCTATGATTCTCACTTTAATTCTACCTTCCCTCTGTGGGTTTTCCACACAGCTCCTCTGAACACAGAGGGAAATCCAATATCTACATGGTAACTTTCAACCCTGTCCTGCCCTACTCAGGCCCCTGTTTTCAATCATTAAATTGTGAGTATACAATGACACTGCACATCTGTTTCTGGACTGGGAAGATCAGTAAGGACGGGGTGATTGAGAGCTACATTAGGTGAAGCAATTACAAAGAAATGTTAAAAAGTGGAAGTGTACCATTTCCCCTTTTTATCTAATACACCCAACATCTGGGAAAGGACTACGTGAAGTTCAGTTGATGAGGCAGAGTGGGGGTGGCGACTTTTGGTGATGCATTAAATTTGAGCAAAGGCATACTTTGCAATAACCTAGCTGTAAAGATTGCCTGTTGGGAGAGGTGTCTATGAGTGATGGCAAAACTCATTGGCATTTGATGGCTGTTTGCCACTATGTAACTTTGAATATGTGTTTGTTTCTTCATGTTTTGTCTTTTAAAACAATCTGGCATTTTAAAAGACAATTTGGCATTCCATTTTGGTGCTATTTTCCTATATGGGATTCTAGTCATCTACAAGGCTCTAGGTAATGTTTAAAGGCACCAGACTTACTGCCAACAAGTAGCTTAGGCACAAGCAGTACTGGCATATTAATATTAAACCCAATGGAAATGCAATTTTTAGTTTGAAGAATAAACATATGTTGGGAATTGCAAAAGTCAAAGTCCTCCAAGCAAGGTTAAGTTGCTCTTTAATACATTGAGTGTACATAGTTAGTAGTCTGGGGATTTACAATCGGCGGGAGGACTATAACCTTCTCTTTTTCTGATTTGGTATGTGTAAATTTGTAGTGCAAGTGTTTCATTTCTCTAGACATTTGCATTTAATTTGCTGCTGATTTTAATGTGAAAAAATAAAAAAAAAATTTAAAAGGCAAGGAAATCATACTCCAGAATGGAGGCATTATGTCTTGAGGACTGCGCTCACATTTCCAGTTGCATGGTGAAGCGATGCTATAATCTCAGGGAAGTGTGTGCAAAACCCTGCTCCGGAGGTCCGAGATGGCAGCAGGGTAGGTGGATGTGGCACTCACCTCATCTTAGGACCAAACTGGAACTACCACTAAAATATAGAAATCAACCTGGATAACCAACGAAGACTAGCCAAAGAGCAGCCTTAGAACCAAGGATTTACAGAATCATCAAGACTGGTAGGAAGGGCAGAGATGTGAAAAGGACCGACCCTGCTCAAATGGGTGGTGAGTGAGCTTTGGAGGGACATCTCAGCTGTTGAGGGGGTTCCCCCTGAGAAGTGTGGTGTCTAAACCCCAAGCCAGGCTCCCAGCCCAGAGCACCAGAGTTGAGAAGAGATGCCTACATAATTTCCAGCTCTGAAAATCAGTGGGGATTCTATCTGCCAGGGAGACACAGAGCCAGCGGAAGACACAGGCACCCTCTCAAAGGGCCAATGAACAAAATTTTGTTGACAGCCACTCACCCTGAGCTCTGGTGGAGGGAGGGTGAAGGGGACTAAAGTTGCTTGAGGGGAGATTGGAGTTTGTGGCTCTGGGGAAAGTGTTGAAGGGCCTGTGCAGAGTTCCTCTCCCACACTGCAGAGACCATCTTTTTTGGGTGGAGCACTCCCCTTCATTTGGGATCAGCCTGGAGGAAAGCAATAGCCCCACCCTCTGGACTCCCGGTCCCACCACCCTGCAGAGCCTGTACCCTGCTGAGAAGTCAGCTGCCTGGGCCTGGCTATAGAAGTCCAGACAGACTCGGTGTCAGTGACTGAGTTATGTGGTTTTGGGGCAAGGGCCACTCCCCCCACTTTCCCATGAACCTGACTGGCACCTTCCCCTCATGGGAGATGCACTAGGCCCACTCTTAGGGCTCCCAGTGGTCCCGCATTCCGGACACCTGGTGGCTGCATCCTGCTGAGGTCTGGGAGAGACTGAGTTGTGTGCCTCTGAGGTGGGGGTCACTCCCTCAGACTGACTGGCACCTCACCCTCACAGGAGATCAACTAACCCCATCCTCTTAACTCCCTGCAGCCTGCCCCACTGAGGTCTGGCTGCTGCACAATTTGGGACATACTGAGTGTGTGGCTGTAGGAAAGGGGTCATTTTTCCCTTGCATGCTCCACTGGTGCAAAGCACTCCCTCCACATGACCACATTTTAGTCTGTTTGGGCCTGAAAATCTCTGCTGGCCTCATCCTGGTGACTCCCAGAGACGCTGCCCCACCACAAAGGTGTATAAGTATCCAGTGGGTGGAAGCTAGGCTTGGTGTACCCTGGGACATTGACTGAGTAGCCTCAGGCCCAGCACTGGCACTGAGCTTGAACATGTACAATCTGGTGAACACCACCTTCCCCTACCTGGTGACTCATTGAGAACCTATTACATGCAACTCGAGTACTGCCAGAGCAATCAGAAAAGAAGAAGAAATAAAAGGTATGCAAATTGAAAAGGAATAAGTAAAACTGTCATTATATGCATATTACATGATACTATATATAGAAAACCCTAAAGACTTCACCAAAAATCTACTGGAACGGATAAGTGAATTCTGTAAAGTAGCAAAATGCAAAATTAATATTCAGAAATCAGTAGCATTTTTATTCACCAATAATGAACTATCAGAAAGGGAAATGAAGAAAACAGTCTCATTTACAATTGCATAAAAAACACACATCTAGGAATAAATTTAACCAAAGATGTAAAAGACCTATACTTAGAAAATTATAAGGCATTGAAGAAGATGCAAATAAGTGAAAGCATATACTGTGTTCATATATAGGAAGAATTAACATAATTAAAATGTCCTTACTACCCAAAGCAATCTATAGATTCAATGCAATTCTTATCAAGATGTCAATGGCATATTTCAAGAACTAGAAGAAATATTCCAAAAATTTATATGGAACCACAAAAGACCTGAATAGCCACAGCAATCTTGAGAAAGAAGAACACAGTTGGAGAAATCATGCTACCTGATATCAAATTATACTACAAGGCCGTAGTAACCAAAACAGCATGATAATGGCATAAAAACAGACATATAGATAAATGGAACAGAATAGAGAAACAAGAAATAACCCCACACCTTTCTGGTCAATTAATATTTGACAAATGAGGCAAAAACATACAATATGATAAAGATAGTCTATTCAATAAATGGTGTTGGGAAAGTTGGACAGATATGTGCAAAAAATTAAAAAAAGAACAACTTCTTACATTGAATACAGAATAACCTCAAATGGATTACATACTTAAATGTTAGACTCAAAACCATAAAAATTCTAGCAGAAAACCATAAAAATAGGCAGTAAAAATCTCAAACATTTCTCATAGCAATATTTTTTCCTGATATATCTCCTCAGACAAGGGAAACAAAAGAAAAAAGTAAACAAATGGGACTACATCAAACTCAAAAGTTTTTGCACAGCAAAGAAAACCATCAACAAAATTAAAAGACAACCCACTGAATGGAAGAACATATTTGCCAATGATACATATGATAAGGGGTTAATATCCAAAATTTTTAATGAACTTATACAACTCAACACCAAAAAAACAAACAATCCAATCTAAAAATGGGCAAAAGACCTGAATAGACACATCTCCAAAGAGGACATACAGATACCCAATAGACATATGAAGAGATGCTTAATATCATTAATCATCAGAGAAAAACAAATTAAAACCACAGTGAGATATCACCTAAAATGCCAGTCAGAATGGCTATCCTAAATAATAAAAGCCTAACATGCTAAGTGTCCAGTCGTCTGGTTGGCTATTCAACCAATCAAAGTGTAATATGCTAATGATATGCTAAGGCCGCTCAACCGCTCCCTATGACATGCACTGACCACCAGGGGGCAGACACTCTGGTAGGTTAGCTTGCTGCTGGGTTCTGGCCAATCAGGACTGAGCGAGACAAGCTGGACATGCCCTGGAGCATTCCTGTGGTCCCTCCCTGGCTGGCCAACCTCCCGTGTCCCTCCCCAGTCCCAATCATGCACCAGTGGAGTCCCTTGGCTTGGCCTGTGCCCTCTCACAATCCAGGACCCCTCAGGGGATGTCAGAGAGCCAGTTTCGGCCTGCTCCCACTCAGTGCAGGAGCTGCCCCCTGGTGGTCAGTGGGCTCTCACAGCCTGTCTCACTCTCCCGCCTCCATGGCAGCACTAAGGATGTCTGACTGCTTGCTTAGGGGAGCTGGCCTAAGCTGGCAGCTGAACATCCTCCGAGGGCTCCCAGACTGTGAGAGGGCGCAGGCCAAATTTTGTGCACCAAGCCTCTAGTCATAAATAAATCAACAAACAACAAGTGTTGGCGAAGATGTGAAGAAAAGAAGGGAACCTTCATGTACTATTCATAGGAATGCAGATTGATGCAACCACTATGGAAAACAGTGTGGAGTTAACTCAAAAAATTAAAAATGGAA
Source organism: Myotis myotis (assembly GCF_014108235.1). Classification (NCBI taxonomy): domain Eukaryota; kingdom Metazoa; phylum Chordata; class Mammalia; order Chiroptera; family Vespertilionidae; genus Myotis; species Myotis myotis. Next base: position 55,659,435 of record NW_023416379.1, read on the forward strand.
CTGCCTTATGACCCAGCAGTTGCACTTCTGTGGATAATCTGAAGAAACCCAAAACACTAATTTAAAACAATATATGCACCCCTATATTCATTGAATCATTATTTACAATAGCCAAGATTTGGAAGCATTCCCAGTGCCCATCAGTAGATGAGAGGATAAAGAAGCTGTGGTACTTTTACACAATGTAATACTACTCAGCTATAAAAAAGAAGGAAATCTTTCCCTTTGCAATAGCATGGACAAACCTGGAGAGTATTGTACTAAATGAAATAAACCAGTCAGAGAAAGGCAAGTACCATATGATTTCACTTACGTGTGGAATCTAATGAACAAAATAAACTAACGAACAATGGAAACAGACTTGTAGATACAGAGAGCCAACTGACAGCTGTCGGATGGGAGGCTGGTTGGGGGGCTGAGTGAAAAAGGTGAAGGAATTAAGCAAAAAATCCCCCACAACTCATAGATACAGACAATAGAAAGAAAGGGGGATGGGGAGGTAGAAGAGGGTGAAGGGGAGAGAAATAGTGATGGAAGGAGACTTGATTTGCAGGGGTGAACACACAATACAATATACAAAAAGTATATTATAGAATTGTACACCTGAAACCTATATAATTTTGTTAACCAACTAGTGACTTGGTGCACGGATTCGTGCACATTGAGAGGAAACTAATTAGAAGGTGGCCAATGGGGCAGGACTGGGTGAGACGGGTCGGACACTCCCTGGAGCAAACCTCTCTTGGTCCCTCCTCGGCTGGCCACACCTGGGGTGGTGCAGTGACTCGAAGGGCATCTGCGGAGTGAGTGGGGCCCCTACTGCAGGTGGGGTCCCATGGCCTAGCCTGTGGAGATGGGGCCAAAACCAGCTCTCTGACATCCCCCAAGGGTTCCCGGAGTGTGAGAGGGCACTCTGCAAAGTTGCTGTCTTACAGGGTGTGGAACACAAACACAAGTGTGCAGTAAACCAGATTCGGGGCAGACAGTGCCCCAGAAACAACATAACCTACGGCTGAAGGTGGAATTGCACGGCCCCACAAGGAATCGGGCTCCTGAGAACCGTCACTACCAAGTCACTGCAGCTCAACAGTTCCTGTGTTGAGCGTCTGCCCCCTGGTGGTCTGTGCACATCATAGTGACCAGTCAGGTGGTTGGACACTTAGCATATTAGCCTTTTATATATAGATAGATAGATGCCACCCCAATAAATTTAATAAACATTTTAAAAAAATTTAGGTATGATTTTATTGATTTTAGAGAGAGAAGAAGGGAGAGGGATAGAGAGATAGAAACATGGATGAGAGAGAAACATTCATCAGCTGCTTCCTGCGTGCCCCTACTAGGGATCAAACCAACAACTTAGGCATGTGCTCTGATTGGGAATCAAACTGGTGACCTCTTAGTTCATGGGTTGACGCTCAATCACAGAGCCACACTGGCTAGGCTAGTAAGCATTTTTTTAAAACCCTACTCAGAACATCTATTTTTGACCATAAATTAAATATGTCCAAAGATTGAAAATTGTCAAAGAGCCCAATACTGCCTTATAAAATATTTTATTTTGATCTATATCTTATTACTTAAAAATCCACTTTATCATTTCAACCTTAGTTCTTATGTGATAAGAATGACAGCATGCAAAACGTTTCCTTGAGTCTCTTATTTGTTTCTTTTGAAGGGTGTTTTCCTTAAAAACAAAACAAACAAACAAAAAAAACTTGCCACTCTGAGGAACTTAAAATCAAAGAGGGAGGGAAAGCAAAAAAAAAAATAACAATAGCATAATGTTTCAGTGCATTTAAGTTCAGAGCAGTTCAGAGAGATTTACAGATTGCCTTGGGAAAATTTGGGAAGTCTAAGGTTAGAGATTTGACTCTATAGGGAGATTAGGACTAGTCCCTTAGAGATGGATCTGGCAGCCACCCAAGAACAGAAATCATGGACTTTGGGCATCTTCTCTTGTTTAAGGGAGCACCCACAGTGGAAATTGGGGATTAATTCCACCAGGCAGTGTGAGTGGCCCAGCGGGTGTCCCTCAGACATGCTATACACAAGACATCTTATCTTGGGGAGAGGATAAAAATAGAGAGGAAAAGGACACATTTTTGTTGTGGCTGTTTACAGAATCCAACTCTTTGGTCTTCAAAGGTCTTAGCCTCATAGAGTTGTAGGTTGTTGTTTTTCATTTATTCCCCAAAAGAATGTGGAGGGAGAAATATTACAAACACTGTCTTGCTTCGGCATTGTTTGATTTAAAAAAATTTAATAAAAACAGCTCCAGCAGCTGGTCGAAACAATTATGCTCTTCACAAAAGCCTTTGCAGATGACACCAAATGTTAAGAAAATAATTCTTTCAATTAGTGTGTGGCCAGTGCACCTGTGAATGGGATGCATCCAAGGAAACATATCCTTGAATGTCAGTGAGAACAATTAAGGAATTCATCCATTTTGCCTTTTTCTACTGCCATATTCACACAGATGTTAATCCTGGGGTGCAAATGCCAAAAGGGCCACTTCCGTATAATCCCAGGAGCATGAGAAACATGAGTTCAGATCAGGAAAACTATTAATTGCCACTGTCTGAATCATTTCTCCTTGTTTTTAGTACTGCTTCTTTTTTATGCTCTTTCCCAAACTATGACATATCATTCATTGGTCCCTGCATAGAGTTGACTATCAGGCACACTGACAATTTAGGAAGCCTTTATTTTTCAAAAACCTTTGTTGAGCACTCTGTGTGCACAGTACTGTGCTTGGTGTTAGGATATAAACATTAGGGATATAAGCAGGACTCTTGATTTTAGCTATTAAGCTAACTTAGTGTAAAGCTGATCCCAACTGTCTTTGTGGTGCTGGACAAATGATTTGCCCACTCAGGCTCCAGTTCCCTTATTAGCAAACTAGAGGCCCAGTGGGGTCCCTCAGCCTGGCCTGTGCCCACTCGCAATCCGGGACCCTTTGGGGGGTGTCAGAGAGTCAGTTTCAGTTCTATCCCTGCAGGCCAAGCCAAGGGACCCCATCAGTGCATGAATCCGTGCACTGGGCCTTTAGTATGCATATAAGATCTTTTGTTAATCTCTTCCCGCCCTCCCCCCTTCCCCTTTCCCCCTTCCCTCTGAGACTCATTAGTCTGTTCCATGTTTCCATGCCCATGGTTTCCACTCCTGCATTGAGAGTCTTCCCCCTGGTGGTCAGTGTGTATCATAGCTACTGGTTGGCCAATTGCTTAGGCTTTTATATATATAGATGAGGACACTTAGATAAATAAAATAATGATTATTATAAAAGTAATGTGTCTATCACTTACTGTGTACTGAGTTAAGTTACCAAGCACTTTCAGGCACTAAATCATCCAGCAAACACTGTACTCTGACCACATGCCAGCAGTTTTTCCAGGAACTGGTCTGCAGACAATTCTCTGCTCCTATGGAGCTGCCACTTTAAGGGGGATGGAGAAAGTGTCTGATAATAAGGAAACAGCAAACTAAGAAAATGTGAAACAGTTATGAACACAACCACAACCTTTTTATTTGGTGTCATGGCCCAGAAAGTTACCTGTCATGTTCCTACATCTTCCTGAGTTTAAATTAATGAATTAAATTAGGGAATATGACAGTGACCTGAGGGAAACTTTTATTTGGGGACGTTGGAAGGGCCACTAGGAAATGACATTTAAACTTACTTTTAAGCGACAGCATACAAAGTACAGAGAGTCATCCAGGAAGATGAAACAGCTAAGATACAGGCCCCAAGGGCGTTTGAAACACTGGAGGAAAGCGAATGTGAGACAGAGTGGGCAAGGAGTCAAGTGGTGACCAGAGAGGCTGGCGTTAAGACTGGGGCCAGACCATAGAAGGCTGAGCCAAGGAAAGGCATCTGGATTTTATCCGAACCACTTTGGAAGCCATCATAGCTTTTTAAGCACAGGAGTGGTATGATCTTATGTATGGGTATTAAATGTACTAATCTGGCCCAGCCAGCGTGGCTCAGTAGTTGAGCGCTGGCCTATGAACCAGGTGGTCACAGTTTGATTCTGATCAGGGCACAAGCTTGGGTTGCTGGCTCAATCCCCAGTGTAGGGCAAGCAGGAGGCAGCCAATCAATGGTTCTCTCTCATCACTGATGTTTCTATTTCTCTCTCCCTTCCTCTCTGAAATCAATAAAAATATCTTTAAAAAATAAATGTACTAATCTATGTATAACACATACAGTGGGGCCTTGACTTACAAGTTTAATTCGTTCCAAGACCGAGCTCATTAAGGAGCTTGTTAACTCAAATTACTCTATCAACTCAATGCAAAAAATCGGCCGAGAGACAGCTGGTATCTCAAAAAACTCGTTAGTCAGGACACTCGTAAGTCAAGGCCCCACTGTACATTACAGGGGTCAAGAATGGAAGCAAGGAGGTCAGTTCCAGGCTATAACAGTGGTTTAAGTGAGAGGTGGTGGTGGCTTGTACCAGGGTGGTTGCAACTGAGATGCAGAGATGTGAATATTTTTGAGAGTTGTTTTGGAAGTAGAGTTGAAAGGTTCTGGTGATGATGATGCATTAAATGTGGGGAGTGCAGAAAAGAGAGGGAGCAAGGATTATCCTTAGATTTGGAGTTTTGAGCAATTGGGTAGAAGTGATTTTATTTACTCATGGACTGGTCAGGGGACTGGAAAAAGATGTTCTGTTTTGGCCATAGTCAGAGTGTGTGGCACTTGCCTGTTCCTAAGTGGCCACCATGCTCTTTTGCAAGTTGATCTTATTGTTTGCCCTTCAAGAAGTGCAGTGTAATGCCCTTTCTATGAGACTTCCTTATGATGAGAAGATTGTGGAAGTGATGCGTGACTTCCAAGGCTAGGTCAGGGAAAGCTTTGCAGAGCAAGGCCTACATCACGGAGAAAAGACCCAGCCTCCCTAGCTCCTGGGAGCAGAGATTGACTGGGGCTGCAGCTGACCTTTCCTGACCTGGGATTGACAGGGTGGATGATCAGAGCAGCTTTCCCCCAATGGAACTTGGGCTGGTTAGCTCCACTCAATCTTCCCTCCCTTGCTGTGTGTAGTCCTCTTCATGCCATTACGCTTTCTCCCTTATCGGTACATGGTACAATCTCCAGCCGAACCCCTGCAGGCACCCATCTTTTGCCACACTCACACCCAGTTCCAACTCAACCTCTTAATTCCCCTAGCCAGCCCTGCCTCTCACCAGTAGCTCTGGCTCTGGGTCCTTAATTGTTAAGAACTTTTTCCATGTATGCATTCTACACACTTTTCACTTTAATTAGGACCTCATTTTCCCTCTTGACATAATTTGCCTCCATCTCAAGCACAGAGCGTGCCTTCTTGAGCACCCAGAACTTGGGGCTAAAAGGAGGGTCTGAGAAGGAGCCAGCCTCTTCTGCTGGGCCCCTGTCCTGACCACACTCCCTTCATCCTCCACCAGCCTTCATGTGTGGGCAAGCCAGCTCCCTCGTCTCCTTGGCACTCTACCTCATGCCTGTCAGATCACTTCATATTTTTTGGGGGGGAGGGTGTCTCTCTCACAATTTCTTCTGCAACCAGTATCTTTCCCTCTTTCTAGGCAATTTCACTTAAAATTACTTTATGTTAGCATTACTTTGTTAGTGCTGTAGTGAGTGGAAACATGGCAGTGAATAAGACTGCATCATTCTTGCCCTCATGAAGCTTATCATCAACCTCAATGTTAACATTCATATCAATGTCACACCCAAACAACTTGCTCAAAGCCACTTGACAGGAGATAAAGAAAATATTTGGTTATAAAAAACGATTTGTTTTTCCCCACTAAATTTTGGCAATTATTCCAATACACATATTTGGAACATGTGTACACTTACATAGAGACCATATACTCTGAGCTTCTGTAGTCCTTTGATCATCTTGCTATTTATGGTGTTTTTCTTACTATGCCAACATTTCATGTATGCATCTACTGCTAAAGTACACTTGAGGACAAGAACTGTGTGTCACTCACCTTCTTTCCCTTCACCTAAGAAGACTGATATCTCCTGCTGATCAATACAATAAATCACTTTATGGATTATTAATTGCAAAATTGTACATTTACAAATGGAAGGCATGGTTATTATCACTGTTGTGCTGTGTCTTTGATAATAGGAAGTCCTTTTGTTAACTGTTTTGCCACTGGAGTCCGATCGTTCTCTCTTATGAACAAAAGCAGATAACCCTGGGCTACGTAGCTAAGGGTTGTTTCCAATACTCCAGAAAGTTAAAGTCAGCTCCAAATAATGCCGGCTGCTAATGCCTACTATTTGAGCAAGGGAAATATAATAGAGCTAAAAACTTTGGGCAAATTCATGTTTTAAGGTCATGGCATATTTACTGACTTCATTTTATTTATTCTCACTGAAGAAGGACACACTCAGGTTGTACTAAAGTGCCTCATGGGTCAGGCATGGTCTTCAAGTGGGAAGCTCCTTCCTGAGCTCCTTCTTACAGTCAGGGGTGAACTCCGCACTTTCTGTCTGGGAAGGTTCCACAGGCATCGGATGGAAAGGCATCAGGGGTGTGGTCTCCCTGTGGAGGATGCATGTTTTGCACATGCCTTGTCCATGTTAGAGAGGAACAAGGGCATGCAGCAGTGTGTCTGAGGCCTGACACACCTCCCAGGGGAGGACTATTCTTACACCTGTCTCCACTTACCTGTCAGAGCTGGTGCTTATTCCAGGTTATTCCACTGGCTGCGCCAGGGTCTGACCAGGAGGCCTGAGAGCAGTGCACTGAGAAAAGCATTTGGTGCATCTAAGTGTTTGCATGTGTTTCTGTGTGTTGCCGATGAGTGCTCTGTATCATTGCCAGAGCATCCGGCAAAACACAAACAACTCCATGGAAAACTGTATCTCATCTTTGAAGTTTTCTTCATTGTCCACACAGCCTATGTGGGAGCTCACTAATTCTTCACATCTGAAGTTTGGGCAGTGTCCTGGGGTCTTCTCGTTACGAATCCCACACTGGAAATGTCATTATTAACTGAAGACAGATTATACCACCCGAACACCACCATGTGTCTCTCATTTAGCCTCTCACCATAGCGTCAAGATTAGAATGAATGGCCCGGTTCCTTGAAGCTGCATGGAGAGCACCAGACCTTGCCCCGTTGGGGGAGAGAGGATCATCCTTGCCTTTGGAACAGAGCATGAAATGAACGACAAGCAGTTTTTAGCAGGAGTAGGTCACCTCTTTCAGACTAAATCACAAAGCTTCAATCAAGGACCTTGATGACAAGTGAAATTAAATAAAACATGAGTGATGAAACACTGTAATATGTTTACGGTGAGCTAGTCCAGACAGCTGATAATTAACTGTTGCCCAAACAGCAACTTGGCAGTAGAGGGCTGTAACCAAGACACGAAGCAGTAGTTAATTGAAAGGACTAGTAAAGATCTTTGCCTCTTTTGAAGAAGCATGTGTTCCTCAATGGGGAAATGATACAGGGAAATCACGGACCCTTCGAGGGCTGGGGCTGCCTGTGGGTCTGGACTCTGCAGCCTTGTTGGTTTGTAGCTTGCACATTCCTATCTGCCGTGGTAATGCTGTTTACGCCGTGCGGTCCCAGAGCAAATGTTTCTGTGTTTTTTCCCGGGCTACCACCCACAGAACCTACAAAATCTGAAAACAAATAAATGCAGATGCGCACAATTTAAATAAGTTAAAAAACATGTTTTAGTATCGGCCTAGAATTTTACACTTAAAATAGTTTTGGTTTGATTCCTCTTCAGCCCCCTATTTTTGCTGAATTGGAAGCAACCCTGCAGAGAGGAAAGACAGTATTTAGAAAAGAAAACAAATTCCTCAGATGAACTTAAAATGCACATGTAAAAGGAAACCGAGAAATGAAAAGGAGGCCTTGAAGATTCCCTGACTGCTTCCAGTCTCAGTTTCCTTATCTGTGAAATGAAGACTGGACCAGATGACCCTGTGGTCCCCTCTGCCCTCCTGCTTTGTGAGCTATTACTGGAAGAGAATTCAAAGGAGGTGTGGAAACTAAGTCCAAACACGTGTGATTAGATGTGATTCAGAAATAGAAGAAATGACCATGCAATATAACCCCTATTCCAGATTTCTCCTGTGGTTCCAGTGGTTCCTGTGGTGTGTGATGGAGGTGTCCGAGCCAGACACAGAGGGCCAGAACTCAGTTGATCAGACTTTTCACTTGATGACACACTAATAAGTGTTGGGCTGTGTATGCTGCCCTCTTATATTATTTTCTGTCTTCTCCCATGCCCCTCCCACCTCATATATTTGTGCATGTCCTTGCAATCTAACTTCCATTGATTTCTATAAAAGATGTATCCTAAAAAACATATAGTATTATGATGTTTTTTAAAAAAATTGCATGAAGAATTCTACAAATACCATTCTGTTTTACTTCTTTCACTTAAGTTTTATATATAATATATATATGAATATATATACTCACATATTCACTTACATTATATATATGTATATTTGCACCTCACCTTAAGGCAACTCTACAGTCTGCATTAGTGGTATTGGGAGCAATACCTGCCCCGGGGGGGGGGGTCTTCACGCTGTTGGCTTCTGGGAGTTGCAGATTTCACAATGTGGTGCCCCTTCACTTTTGTCTGTAGATCATTTCTCCAGTGGAAAAGCAATAATTTCCTAAAATCTATACAAATGTGAAGAAAAGCACTATATTCTTTATTGTTGTTATTTTCCATAATGCTAAATAAAAATAGTAAAAGAAAAAGTATATATTACTGCTTCTGATCACTATTTAGCATTCTGTCAATTAAACATATGCTCCATTTCATTTGTTTATTTCCTTATTGATGGAGCTTTTAGTTGCCTTGATTTTCTTTCATCCATAACCTTGCAAAGAACATCTGTATACAGATGTGGGTTTCTGCATGAAAGTTACCACAGGAAATGTACTCAGGAATAGAATTGCTGGGTCCTAGGATATGTACATATTCAAGTGCACTTACTGCTATGAGACTGTTCACCAAAAGTAGCTCAGACATCCACCAGCAGTCTGTGATGGTTCCTATTTCCACACACCTTTGTATTACTTGACTTTCTAACTCTCCATCATTTTATGGGAGTAAATGGTATTTTATTGTTTGAATTTGTATCCCTCTGATCACTCTTGAGGTTGAGTGTCTATTATATACTTGGCAGATATAATGCTGTGTCCCACTACACAATTATCTTTTTCTAGAATCATGGAAAGGCTCCATTTGACAGCTTTTATCACACTTAATTTTATGTTCACATGAATGAGTCCTGACCAATTGAATGGGAGCGTGATTAATATTAACATTTATTATTTTCTGGGCAGTTCTCAAACTGGTTATTGCAGTTGTATTGTCCTCACTTTGACCTTTTCTCTTCTCCCTCCACAACTGGGAGGGGTGTGTTTGAGGCAGCAGGAATCCACTCTCATTCTTGACTTGAAGAATGTACTACTAGCAAACATCACCATCATCCCAACCCAGAGGTTGAGGAATCTGACAATATAACAATATGGTGCCTCATAAAGTCCCAGTCAAAACTTGAGATGTGAGATGTATGGGGAAATGTCTTATTTGTGAAGGTTTCTTCCAGCTCAGGATGTCTTCATGGAATTGCACTAAGATTCAGAGAGGAACTGGTAGTGAACGTCTGCTTTCAGGAAAGGGCTGTACTGTGTGCGAATTTCAAGTTGTCGCTATTGTGTAATCAGATGAGTGGCTTTCAGCCTTCCTAAAAAGCCAATAAGTAGAAGGAAACTGGGTTGGGCATTAATAAAAATATTATATTTGCAATGCTCTACCTTAGAGTACTCTTCAGAGGCAGTATCTTTGTTCTACTAAGAATCAAGATATTAGGAGCAGGGATGTATATGGTCACATGCAATAAATTGTCCAGCATATTAGTGGGTGTGTAGATTGAAAAGTGTCTAAATAAGTTTCACTATATTAAGAAATATAATTTTATGTACTTCTGATAGGGAGCACATAAATATTATTTTATGTATTTAAAATAACACAGTCCATTTTATTTATATATTTGGAACACTTCATAATCATTATCCAATATCAGGCACATTTCGTTGCTCTCACAATTTATAATGCAACAGATAGCCCTTGATTGCCCTGTTGTGCACAGCTGCCAATTACTGCTTTGTCCTTGTAGGATTTGCAGTGTCCTCAGTCCTAAGCTGGGCATCAACAGAAGCACTGGAATGAATTAATAGTACATTTTTTAAAGATTTAAAAATATGTAAAAGCATAATTTCAGTTCTTTCCAAGAGCATTTCCACCCCATCCTGACTCACACTCTTATTAAGAGAGTAAAAAAAAAGTCGAACTCTTAATCTTGAGATTTTTTTCAATTCCTCGAATGTTTATTTACATGATTAGATGAATTCATTTGTTTACATAGTAGTCTCCGAAGTTGGATGTACAATGCCAGTGAGTTGAAAAAAGAATCCATTGGAATAAAGAAAGAAAATGTTAGGATTTTTACTCACCTATTTTTTAATATAAAAATGAAGAAATAAATTAAGTATTGCTAGTATTTAGTTCATATTGACATTGCCTCCTTGCTCAATGTGCCACCTGAGCAGGCTTTCCTGAGGAAAGACGGTGTCCAGTTTTACTATAAAGTTGGGACAAAACTAATTTTCACAAACTGGACAAGTGGCTTTAAAATATTCTTTTTAAGATAATTGATAATATGGAGATAACACTAACAATGCAAGCACTATCAGAAGTGACCCTGACCCCATGCTTCGTGCCTAGTACCAGTCCTTCATCAGTCTTAGAAGGGAAAGCAAAGAACTAATTATCAGATCTGACAGGAGGGTGACAGAATCTAAAATTACTGAAAAGACTATTTGAAATGTGGATGTATAGGCATTCACATTAATGATGATCCTCACCAAGAGCATATATTGGACCTTGAGATATTAGCTTAGAGTATGAAGCCATCATGATTAACAAGATATTTTAATATTTTAAGTATTATTTTCTTCATTATATATTGTCTTACAATATGTCTCATCTATCTAGCTATTTATCTGTCATTTATTTCTCACACACATGAATATATGCATATGTTTTATAAACAAATTACTATTTACATATGAAGCTTGTGCTCAAAAATTGTGTAAGGATGTCTGATCCAAAATGCTAAGAGGCCACTTGGCTGGAGGAAAGTGTGAATGGGCACAAGCCTTGGCTATGCTTCTCAGTTCACCCAGGTTAACCTTCTCCCCAAACCTTTTTGTTTTTATGACTCCCATCTATTGATGACGAGCTAGTCTTACCAAGAGATTGATATCTGGCTCCTCTACAACATTCCTACAGAGTGTTCCTGACTAAAGCAGGTGCAGCTTCCTTTAAAAGGGACTTAAAATTGTTTTTGTTTGTTTGTTTTACCCGATGCAGTTCTGTCCTTTAGGAAATAGTACGATCCTTTGGGGCCTAACTATTTAAGACCCAGCACTATCTGGCCAGGTAGAAGGAGGCAAGATGCCCCGGCCTTGTTAGGTGGAGGTGATTAAGAACTGTGGGAGTGAGGGGCTTCAGCCATGCGACCTGAGCCACGAGTTAGCTTTGTTGATCTTCGTTGATGAAAGACCAGAACCACATGCTTTAGAAACAAGAACAATGGCCAAGATCTGTCTCACTCCAGCAAAAACAAGAGGAGATCCTTGATTAAAACACGGAGTGACACACGTGCATTGGAATAAATCCCAAGTGTTCTATCAGACATTGCCCGGGTCACCCCAGGATGTGGTATCCATGGGGTAGGTTGAGTAAAACTGGAAGAAAGAAGTGAGAGTAGGGTTAACCAGAGGCCAGGAGACAAGAAGCTGGAGCCCAAGAAGAGAACAATAAGATGGTGGTTATCTAGGCTCTTATAATTTTTCTAATAGCACAAAATTATTTTTATTGTTACCATCACAGGCCTCATTTTTTCACTCTGCCTTGGTCTTAATTGGCCATTGAGGAGCAAGACTCTAAGACCTATGTAAGTCCTGGATTGCTGACTTCGTGGTTGGATCCTTCCCCCTGCCATCCTTTGCCATTGTCATCTATCCATTGTCCCACCTATCTAGCCAGGCATCAGTGCTGCACTGTATGAAAGCTCGATGGCACTTGGGGACAAGCTGGCACTTAACCAATAGAAAAGAGTATTTAACACTTTCATTCTGTGACTTAAAGAAAATCAGTAAGACTTTCCCCTCAGGATTTCTGAGAATATCTAAAAGATTCCTGTTTTCATGCTCACTCATAACTCAGCTCCTGGCTCTACTGAATCAATTAGGTTAGGAGTTTTCACCATCTATTATGCACTGTTTCCTCAAATATGGAAGCCAAACCTTTTGTTTTCTTTTTCCTATCACACACATCCCCTTTATATGTCTTTGTGTGCATAACAGATTGTACAGGAAGTTTGGACAAATGGAAGGATTTATACTAAAGCAATACAGGCCAACTTAATATTGAATAATAAGTTACTTGTTCCCAAAATCCTTTAGCCTTCCCACCAGTGGGATTTTCCCATTGACTATGCCACCTCACTGAGCACTTCAATCTGCTTTCTAGCTTCTCTCTCTCTTTGATTCCTCTCAGAAATAAAACCAAATTTCTCTTATTTTTGATTGACATTAATTTGGCTCTCATTAGCATTTTTATCTCACCTTCAAATTTAGTTCCTTTTAAATGTCCAAACTTTGTAGAAGCTTTTCAGAACTGCTTATAAGGATCTAATTAGAAATCTTAAGTCAAAGAGCCACCTTCATTTCAGACTGCCACTTAGGTGTGGAGATGGGTTAAGATTTCTCAAGTTTTAATGATGCATCAAAATTCTGGATTTACATTTGTGTGAAATAAAATACACTCACTAAGCCAAGGCTATTTCTGTGCAAGGGGACTGGGTGTGGGAGCACCCATGAATCACTGCTGCATTCCTCCAACTAGAAAAGCAGCTCGAAGGGCATGATGGATGGCAGCATTGTTTTAAACACCATCTTAAACATCATCTGTCACAAGTTCTTATTCAAAAGGCAGTATATCCTTAGAGGAAAACTGCAGTTATGCAAACACGCTCAAAGATGTGTGCAATGGGAAAATTTTATTCATACCCAAATGTTGTATTTCACTGTTTCTGAGATGTAAACTTTTTACCTTTTGAACTGGAATGAGTCTTATAACCACACTTGATCAGGTAGTGGTTGCAAAATAATTGCTCAGCCTGTACATGTTCAAACTTGATCATAGTTGTTTATGTCACTGTCATTTCCTGGAGTTACGTATGCAGGTGATGCTTTAAAAAGTTGAATTTAATTGCTTTTTCAAATGTCTTCAGAAAGATTATTTCATGTTTTGACATTGAAATTTTATTATGCACATAGAAAGACACAGAAAAAGTGAGGTGTAATAAAATCTATATCTAAAGTGATCCTCAAAATATTTCTCAGAAATATGTAAATATCAAGCAACAAGGGAATACTGTGCCAGCTTAATTGAGACATTTTTTCTTTTTAATAGAACATAAAATAATGGTTTATCTTAAATTTAATGAAATATAGTAGTAATCTTTCATATAGGTCTTTTCACTCATCTTTTAGATGAAAGAAGTGAGGTAACAAAAATGTATAACAATTTTCAGATAAATTGGCTAGAAGTTCTTAGAAACTTTGATGGAAAAAATGACACTCCATACCATTATTTTTTCTTTCAGATTAAAGTATTAGGTTCTATAATATCTTATAAAAAGGCTTTCTTTTACCAGATAGCAGTTTAACTCTTCCTTCCTCCAGAACCCCCGCCATGGTGTGTCAGACAGTCTTATGTATATAAGCAACATAATAAGAAAAATATGCATAAGGAAAAATTAAGTTTAAACTGATTTCTTCCTTTGGGCGCCATAAGGATACCAAAATGTATAAGACATGGCTCTGTCCTCAAGGAGTTTATGGCTTCACAGAGGGAAAACTGGAACTGTACACAAATCTGAAATTACCTCTTGTAAAGGGCTTGGAGAGTAGCTCAATAGAGACAAAAGGACATTGGTGGATAAGGATCGCACTATAGGACCTGTAGGGTGACAATGTAGACAGATTTCTGGTTTAGTCTGGAATGTAGTAAGATGTAAGTTTTTCTTCATGACTGGCTATTCTTCATTGAAATGCAACTTGGAATAGAAGAACGTGGACTGAGGATTCCCTGAGGATTCTAAGCTGGTGAAGAAGTGTTTCCTGGCAGGTATCTGCCACACATAAGATTGTGTGAGATGGTGGGGAGGTCTGCCTCTCAGAGTCCGCTCACTCAGTAATGTGACAATGGAAAAATGCATGATACACCCATTTTCATATATACCTGTGTATTTATTATTAGCAGTTCATTTATGGGTCGCAAACTTACCAATTACAAAAATTGGATCAGAGGACAAGTTTAGATATTTTTAACTTCTATGCATTTTCTTAACTACTGGGTAGTATTATAATGTCATTTTTATACTTTTTAAAATTGTGAACATTTAAGTAATATGTGCTTGGGAAACATCATCTCCATTTTCTCTCTGGATGGACTGAGAGAGTCTGAGCTGAGGCGAACCCAAACTAATCATTACTGGGAAAGGATTACAGTTGCCTCCAACTGAGATGAAATTATCTCCCTGTCACTTTTCACAAAGGAAAAGAGAGAATTACCTCCTGCCTCTATAATATACTTATTTTTTTAAAGCAATGGAAGAGAGTTGCTAGGATAAAACCTTTATGCTGCGTTTATGCTATTCAATTTTATGTAGAGCAGGAAGGAAGGAAGAAGTCTTAGAAGCAGAGAGAGAAGATTGGACCAGAGTGTAGCAATAAAACACCACCACTACAAAAGACCAAGATAGATAAATAAGTACACCAAAGTCTAACAAACATCCAAACAAATTACAATAAGGAATTTTTATACTTTTTAAAATCCTTACTTGAGGATATGTGGTTATTGATTTTAGAGAGAGAAGAAAGGAGAGAGAAACATCAATATGAGGAACATGGATAGGTTGCCTCCCATATGTGCCCAGACCGTGGATCAAACCTACAACCTTTTTAGTGTACTGGATGATGCTCCAATCAAGTGAGCCAGTCAACTGGGGTACAATAGGGACGTTTTTAAAATAAGAAAGGATGATAAAATAAATAAGAAAAAGCATTCATAAGACAAAAATGTTTATAAGATGTGTTTTTAATGAAAACAAAAATTGCAGAAATACCTCCCTTTTCAGAAATATCAATAATCACTAGAGATGACCACAAGGGAGGGTAAAAATGCAGGAATGTCTCAGATTTACTTGGCACTTGGCTCAATTCTCTAAAGCAGAAATAGATTGCTGGTACTATTTTCATGAGGAACCTGAACATTGTGGGTTTGTTCTCTGGGAAAGCCTCCTGCCTATTCCAGCAGCCAAGAAGTTGAACTTTCAACTGTCTTATAGCGAATTATTCTGCTTGTGTCCCCTTTACACACACTGGGATGTAATTACTGGGCCCACCCAGGACTGGGTAAGTCCTTATGGTTTGCCTCTATTGCCTTTATTCTAACAAGGCAGGGACCAGCCAGCCCATTGAAGCAGGGTTTTGTCACCACACACAGAACATGGACATCCCAACTTTTGTGCAGCCTCACCCAGCTGTACCCCTCATTGTCAAACCAGAAGCCTCTGAAATCCACATTCTGAAATCTCCAAGAAGCCCTGAACAGCGTGGGTGGGAGATTTTGAAGAGCTGAGAAGGTCAGATTGGGAGGTGGGAGTTGGTGTGACCTGACCTAGCATGCTGAGTTACTAGAAGCTAAGTCTTGGAGCTGAAAGCTGTGATGAAATGGTGCTGAGCCATCTATCTCTGGGAGCAGATTTCTTGGATCTCATTTTGTAATGCCCAATGCACATCTCCACATCTTTTTGGAACCTGTTATGAATGGAATGTCTGTGTCCCTCCCAAGTGCGTGGGTTGAAGTTCTAACCCCTAAGGTGGTTCTATGTGAAGACAGGGCTTTTAGGAGGTAATTATGGTTGAACGAGGTCATAAGGCTGGGGTCCTAATCAAATGGGACCGATAGCCTTAAGAAGAGGAAGAGAGAGACCTCCCTTCTCGAGGACATGAGGGAGGGGTGCGTCTATAGCCAGGAGGAAAACCTGCATCAGAAGCTGACACCCTCAGCTTAGGCTTCCAGGCTCTGGAACTGTGAGAGGACCACTTTCCGTTGTTTAAACTACCCAGCCTGTGGTGTTTTGTTAATGGTAACCTGGTCAGGCTAAGACAGAGCCAGACCTGCCTAGGTCCAAATTTAGTCCTGAAACAGGCTAGCTGGGTGACAATAGCCAACATGCTTCCCCTCTCTGATTTTCAGCTTTTTCATCTGCAAAGTGAGAGTAATAGTAACCCTTTATAGAAATGTGAGGATTTAACAAACTGACCCACTTATAGTGACTGATACGTAGTAAGTGATCGATAGTCAACAATTACCATGGTCACCTAGTATCTGAATATGCTACAAAAGCCTTTTCCCCTCTAAAAAAATCTGATAGTAATCATAAAGTAATTACTATTTTTTTAAATTTTAATAGAGTCCTGCTTTGGCAAGTAAAATTAAATCTTTTATTTTAATACAATCCTGTTTGGGCAAACATCAAAAGCCCAGAAAAAGGAAAAAGACTTAATGTATTTTAAAGAGACTGTGTTTACTGACTTGCTGACTTATTCACTGGATAAGCACTTAATAAGGTTTGAGGAGATAGGAAAGGATAATTGTAACCTTGTAGTCTCTGCCTTATACCCATGAAACTTCTAAAGTAAATGCAAATTTAAATGCCAACAGGAAAGGTACTGACACACTTATTAATGAGGCCCAACAGAGTAGGAGCTCAGGGAAGGCTGGAGTTCTAGGAGTTGCCTCCCAGCAGGGGTGAGGCAGGAGCTGGAGGTCTTGAGAGTGAGCAGGGGGAGTAGCACAAGACACAGGGACCCCTGGCCTAGGAGAACCAGCTGCTTAGGCCTGGTGCAGGCTGTATAGCAGGGGCATGGTGTGGTTGAGGTGTTTTAAGATACATAGCTGGTTCTTAGTTCAAGATGAACTGGAGGAGGTGAGGAGATAGAAAATGTTTGTGTGCTATTTACTAGTAACTGCACTAGAACCCTTTTCCCCATCTGCACGCGGAAGAAGTAATAGACACTCAGAGGACACTGGAAGGAATGAGACGCAGGAGGCCATTCCTGGTGTGAAGGGGAAAGGTGGCAGTTGGTGCCAGGAGAGCCTTCAGCAGCCTGCACAGAGCTTGGTGCTCCATTGGAGGTCGAAAGGGAAGATCCTGGGAAAGGTGGCACCACTGAAAAAAACAGAGAAGTGAACAAAGAACTGGTTTGGGAAGGAAAGTTGACGAATTCCACTTGCTCCTGTAGAATCTGCATTATTGGAAAGAACCAAGAAGTCCTTTGAGCTAATAAGTAATTGTATTGCTTGCAAAAGGCAATTCCTCACATTCTTTTTCAATATTTCTTTCTGTGTCTTTACTTTTTCTGTCTTGTTTTTCCTCAAGTTTTCGTGACCTTGATTTTATGAATTATAAAGCCTATAAAAACAAGTGGGCCTATTTTTATATTTTTCTTAACACACTTTCTTTCCATATTTAAGTTATTAGCAGCAGAAGCCTTTTTAGTTTCCTAAGACACAAAACCATTCCTCCAGAAAAAATTTAAACTTCATTGTTAAATAAATCTGAATAGTTTTCTCTCCAGTCATTACTCTATAAAATGGTCCTATTATAAATAGACTTAGACTTAGTTTTAAGCATATAAACACTGTGTTTGTCAAACATGTTATCCTCCAATTAATTTTTCAATGATCAATGTCACCTTTTCTTATATGTATTATTGTCCCTTATATTAAAAGTCATTGCTAATATGTACATGATGCCCTGAAAAATCTTGTATTGTTAACTTAGACACTCAGACCACAGTCAGAAAATCTGAATCACTTTAGAAATCACATACAATTAATTGCATATAGGTGAAAGGTTAAGATGGAGAAGCAATTAAATGCATTGATTTAGAATTTGGCATTAGAAAAAAGTGGGGAATTAAGAAGCAAATTTGTTAAGAAAGAATAATATGAAATAAATGTGGCACAGTATTCCCATGTCATTCTATTGGGAGAAAATCAGCCAGTTTAGTTTTCCAATCTATGATTTAAAAATAGTGGCCACAGTCATGTCTAAGGAGAGAAGAAATAGTTCCCTCACATGGTCATTCTATTTTTGCATTTCAGGTCAGTTCTGTTCTTTGTGAGTTGTGCCATTTCATTTATGATATTTCCCATTTGTCTGTTTCTATGGATTTTCCCAATCACCCCTCCAGCATTTGTATATTTTATTCCCGTTCCCCAGCTGTATGTAACACCACCCTTCCTTCAAGGAACTACGCTCTTCCTTCATGCCATCTGATCCCACTGATTCATCTAGTGCTCATATCCCCCACAGTGTCCCCACTCTTCAGTGTGAGTCAGCCTCTCTAACTCCGGATTACTGTCTAATTTGATATGGTTAGTTCTGAAGATACTAGGTAATATTAGACCCATCTCCAGCCCTATGGAATTGCATTTAATATCTCTCCCCTGTTTTCTACCATGCCAAAAATCAAGGTATAATAAAGACGAATAAATCATTTTTCCAACTGTAATAAGATCATTGTATTTTAATTATTGAGCCAGAAGAATCTTTCTGCAGAACAGATGTTGAACCTAGGTCATTTGGGAGAACACCAGGCAAATGCACCAATATTGAATGTCCGAAAAATGAGCTGTGAGAGAAGAGCCTTTTACAGAATTTGAAACAGAGATCTAGTAATTAAAAGGTAACAATACAATGGTTTGTATAATTTAACTATTTATTCATTAATATTGAAGAGTGACATACTTTTCAGACTGAAAAAATGAATGAGAATTAGCTAATTTATTTCTAATGGAAGTTCTTTCTGTGCCATTACTGTCCTCAGAAATCAATATTTGATTCCTAGGTGTATGCAGCTACACAGGGGCTCATTTCCAACTCTGAATTTCTCAGCCAAGTCTACGGCCATACCACCCTGAACGCGCCCGATCTTGTTTGAATTACTCAGTCATGGAGCTGGGTAAGTAACTGTGATTATGAAATAAAGAAAACCTTTCTGCCTAATAATGTACATAAGATAAATATTTATAAATGTTTAAGGCTATGCACACCCAAAGTCATTTTTATTATTGTACTCTGATTAATAAAACAAAGTGCTAAAAGTACACATTAACCCAATTCATTCAAAATCAAAAGCCCAGAAAAATTATTTGTTTATATACCTAGATTTTTTTGTACATAATTTAGCAAGTAATTTTACCTTGACGCTACTGTGGTGATTTTATAGTTGTTTCATAGTTGATAAACATTTTACTGATGTTCAAAATGTAATCTTAACATATGTTTATTATACTTGAAATATGTCCAAATGAAATTCAGAAAGCAATCCCATTCTTCCCTAACTATTTGTACAGTGTCTCTGGAATAAACTTTAGAACGTTTTAGGAAAATTGAAACATTTCACACATATAGGACTGATTCGGGATAGTTTTATATAGGAAGCATATGTACATGACATATATGACTTGTATGTATCAAATGGGCATTAGAAATGGAACTTTCTGATTAATATCCCCAGGATTGGAAATAAGCAAAGCATTTCTCCTTCTATGTACACATTCTTCAATGTCTCCCACAGTCTTTTCCCCCTTTTCTCCACCCCACACCAAGTAATTCTAAATGCGTGCGCGCACACCCTTCACTGCTGTGTTGAAAGGGCAATAAAACAAAGGGGTCAGGTTGAAACAGGATGAAAAAGGAGGAGATAAAAAATTTAAAAAGGGCTAAAATGGTATGTTAGATAAAGCACTGAAGAAGGAAAATACAGATAGTAATAAGATGCAAAGGGATGTGGGAAGAGAGGTAGTTATGGAAAGAAGTTTTACAAGAATAAGGAGAAAATGAAACAAGAAAATGTTAAGTAAGGAAAAAGATAAATATTCAAATGAATTATAGAAGTTGATGGAAGAGAGAGTTAGAACCAGAAGGAATAAAGATAAAAAAATACAGGGGGAAATCAGAAAAATTAAAAGATTGAAAATACCAAACATATTAGGAGATGGAGAAATATGCTGAAGAATGAAAGCTATTTGGGTAAAAAGGAGCTTAGAAATGCAAAACATTGAAATACAAATTTCTCTTAAAACTTAAATATATGATGTCTTATAAGAAGAGTAAAAAACACGTTCTGGGGTGTTTTAAAAAATAAAAAATAGAAAGGAGCCAAACATTGGGCCTTTGACTTGTAATTCTGACAAGAATAAGTTCTGTGGCTGCAGCAGGACACTGTTTGTGGCTTGGTTTCCTCCTTCACAAAGTAGAAGAGGGCATCAGCCTTTTAAGATCTTTCAAAACCGAAATTCAAAGAAATAAAACAGAACAAAACAATAAAACAGAAAAAAAATGTTAAAATTTTTAAATTATTGATTTTAGAGAGGAAGGGAGGGAGAGGGAGAGGGAGAGAGAGAGAGAGAGAGAGAGAGAGAGAGAGAGAGAGAGAGAGAGAAACAGCGATTGGTTGTCTGACCTGAAACCCGGGTATGTGTCCTCACCGAGAATGGAACCCGCAGCCCTTCAATATATACATGATGGTGTTCTAACCAACTGAGCCACACTGGCTGGAACATAAAACACATTGTTTAAAGATAAAGTTAATGTTTGGAGTTCAGTGAGTTTATTTTTTCTTGTTGAAATTTAGAGGATGTTTGGAAAGCATTTCAACAAGATGCTCACAGGTGCCATTTGCACACTACAAAGCTTGTGTGGTGATATGTGTGACTGATTGAGTTGCACATATGATTTAATTTTCCTGGCACTGTTCTCTTATTCTACTACATATACTCCAATCTTGAGTCACTTTCCCCCATCGATTGTAGGAGAGCATCAAGATAAACTTTGAGCCATACAATAAGGTATCACCTCACACCTGCCAGAATGGCTACCATCAATAAATCAACAAACAAGTGCTGGTGAGGATGTGGAGAGAAGAAAACCTCTGTGCACTGTTGGTGGGAATGCAGACTGGTGCAGCCACTGTGGAAACAGTTTGAACTTTCCTCAAAAATTAAAAGTGGAACTGCCATTTGACCCAGGAATTTCACTTTTGGGAGTATATCTGAAGAATCCCAAAACACCAATCAGAAGAAAATATGTACCCCTATGTTCATAGCAGCGCTATTTACCATAGCTAAGATCTGGAAACAGCCCAAGTGCCCACCAGTAGAGGAGTGAATAAAAAAGATATGGTACATTTATACAATGAAATACTATGCAGCTGTTAAAAAAAGGATCTCTTATCCTTTGTGATAGCATAGATGGACCTGGAGATTATTATGCTAAGTGAAATAAGCCAGTCAGAGAAAGACAAATATAACACAATCTCACCTATATGTGGAATCTAATAAACAAAATAAACTGACAAACAAAATAGGACCAGAGGCATACACAGATTTCAGAGGGAAGAGGGGTGGGGGGGACTCGAAGAGCTTAACCAAAGAACATATATGCATATATGCATAGCCCATGGACACAGACAATATGTGGTGAAGGCCTGGGTGGGGGGCGGGGCTGGGTGGAAGGGGCAGAGGAATTGTGGACACCTGTAATGGTGTCAACAATAAAAAACAAAAAGGGAACTTTAGGACATTTCTAAGTTCAGAGCTGAAGCTGGGGATGGTAACCTATGGAAGTGCACAGTGTCTTAACTGGAGATTAAAAAAAAATCACAAATTGGAGGTAGATGAAAAACTGATAAGGAGCCAAGAAGAGCAAGAGAGAGCTAAGCTGAAGGAGCCGTGGATGCTCCTGGGTGCATGTTTATAAGTCCTCCCAGAACTTGACTAGCTCCCAAAATAATGGACCTCTTTTTCAATATTAAAAAAGTTAGCTGTATCTTTTTTCTTTATCATTACCAGTGTCTTGATAATCATTTGTCTTCGAAATACGGTGTAAGCTAGACTTGGCAGGAGGAGTCGGCAGCATTACCTCGACCACAGTGTCCCCGTTAGTAACAACAGGAAGAGGCAAGAGCACTTTGGATTTCTTGGAAGTAGACGCTCAATGTCTTATCGTCATAGGGAAGGGCATTCCGGTTCAGCTTCTAAGAGGGATAATCTGGGAGGACATGAACTTTTAAGAAACACATGTGAGGGAGCCTCTCTAATAACATTTGCAGAGTTCCCTGGGAGCTGAAAGAGGATCCTCCATAGCATCTCACTGGGCTAAGATTTCCTCTTGTTTGATTACCGCTTTCTTTTAAGACACATATTTTATCGTGGTCCATGAAAGGAAAGTCAGGCTCCTTTGTGTTTTAAGTCTTCATTCAGCCTCCTGGTCCTGACAGAGAGCAGGATCGGCCTCAAACGCTGGACAGTGTCTCCTTGGCCGTGGTTCAAGCTGGCAATGCCTCCAAGCCTTTAACGGTGTCTATAGTGTGGGCTTTCTTCGTCTTTTCCCCAAGTTTCTGACATACCAGCAGAGCCACAAAAGCCTCACTGGTTTTATATCATAGCCTGACATTGGACCTGGGGAATGGAGGCTCAGACAACAGGCACAGAGGGCTGCTCTGCATTGGAGCGTGGAACACGCAGAGATCACAATTCTTTGCCTGTGGAAGCTGGAGTAGGACTGCCAGCACCCAGCTAGATCAAAGCAAGTTTGTCAGGGTTCTTACTCACTTGCTTTCATCTAGTATGGACAGAAGCTTTTATGGGAAATGAGAATCTAAGCCCAAGCACATAATTCAAGCTGAGAAAATGTGGGTTGTGTAGACGGATCAGGTCTCTTGGGTCCTTCTAAGGCCTGAGCACGTGTGATGTTTTAGATCAATGATGTGCCTCCACTCATCAGCACCAGAGTGTGAATTGAGCCATTCAATCATTTTGACCAAAACTTGACCTATGTAAAATCTATTCAAGTTAGCATTTCAAAGTAGTATGTGCTTATCTCAATGGACTAAAGACAATATTGTTGACTGACCCTGAGGCATTTGCCAATTGTCTGGAACAATCAAAGCCCAGTGGTTCTCAACTTAAATGAAAACCTGGACCAAAAAGGAAAAAGAACTTCCCAGTGTATGTTAGGATGGGTCAAGGGACAGAAAGAGGCAGCAGAGAATTCTGGTGATTTTTTAAGAAACTTAACTTTTTAGTTTGTTAAGAAAACTTTTTTTTATAAAGAATCCCAAGAGATCTTTTAAGCATTCCTTTCCCCCATTGTATTTTAATTCATGTATTGAACAGCTACCTGATTTGGCCCTATCTCATGCCCCACCTCCTGTGAGTACTTGACAGCATAGAACACATGGTTTCTGACCTTGGGAGCTTACAATTCTGTGCAAGAAAAAAGCCAACAACGGATCAAGATGTTTGTGATGTGACTTCGGGGTAATTGGTTAACCTGTAAAATGGGAGAATCTTTTTTGTTGTTGTTGTTAATCCTCATGGGAGGATATTTGTCCATTGATTTTTAGAGAGATTGGAAGGGAGAGACAGAGAGAGAGAGAGAAAAACACTGATGTGACAGAGACACTTCAATTGGTTGCCTCCCACATGCACCCCTGGGGGTCAAGCTTGCAACCAAGTTACATGCCCCTGACTAGACTTGAGCCCGAAACCCTTAAGTCTGAGGGCTGATGCTCTATTCACTGAGCCAAACCGGCTAGGGCAGAATAATCTTATTAGTGTCTACTTCATGGGTTGGTGCCATGAGGATTAAAATGAAACCACACATGATGTAAAGAACTTAACACCATTCTAGGCACATTATAAGTACTTAAAATATTAGATGTGGCATTGTTAGTATTATAATTATTATGCTATGTGACAGGTCTTTTCATCAGCCTGAGACTAAAATAGTCATAACAACAGAAATGAGGGAGATATTTTTCTAGCCTGATCTGAAGAATTTTGGGACCTTCTTAGGCCCAGTAAGTTCCCCCTTTCCCATTCAAGCTTCTGGCTTTAAGTTTATCTAGCCATGCTTTCCACGTGGACTTTTCAGCTTCCCCCTTGAGGAGGTGAGTCAGTCTGCTTAGAGCCAGAGCTCCCAGCCACCTGGCGGCCCCCACCCTGGAAAGCTCGGAGTCCTCCAAAGTTAGATGCGGTGTGTTTGCATGTGGAAAAGACCATCAGCATTCACTATTAGCTGTATTTCATTATGTTTGTGCTAAATATTAAATTCATTTCTTGCCTAACATATGTAGATTCCTGGCAATTCTGCTAAATGGGCTTTGAATTTAATCTCTTTCTGGCATAAAAGTCCCTAAAAGGAAGGAAGCCAGGAGGATTCTTGAAGAAGCAAATGCAGGGGTAATATCAGGGCACTGTGAGCACCCACCCTGGAGAATGTGACCCGGGGGTCTCCCGTGGGGCTCCAAGCCATCATGTGTGTATTTACCAAGGGTCCCAGGTGACCCCTCTCTGGGAACTTTGGGACACATTAGAAGAGAACTGTCAAGACAGGGGAGGAGACAGGGAATTGGTCCAGGACTTTGAAGAGAAGAGCTGGGAATTTTAATTTGCTATGGCAGCAATGGGGAAATACTTAATTATAACCAGAAGGATCATGAAATCCATTCACTGTCATAGTTTCTGCTTGTAAACTTGCATGGTGGGCAGAAGGAGGCTGTTTTAAATATTTTGTAGAAATACAAATGCAAACAATAAGGTACAATCATTTGCATGTTAAATTTGCAAAGTTTGAAAAGTTATAGTACTTAAGGCTGGCAAAGATAACTTTCTACATTACAATTAGAAGGTAAATTAGAACAACGCTTTTGGAAAGCAGTTTATTAATACATAGGGCCATTAAAATCTCATGTTCTTTGACTCGGTAATCCCACTTCCAGCAATCTTATCCAAAATGTAAAACAAGCCATAGCGTTGAAGAATCATCTCAGCACTGTTTATAATAGGACAAGGTTATGCAATCTTTAATATGTTAAATATGTTGACATGGAAAAGCATTTTATATATAACCCTAAGTAAAAAACAGTAGGGAGGGGTCTAAACCTGTATATTTGCCACCATTTAAAAGCATCTTTAGGAAACGAAAAGGCCAGGAAAAAATATACAAACTATAATCATTGTATTTAGGGAGGAGGATTTAATCTTTCTCTTTTCTCCAAACTTTAGGTTATAAAATTACCTTACTTCCTGATTAAAAATAAAATTATAAAATTAGCTTGTTTTATAATTAACTTATATCATAACTTATTTATTATCTGTAAATTCAAAACTTCTATAAACTAGTGCCATACTTTTCATGATTTTCCAAAAATGTAAATAAAACTAGAAAATGTGAAAACTTTAGTAACTTTGTTATTTAGATAAATTAGTGGCCAGATATCATCTGTATTTTAATTCTATCTAGATCTAAGCTTTCTCATAAAATAACTCAATATCAATAGTTGGAATGAAGACATTAATTAAATACGTGGGGGGAGGAGGGGAAGGGAGTCAGCTATATTCATAGAGTAAACTTTCTTTCCTGGATCTGGAGTTTATTACATTCCTGGTGCTTTGGTGTTACAATTTTCTTCCTTCGTAATTTTTTTACTAACATTTTACTAGGAAAAATGTTAAATATACAGAAATGTTGAAGAATTTTGCAATGAATCCCATACACCCACCACATAGGTCCAAACTTAGCTTTAACTTCTCATCATTACTTCAACTGATCAGTTTTATTAGAAAAAAAAAGTAATAGAAATATATATTTCTTTTTTCATCTAAAACAATATTTATTTTTATCATTATATGGTGGAAATTGAATGCACTTGTAACTTCACTACTAGGACTAAAGAAGTTCAAGTATTTGTCAAGTGGAAGAAAAAAATATTGAATTGTCTGAGCCACCATCTTGGAAGCGAATTTTCCCTTGGGAGTTTCTCCAACAAAGATGCATTTTTCCCTTTCTTCTCTCATAGTGCTCACTTCTATTTATAGAACCTAGTACTGTCTTCCATATGGTATTTGCATTATGAAATTCTTGGTTAATATT
Source organism: Myotis myotis (assembly GCF_014108235.1). Taxonomy (NCBI): domain Eukaryota; kingdom Metazoa; phylum Chordata; class Mammalia; order Chiroptera; family Vespertilionidae; genus Myotis; species Myotis myotis. The sequence continues at coordinate 55,685,573 of NW_023416379.1, forward strand.
TTATTACCTTCAATATATGATTTCTGTGTAACCAAATACTATGTTTAAAATGCATTTCTTAGACACTTCACCAAAGAGAACACACAGATGGCCAATAGACATATGAAAAGATGTTCCACATCACTAATCATTAGATACAATCATTAGATACTATGCAGATACAAACCACAGTGATATATCACCTCACACTTGTCAGAATGGCTATTATAAAAAAATCAACAACAAAAAAGTGTTGGTGAGGATGTAGAGAAAAGGGAACCCTAATGCACTGTTGCTGATAATGCAAATTGGTGTAGCCATTGTGGGAGACAGTATGGAGGGTCCTCAAAAATTCAAAAGTAGATTAAACCTTTATCGGAGATAACATTGCCAAATATGTTCTCCCATGCAGTGGGCTTTCTTGTTGTTGATGGTTTCTTTTGCAGTACAGAAGCTTTTATTTTGATGTAGTCTCATTTGTTTATTTTCCCTTTAGTTTCCATTGCCCTAGGCCTAGGAGCTGTATCAGTAAAGTTATTGCTACGACATACGTCTGCTATTTTGCTGCCTATGGCTTCTTCTAAGATTTTTATGGTCTTCCGTCTTACTTTTAAGTCCTTTATCCATTTTGAGTTTATTTTTGTGTATGGTATAAGTTGGTGGTCTAGTTTCATTAATTTTTTTTGCATGTATCTGTCCAATTTTCCCAAAACCATTTATTGAAGAGACTGTCTTGACTCCATTGTATGTTCTCGCCTCCTTTGTCAAATATTAATTGAGCATAATGGCTTGGGTCGATTTCTGGGTTCTCTGTTTTGTTCCATTGGTCTATATGTCTGTTCTTGTGCCAGTACCAGGCAGTTTTGAGAACAGAGGCTTTGTAATATAGCTTGATATCTGGTATTGTGGTCCTTCCAACATTGTTCTTCTTTCTCAGGATCGCTGCAGCTATTCTGGGTCTTTTTATAAAGAGCCTAAGTGCCCATCAGCAAATGAGTGGGTTAGAAAACTGTGGTACATCTACACAATGGAATACTATGCTGCTGTAAAAGGGAAGGAATTCTTACCATTTGCAACAGCATGGATGGAACTGGAGAGCATTATGCTAAGCGAAATAAGCCAGTTAGAGAAAGATAAATATCACATGATCTCACTCATTTGTGGAATATAATGAACAATATAAACAGATGAATGAAAATAGATACAGAGACAGGGAAGCAGCAAACAGACTGTCAAACTTCAGTGGGAAAGAGGGGGGAGATTGAAAGATGAACCAAAGGACTTGTATACATGCATATAAGCATAACCAATAGACACAGACACTAGGGGGGTGAGGGCATGTGCTAGGGAGTGAGGGTGGACAAGGGGAGGTCAAGGGGGAAAAAAGGAGACATATGTAATACTATATGTAATACTTTAAACAATTTAAAAAAATAAAATTAAAAATAGGACTGCTTTATGACCCAGTGATTTCACTTCTGCGTATATATCAGAAGAAATCCAATGCACCAGACCAAGGCAGGGCACCGGTTGCTGTCATCTGGGTGAGCCTCTGGTGGTTACTGAAAATTCTTTGCTCCTGCGTGCTGTGGTCCCGCCTGGCACTCACACCTTCTGGCACTGGCCCCAATCACCCCTCAGTGCTTCTCCACCTCCCCCTGCTCCTGAGGGGCGATCAGGGCCAGCAGCCGCTTGTACCTGCTGATGACGCCAGCCCTGCTTGCACCCGCTGCTGGCACTGGCCCCAATCGCTCCACACCATCAGCGGGTGTGAGCAGCGCCAGCGCCGTCAGTGTGTGGGAGCAGTGGTGGCAGGAGTGGGGCTGTCAGCAGAGAGGGGACCAGGGGCCATGGCAGGAGAGGCTGTGTGAGGGTGTGGAGGATGGGCTGAGACCTGCCCCTGTGTCCACCGTAGCCTTGCGGCCCACAGTTCCTTTCAAGGTGCACGGATTCGTGCACTGGGCCCCTAGTTAAGAAGTAAAATGTTCAGAAGAAAAAATACATGTAACTTGGGGAACAGTGGGGGTAGGGGCAATAGTAATTTTGAAACATAAATATAAAGACAATAAAATAAAATGTATATTTTTCCCTAGAAGACACATCTCTTAAGTTACACCATAAACAAGGAAGAATAGAATTGAGTTTGCAAAATTGGATTTCTGTCACTGTTTTCAAGAATATATATTGATTTTTAAGAAATTTTAAAAATGATATTTGGCAAAAACTTGAACAGCTTGGTGAAGCAGTCTTTAATAATGGAAAGAGTACCAGCTTTAGCATCCAGCTGATCTGAGTTCAAAGACCTCTTCTGCCACTTCTAAATTTGTGAGCCTGGAAAAGTTACCTCACTTCTAGGGACCTTCCTTAAATTGAATTAATAAAACCTTCACTGCAATCTTTTTGTGCAAAGTAAATACTTAGCACAGTGTCTTGCACATAAAAGATGTTCTAAAAAGACCAAATTTTATTATTTTATTTATTTATTTTTTTTATTATTATATTATTACTTGACCTTTCTAAGGCTCTCTCTCTCCTCATCTGTGCAATGAAAGCAGTTCCTTCTGTTAACAAGAGTATTGTGTGCATGAAACAAAGCATTAGGAATAATTGTTCTTTGTAAATTTGTGGACCTCAACATCATCAATTTAAAATTATTACTTCTACTAGAGGCCTGGTGCACGAAATTCATGCACTGGGGATGGCGGGTGGCGGGGGAGTGGGGGGTGGGGTCCCTCAGCCCGGCCTGTGCCCTCTCACAGTCTGGAACCCCTCCCTCCTTACCACCCACCTGCTTGCTGCTTCCTACCGCTAGGCTTGCTGCTCCTTAGTGCTGCTGCGAAGGCTTCCGCCAGCGCCGCTGCACTCGCCAGCTGCCCTGGCCCCTACTGTGGGTCAGAGCTCCTCTGCTACAGCAAAGGTTTGGGTTCCATTCTGCCAGGGCACCTACTTAGGTTTGGGGTTTGATCCCCGGGTCAGGGCTGACTGCTGCTCAGAAAGTGACTGAGGACCCTGTGCTCTAGTCATTCGGGGGGGAGCTGGGGTTCCATTGCCAAACTGGCCGACTCTGATCCCCGCTATCCCCGCTCCTACATCAGCGACGACTTCCACTATGGCCGCTGTGTGGCCTCCACCAGCATACACATCCACATGGGTAGGTTACCCTCTCTGTGGCTTGCCAGGCATGGCTGCTGCGCAGTCGCCCCAGAGGCGGATTTCCGGGTTCCCAGGGAGAGCGCCCTCCATGCCGGACTCCCAGGGAGAGCAGGGTCAGAGGGAAAGCACTTCGCCTGGAGGGGAGCACCCGTCTTGTGCAGGGCTCGCAGGGTTTGTGTCTCTGATCCTGCCCTCAGCAGCCCCAGTGCTGAGGTGGTGGGCTTTGGGGCTGCTGGGTGCCGGCCCCCACTGCTGGTTTGTGTCTCTGATCCTGCCCCCAGCAGCCCCAGCACCACCACAGCGGGGCTTGGGGCTGCTGGGTGCCAGGCTCTCCTGTGTTTTTGTGTCTCTAATCCCTCCCCCAGCAGCCCCAGCAGCCCCAGCAGCCCCAGCACCGCCTAAATAACTTAAGGGAAACTTTATTTAGCCTTCTTTTAAAAGCAATCTAGTTTAAAAATGAGTTGCAGTTAAGAGAGAACAAAGAACATGGTACCTAAGAGTGAGATAGACAGACAGAGGAGAGGCTGGGCACTGGTCAGGGGCTTACATGCCAACTGTTCTCCACCTGGGAAATGATGTAAAATCGGTTTCTTTAGTTTTTTGCTCAATGGTCTTCTCCAGCGAGTGGAGTGGCATCTGCTCGCTTCTCCCTGGGGCCTGGCTTGGTGGTCGTCTTGGGGTCTGGCTGCGCTCCAGCGGGCTCCACATGGGCCTGCCTGCTCTGCCTGGCCCTGTCCACATGTTGCTTCCTCTGAGTCTTCCTTGGGCGCAGCCCCGGTCCATCACCTCCTCCTGTGTCTGCATCGCTTCCATAGGCCAAGAAAGAGGCCCACACAGAGTTCAGGTCTGCATGGAGCTGGTCCTCTGCTTTCAGAACCTTCGGGATCTCCGCTTGCAATTGTTCCCTTCCATGACCTTCCGTCCCTACCTCTGGCATCTTCCCGGAGCACCGCATGCCTGCCCTCCAGCAGCAGGTTGTCTTTGTGTGGCTTTCAGGGCAGCTTTCAGGGCCTGGTGGCTGCACTGTGGCCCTTCCACATTGGGCGCAGGGCCTGAGGCCTGCCTGGGAAGGAGGGTGGCTCCCCAGCAAGTTCCGCTGCACCAGGCGCATGTGCACCCACCTCGGCCCGCGCCCTCCAGGCCTGCACGGCTCCACACTGTGCTCTTGGGCAGAGCTCCAAGAGCAGGACGTGGAGGTGTCGGGACTCCTCCCCAGGGTGACCCTTCACCCGGGAGTCCCTGCCACTCCATTCACCCCCTCGGCCAGCAGGGAACGCCCAGGTGGGTCTGCTGCTCTGGGCGCTGGGGAGGAGGAGGCCGCTGAGGGCGAGGCCCTGAAGCAGGAGGAGGCTGCCAAAGGCAGGTGAGGAGCCCAGGACTCACGGCACCCCCGCTGCCACCCCGTGTCCCACTGGGGCCTGTACCCAGGAGTGCCATGGCTGGGGCAGGGCCACTGGCTGGGCTTGGAGGTGAGCCCTCCACGAACAGGCCCAGTGGCCTGCCTGGTGTGGGTGGAGGATTCGGGTCACCTTGAGGGAGGCTCTGGGCTGTTCTCTGCTCCTCTCCTGGTGGGGCAGCGGGACTCCGCCGCTGTGGTCAGAGGAGCCGCCTCCCAGCCCCCAGGCCACTTCTGGGAGTCAGAAGTTGCACCGCCTGCCCCGCCCCCGACACCCCAGGCCCAGATCCTGCGCTGGGGCAGGCAGTGGCTCAGGATCATGCTACCACCTGCTTGGCCCTCCCCGCCTGCCCCGCCCCACACAGGACAGGCCGGGATCCTGCACTGGGGCGGGCAGCAGCTCAGGATCACGCTGCCGCCAGCCCCAGGAGGGGCGGCGCAATGGGATCTGCCTGAAGTATGCAAATTAGCCACCATCTTTGTTGGCGGTTAATTTGCATATTGCGCTGATTAGCCAATGGGAGGCGTAGCAAAGGTATGGTCAATTACCCTGTTTGTCTATTATTAGATAGGATTATTCTAATAGAATGGCTACCAACTTATCAATGGGAAGTGATTCTATCAAGGTATCATCATTGCTAAATCCAAGGTTACTTTGCAGTTATGATCTTATGTGACCCTTCTGCTCTTGGGCCATCTTGGCTCCTTGAAACCTGTACTTCCTTTTGCTTCTAGGGCCCTGGACTCTCATGTTACTCTTGCCCCTCTGTGTGCTCCTTCTCAGTCTATCTGTGACTTCACTTCTACTGGAGCTCCTTAAAACATTGACTCCTTAGGGTGTTTCCTTCTCTTCTGATTCTACTTGCTCTGGAGATGGAGGTGAGCTCACCCACATCTTTGGCTTCCCCACTCCCTGATGCTTATTGACCCCTGCACCTTATCGTTAGCCCAGAACCCTCCTGAGCTTCAAAGCCGAACACAAACTGCCCACTGGCCCCTCCACCTGGACATTCCTCAGACACCTCAAACCCACTGTGTTCAATGTGCATGGTCATCTCCTCCATGTTCCCATTCCATTTGGGCTTTGAGAACCGCATCACCATTCACCCACTTGCCCAGGCCAAAATCTCAGAACTTTCCTTGAATTTTCCCGTTCCCTCACTGCTCACATCTAATAGTAATGAAGACTTGTCCATTCTTTCTCTGAAATTGTTCTCAAAGTCCACATTTATATCTAAACTAGAGGCCCAGCGAGCATGAAATAGTGCATGAGCAGCTTGCTTCTGCTTGCCTCAGCAGGCCACCCTGCCCATTACCACTCATAGCTCATGCCTGCCCTCCACTGCTCATAGCTCTCTGCTGCTAGTAGCTTGCGCCCCGCCCTGCCCTCCACAAGAGCCACTGCTTGGGCCAAGGGGAGTGGGGGGAGGGACCAAGAGGTGCTCAATGCACCTCCTGGTGGTCATTATGGCATTATGGCCACGGGCCTTTTTAATATAGATATCTATACTAACAAAAGGGTAATATGCTAATTAGACAGGGAGACCTTCCGAACGTTCTTCTGGACAAAACCATGGTGGCGGGGCCGAGGTAGAGGTGGTTAGGGTCCAAGAGGGGAGGGCAGTTGTAGGTGATCAGGCCAGGATGGTACGGCAGTTGTGGGTGATCAGGCCGGTGTGTGTGTGGGGGGGCCAATTGAGGGTGAGCAGGCCATCAGTGGGGGTCAGTTGGAGGCAATCAGGCTGGCAGAGGGAGCAGTTGGGGGCGAGCAGGCCAGCAGGCATAGTGGTTAGGGGTAATCAGGCAGGCAGGCAGGTGAGTGGTTAGGAGCCAGTGGTCCCGGATTGCGAGAGGGATGTCCACAGGGATCGGGCCTAAACTGGCAGTCGGACATCCCCCGTGGGGTCCCATATTGGAGAGGGCGCAGGCCGGGCTGAGGGACACCCCCCGTGCATGAATTTGTGCACCAGGCCACTAGTCCTATTTAATAAAAGAGAAACATGGTAATTAGCCATACCTCCACTACCCTTCCCATTGGCTAATCAGGGCGATATGCAAATTAACTGCCAGCCAAGATGGCGGCAGGCAGCCAGGCAGCTTGAAGCGAACATGAGGCTTGCTTGCTTCAGTGACGGAGGACTCCAACATTCCCCGCCTGCAGCTGCTGGCCTCTGAGCTTGCAGTTTGAAACATTGTTACAAATATAGAAGCTAAACAAAACCCCAGAAACCTGCTTTCAGCCAGCCAGGATCTCAGAGCTGGAGTTGAAACAGTGTTTCGATTATAGAACCCAAACAAACCAGATACCTGCTTTCAGCAGCCGAGGCCTAAGAGCTTGAGCCAAGCCTCAGAGCTAAAGCTGGCCCAGAATAAAAAAAAAAAGAAAGAAAGAAAGGAGCGGTTGGGAGCTTCAGTCATCCACCAGCCTGAAAACAGCCCTCAGCCCCTCACCCAGACTGGCCAGGCACCCCAGAGGGGACCCCCACCCTGAAGGGTGTGTGACCAGCTGAAAACAGCCATCATCCCCTCATCCAGGCTGGCCAGGCACCCCAGTGGGGACCCCCACCCTGATCCAGGACACCCTTCAGGGCAAACCAGCCGGCCCCCACCCGTGCACCAGGCCTCTATCCTATATAGTAAAAGGGTAATATGCCTCCCAGCACCAGGATCAGCGGAGCTGCGAGGCCTCCCGGCACTGGGATCAGCGTGACAGGGGGCAGCGCCCAAACCCCCTGATCACCCTGCGGCTCTGTGTGTGACAGGGGGCGGGGCCACAACCTCCCTATCCACCCTGCTCTGTTCATGACAGGGGAAGGCACCCCAACCCCCTGATCAGCCCTGCTCTGTGCCTGATAGGGGGGAGCTCCCCAACCCCCTGATCGCCTTGTGGCTTTGTGCGTGACAGGGTGCGGCACCCCAACCCCCTGATCGGCCCTGCTCTGTGTGTGACAGGGTGCGGTGCCCCCTCCCCCCCACGGGCCCTGCTCTGTGTGTGACAGGGTAGAGCCATAACCTCCCCATCAGCCCTGCCCTGAGTGTGACAGGGTGCGGCGCCTCAACCCCCTGATCCGCCCTGCTCTGTGTGTGACAGGGGGCGGTGCCCCAACTCCCCTATGGGCCCTACTCTGTGAGTGACAGGGGGGAGCTCCTCAACCTCCTGATCGGCCCTGCTCTGTGTGTGACAGGGGTGGCACCGCAACCTCCCCATCCACCCTGCCTTGAGTGTGACAGGGGGCGGTGCCCCAACCCCCCAATCAGCCCTACCCTGAGCGTGACTGAGGGTGGCATCGCAACCTCCAGATCCGCCCTGCTCTGTGCATGACAGGGGGCAGCGCCCCAACTCCCCAATCAGCCCTGCTCTGAGCCCGACCAGGTGCTGCACCTAGGGATTGGGCCTGCCCTCTGCCACCTGGGAGCAGGCCTAAGCCAGCAGGTTGTTATCTCCCAAGGGTTCCCAGACTGAGAGAGGGCACAGGCCAGGCTGAGGGATCCCCCCTTCCCCCCCCCCAAGTGCACAAATTTTTGTGCACCGGGCCTCTAGTATATTTATAAATATAAATAAAACTTAGAAATGTACAGCTTTGGTGTTATTAACAGAAAGTTTTTTCTCATTTACTAGGAAATAGAAATATTGGGGAAAAAGAAATATTGGTAGTATTTAAAATACAGAAGTGAGACTCATTAGGAAAAGATCCCGTGGTTCCAAGGGGCTGTGGGGAGGGTAGGTATTAATCAGAGAACAGCAAGTTTGAGTTATACAAGATGAATAGGGTCCTAGAGGTCTACCATACAGCTTGGAGCCTATAGTTAGCAATACTGTATGTAAAATTTTGCTGAAAGGGTAGATCTTATGGGAAGTATTCTTATTACAAACAATAATAACAATTGAGAGAGCAGCAGTAAACTTTGGGAGGTGATGGATATGTTTATAGATTGTGGTGATGGTTTCATGGGTGTATAATATGTCCAAACTCATTAGGTCATACACATTAAATATGTATCACTTTTTGTATGTCAATCATACTTCAGCAAAGTGGTGTAAAATAAGAAAAGACCCTAATGGGTTGGTAGGTATTACATGTCTTTTAAAGTACAATGGTCAAATACTGTCATTTATATCTCTAGGGATAAAAAAAAAAAAAAAAAAGCTAAAGTTGTGTAGCAGGCTATAATGTGTGAATTGGATGTGGTAGTGCCATATAAATAAAATGGCAGAGATCTAATCTGTAAAAAAAATAGGTGTGAATCAAAGGGGCTACAGAATCCAAATGAGAAATGCAGCAAATGCTTTTTACTGTCACTTTAGCACAGCACTGGATTAGCACACGTTTCTCTTATTCCACTTGGCTGTCGCCCACTAAATGAGAATAACATACATTTTACATCAGAAGGAAAGTGCCAAAATATTGAGAGCTTCTTTTATTACATCAACTCTCAGCTCATGGTCTCCATTATTCAGCCTTTTATAGTTCCTTGCAAAGAGATTTTATCCAGAGTACACTACCTATAAATGCAGAGGGCATGCAGCCTTCAGCTTGGAAAAGTTACGCACGGTGTCCTAATTGACTTGGATCCTTGAGACTATCCACATTAGTTGCTAATTAACTTTAAAAAAAAAAAAAAAGAGGAAGAAAAGAAAACTACCTTCGGCTTAAAAAAAAAACAACCCACAAAAACAAAAACCGAATTAACACTTTATGTTCAGTCTAAAATCAAGAACGCACTTTTAACCTTTCACCTTCTGACTCTGCTGTGTAAGGGCCAGGTCAGCCTCCAACAGGAACTCTTCCAAGTGACTGGTATTTTTTATTGGTTTTCGGTATACGATGCTGAAGCACTTTATTGTCCAAAAGTAATTATATTTATTTAAGACTGTTACTAGACGAGGGAAAATAAATATCCAGTGGGCCTTTATAAAGTTTTAATATAACTTTCTGTAAAATATTAAAAAGCATACTTATCTACCACTTTTCCTACTCTTTTTAGCTTGCCAGTCACATAAGAAATATGTGTCCTTTCCATGTATGTGCACTAAAAATTCTTACGGCACTGAAACAACAACAACCACCCAACAGTTGTATGTTGACACTATTTTCCAAGATTTTTAAGAAAAAAATGTTCTCTTCCTTTGATCATCAATTACTCTTTCTTGCTCTCCTAAGAATATATCAGGCCTGGATGCAGCTGGATCAGACTTTTTATTTAATTGCTTTAGTGAAAACCAGAAAGTGCTTTCATAAGAATAAAAAAAAAGTATCCTATTTTCTTAGTGCTAATGTGATATTGACCACTTATAGTAATTTCTCTGTTCCTCAGTTTCCCCATCTATAAAACAAGAGTAATAATAGTGCCTATGCTATAGGGACGCAGAGAAGATTGAATGTGCTAATGTATAAAGACTTAGAGCCCTGCCTGGCATGTGATGAGCACTCTGTGTATAGGCGGTTATTTTTCCAAAGGAAACAATTATCTTGTATTTTGTTGTCCAGCAATACTGAGCCTATAGTTCCCTATAGATACCACACTGCTTGATGGCTTCAATAATGCTCTTTCCTCCACTTGGAATGACCTTATTTACTTTGTGTGTCTATCCAAATCTGATTCATCTTGAGAAACGCTATTCAGCTTAAACATCACCTCTTCTGGGAAGGCTTCCTGGATACCCTTCTCCCATCTCATGTCAAGATTCTGGATCTCTTCCCACTGGGTTCCCTCTTTACTTTGAGTCTACAGTTTATTTCTGTCTGCCTTCTTAAAGCTAGGGATTATGTCTTATTCATTTCCATAGCCCTCTGGCCAAGAACCACGACTGCCTGTTTCCTAGTAGGTTTTCATGCTTATAAAATAAAAGTATTGCTCCAGTAACATAATGTTCCGATGAGGGAAACAGAAGCAAATTAGATGCCATATATTAAAAAAAAAGAAAAGGATTTCAGAATGCCTAAAATTACTAATCAGGACAATAAAAGCTGGAGATATGCAAAACATTTCACTCATCTTTAAAATCAACTCATTTACTCAACAGTATTGATCACCTTCTCTGTGTCTAGTCCTGCTCTAGGTTTTTAGAGGACAGAAATGGGAAAGAAAATTTAAAAACAAATGCCTACTCTCATGAGCTTATGTCCTAAAAGGAGGGAGTCAGGCACTAGACAATAAATGCAAACTAAAAGTAAATTATGTCATGAATGAGAAGATGACAAAGGCTATGGGGAAAAAGGAGAAGGTGGAGAAAAGGCTTAGGAAGACCAGGGGTGCTGGTTGGGGGAATAGGCTGTGAAGCAAGAGGAGGAGCAGTGGGCAGGGGTAAGGTGATCAAAATTGGCCTCATTAGGAAGGTAAAATTTGAGCAAACATTTGAAAGAAGTGAGAGAGTTAGTAAGTACATATCTGTGGAAGAGAGTTGCAGAGGTAGGCCCTGAGGTAGGTACATGCTTGGCCTGTTCAGGGAGGTCTGTGTGGTTGGAGTGGAGCCACAGGAGGACAGAGGAGGCAACAAGATCAGAGACGTGACAGGCACCGCAGCAGAAGGCCGATGACTTTTAACTTTTAATAAAACCTAGTTTAAAAGGCTCAACTGTTATTTTGAAGAATGAAATACCTCTGCAAACATTGTATTGTATTAGAAAAGTCACCTACAACAGTCAGAGGAATCTGGAGAAAGACAGAGAAACTCAGGCACCAAGTCTAAGGAGACAAGGCAGAGAAAAGCAAAATTTAATATGCCTTGCTTCTGTTATCTTTTTATTAGGCCTGCAGGAAACTTTTGTTCATAGGGAACCTTGTGGAGTTGCCTGTTGCTGCAATTTTTATCCTTGAGGCCTAATGTCTTGAAAAATAAGGGAAAAAGTCAAGCATAAATTGGAGGCTCTCACAGTCATACTTCAAAATTATCCAGGCTAGGGAAAATGCCTATGAGCCCAGGGATATTTCTGATTTTCATCACAGGCCTGTCAGCAGTTCATACAATGCCAGCATTTGGATAAGAATAATGGACAAATAATTCCTCTTTAACTTTGGGATCTATTTATATTGTAGAGACTTGGGCAACTCTAATAATATCGCATAATAAATGATTTCATTCATTTATTCAACAATATTTATTAAGTGCCTACTATGTGCCAGGCAAGGGAGATGGCAGTGAATAAAATAGTCAAAAATTCCCTTTCCTTGCAGAGTCAATCAAAGATTGTCCAAAGAATACATGTCAGATGGTGGCAAGGGCTCTGGAGAAAAATAAAGCAGGCTTAGGGCAAGTGCCAAAAGCAGGGGAGTTGGGAAGATTGCTGTTTTATACAAAGCAGTCAAAGAAGGCCTCTCTGATTAAGTGACATTTGGCAGACACTTGAACAAAGTCGGAGAACAACTGTTAGGATATCTGGGTGAAGAGAATTCCAGGCAGATAAAAGCTAGTGCGAAAGACTGAGGCTGGAGAGTCTGTGAATGAACAATGCTTTATGGTTTACTGATCACTTTCACATCCTTCTCTTATGTCATCCTCACCAGATCCTTGGAACACAGAGAAGACAAGTATTGTTTTCTCCTTTTTACCGATGAATAAACAGAGGGAGCAGCAGTGGTTTGGTCAAGAAGTGCTAAAAAGTGGTGGTGAGAAAACCAGGACCCAAGTCATTCCTAGATCAATGCTTGTCCACCCACTGGCCCCATGATACCTTGGTGAAGCCTTCTATCCTCTGATGGACCCTCAGAAATAGGGAAGTCACGAGTGACTTATGTGTTCACGGGATGGTGTGTGGGGACAGGGTCCTGGAATTGACATCCCTCAGAATCCCAGAATGTTCGTATTTGCTCCTGATCCAGCATGAACGACACGAATGGACACCGGGTGACAGATCTCTGTTTGCAAGGAATACTCTGTTTACAACACTTTCTGGAGTTTCTTCTCCCAGGATCTGACTTCCCAGAAGGCCTGCGACTGCAAATGCCCCTCCCTTCAGGGGAAATCTGACCTCTCACCCGCAGGAGTGTGGTCTCCCTCTCTGACCCCACCAGGGCAATCGCGTTCAGATCACACTATTCCCGTGGTGGTACGGTTCCCAGGCTCTGGGGGATTGGGCCTTAAATAACACCACATGTTGGACATGACCGGACAGCCAAGCTTCAGCTTTGCCCAGCCTGGCCCGACTCTCTTTTTATAGTAGTTTTTCCTGCATGAAGTAAAGGTTATGCCTGCACAGGCCTCCTGCAGCTTTATCCGTCTCAGTTCCCCAGCTCCTGTCAGCAACTGCTCAGACAGGAACACACACACATACCTCCACAAGAAAAAGCAACAGTGCATAGGCTCTGTCACAACTTCGCACGGCCCTGTGCATTTCAAGCTGTTCATATATATGAACTCTAATGACGGCTTCTCACGTGTATGAGTACATATACATGCCACATATACATATGCATGCACACCCATGTACACAAATAAGTGCCTAAGCACATCTTATTGACAGAGTTTTCATTATTGTTCTTATGATTGACATGGTGAGTGACTGATTTGTGTGAAGGGCTGTTTCAGATTACAAAATTCAGTCTTAAAAAGAAGAATTCTTGGACCACTTGCATTTGACTAGGGAATAAGGATATCAAAAATAGCAAAAACTCCCTACAATGGACTTTGGCCGCCTGGCTTCCTGCCCTCCTCTTGCTCTGGGCTGTTTGACTCCTTAGATTGATTTATAAATCAGTTTTGCAACAGTGATTCCTACAATCTCCCTGGTGAGGCTTTGGCTGCTTCTTCTTCGTATCTTTTAAATTTATTTATACATAAACAAAAGTCTTATATATAAATCAAAGTCGCTGGTTTCAGAGGACAAGTCCTACAACATGGTAATCAGCGCATCCTAATGTTCTCAGATCTCGGTTTCTGTCAGTGGGTCAGAATATTTTTCTTTGTTTTCTTCCTGCCCTTTGCTTCTGTTTTTACTGATATATGGTGAATTTAACCCAAATAATTTTATAAAGCACAAAGAAGAGTTGTACTTGGGGGACAATTTAGTTGGTCAGATGAATATGGATGGGGAGGTGATGGATGAGGAGAATAAGTCTTCAAGCGGACCCACACCATACCAATTTTCCTCCTCAAATTATCTGTTTGGATTCTTATCAAATATCCAATCTAAACTAGATACAGCTGTAAAACTGAGTTGTGGACACTGAACTCTCTCCTCAGAGATTTCACATACTATAACAATGTGATATCTAAAGAGTTTAATTTTTTCCGAAGTTTACTATTTGTCCATTCTTAATGAAACATAGTGATCACGTAACTTTAGCTTTTTGGGCTTCCTTGATTAGTATTTAGGAAGGCATTTATTATTATACAGAGCATAACAAATGCATCCTACCTCTGGGAAAACTCCTTCTAAAATTTTAGACCCCTTCCTTCTATGTGCTATGTAATGATTTTTTCCTGGACTTTAGGAGATAAGGGATGTTTTGACAGATGTGTATATTACCAGGCATTACTACTAGTAATACATTGACTAGTAGTAGTGCATTTACTACTCTGTTTTACCTCCAAGTCTTTGGTCATACATGTTGAATGAAGAAATCCCACGGTGACTAGGTATGATTTAAAAGTGTTAGGTGGAAGGTGGTTCAAGGAATGACTGAGCAAAACACTGAACACAGGGCACTGATTGTTTCCTAAGTGCAATGTTTATTGGGCAGCTGTTTATCAGCTGGCAAAGGGGGCACTTGTTCAATACGGGTGCTTTAGTCTAGCTAAGAGGAAAGAAAAGACTAAAAGATCAAGGATACAAATGAAAAACAAACATGGAAAGCTGCAAAGTTAAGAACACCGAGAGGAGGAAGCCACAAGGGAACTGGATTATATTTCAGAGTTAAAAAAAATAATAATAATTTACAATCTGTCTTGTAAATTAATTCCACACTTAATTTTTGAAATTCCTTCTTATTTTTCCAGACTTGAGCCAATAGGAGGGAGATGAAATGTTATAGGGAAGTGGCAGCCAGGCATATAGTGGTAAACTAGTTTACTTTCACGATTTCCTTTCATATGTAGATGCAGCCCTGCCTTTTCCTTTGTCATTGCTTATAAAGATCTAAGCTTCCTTCCTAAGGCATCATCTTTTATTAATCAGCTTATCCACAACAGAGTCCAAGAGACTGGAACTGGGTTCAGACAGATGTTGATAAATGTCTTAAGTTTCTTATAAACTAAATCAAGGCCAGCCATGTTGTATTAATCAGTTACCCTTTATATATACTTTGTCCTCTGTATATTGTATCACACTTTATATGCCATCCTGTTTATACTGCCCATCCTGATTCAACTCAGTTTGGTTAGCCTCTATCTGGGGATTGTTTATGTTTTTACATATACTTAATGGCCAATATAAACAGCCCTTTACAGATGCATAGTCAGCAAAACATCAGGTGTTAGTGAAGAAAATGACCGTCAAGTGTTTATGAATTATGTTTTTTAACCTACTGACCAAGATAATATTAAAATGGTCAAAAACATGCTGGTGGAAATATCTATGAACTTACCTTTCAGTATCCCTTATGCCAAGGACATACTGAACGAACATATCACTAGTAATGAAACCTCACATGGCCTGGTTTTGTCCTGTATCTTTTAAGGAATTCTTACTGGAGGCTCCAAAACTGTAAATACAAATGGCTATCCAAGTAGGTCATTTTCCTGACCTTAGCTATAGTGGTTATATTAGTTCAGGGCATATTATAAAGATCCTATGTAATAAAAGCCTAATATGCAAATTGGCCGAACAGCAGAACAACCGGTTGGTGGGGTGGTGAGGCTGGTGAGCGGGCGGCACCAGGCCAGGTGCTAGTAGGCAGAGAGAGGGGACGGCAATTGGGGGATGGCAGCGACTGGTGGTGGCGGCAGGGCGATTGGGGGTTGGGGCCAGCTGCTCACCAGCTGGCACCGTCCACTGATCAGCCTGTGCATCACCTCCTGCAGAGGGAGGCCCAACTGGCTCCTGGTCTGCGAGAGGGCCTAGGCCAGGCTGAGGGACCACCCCAAGTGCACAAATTTTTGTGCACTGGGCCTCTAGTAAGAAAATAATTAAGCAAGAAGAATGAAATTACCACTATAGAATAAATCATGTACAGCAACAAATAACTTTTAGGTATAAACTATGGTGTCAGCCTAGTGTTAATTTCTTCATCAAAACCTAGGGTAAACATATGATTTCACTCACATGTGGAATATAAACCAGATAGTGACAAATAAACAAGTAAAACAAACTCATGGACACATACAACAGAAGGGTGATTGCCAGAGGGAAATTGATGGGGTTGGGTAGGGAAAGAGGGTAGAAGGGTCAAGTATATAGTGATGGAGGAAGACTAGATATTGGGTGGTGAACACGCAATGCAACATTACAGTGATGTATTACAGAATTGTACACTTGAAATTTACATAATGTTATATTAACTAATGTCACCCCAATAATAATAATAATAATCCTATATAATGAAAGGCTAATATGCAAATTGACTGAACAGCATAACCACCGGTCGCTATAACATGCACTGACCACCAGGGGGCAGACGCTCAACACAGGACCTGCCCCCTGGTGGTCAGTGTGCTCCCACAGGGGGAGCGCCGTACAACCAGAAGTTGGGTTCATGGCTGGCGAGCCTTTCCTGCCTCCACTGCGGCACTAAGGATGTCCAGGGAGCAGGCCTCAGTCGGACATTCTCTGAGGGCTCCTGGATTGTGAGAGGGCACAGGCTGGGCTGAGGGACCTCCAGCCGCACCCCCCCCCCCCCCCAGTGCATGAATTCCGTACACCGGGCCTCTAGGAATAATAATAATAAACTAAGGTAAAGTTCCTGCTTGCTCTAATTGATGCCTTTGCATTCTTCAATTGCCCCAACTTTGGGTCTTGTAGATGCATTTCCCACAAGTGTAGCCCACTTTGTTGCATTCTGTCATCCATCTGGTAGCAGAAGTGTTTCTGATTATACAGAAAGCTTCCCGGGCTGTATTTGCTTCATGTTCAGGGTTTACGAAATCAGCCTTCTACCACAAATACCCAGGGTTCTAAGCTTGCATAGCTTTGTCATTTTTATTTTGGTGCCCAGTTTCTATCTCTGAGTGCGGGCAATGCAGACAGTGCAGACATTGTGAGAGCCCCCCTCCCCTCTCTCCTCTCCCCTGCACTCTCTGTTATGTGATCTTTCATCTGCACTGTGCTGTGAGGCGTTTTCTGTAACCTCTTTGATTTTGGATGGGATTAAAACACATTTTGGGTTAAGAAGTGCCTGAAAAACACGACCCATTACTTCAGTGCCTGTTTCTCTTTGGCTGTGTCTCCTGATTTCCTGATACAAAATTACCATTACAAAGAAACTCTCTGCCCCAGTCGGGCACTGGACATATCAGGCAGGGAAGGCAGGGACCACTATTTTGCTTAAGTGCATGCACAGGCTTTGCAAATTTTCCAGAGAGATGCCCTCAAAGTAAACATATGTAATTCTCACAGCATAAAAATAGCTCCTGAGTAAGCAAGCTGGCATAAAGACTAGACACTAAAAAATAAACCTTTTCTCATTTTTTTATATTTATAACATATCAATGGGAAGTGATCATTTATAGAATGCTACATAAAGTGTATGCCTTTCTGCTTGCTATTAGATTTTAGATATAAGATGGTAGATAAGAAAATAATTTTAGCAAATAACACTTTAGAATTTTAGAAAATAGATATTTATGTAACAGTCTTTAAAATGATAACCTGCTTTAATCCTATTTATCTCTAACCTGAGATAAGTATTTTCAGAATGTTTTAAAATTGATGAATTTTTATGAGCATGAATTTTTTAGACTTGGACATAATTTGCATACAATAAAATGTATGGAATTTGTTTCCAGTTTGAAGACAATTGGACAATTGTGTCCACCTGAGTAACCACCACCCAAAACAAGTTATAGAACATTTCCAGCACCCTATAAAATTCCCACGTGGCCCCTTCCGCTCAGTTTCCCCTCAAGCAACCACTTTCTGACTGCTATCTCTTTAGCTTAGTGTTGCCTGGCTTGGACTTCATATAAATGATTTACACAGTCTGGCTTTTTTCACTGAACAGTGTTTGTTAGCTTCAGCCATGTTTTCCTTGGTACGTCTGATTGCTTTTGTGTTCAAAAATATTGTCAAAAATATTACAAATTGCTGGATCAAAAATCACCAAGGAATTGGCAAGTATAAACTAATAACTTCCTGCCCTAACTCACAGCCCAGCCTGTGAGTTTCCTGTTTGATGCTTGCGCGATCTGAAACTCTGCCTTTGTGGGAACATCTCAATACAGAAACCCATCGTTTTATCTAAAGTACCATGAGTACTTTTCAAAAATTGTAGGTACACTATTTAAGTTGTCCTGATATGAGAAATGATCCTTCGTAGTTTTAATGTGTGGAAAGGACTAGAGTGGAGAAGGGAGGGAGTTTTCTCAACCGAACATTTCACTCCAGGTTTAGTTTCATCTCTGAGTTTGAATCTCCGCAGCCCTATAAGAGCGACTCTTCTAATTGCTCTCTTCCTGTTAATTGTTTGCAAGTCCCAATCATAGTTCTTCGAGGATAGATTTTTGTATTCTTAAGAAAGATTACATAAAAATTCATTAATTTTACATGTTTTCTGTCTTCTTATTTTACTAAGTTGCGGAAGTTATTTTGCAGTCTGACCTATGTCCAAGTCAACTTCTGGGTTGTGCCTAATCTCTCACATGATCAGTAAGATACTTTATGTTTTGTTTCCTTGAGTAGGGCCTTTTGGGAAATTTCAAGGCCGAGAGGCTGAAGAAAGAGGCCTGCAAGTCCAGAATGATGTCAAGAGTTTATTAAGGGAATTTATGGATAGAAGCAGCAGCAACATGTATATATCTGCACCCAAAGAGAAACAGGACTTGTTCTATAGAGCCAAGTGCCATGTGCTGGCACAAGTGGCTTGTAGCCACATGGCACATGCTTGTTATGAGCTATATAATCCAAAGTCATGAAACACCTAATAGGCCCACTTATCTAGGCAGGAATATTCCTTTTAGGTGACACAGGTTCACCCCTCCTGGGTGAAGTCATGGTCAGCTTGCTTCATAAGGTGGTGTCAGTCACATTAAGAACCCTCTCATAGGTATCCTATATAATAAAAGGCTAATATGCAAATTGACTTAATAGCAGAACAACTGGTCGCTGTGACACACACTGACTACCAGGGGGCAGATGCTCAATGCAGGAGCTACCCCGTGGTGGTCAGTGCACTCCCACAGGGGGAGCGCTGCTCAGCCAGAAGCCAGGCTAAGGACCCCTCGGGGGATGTCTGACTGCCCACTCCCATAAGCTAGCAGTCGGACATCCCCTGAGGGGTCCCGGACTGTGAGAGGGTGCAGGCCAGGCTGAGGGACCACCCCCCTCCCCCCAGTGCATGAATGTCATGCACTGGGCTTCTAGTTTAGTATATACGGGAATCAGTACTATCTGTAGTTTCAGGCATCCAGTGGGGGTCTTGGAACATATCCCCCATGGATAAGGGGGGCTACTACACTAATGTAAATCCTAAAAGCAAAATGGCATAAAGTGAACTTTATAAAAGTGAGGGATACCTGTACCACTCCTTCCCACCAGGCGGAGTTAGTCCCTTCTTTTTTTCTGCCCATATTATGTACTTTTACAGGTTTACAAATTGGTAGGCATAGCTCTTTAATGCTTCTATTTGTTTACCAATTTTGGAAGGTCTAGACCAGTGATGGCGAACCTTTTGAGCTTGGCGTGTCAGCATTTTGAAAAACCCTAACTTAACTCTGGTGCTGTGTCACATACAGAAATTTTTTGATATTTGCAACCATAGTAAAACAAAGATTTATATTTTTTATATTTATTTTATATATTTAAATGCCATTTAACAAAGAAAAATCAACCAAAAAAATGAGTTTGCGTGTCACCTCTGACATGCGTGTCATAGGTTCGCCATCACTGGTCTAGACTCTAAGATTCTGGAAAATAGTGGTCTTATCTTAGTTGTCTTTAGTAGGTGCTATGCTCAATAAACATTTGTAGACATGAAATAAAATTATGAGATAACTCAATGGGAGAAATACTCATCCGGCCTCCTTTCTTATTTGATCTCTAGAACAGTGTGAAGTTTTTCAGATGCGCCAGGCCTCCACATGCCACTCCAGCTGCTGCTTCCTCGGCCAGGAATGCTTTTCTCTCCCTTCTCTGTAAGTTCAACTCCCCATTTTCCTGTAGGCTCATCCCAGCAGCTCCTCCCTGGAAAGCCTAAAGGGACCATCACAGATTAGATGAAGAAGGCCCCTAGGGGCTTCCACAGCAGTCCTTGTTCACCACAATTAAAGCATGCTTCCTTAGTTGTAAATGTCTGTTCACTTACACCCTGCACTGTGGATGAGGGAACAGAATGTATCCTTTTTGGTTTTGTCTTTGTGTTCTCACTGACACGCAATGGCACCGAGTGAATAAATACTTCTTAAGAAATCTCGACTTAAATGACCATGGAATAAGACTTTGAATTAGATAGAATTAACTACTTGATGATCTGGAGACTAAAACCAGTCCCTTCCTTACAGGATGGATCATACAGGGTGGGTTACACCGCTTGCAACAGAGAGGTTGAAGTCCACCCTGAGCCATCTGAGGTTCTGTGACGCACTGGGTTCTAAGCTGAAGGAGTGCCTCCATTTGGAACAGAGACAGACAGTCACTGTAGTAGCGGCAAAAGGGAATATGGAAAACCATAGGCTGACTCTTAGAACATCTGCTGAGAAGTGACAGGTGACACTTCCACTCGGTTCTCACAAGGACATACCTGAGCTCAACAAGGAGGAATGTAAAGTCCTCCCTGAAAGACTGGCACCACATAGAGGTAAATAATATCTACTATACAGTGGGTTTCTCATTCTGAGTATGAACTAATTTTAAGGTCAGGTTTATTATTTTTTAATATACATTTATTTTTTTCCTCTTCTGACCAATATGGAGTAATAGGGACCAGATTTATCTTCCTTTTTAAAAAATATTTAAAGAACCAGACAAAATATATTGGACAATAGTTTTCAAGATGTTGGACATCAGATAAGGAAGAACAACCCCTTTGATACAGGAAACAAATTAGCTAAACCCCTGATTGCCCTAGTTTACTGGAGTGAGGGGTTTCCATGCTGTGATGCAGGGAGACAGGCAGAGGCTAACCGACTTCCTGAGTTGAGGAAATGAAATTGAGAATCTGAAAAGACAAGGGGGCTTCAGCTCATAGGGCAGAGTATTAGAGAAGAAAGAGAATTTCAGAGGTCTGCTGAGGATTGCCTTTGAGGATTAAGCAAAGTACATGCAGGTGAGGAAACTGTCCAAGACCAGGGAAAGAATTGCTTAAAGAATGAGAGGGAACAGTGCCTAAAGCTCATTGAGGACAGGAATAGTGCCTGCTCCCATGTGTCTGACTGGAAAAACTAGCAATTTATGGGACACTGGGTAGAGTATTCAGAAAGTTATTGCTTCAACAGTGCAGAGTAATTTACTCCAAAAGAAATGTTGCTGTGCCCTCACAAATCTTAAAAGACCGAAGAGAATTAAACTGTTTCTACCTCTCAAAACAAAGCTGAAGAATATTTATAGAAATTTAAAAATATCCAGCACTCAACAAGGTAAAATTCACAGTATCTGACATTCAATAAAAAACTTCCAGGCATGATGCCCTGGCCAATGTGGCTCAGTTGGTTAGAGCATCATCCCATACACCAAAAGGTTGTGGGTTCAATTCCTGGCCAGGGTTTTGGATTTGATCCCTGGTTGGGGCATGTATGGGAGGCAACCAATCGATGTTACTTTCTCACATTGATGCTTCTTCTCTCTCTCCCTCCCTCTGCCTCTAAAAAAATCAATAAAAACATATCCTCGGGTGAGGGTTAAAAAAAAATTCCAGGCATGAAAAGAAACAGAACACTATGACTATATTATATAAGAAGAAAGATCTCAAAACAGTAACTGGTAAGAAGAAAAAAGTTAAATTTGAAGTAAGCAAAAATTTTAAAATAATAAAGATCAGAGTATAAGTTAATGAAATAGAAAACAGAAAGAGAAAATCATTGAAATTAAAAGCTGATTCTATTTGGTAGAGATAATCACTGCAAAAAAAAGGCTGGTTCTATAAAAAGATAAAATTAATAAGCCTATCTAGGCAGATCTATTTGGAAGAAAAAGAGGAAACACAAATTACGAATATCAGAAATGAAAGAGTTGTCAATACTACAGACTACAGATATTAGAAGGATTAGAATAAAATATTACGAAAAACTTTCAACCAATATATTTGACAACTTATATGAAGTGGCCAAATTCTTGAAAAACAAAAGCACCAATGCTAACTCAAAAGAAAAATAGTCTAAATAGCCATATATGTATTGGTGAAATTGACTTTGTAGTTAAACATATTTATTTCACAAAGAAAACTCCAAGCCCAGACGACTTTACTTTAATTTCTGCAAACATTTAATTAAAAATAAGCCACTCAATCTTTCTGAACCTCAGTTTCCTCATCCACACAATGTTAGTAATAACAGTGTCTGCCCCATAAGAATATTGTAGAGTAAATGAGATGGGCATGGAAAGTGCTCAGCAAAGCTTGGTACATAGAAAGTGCTCAGTAGATATTATCTCTGACTTGACCTTCTCCCAAATAAAGAACACAATTGAGTCCCATTTACCTGGTAGTCAGACTTCCAGCAGCCTCAGTTTTAGGTAGCAACTTGTAAACCTGAAGGTAATTTAAGCAAAGGTGTGAGGGAGCTTTTGTGTTACCAGGGAAAAGTGTTAAGGAGCACACGCCTGTTATTCACGGGAGCCTTACCTAAGGCCCATTGGCTGAAAAGGATGTCTGAAATATTTAATGTAGAGACAAATACTATTATAGTGCAATAAAGTAGCAGATGTTCAGAATTAAAGCATTTAAGTGAAGGCATTTTAAAGATCATCTCTCTCTCTCTCTCTCTCTCTCTCTCTCTCTCTCTCTCTATATATATATATATATATATATATATATATATATATATATATAGACTGGAATATGAACAACCTTCCAGGCCACAGCTACTCTTTGTGAACCAGGACTGGACCTCCAGTTGTCCTGCCCCCCACACACTGCGTTCCAGAGGCCTTCCCACACACACTTCTGCCTTCACATACCATAATAATTCTGGATTGGAATGCTTAAGAAGTCAAGGACCTGAGTAATGCAATTTAAATAATTCTCCACTAAAGAGATCGAAATTAAAGAAAAATCTGTTTCTGTTGAGAGGCTACATTATCCAGGGAACTGACTTCTCTGAAACAATTTGTTCCCTGATGCTGATGAATAAATGAGTCATCATTGCTCAATAGTTTATTTACAAATGAATCTATAGGAGCATAAAATTTAAAACTGTTCTCGATTAGTTATTATTTCATGTTTACTCACTCAAGTATTAAATCTTCCACAATCATGAATTTCCTTTGGGAACAAATCTCTGGTTTTGATAGGTCCCATTATTGAAAAGTTTTTATTGATATTTGACCTACAGTGTTTTTTCCTTTCCTTACTTTTATCCCATTCATCCTACTTATCCTGTTCAGATCGGGCCACATCATTTCCTCCAAGTGCTTATGCTTTTCATATATGTTATGACTCATCCAAATTATCATTTAGTCAGGCTTTCCATGTGCACACTTCAGTGTTTTTATGGACCATATTCTCTTTACTGGGATAAATCCCTTGTAATGAGATGCAGTGCTCCGGGCATACTAATATTACCATACTTTTATAGAGAGGGGCGAACTTTCCTGTGCCTTTGTTATTAAGTGGAATATGTAGAGCCTACATTTAACAAACAAACAAAAAAACAAAAACCTTGAGTTTTTCCTTTCACATTATATAGAACACTTCTGCCAACATTTAGCATACACATTTCTATGTTTTTTTTTCCTGCTCATTAGATACCAATGATCAATAGGCTTTATTTTTTAGATTCTATTTAACCAAATAAATGAGTTGATGCATTTGTCAGTATTCCTATTTAATGCCTTTTGTTACTTTTCATTTCCTCATCTGTTAATTGAAAATGATTCTTGCCTTTTATGATTTTGTGCACATAGTAAACAACACACACCAAGAGGCCAGCATAATACTTTGCACAAGGCAGGTGCTTAATTATTAGCCCTCACGCCCCATTGTTCCCAGTTTTACTTCCCACCAGTGCCTTTTCCTGCCTTAAACATTCCTCATGCTACCTGGTCTATGCTCTTATCCCCTAAGGCTTAGTGTTGATTGACGCTGCACTCTTTCTTTAGCATCTTCCCTTGATCATGTCATGATTTCCTTTTGTTTACAGACTTTCAGCCCCATTTTCCAACCCAGTGCAGCTTCTCTGATACAACCAGATTTAAATTCACTTTGTCAGTAAAATCTCAGGAGGCTGTATCATGTCCTTTACTAAAATTCCAATATAACATCTGCTTAATCTTACAGTAAAAGCCAAAAAGAAGCATTGAATTTGTATAGTTTGACTTGTTTTTTTTTTAAACTTTGGTTCTATACTGCTGATAAGTTGGTGTTCTCTTGAAAAATCAAGAGAAATATAAAAAAAAGAAAAGAAAAGAAATGCCAGCAGTCACATTACAGAGATAAAGCTCTTGACATTTGGGTGTGTTTTGCTCACAAATATTTTATCCAAGCTGAATATATGAAACTATGTGCATATCCCTTTTCTTATAAAACAATACAGTAAATCTTAATGAGTACTATTTTGTGTTTTCATTTTTTACCTTACTTTTTTACATATAGTTAACAAATATTTAACCTCCTAAATGCAACATAAATTTAAATCATAATTCAACAGCCAATGTAAGCACATACTGTAGCTCAGGGGACTTCAAAAGAATCAGGACATCATTATAGATTTTAAACAAATATGATTTGGGGGTTTTATTTTCAAAAATTTCTGCTTTTCATTAGGGGCTGTCTTTGAAACTCATCATTACATCCTAATGATTCTCATTCTCTCCAGTGCCATTCTCTTGTTATAAATCTTCAAATGGTAATAAGTAATAGAAAATCCAAAATTAGATGACATAAGGGACAATTTTGTTTTCATTGTCTGTCCGTGAACTAACTTGCACTAATTTTCTCTACTTCGAATGCCAAAGACCGTCTCAATCTTGCAGCAACAACCCATCCATATTTTGGTTTGGCTTTAATCTTCACCTCACTTCCTTACCCCACCCCCCAATGTTTTGTTAATGAGTTTTTGTTATGTTGAGCATGATTGTTCATCATTGATAGAAAGTTTTTCTAATATTTTTTATACTTTCAGTAAATTCCAGTTAGATTGACTAAATACAGATGCTGCGTCTCTTTTATGACTCACCAAATTGGCTTATGTATAAATCTGAACCATTCTTGAGCAGCTAAATGATTAGCTCAGGAATGATTAGCAAGCTCAAGGAGCGATGGGTAGTTCTAATGTGCCGAGAGTGCCTACATTATTGCAGCTTTAGATGTCTGCTTGCAGGGGAAGAAGGCTGTTCCACTTTGCCTCAGTTGTACTTCCTCAGGCAGATGCCTGTTGAGACATTCATTGCCACGTATTTGAGCACTTCACTGTTGCACCCCTTCCTGTCAGTGTTGCACCCACACTTCCTGATGTTCCCATTCCAGCTGGGAGGAACCTACCAGGCTTTGGGATTCACGGGCACAGTGACTGGCTTTTGTTTGCTTTTTTTCTGCATCCCCAGCATCTGACCCAATGCCTGCCACCTAATCAACATTTGAATTGAAATGCACAATAAGAGATGGTAAACTCACTCCGTACCCTTCTCCTTCATTCCTGACAAATCACTTCGAATGACTAACCTAGACATTTTACCAAAAGATCAGTGTTGTAATTAAACTTGGGAGGTAGTCGGCCTAGATTCTCTTCCCAGTTCCACCACTGATTTGCTTTGTGGACTTGGAGAGGTGACGAAACAGCCTCAAATTTTCCATCTATAAAATGGAAGAATCAACATAGTTAAAAAGTCCATATTACCCAAAGCAATATACAGAGTTAATGCAATCCCCATCAAAATCACAATGACACTTTTTAAAGAAATAGAATAAAAATTCATCAAATTTGTATGGAACCACAAAAGACCCTGAATAGCCAAGGCAATCCTGAGAAAAAAAAGAGCTAAGTCAGACGTATCACACTCCCTGACATCAAATTATGCTACAAAACTACAATAATCAAAACAGCATGGTATTAGCAGAAATACAGACACACAGACCAATAGAACATAATTGAAAGCCCAGGAATAAACTCACATGTATAAGGGAAAATAATTTTTTCATCAATGATCCAAAAGTATACAATGGAGAAAGAAAAGCCTCTTCAATACATGGTGTTGGGAAAATATGAAAGCCACATGCAAAAATATAAATAAATAAAAATGAAGCTAGAGTACTCTTTGTCCCATATACAAAAATAATGGATCAAAATGGATCAAAGACCTAAATATAAGACCTGAAACAATAAACCACATAAAAGAAAACATAGGTTCTAAAAATATGGACCTTGGTCTTAGAGAAGATTTTATGAACTTGACTCCAAAAGCAAGGGAAGTAAAGGTAAAAATAAATAATTGGGACTATATCAAACTAAAAAGCTTCTACAGAGCAAAAGAAACTGCCAAAAAAACAAAAAGGCAACCCACAGAGTGGGAGAAGATAATTTGCAAACCACAGGTCTAAGAGCTCATACAATTCAACACCAAGCTAACAAATAATCCATTTAAAAAATGGACAGAGGACCTGACCAGACATTTCTCCTAAGAAGACATACAATAGCCAACAGATAGATGAAAAGATGCCCAGCTTCACTAGCTACTAGGAAAATGCATATCAAAACTACAATGAGACTCCATCTCACACCTGTTAGAATGGCCATTATCAACAAGACAACGAATAACAAGTGTTGGAGCAGTTGTGGAGAAAAAGGAGCCCTCATTCACTGCTAGTGGGAATGTAAACTGGTACAGCCACTATGGAAAACAGTGTGGAGGCTCCTAAAAAATTAAGAATAGAGTTAACATATGATCCAGTAACCCCTCTTCTGGGAATCTATCCCCCAAATTTGAAAACATTTATTTGCAAAAATATATGCATCCCTATGTTCATTGCGGCATTATTCACAGTGGCCAAGACATGAAGACAACTGAAGTGTCCTTCGATAGATGACTGGTAAAGATGTGGTTTCTATATACAATGGAATACTACTCAGCCATAAGGTTTGATTCTTGGGAAACAAGATTTGATTATTAGGGTGCTTTTCCAAAGACCTTGACTCTGATGAGTGAGTAATGAAGATTGCTAAGCATCTCGTCTTTCTGTATTTCATACAGGTTGCTCTGTTAGGACCATGCAGAAATGACGAGGCTTTGTTTCTCTAATAATCATTCAATTGCACTGTAAGTCTTATAAAATAGTGAGTTAATTAGTATATATTTGCTCTTATGTATTTTTAAAAAGTCTCAATTGTCATTTAAAAAGTTAACTTTGACTCTCCCATTTGGGTTTAAGTCCCCTGAAATTAAAAGTGAGCTTTTTCTTCTTTTTTTTTTCAGATGGAATTGCACATAAAATCGGTAAGCGGTTTCCCTTTATCACTCACAATTGTCTTTTTTTTTTCTGACATAAATTTATGAGGTCTTTATATCCACTCTGTTTTCTTTCCTTTTTCCTTATAGTTCCTCTTCCAACAGTGTTTGCTTTTTACCAGTCCCTGAAGAATTTCTGTTGTCATCATTTAACATTTGAATGGCAATAATATTTTACAAAATGCTTTACAATGGCTTTTTACAAGTCATTCTCAAGCCTTCATAGTCCAGCATAGAACTTTGCTATTATTTGTAAGCACATAGACATTCCCCCTGACTCGGCATTTTCCAGTAGATTTTGAAATCTCTCATTGAAAATTATATTTAGTTTTAAGCTGCACAGACTTTGAATACATTAATTGTAGGAGCCTTAAAACTTTCTTGTGGTTTTTTGTTCTTATATAGGAAATGCCATTTTAGATCAAAAGGAAAGTATTTTATTTTGCCTCTTAAGGCTTTCTGAAACATACAAGAATATGGAGTAATTTAATGCACACAATATTGAACCTGGACATTTTTCAATAGTAGATGAGATAAAAACTACAGTAGTCCTAAGAAATGTGAGTTATTGGAATACATATTTAAAACTTTAGACCCATTCATGTATAGGATTTTAAAATAGCATCTTTTTAAAAGAGATTCTTTTTATCTCTACAGTTAACAGAAATTCTGATATGTATCACCACTCAGTTGAGGAATTTCATATGAATGTTGATTTATTGATGTACGTTATTTTAAGAGTATATACATGCTTCTTCCCTTCCTGTTCCCAGATAGTCCCCAGAAGAGTGAGGCTTTGAAGCTATTTTCCCAAATACCCAAACGCTCTCAAGTTGTGTAAGATTTAGTCACTGACTATAATTTCAGACAATCTATATGTGATTTTTAAAAGAAACCACAACTAATGCCCAGAGAGCTTTCCACACTAGCACATTGGCAGCCCCCTTAGAGAAACTTGGAGGAGGATCAGGGGTGTTGGAATGTTTGCCTTTGGGAATGTCTTTATACTCCAATATCTAAGGAGACTACGTTTCCTCTCACAGCTTCTTTAAATCCCACACATAAGAAAAAAAGAGTGAAGATGAATAGTTTTTTTCTCCTTGATAATATTTTTGACTTTTGGGTTATCTTGGGCTTAGTTTTCAATTGCTTTACTGTACTTTAACTTAATCACAGGATTCATTTCCCCAGGGCAGCGCCTCCCAAACTTAACGAGTCATATACTAGTATAAAATGACTATTCGCACAGTTCACCAGAGCCAACAGAGAGGGTTTGGGAGGTTTCAGAATGAAGCTTGGTGAAAAAATATTATATACACAGGTTAAGAAAAGCAAAACACAAATGTTAGGGGAGATATTATTTATTGAATTTGTATACAACTTCCAAATAAATAATTTCAAATTCTTACATGAGAAACTGGAGCTTACTTTAGTGTATGTGATATTTTACTTTAAAGTTTATGACTTGACTGGCTAAGCATATATCCCAATCAAGATTTCTCTCCTGGCAAGGAAAGAGGGAAATGAAGAAAAGTAGGGGAAATTGAGGTAATCTTTAAAAAAAAAAATTCTCATAACACATAGAAATTCTATTTTTCTACAATCATTTTCATTACATGTGGCCAAGGTAAAATGATTTCTGTACGTAATTAGTGCCATGATCAGAGAAATGCTGATAGCCTGAGGCTCTAAGTTAGCCCTCTGAATACTGAGAAGGAGGGGAAATTATTCTTTCACTACATTTTTATTGAGCTAAGATGATCTCTTCATATTTTTGATAAAAATTATCCATGGATAACTTTGGTCACAGGAGTAGGAGGTAGCAAATAGCAAAAATGTATTTATCACTTTTTCTCCATTGGAAAGACTCCTTTATATCTACTGAGCAGAATTCAAATAATTAAACATAACAGACATATTAATGTATTATTTTATAAAACAAAAAATCTTTTATTGAATTTATTTGGGTTCCACTGGTTAATAAAACTATATAGGTTTCAAGTGTACAGTTCTATAATACATCATCTGTATGTTCTAGTGTGTGTTCACCATCCAAAGTGAAGTCTCCTTCCTTCACCGTTCATCTCCCCTTTAGTTCTCTTACCTACCCTCACCTTCCTTTCCCTCTGGTAATCACCATACCAGTGTCTATAAGTTGATTTTTGTTTTGTTTTGTTTTTGCTTAATCCCTTCACCTATTTCACCCAGTCCCTCCAACCCACCTCCCCTCTGACAGCTGTCAGTCTTTTCTCTGGATCTCTGAGTCTGTTTCTACTCTGATTATTTTGTTCATTAGATTCCACACACAGTAGAAATTAAGTCATATGGTATTTGTTTTTCTCTGACTAGTTCATTTCACTTAGCCTCTAGGTCAGTGATGGCGAACCTTTTGAGCTCGGCGTGTCAGCATTTTGAAAAACCCCTAACTTAACTCTGGTGCCGTGTCACATATAGAAATTTTTTGATATTTGCAACCATAGTAAAACAAAGATGTATATTTTTGATATTTATTTTATATATTTAAATGCCATTTAACAAAGAAAAATCAACCAAAAAAATGAGTTCACCTGTCACCTCTGACACGCGTGTCATAGTTTCGCCATCACTGCTCTAGGTCCATCCATGCTGCCAAAGAAGATAAGATTTCCAACTTTTTTTCACGGCCAAGTAGTGTAAATGTACCACAGCTTCTATTGTGTAAATATACCACAGCTTCTGTATCCACCCATCCACTAATGGGCACTTGGGCTGCTCAAAATCTTGGCTATTGCCAATAGCATTGCAATGAACATAGGGGTGCAAATATTCTTTCGAATCAGTGTTTGGGTTTCTTCAGATATATTTTCAGAAGTGGAATTGTTGGTCATCATGTTTTAAATCTAACAACTCTTTCTTTGTATTCAATGATAAATACAATATTTTAATTTTTTGTTATGCAACAACAAATTTCAAATCCAGTTAAAATTTTAAATTATTTTTAAAAATTAAATTTATTGGGGTGACATTGGTTAATAAAATGATATAGGTTTCAAGTGTATAATTCTATAATGCATCATCTGAATATTGCATTGTGTGTTTACCACTCAACGTTAAATCTCTTTTCATCACTCAAATTGACATATTTTTTAAAACAAATATTTCAAAATACTGATGAAGAGTTTCCTTAACAATACACAGATGTTACTTGGTCTTAATAAGTTTTCATTAAGATTGAAATTATTGTAGCAATGACACATCATTTGCAAATTATTTTAGCCTTCATTTTCTAAAGTTGAAAATTTTGCTTTGCTATTACATATTAATATATTTTCCCATAATCTTTGCAAATTTTTATTATATAAACCATTTTAAGCCAAAAACTATACTTCAACAAATCTGCAAAGTGAAAAAATCCACTTTTAAAAATTTTCCTTTTAGTTTATAAACTGTTGACAAAATTCTTCCTTTGAAAAGCCAATGCAGTTAAATATGAAACAATAGAAAGTGGTATTCTGCTGGTATATTTTGAAAAAATCTGGAAATAAGATTGTGGAAACTTAGATTTTTATTATACTGCCATTTTGATTATATGTGTAATTCAAATCAATAGATCGACATTTATATCTGCGAGCGTCTTTGTGAATAAAACAACATATTAAATCTCTCAATGTTCGGAGGGAATTCTAGAGGTAAACCCTTCCTGCAGTGATATTGTAATATATTACTTATTTCTAATGATTATCTCAACTCCAGTAGTTCGTTAGGGAACTTTCTACAGAGTAAATATGGTTTGCCCAAGTATTTTTTTCTCAGGGTACTGACAAGTCTTATGACTATTAGTATTCTCAGTAATGAAAACTTTTTTTGATTTACAGTCTTCTGGGTTAATGTCTCTAAGTCACCTGACGTGCTACCAATGAATCTAAAAATATTATTATCCAATAATAGAACCTTTGGAATTCCTTTGTCTTATTGTCTGTACACAGCATGGGTATGTGTTAGGCAGTGTGGTATTTAGAACAATTCTGTGATTGTGTGAGAAAGTTTGACTTCAGTTGCTAACATAAATAGGTTTTGAGTTCAACTTGTTGCTCTTCTTATAATCTCTTTTTTAAAATCGTATTTCTTAGTTTGCATCTTAAAAAGTTCAAATCCTTTTCTGTGTCAAGACAAATCTTTTATAGTAAGGTGTCAGTGTTTTGTTTTATTGTCACCATTGCTTCATTTGATAATTTTCCTATGTAAATAAGATATTTAAACTGAGGAAAAAAATTATTAAACCACATTAATCTATACCTAAAAGAATTATTATTATTATTATTATTAGCAACTTAAGTTGTTTACTTAAGTTGGACTACTGTACTGGGCTTGTCTTGTATATATGACAACATATTTAATTTGGTATGAAAATGAATAGCTATGAAAAATACACCTATTTATATAAAAAGTTCTTGAGTGTAGACCTCTATTACTCATGTTCTATATTTTTCCAAATACATTTTTAGATTGTCTGCATTTTAAGGAAATTTTAAAAATGTCACCTGAAAAATTAAGTAAAATTTCAAGTATTGACATTGTTTTATTTAATAAAAATAATTAAAAATTCTAAACATTAAAAAACCACAAATATCACTCTAATATATGACAAAATACTATTGAAAGCTTGATTTTCTGAAGCTATGAATTCTAAAGTTCTCTTAAAATTTGATTTGATAAAATTACTTTTAACAATTATTTGGTGTATTTTTAAATAAACATTTTTAAATTTCTAAAAGCAAAAAAAAATAATGGATTGTGGAATGCATTTTAAAAAGTAGGTCCTGTCTGGCCCGTGTCGCTCAGTGGGTTGAGCATCCCATGCCCCAAGGGGTCACTGGTGGGATTCCTGGTCAGGGCACATGCCCAGGTTGTGGGCTCAATCCCTAGTAAGGGGTGTGCAGGAGGCACCTGATAGATGTCTCTATCTCCCTCTCCCTCTCCCTTCCTCTCCCTAAAAATTCAATAAAAACATATTTAAAATAAATAAATAAAAGAAGAAATATTTTTTAAAAATAAAAAAAATAAAAAGTAGGACTCAGGTAATTAGTAATACCAAAAGCTAATAAATTTTTTTTAAATGATCGAGAAAATTTTAAAAATCACTTTATCTCTTCCTCGGCCTTCTACTCAAGTTATCCCTAAGCTATAGAGAATTGTCAGTTCTATTTTTTATGGTTAGAGTATTCCAAAAATACTTTTGGGAATGATTACAGTATTAAATAATTGAGAATTATTTCTTATATAAGTGAGATTAGAGATTTTTATCCTTATTTGTCTCTTTTAACCACTCATCCCCCTTAACTCTTCCCACCAACCATTACCAACGGTCAAGTGGTCAAGTATTCATACTCCCTTTTTGTTTCTGAACTCCAAGGACACTCCCTGGATCAAATCATCTTGCGCATGGCTGCCAGTTTGATGTCAAAGCTGACCACAGAGCAACTCTACCCAGAAGGTTTAATAACTTCTCGTTGTCCATAGAGTCATCGCCACAGTTAGCCTGGCATTCAAGACCCTCCATGGTGTGGATCTAATTTACCTTTTCAGTCTGACTTCTTGTTCCCCCACATAGACAAGTTCGGTGGCTTTTCTTAGAACCCTTTAAAGAGGAGTGGAACCAATGGCAAGTGGTATGGGAAGTAAGTTCTAAGTGGAGGTAGTAATATCAGGAGAACTTGGGCCAATTGCAGTGATTCTAACATGCCCTTGTCTAGCCAGCCTTGAGACACGTGGAATACTCTCTCCCCACAGCAGCCTCTGGAGAAACGTACTAACAGTTCATTTCAAGTAAGTTCTTCGCAGATGTCCTACCTGATCAACCACCCAGGTATCATAATTCTTTCTTTGATTATGAGAACGCAGTATTTTGGCATTTATTGAATTCTGCCTGTGCTATAGTAGCTGTTTTGGATTCCTTGGTTTAGCTCCAACTATTTTTTTTTCTGTACCAAAGTAGAGCTCTAATGTATTGCTTTTTGTATGTCATAGAGTCCTGAAATGTCTTTTTTATAATAGGAGCCATACTACATACTTATTTCATCAAATCACCTTTGTTTGCAAAACCAACTCAAATTTTGATATATTTTATCAAGACAACCCAGCACATTCTGTGTAGTTTACCTATCAAGAAAATAGTATTTAAAGAAACTGGGGTTTCTTAGCAATCCCAGGGGCTAAGGCCACCTCCTTTTTTTGTAGAAAATGTCTGGTATTCCATAAGTTTAATAACAATAAAAAAATGATAATATTTTGAGAAAAACAGCAACTTCTTTATTCTCAAGATACAAAAAGGGTGAATGTATTTAATGAAAATGCATTCTCTACTGCAGAAGTCAGAAAGAGATCAGAGTTTTCATGCAAACCAATTTTATCCATTTCAAGTACAAGAAAACACCTGTGAAGTTGTCAGTCATCATAGGTTCATTCTGAATCACAGTCAAAATGCTCCACAATCTTCTGTAAAGAAGGTAAAAAATGCACTCTGGATTTTATCAGAAATTAATAATTGTTTTATTTCTGATATTTAATACTGATTTGAATAGCTATAAAACCAATGATTGCGAATAACATATTTGATTTGCAGAAACATATCTGATTAGTTTCAGGAATGCCAAATAGATGGAGTAAGTCTGTATTATATGCAGTAATGACACTGTATTTATAATTTCAATTTCTATTTGACCTTCTAAGGATGTCTATAAATGAGTTTACTGCTTACTACTTTGTTCTATGAGCCCTCTGTAAAAATAAAATAAAATAAAATAAAATAAAATAAAATAAAATAAAATAAAATAAACTTAACTTTGGCAAAACTTTGTTTTCCTTCCTGAGCAGGAGGCAGTCAAAAGTACTAGCATATAAGCTTCCTGAAGTAGTCTTCGAGAATACTTTTATGCTCAGATGCACTGACTAGTTTTGTGGCAAATCAGGTTGTAGTCATTGGATATCACTGACTGAAAAAGAAAGCTTTGTCTTCCTGAAGAAGGGAAATAAAAAATGAGTTTTAAAGATCATTTTGGGACCAGAGCTTGATTCCCAGACCACTAAAGCTGCAAAGGATATAGCTAGCACCACTCTTTTATTTCTTTTACGGAAGGAAATGGAAGCACAGAGAAGTTTTATTAAAAGACTAGTTCAATGACAAGGCTTGTAGATGAGAGAGATAGAAGGATGTAGATGTCCTGCCACCTGGGGTACTATTCTCACTACCATTCTTATTTTAATTTTGCTAATGACATTCCAGCTTTATTTGTAATGCTTGGGAACATGAGTATGCCACGCTGTCTTTCATAAAACTGATAAAACGTCTGCCACATGGACACCTCTTCACCTTTAGCTGCTCTTACATCTTTAATAAGAAGGGGAAAGCAGCTGGGGAAGGAGGAGCAGTCATAGCCGCAAGAGAGCTCTCTGGACAGGAGGCGACGTGAGATTTCAGAGGATCCTCTGAGGAAAAGGTACAGACCGTATCTGACCACCTGGGTCATTTGCTTCAAACTGTCACCAGGAGGAGTTGTTTGCCTAACATGTTGGAAGAGGGGTCAAGTTGGTGACAAGGTCAGAAGAGCGGTTTGGAATCATTTGACATGGAGTCTAGTTTACAGAAGAGAATTCCTTCAGCAAAGCCTCATGTTTCTATCACCGCGGGGCTCTGTTTACTTACATAAGCAGGGCTCAGGTTATGTTTCCACAGATCCTTCATCAGCCTCAGAAACTATCTATGTTATTATTTTTTTTAATATATGGGAAACAAACAAAACCATTTTATTCATGGAAGAAATGTCCCTCTAACTTATAAATTAAGCCTGAAGACAACTTCCCCCTTTCCTAGGAATGCTCATAAAGAAAAAAAAAATCATTTTTCATGACTGAGAAAAGCTTTATTGTTGAGTGTTTGATAAAGGACTTTGGCCCCAAAGGTCTGATTCAACCTAAAGAAAAACTGTCACAATGGAATAGCCTGGGAAAATGTTCCTATTTCCAGAATAAGTATGGGTGAGAATAAACTTTCTCTCTTCCAGAAGAAATAATTTCTGGAAATTAATCATATCCTTATGTTCCAAGTTAGAGTTAAGAGCCAAACGGGCACATGAAACATGGCACAGCTAACAATTTATAATCCATCTTGTTTGTCCTCAGAATTATTTAAAATGGAAAACAACTTCCCTCAGATAGTCAACACATTCCTTTGTCCTTCCCAAACTCATCCTACTTTCAATAATCAAATGCCATTATATTTGGTGCAATGTGGCATATTGGTTGAAAAATTATATTATGTGTTGCGAAGACAATAATAGAAAGCTCTTGGTTATTTATTGGGTGCAACCATCTCCACTATTTCTTCTGCTAATTAAAATAGTCAGGAATGAGTTGTGGTTGAAGTCGTGAATCAAAGCTGGGTTAGAGTTTGGAGTTTTGGTTTGCATTAGCCCTTAAATTCTCACGAGATCAGTCACGCAGGAAGAACTTAAGCAAACTTTTTCTCAATCCCATTTTCTCCAGGCATAAGAACATTTCAGGAAAAGGCTTCTTAACAATAAACACTGATAAAACTTTGTACAAATATATATTTTTAAATATTTTACTTTTATATCTATTAACTGCAATTTAAATTTTTAAACTAGCTATATGTCACTTTGCTGAAGCAAGCACAAATGCAGCATTTTAAAAAAGAAATTCCAAAAGATGGCTAAAAAAGTAAATTAACATTATCTTTGAAATTTTTAAAATACTCCCTCCTGCTGACGTTACAATGAAAAGAAAATCTCTGTTAGAAAGAAAATATTTTTTGGAATTCCAGAATTGCCAAGCAATACATTGGTATCATAGTCTAAGATAACCATCTGAAATATATACAAATAAATTCCTTCATGAACTCAAAGTCTTCCTTGTGTCATTATATGTGAATAAAATCTCTTCAAATAACAAAACAGTATGTTATTTGTTTAAATTTGAAAAACACTAAAATTTAAAAAGTAACCTGTACTTCCACTACCCAGATAATTACTATTACACTGGTTACATATGAATGTATCTCTTTCCAGTTTTTTTCTGTATATTCTTTCTAAAATGTAAAATGCATCCCATATAGTCTTTTGTAATGCATTTTGCACATTAGTATAGAGGACATGTTCCATATCACTAAATATTATTTTACAAGTTAACGGTAAACTTTATTATAACAAAATCTCTGGTATTGGATTTTTGTGTCATTTCCAAGTTTTCTTCATCCTAAACAATGTTGTAATTTTTCTTATCTTTAAGCCTAATCCATAATTATTCCCTTCAGAAAATGTCCTAGAAATGGAATTTCTGGGTCAAAGATTATTACATGTTTTAAGGCTTTTAATACATACTACCGAAGTGCCTTCCAAAGTTGTTGCATCAACTTATCCTCCCATTATCTGACAGTCTTTAGCAACCTTAAGTGTTATAATCTATAATTACTCTTTGGCAATTAGGTTGGTGAACATTGCATTCCTTTATGATTTTAATTTTTATTGCTTTAAGTATGCATGAAGTTCAATGTTTTGTCATATGGTAACTGGACGGTCGTGTCTCTTCTGTCAGTTGTCTACTTGAGTTTTTTTGCTCATTATTTTTTCTGTTGTTCTGTTCGTCTAAGTGTACTGATTGATAATTGCTCTTATGCTATTAACCCTTTATCAGAGATCTTTTTCTCAGTTCACATTTACCTTTAATTTTATTTATGGGCTTTCAAAATTTAAAAATAAATTATGAACTCAAAACTAGTAATCTGTTCAGAAGAAAGAGACTATTCAAGTTGAGGAGGGAAGGAGGAATAAAAATATTAGGCAGGACTGAAGCCAATTCCTGCATGGTTATTTTCAGTCACTCCTGTCTTCTCTCCGCATCACTGTCCTGCCCTTCTAAACCCGAGCTGAGCCCACTCCCATAAAGCATGCATATTACTACACCATTTGGCAGGAATCAACATACTGTCTTGTATTTCTCCAGGGATAATTCCTGTAATTGCTTATGAGTTCCCAACCAGATTGTAAGCAATTTAAGGACAGGAACACTATTTTATGTCTCTTTTCTATTCTTCGCAGTTCTAGCACCATGCTCAGCAGGTAATAAGCCCTGAACAATTACTTGTTCATTGATTACAGATGTGTTCCCTCTCTGGCTTCCAGGGCCAAATCACTGTTTTTCCTTTCTCACAGATTTTATTGAGGCTACATCTATGTGTGAAAATCACTAAACCATTTTAAATGAAGTGATTTCTGCCCTGACAAATTACTAGTCAAACCTGCATTCAGAGGAAGTGATTTCCGCAAGTGATAGGTAAATTCAGTCAAAATAGTTGATTTGAGCCTAGAGTTGCCCTCACTTGTTTTGTTTTCAGTCAGTACAAGTGCACTGAAAACAGAGCGCAGTGTTTCCCTGCGATGCAGCCACTGCCGGCCGGGCTGATTGCGGAGGGGAAAGGGCTGGTGCTCTTTCCTAGAACAATATTAAAATGATCAAAGCAGCTCTGCCAGAATGTATCTACAAACACATCTAGATCTTGTAAACTTACACATCACACGTACAATTTTAATAGGTTATATATGCCTTTTGCATCTATTTACAATTATGTGACCTACCACAGTTTTATCATTTTTATTAAAAAAAAAACAACCTGTTTGAATTCTACACAGAACTCCATATTTTAAAAGTGAACATCGTGGGTGCACTTAAATATATTGAGAGATTCTGGACCAAGCTCGCCAGTTGAAATCTATGTTCTGCATGGGAAAATGTGTGTGTGTGTGTGTGTGTGTGTGTGTGTGTGTTAAAACATATGCACAATAGTACCTGCTTCACCACATAAACCTCTTGTAGCAGTTGCCACTTAAGGAAAACAAGCTGCCACCACTTTTAAAATGCAACAGGTATGGCCTTAAAAGTGAATATTAATTCGCATATATGCTATTTTGGGGGCAAGGGCTTATTTTCTGGAATGCCTTCGATGACCAACAGACATATTTAAGGGCACCTACACATTAAATTAGAATATAAAGAATTTTCTTAAGATTTAACAGAAGACTAAACTTTCCTAATCTGGAATTTGAAACGGACTTAAGGTACGAGTTAGAGCATAAGCAGTAGTAGGCCTTTGAAGCTTAAAATTTAATCCTTTTTAGATCATCAAGAACTTGAGTATGTTCGTGTCTGTTTCTCATAAATGCACATTATAAACACTATCTGTCATCATCCCATGAAGTGTGGTACAGTTGATAGTTTTAGTGAGCAAGAAATCACTTTGGGGTAAAAGTCATTCTTTAAGACGAGGAATGGGGTCTGCTAAGGGGAGGTGCAATGGAGAAGTCTGCAGGGTAGGGCTTGTGAATTACGCAAACACTGGGCCGCATTCTTTGACGCCACCTATTACTAACTTACTATTTGGAGTTCCTTTTTTTCTTAAAAAAAAAATAAAGGTAGTTCCTACTACCACCCAGTAAAAAACGTACTCTGCAATCTTTTCTTGTTTTGCATATGATTGGTAGCATACCTTTTAACTGCTGTAAGTAATAAAAATATATATGTGCAAGTTGGCTATAAGAAATGCCAAAGTTTCACCTAATAAAATTTTGGTATGCCTCAGTTTTCAAAGTAAATTTGATTTATTTGAGCCACCAGCCGTCCGATGACAGCCCTGTGTTTTTTATATGAGTCATGTCCCAAGGGGTCTAGAATATGCCAATGGTGTACCTTGGATTGGATCCAGTGTCCGCAAACAGGTTTTCATTAGACTTTGATGCCAGTCGCATTTGGGAGCAGAGAGGCTGCTGAAAACCAGCTTTAGTTTGGGATCACTCCTTTCTTTTAGAAAAAAAACAACAAAGATCTTTTTTAGCAAAGCTTTGCGCCTCCACATTGTAGGTGTATGGTAATATTTTAGAGAGCAGTAATCTGTTATTGCAGGTGGTTGGGCTTCAAGCACTTCCGTATTTTGAGAATAGATCAGACAAAGTGCAACAACTTTTATTGAAAAATTGCCGAATTTGAAAATTAGAAACACATTTTCTGTGGCTAAGATTAAGTTAGCATGTATTACAGTCACTTGGACTTTTCTGCAGCACTAAGGGGAGTATAATTACATAGGTTATACCACATGTCATGAGATTGGAACCTTATCACAGTTAGGAACCTTTATCATGCTGACGTAGACCCTTATACTTTAATCTCTTTACTAATTGAAGGACTTTTGTTATATTTTTTAAATTAAGAATATGGAGTAGGCAAGTCAATGAGATATAAAACAAGCCTGCCTTTTATTTTTATGCATTGGAAGCATTTTATTCCTGACTTTAAAAAAATGTTGTATTCTTTCATGCTCTCAGAGAAGGTTATATGTGAGAATGGAGTCCAAAATTACTCTTTAAAATCCATTTTTAGGTACACATATGTGTCCATGCCAGTGTGTGTGTGTGTGTGGTATACATTTATATGGAAATTGAATTAACAGTAAATTTTGGAACCTTACTCCTTAAATCAAAGAAAAAAAAAGTGGATGTATATTGTCTACCTCGTGGCAATAAAGTCAAGAATTTTAACCAGTGAAAATTTGTTACCACCAAACATAACCAAATCAGAAGAAGAATGAGGGAACAAAAAAAGAAAGACCAAGAGATTCCTGGGAGACCCAAGTCAACAGGAATATTGCCAAGGATCCAGGGCATAAACATGACATCATTTGGAATTCAAGATTTTATGACATTGCCTTTCCACTTGGAAGATCTGTGCTGTGACATTCTAAATGAGGAGGAAGTACTTTATTGCTCTTGCTCCCTGTGATATAGCCTAGAGTGATGCATCTTTTTGAAAGAAAACTGAGCTTTAAACCCCAGGTTTTAATAAAGTCAGAAATACAATAGCTACTTCAATCAACTGAACAAACTAGTACACAACTTGTTAGAATTTATCTGTTATCAAATAGAATGGAAAAAATGTTACAGAGTAGATTATTACATAATCAATGGTTAGTGATATGGTATAGGCTAATGGTTTTCAATTATTTTTGCTTGGGTAATACCTCGATTTTTTTTAATACTATGAGCCCTCCCTCCCCCAATATTCATAGGTTGATATCTAAAAATTTTTCTCATAGCTTTACATAGATAATAGGGAGTAATTGCTAATGCATTGTAAATATCATTGTAATTCCTTTAAGTGTATCCAATAAAATCTAATTTAAGGACTTTTCTATATTTTGAATTATGAATATGGGGTAGGCAAGTCAATGAGAAATAAAACAAATCCATCTTTCATTTTTATGTAGTAAAAGCAAGTTTATTTGATATCCATCATCATCTATTTTAAAAATATACAAACAAATTGATTGCAAGTGGGCTCAAGGGTATTTCTGGGGTGATGAAAATGGCCTGAAGTGAGATTGTGAGGATGTCCCATAACTACATAAATTACCAACAATGTGTAATTGCACCGTTAACAATTGGTGCATTTTATGGTATGTAAGTTATACTTCAAAAAGCTGTTAAAAATACACAAAGTTGGCAATTTTACATTGTTCTTTTTCCTCTTTTGACTTGTATTTTTATCTTATTTCCTTCATAGAGTTCCATCCTACTAGAGTATATCTTTAGGATTAAAAGTCTTTTGTTGATGATCTCATACTTCTTTGCAACAAAAATATGTATATAAGTTTATATAATTGTATATTCTATGACATAAGCCTCTAAATATTAAAACAATTTCTATTGGATTATTGTTATAATTATCACACAACTGATCAAAAGCAATATAGATATACATTACATTTTTATAAATATTTAATCATAAAATTAACACATTCAACATGCAGCATTTAATAAAATTAACAGATCTATTTTTTCATTTAGTTGTTTACTTTCTAATTACTCATTGCCAAATTGAGACAAAATTCAACATCAATTTTATAACATTTGTTTTTATAGATTTAAGCACCAGGAAATCAGTTTTTTGCATAAATCTTACAATGGAGATATAAGAAATTTATGTAAACAATGTGGCCCAGATTCTTAAATTCCTTCAGAGTTATACACCCTATAGTGATTTATTATTAAAATGTTCCAATAATCTAAACTCAACTAGGTCCTCTCTCAATTTTATTGAAAGCAAAAAATTGAAAAACATCTGACTTGCAAATGTCAGTTCATTTTTTAACATTTACATCAATATTTTGAATTTTGTTTGCTTGGCACTGTGAAGATTTTTACAATTTTATAAGAGTTTGGCTGGGTGAGGGGTGTGCCTTTCTTTTGTAAACTGGGAGAAGGTTGATTGCTAATGAAAACACTTTATCTTAGGTGAGTTCTCACACAAATCAATTCTACAAAGATCTGAAAATTGGTTTTCTT
The DNA here is from genome assembly GCF_014108235.1 of Myotis myotis. NCBI lineage: Eukaryota > Metazoa > Chordata > Mammalia > Chiroptera > Vespertilionidae > Myotis > Myotis myotis. The sequence goes on from NW_023416379.1 coordinate 55,727,167, forward strand.
AAAGCTATTCTCAACTTACCTTGGAGAGTTTTATTGTTGTTAAGCTCACCAGAGGATATGTTTTTTCATTGGCTTTTAGAGAAAGTGGAAGGGAGGGATAAAAGGGGGGGGGGGGGAGAGAGAGAGAGAGAGAGAGAGAGAGAGAGAGAGAGAGAGAGATGTGAGAGAGACACATGGATTGGTTGCCTCCCACACATGCCCCAACTGGGACTAGGGGGCTCGAACCTGCAACCCAGCTATGTGCCTTTGACCGGAAACCGAACCTGCAACCCTGCAGTGCATAGGCCGGCACTCCAACCACTGAACACACTGGCCAGGGCTCCCCTGGAGAGTTTTTGTCCATCTTAAAGGGTGTCTATACTCCAGTTTGAAGATTGGTACAACCATCAAGAAGTCAGAGACAAGAGAATGTATATGACCAGGCCTACAAGGATGGATAGGTAGATCCTCAGAAAGAGGCAGGGAGAGCATCCTAGGTGAGGGACTCACTTGAGCAAAGGCCTGGAGACAGAATTGACATGTTCTACGCAGGAGAAGAGAAAGAGACTGCCTGAACCATGTGTGCTAGGTGGGACCAAATAAAACTCCAATTCTAAATGCAAGGAAATTGGACTAAATATAGTGAGAAGGGCCCTCAGGAATAATTTTGTTCTATTTCTGAACTCTAACTCCATCAATTCAAAATGACAGTGGATCATTTTGGTTATGGTTAGATGGTTAGGAAAACCCTTTTTTAGATAAAATCAGCACTTGAATGGAACTTAATGCCCCATAAAAGGGCTGTAGAGACGTCACTTTACTTTCTGTGTAAAGAGGTACATAGGTTCCTGGAATCAATTCATCCATGCAACACATTTATTCCCACCAGCTGTCTGGTGCTAGGCCTTGAGTGGCCTTATGGACACCTTTTCAACCTAACCTCCAAAGTCTATACCACTCACCACACTGTATTACCCAGAACTCTCCTGCCCAAGTGCTGCTGTATGCAGAATACTAACAATGTGCACTGATTTAAGAGGCACCCACAAAATCCCCTTGGTACCATGTCCTGTTTGTGGAGCCTGGTGCGTCCCCAAAGTCTACTGTCTCTATGTACATTTTCTACACATTATCTAAGTTACCTAGAAGTAATAAGAGATTATCTTCCTCATCTGACTGTAATTATCGTTGGTGGCAGCAGTGTAAAAAATTTGTTTAAAGCAAAGACACATATATGTACTAGCACAATAGACAAGAATGTCTGTATCCAAGTTTATTCACCTCCAGTTGGTGAAATAAACCATATCCAAAAGATAGGCTTTCTGGAAGACATTCTTTCCAAAATAATTTCTGTCAGAAATAGTCCCTGAGTGGTTTGTGGTTACTGATCTTATTTTTAGGGCAAACAATACTTATGTCAGCCCCAAAGCTTTTCAATCTCTTTAGAAAATGGGAAGGAAAGCTTATACCTAAAAGTCACTCCAACTTCTAGAAGGATTTTGAGTATACCTTTTCTGTTTCCACCCTGCAAGCCTGAGTCCCTCCTTCACTGCCTTCCCTTTTATTACTTGGCACCTTTGTACACAGCCTGCCTGCAGTGAGGATGATCCCTTAGCTGTTCTCCCTGTACCCAGCTCTAACGCACTCCGTCTTCCTGATTCTCCCAGGTCAGGCTGAACTTTCTTCCTTCCAGTGCCCTTACTGGCCAGCATGTGCTGAAATGATCTATGAACATATCTGTATTTCCACATTGCATTGTTATGGCTGCCTTATGTTGTTATTCATCTTTGAATCCCAGACACTTAGCAGAGTTCTTGGCACGTGTTCCTCTGCCCAGTTCCTCTTTAATTGCCCAATATGCCTCTCCATTGCTCAATATGTTTGTTGAATGAATGAGAAAACTAATACGGCCCAGGTACCGACTATATAAATAAAGAAGAAAATAGCCTAACAGCCACTATGGGTTACATTTTTGTGTAGATATGTTCTTTGGGATTTATGAGTCATGGTGGGCTTATGGTTTTAAAGTGAAGGTGTTTTTTTGGTTTGTTTTTGCCTTGTTTTGCTTTGCCGCAAATGTGTGTGTGTATAAATTTGTGTATGTGGTACATGTGTGAGTTTTGTCATTTATATGGCAAGATAGCCTTCACTGTCACCTAGAAATTCTAGACTTAGATCTTACTCCTCTACCTTTATTCTACCCTCTCACAATTTCTGTTCTGTTAACATAATCCACTTGCACACACACACACACACACACACACACACACACACACACACTATCCCACCTCTAAGGTCAAGTGGTAAGAATGGGAGCTAAAATACAGAAATATGGAAACATTGGGGTCTCTCCTCATTTTTCAGTGACTCATCTAGCAAACTCAAAGTGAGATTTGCCATTTTAATTGCCTCACCAATAAGACTCTCTTGGTTTCCTTGATCTTTTGGGTGTAGTTTGCGGGTTTGGGGTGTTGGACGTTAAAAGTAGCGATGTTGGAGGTAGAGACTAAGCTGCATAAACATGAAGGACCCTCAGGGTCCTTGGGCATGTGGAGACCCTCTGGTGGAAAATGAACTGGCATGTCTAAGATTCCTGCTGATGTGGGGTAGGGGCTAAGTAATGACCCAGCTTGTGAAATCAGCCCTCTGGGGCTGGCATACAGTCATAAACCAAGCCAATTAAATTCTTAGAGGAAAATATAATTGTGCAAACTTCAAATGTTGAGTTGAACTATTCAACACTGAGCTGTTCTTCTAACTGCCAGGAGCTCTTGAGCCCACCTCTTTCTCTTATGCCAGCGGCTAATGGCAGCTCCTGGCTTGGGTGCTGGAAGTAACAGTCTTCTACCCAGAGTTTTAGTAGCTCAAAGGGCAAATCTGAAGTGATAGCAGTAATACAATTGAGATAGTGGCCTTAGACTTGAGGTTGAAGTGAAGACTTTTGGGCTGTTGAGATGGGGTGAATATGTTTTCATGAGAGAACTGTATGATTTTTTGACAAACTAGAGGGTGGAGTGTTAAGGGCTGAATTGTGTTCCTCCAGATTTCACGTGTTGAAGTCCTAAGCCCCAGTACCACCGAATGTAACTGTATTTGAATATAATGCCTTTACAAGGATAATTAAGGTAAAATGAGGTCCTTAGGGTGAGCCCTTCTCCAACATGACTGGGTCACTATAAGAAGAGGATATTAGGACACAGGCCTGTGCACACACAGAGGGAAGATCACACAAGGACAGAGTGAGAAAGTTCCATCCGCACGTCAAGGAGAGAGGCCTCAGTTCTTGGAAGAAGCCAATCCTGCCCAGCCCTTGCTCTTGGACTTCCAGCCTCTAGGACTATGAGGAATAAATCCCTGTTGTTGAAGCCACCCAGTATATATTAGCTGGTTTTAGTTTCCCTCGCAAACTAATATAGTCATCTTGTCCAGGACACAGTTTTTTCTCAGTCTCCCTATTTTCTAATTCTCTAAACTTTGTAAAGAATGTTGAGGATGGAGAAGAAGAAACGTGAGGTGTGTTTTTTCCCTGTTTGTTTTATTCCTCACCCGAGGATATTTTTCTATTGATTTTTAGAGAGAGTGGAAGAGAGATGGAAAGACAGAGAGAAATAGTGATGTGAGAAAATTACACGGATGGGTTGCCTCCTGCTTATGCCCCAACCTGGGCCCAGGCCAGGGAGGAGCCTACAACTGAGGTACACGCCCTTGACTGAAATCGAACCTGGGACCCTTCAGGCTGCAGGCCGGTGCTCTATCTAAGAGCCAAACTGGCTAGGGTGAAAATTCAGGTTTTAAGAGGCCTGAGGCTTATACAATTTTGGAGATTCCTTCTCAGGAAACACAAATTAGGTAAGAAAGTGAGAATTTATAGAATAAGCAAAAAGGCAAAGCAAATTTTAAAATTGTAAAGCGTTGATACATTTAAAAACACATGATCATGGGAGTAGGTGGCTCATGCCTCTTCCTGAGGGTTGTGCAAGTCAGAGCCCTGAGGCTCACGTGAGGTTAGCTGCATAGGAAACTATTTGTCTGAAGTGATGGAAAGAGACTGGGTACCTCTATGGTTAGAAGTTCTGTCTTCCTATATTTGTTAAGTCCAGCACAGCATATTTATAAACAAGGTTTCTTTCTCATGAGCCCCCACCAGGCCCCTAGTTTATGTTTTCAGATTCTTTATTAAATAATCTTTTTGCATAAAGGTGGTGCCTACTTGAAGAATGCTTGCAAATACCCTGCCCTGTGTAGTAATTCGCCATGGTCAGTTACCCTTTCTGGCAGCATTTTATATAGATCCCCGGCATTGGGCTTTCTTGACCCTGTCTGCTGCCAGTGATAAAGCAGAGAGTGGGGGTTGGTACACTTGGTGCAAAATAACTCCTCTGCAGTTGCCCAAAAAGTTCAGAATATTGCTGAAATTTTTCAGTTTCAGAATTCACTGACTCTCAAATCGGGTTGCCATTGCTGAGGTCATTTGCGTGACCCTTTTTCCATTTTCACAGGCAAAGCTTCCCTCTTGCTCAAGACAAAAACTCATAAAACAGCACTGGAGAAAATATGATTTTTTTTTTCACACTTCACAAAGCTGTCAAAAAGCTGAAGTTCGCCAGTTTTGCTTTTAACGTGCAAAACCTTTCACACGGCTCCAGGCACAATCCAGATTTTGGTGCCCAACCAGTTGAATTTCCTTCCAAAGGAAACAGGAAAAGCATTGTTGGAGAAGAGGATGGCATTGACTTCAGTTGTTGCTGGCAGGGATGCTCACATTCGAAAGAGCAACAGCTCTTTCTTCTGCACAGACAGTCTTTATTTCAGAGGTGGGTTTAAGAGCACACAGGCATGATGTGTGTGTGTGTGTGTGTGTGTGTGTGTGTGTGTGTGTGTGTGTGTGTATTTACTCACACATAATAATTTCACCTTTATCAAATATTCTTTGACTCTCTTACACATGACTCTTGGTCCAGTTTTCCCTGGACTTTTTCATGTTTTTATTTTTATTGTTCTTTTCCATGCCCACTATAAGGCTATTTGATAAACAAAATCCGTTATATTTGGCCATGTACTTTCTCCCTCCTTTCTTCTCTTCTCTATACCAGTAATTCTCAAAATATGGTCCCCAGCAGTAACAGCATCGTTTGGAAGTGTGTCATAAATGCAGATTCTCAGATCTCACCCCAGACTGACAGTCTATTAAATGGAGCTCTGTAATCTGTATTTGGACAAGCCCTCTAGGAATTTTTGACACTCACCAAAATCTGAGAACCCCTCTTCTATATCCCTTGTATCTGTTCTGGGAGGTAGGCATCATAATCTTCAAATGCTTATTCAAAGTGGGCAATGGCCAAAGGGAAGAGAACCAATATGAGTTGTGCCAGTTTTGTACACATTAGAATGCTGAGCATTCACAGTGAGCCCATGAGGTAGGTTAAGAATTTTGGTGAAATTTTTCAGTTTCAGAATTCATGGCTCTCAAATTGGGCTGCCATTGCTGAGGGTACCAGGAAACAGCTTGGAGGAATATTACCCATGCTTACCCACTCCATCTCCATTGGGCTCTCCACTGTGCTTACTTTGCAACATTACACAAACTCCCAAACACCTTTGCTCCCTACTCATAAGCCTTTTATGATAAAACTAGAGGCCAGGTGCACAAAATTCATGCACTTGGGGGTGGGGGGTGGGGTCTTTCAGCACGGCCTGTGCCCTCTCACATTCTAGGAGCCCTTGGGGGATGTCTGACTGCTGCAGAGATGGGAGAGGCTCCTGCCACCGCCACTGTATATGCCAGCCGTGAGCTAGGTTTCCTGCATTGAGCATATGCCCCGTGATGGTCAGTGTGCATTATACTGACCGGTTGTTCCTCCATTCGGTCGATTTGCGTATTAGCCTTTTATTATATAGTAGTCTGGAGACATTACCTCCAAGGGCTCGATGGTAAGGAATGAAGCCAAGATTCAAAGTCAGTGTGCCCAGATTTAAGCCCTATGCTTTTGCCTACATCTTGTGGCTTTCTCAGAACTTATTGTTCATAAGGTACAGTACTGGGCTCAGTGGAGAAAACAAAGTTGAATAATATAGAGTCCTGACCCTTAAGAAGTTTAGGGGCCAGCTAGGCACTCTGGCCTGTGGTTATCCCCATTCATGGAAGGGCAGATCCAGGTGAACCAGAAGGATGTTAAGGAAAAAACTGAGGACTTGAGTCAACAGCTCCAGATTTGAGTCCTGGCACCACTAGACCACAAGCTGTAACCATGGCCAAGTGACTTACCTCCCTGAACTTCAGTTTCAAAATTAGTTATAATAAAGACAATATTTCATGGGCTCATTGTGAGAGCATGTTGCAATAATGTAGTTAAAAGTTTTTAGTAATAGAAAAATAATAAAATTTTATCAACATTCTTGTTATTATATTTATCTACCTAATGGGGCTGTTGGAAGAGGGAGAAATAATAAAGTTAAAATTCCCAGTACATCATGGGCACTGAAGAAATGGTAGTTACTTTTTTGTTATAAAGACACTTACATTCAGGAGTACTAGCTATGATGTCATCATCTCATGTAAGTCAGTTGGACTATGAGCTGGAAGGAAGGATTGTGGGATATCTAGAATACCCCCATTTGATTATATTAAAAGCAGTTCAGTGAATTTTGAGACATGTCATGAGTTTTATCACTTCAATGTTAGCTCTTCAATCTCCTGTGAAAAACGTTGGAAAATGAAAAGAGTTGGAGAATGGTCACATGATGTGGAAAAGCAGACCAAGGGTTCTTGCATATTTTTGCTAAAAGGAATGTAACAACAACAAACCCCAATGAGGTCCAAACCAAATTTATCACCTCTGCTCTGCTTTAATCACATCAGGCATTTGTTTAATGCACTTGGTTAGCTGAGGGCTCTTCACCATGGAACCCAGTCACAGATCGTCCAAGGAGACTTCAGCAATACACCATCTATACCTTGGGCTCCAGGTGCAGACTCACTGCCCAGAGACTGTGTTCATTAGTGTTTGTTAGTTTTGGTAAGATTGTACTAAAATCAAATTCAAGTCTCATAGATAGAATGCAGGAAGTAGCTCTGGGTTTATAAATCTTCATAGAAATTGAACCTATTTATTAGTGAGCTAATTTGTTTCTCAGCCAATTTATTTTTCTTTGGAAAAAATACATTGAGTAAGACGAGTACTTTGCATTTTGATTTTTTTTTTTTAAGATGGGACCCTATAATCTCTAGAGAGACGAAGCAGGAAATACCAGCCTGGAGCTTACAAAAAATGATGACTAAATTTCCCAAGAAAGTAATGTTATAACATTTTATGGCCTTCAGTTCCTTTTACTTGAGTGATAAAATGGGATGACATATAGAAGTTTGTAACCAGCTGGCCTTTTATAACTATATTGATGCCCTCACTCTCATCGGAACAGAAGTTCATTTTATAGTTGAGGACAGCAATTGTCATACTTACTTATGTAATTATCTCAGGGAACAATCCTGTGTTAACTAAAAAGTTAACATATGTATTGTTTATGTTTTTTATTTTTTTGTATATTATGATGTTTTGATATTGAAAAACCTTCTGCTTAGGAAGAGGCTGCTCCTTCTGATTCTTAGAAATAGCAAAGATGTACCCCGGCATGGCTCAGTGTTTGAACGCCAGCCTATGAACCAGGAGGTCACAGTTTGATTCCTGGTCAGGGCACTGGGCTCAATCCCCAATGTGGGGCATGCAGGAGACAGCCGATCAACAATTCTCTTTCATCATTGATGTTTCCATCTCTCCCTTTCCCGTCCTCTCTGAAATCAATAAAAATATATTATTTAAAAAAATAAAGAAATAGTAAAGGGCCCAGCTGAGAGCAAGCCTTTTATACACAAACCCTTTTATACCTAAAGCAGAGCCATACCTGCTTTATTTGGCCCATGCACCCCTGGATGCAATGTTCAGCAGCTTGCTGAACTTACTCAAACAAGCTAATCCTAAGCCTTTTACCCTGCTCTGCTTCGCTTTTCCAGCAGGAACCCCAATAAAGGCAGCAGCCCAGACACCCCCTCTCTCCTGCCACTTCTTCTTCCTTACCAATGCCGGTGCTTCCCCATGGGGTCCTGTGCCTGCCTCCCATCCCTAGAACCTGTGAGCATAGTAAACTTTGATCTCCCAAGCCTCTCCTGTGTCTCCTCCTATGGCCATACCCGAATGACCATCATCTAGAAGACAGAAGTACCTGTGACAGTTTTGCTTACATCAGTGACTGCTACCACGTTACCATGCGACCCTTTTTAGTATCTGGCAGAAACACAATTGTGGAGCCAGGCCATTGAAATTCAGAATACATCTAAACAAAGCTGAACACAACTTTGTCTTGGCTGCCTCCATATGCTTCTCAGTTTCCTTCTCTTTTCTAACCCCTTGGGCCTTAATTTCAGCTTGATAATTCTTGTATATTCCATGCTCAGATCTGGCTGCTCATCTGATGACACATGGATCTTAACCTTGAAGATCCTCTATCTGACCTCAGAGGTAATACTGCCCAGTTCCTCTTTAATTGCCCATATCCCTCTCACCTTACATATGACCTTAGGTCATGGCACCTCATATCTTACCTTGCTGAAACACCCTGCCCCCCAAACACTCACACACACAGTAAAATGTGATGTTTGCCACAGCTACCTAAAATAGGCAGCTAAGTTTAGTTCAAAACACTAAATAAACAGATTTTATTACCAAATGTGTCATTACCTTTTTCTATTTTAAGATATTTAGGAGTTATCTACATCCAATAGCATATTATCTATACTAATAAAAGGGTAATATGCTAATAGGACCAGGTTGACTGGACATCTTCTGGACGTCCGACTTCCTTCTGGACAAAGCCACAGTGGCAGGGGCAGATGCAGAAGCAGTTAGGGGCAATCAGGCTGGCAGGAGGCAGTTAGGGGGCAATAAGCCTGGCAGGGGGCAGTTAGGGGGTGATCAGGCCAGCAGGGGACCAGCCTGTGATCAGGCTGGCAAGCAGAGGCAGTTAGGGGTGATCTGGCAGGCAGGTAGAGTGGTTAGGGACAATCAGGCAGGCAGGCGAGCAGTTAGGAGCCAACGGTCCTGGATTGCGAGAGGGTGCAGGCTGGATTGAGGGACCGCCCCCCCCACCCCCATCCCCTGCATGAGTTTTGTGCACCGGGCCTCTAATATTTATATATCCATATACTGTCTTTATGTGCTATGGGAATATGATTGTCATCTCACTAATTAACAAATAAAAGTATTCTGTTTTATATTACTGAGAAAAAGTTTTAAAGAGTTTCTTCCTGTGAACTGTTAACAGATATTTACCACTATGACTATTTTAATGCATAAAACTTCATTGCCAATAACTATGGAAGAAATTGAAGCAGTCATCAAAAAACTTCCAGTAAACAAAAGCCCAGGGCCAGACACCTTCACAGGGGAGTTTTACCAAACATTCAGGGAAGAACTAAAACCTATCCTCCTCAGACTACTACTACAAAAATTTAAGAGGAAGGAACACTTCCAAGCTCATTCCATGAAGCCAGCATCACCCTCATACCAAAACCAGGTAAAGACAACACAATGAAAGAGAAATACAGGCCAATATCCCTCATGAACATAGATGCCAAATTCCTCAACAAAATCTTAGCAAATAGGATCCAGCAGTACACCAGAAAGATCATACACCATGACCAAGTAGGATTTATCTCAGGGATGCAAGAATGGTACAATATCCGAAAATCAATAAATGTGATACATCACATAAACAAATTGAGAGAGAAAAACCACATAGTCATATCAATTGATGCAGAAAAAGCATTTGACAAAATCCAACACCCATTTTTGATAAAAACTCTCATCAAGGTGGGAATAGATGGATCATACCTCAACATAATAAAAACCATATATGACAAACCCATAGCCAACATCATACTCAATGGACAAAACTAACACCATTTCCCCTAAGAACAGGAACAAGACAGGGATGCCCACTCTCACCACTCCTGTTTGACATAGTACTGGAAGTATTAGCCATTGCAATTAGACAAGAAGAAGAAATAAAAGGCATTCAAATTGGAAAAGAAGTAAAACTGTCCTTATTCGCAGATGACATGATATTATACATACAAAACCCTAAAGACTCCATAAAAAAACTATTAGAGTTAATAAATGAATTTGGCAATGTAGCAGGATACAAAATTAACGCCAAGAAATCTATGGCATTTCTATACACCAATAGTGAACTTACAGAAAGAGAGACTAAAAAAACAATCCCATTTACCATCGCACCAAGAAAATTAAGATACCTAGGAATAAACTTAACTAAAGAGGTAAAAGACCTCTATTCAGAAAACTACAGGACGTTGAAAAAAGAGATAGAGGAAGACATAAACAGATGGAAGAACATACCATGTTCATGGATTGGTAGAATCAATATCATTAAAAATGTTCATACTACCCAAAGCAATCTATAAATTCAAAGCACTTCCCATTAAAATACCATCAGCATATTTCACAGACCTAGAACGAACTCTCTAAAAATTCATCTGGAATAAAGAAAGACCCTGAATAGCTGCAGCAATCCTGAGAAAGAAGAATAAAGTAGGTGGGATCTCAATACCAGATATCAAGCTGTATTACAAAGCCACTGTTCTCAAAACTGCCAGGTACTGGCACAAGAGCAGACATATAGATCAATGGAATAGAATAGAGAGCCCAGAAATCAACCCAAACCAATAAGCTCAATTAATATTTGACAAAGGAGGCAAGAACATACAATGGAGTCAAGACAGTCTCTTCAATAAATGGTGCTGGGAAAATTGGACAGATACATGCAAAAAAATGAAACTAGACCACCAGCTTACACCATACATAAAAATGAACTCAAATGGAGAAAGGACTTAAATGTAAGATGGGACCATAAAAATATTAGAGGAATACAAAGGCAACAAAATCTCAGACATATGCCGAAGCCGTATCTTCACCGATACAGCTCCTAGGACATTGGAAACTAAAGAGAAAATAAACAAATGGGACTACATCAAAATAAAAAGCTTCTGCACAGCAAAAGAAACCATCAACAAAACAACAAGAAAGCCCACTGCATGGGTGAATTTATTTGCCAATGTTATCACTGATAAGGGTTTAATCTCCAACATTTATAAGGAACTCATACAACTTAACAAAAGGAAGATAAACAATCCAATCAAAAACTGGGCAAAAGACCTAAATAGACACTTTTCAAAAGAGGACATTCAGAAAGCCAAGAGACATATGAAAACATGCTCAAAGTCACTAATCACCGAGAAATGCAAATCAAAACAACAATGAGGTACCATCTCACACCTGTCAGAATGGCTATCATCAACAAATCAACAAACGACAAGTGCTGGAGAGGATGTGGAGAAAAAGGAACACTCGTGCACTGCTGATGGGAATGCAGACTGGTGTAGCCACTATGGAAGACAGTATGGAGTTTCCTCAAAAAACTACAAATGGAACTCCCATTTGACCCTGTGATCCCACTTCTAGGAATATATCCCAAGAAACCAGAAACACCAATCAGAAAGGATATATGCACCCCTATGTTCACAGCAACACAATTCACCATAGCTAAGATCTGGAAACAGCCTAAGTGCCCATCATGTAGATGAATGGATTAGAAAACTGTGGTATATCTACACGATGGAATACTATGCTGCTGTAGAAAAGAAGGAATTCTTACCATTTGCAACAGCATGGATGGAACTGGAAAGCATTTTGCTAAGTGAAATAAGCCAGTCAATGAAGGAAAAATACCACATGATCTCACTCATTTATGGATATTAAAGACCATTATAAACTTATGAACAAAAATAGATACAGAGGCAGAGCAGCCTCAAACAGACTGTCAAACTACAGCGGGAAGGCCGGGGAGGGTAGGGGGCAGGAGGGAAGGGTAAGAGATCAACTGAAGGACTTGTATGCATGCATATAAGCATAAACAATGGACATAAGACACTGGGGGGTAGGGGAGGCCAGGGGTTTGTCAAGGGCAGGAAAAAAAGGAGACATATGTAATACTCTTTGTAATACTTTAAGCAATAAAACAATTAAAAAAAAAACAACTTCATTGATTTGTTTCCATATAATTGTTGTGCTAAAACATAAAGCAAATCAGTAGCACTGTGTTCTCTTAAAGCTAAACAAGCACCTTGAAATATTTCTTTACACTGTTAAATTATTTGCTAAGTATTTGCTTATTAGGGATATAAAGATCAACTTAAACTAGGATGAAATAACACAAATGAAATTAATGAAAAAGTTTTGCAATATTGCTTGTTAAATCTTTATTTACACATAGTACAAAAGTAAACTTGGATCAAATAAGCACAAATAGTATTAATAACCAAATATTACAATATGTATTTTCATACACAGACCTGCCAACAGTGTTGAAAAATCTACTTGGGTTTCATTTGCCACTGCTACTATTTACCATCCAAAGGAAACTCGCTTTCTCATACCACTAGTTTGAGTAATAATAGTAGTGATGTCTCATATTTATGAAGACCTTACTGTGTTCCAGACACTGTTCTAGGTGTGATAAATGTGTTAGTTAATCCTCCAAATATGCACGGTAGATCCTGTTGTTATCTCCATTTTACATATGAAAACACAGACATGAGATAGAATCCAAATTTCATCCCTTACAAGTAAGTGGTCTGGGAAGAGTCAAGCCCCTCCTCCATTGACTCCCAAACTAGAGTTCAGAATCTCCCCTGGCTTCAGAGGTCACAGAAAAACAAAGTGAGAGACGTCTGGGCAAAGACAGAATTGAGTAACTAACTTCATTCCCTCCCTTAACCCTAGTGAAAACAACAAGGGGATATCTTTCAATAACAAATTCAAAGGGAAATTGTAGCAAAGAGCCAGCAACAAAATTTGGGAAGATGGGAAGTCAATGGATGAGAAGGGACTGAATAGCTCACCCTAAGTAAGCTGAATTCTAAGCTAGTAGTGGGGAAACTACTCCACTAGTTAACAACCCAAAATTGACCAAAGATTCTGGAATTGGTGAAACCAGGAACCTCTAGACTGGGGAGGGAGGGAGGACTGGGTGAAGTCTCATGAGAAGCAGATTCTCAGATCCCCACCCACCCCGGAGTTGTTCTCTCATCTTTTATTTTCTAAACGTTTTAGAGTTCCTTGTATGTTCCATAGAATTTACCAGTGAAACCATATGAATCCAGAGTTTTAAAGTTTTTAATTACAATTTCAGTTTCTATAATAGATACCATGTCGTGCTCATGACTGACAAAACCAGACATTGGTGGGGACATTGAATAACCACAACTCCCACGTGTTGTTGGTGGAACTGTACAATAGTGTCACCAGTTCAGGGAACAGCTGAGAAGTTAAATTTACATTTACCCTATCACCTATCAATTCCACTTCTAGCTGTGTATCCAAGGAAAGTGAAAGTGCAGGTCCACAAAATGATTTCTACAGGAATGTTCAGAACAACCTTATTCAGATTTGCCAAAAGCTGGAAACACCCTGTATTTTCATTAATAGGAAAATGAGATAACCTTGCAGAATGGCCATCCAGTGGGATACTACTCAGCAATAAAAAGGAATGAACAACCAGGACTCTCAGCAACATGGATGCATCTCAAAACATCATGCAGAGCTACAGATGCTGGGCACGAAAGAGCACATTCTGTGTATGATTTTCTATTTAAGTCTAAGAACAAGTAAAGCTATTTTGATGATAGAGTCAGACAGTGATTGCCTCTGGGAGAGGAGTGGGGGGTTGACCAGAAAGGAACAGAGGGAAACTCCAGGTCCTTTCTGGCCAGTGGAGGCTGGAAATGTTCTAGATCTGGTTTGAGGTGATGGTTACATGGATATATACAAGGATCCAAATTCCTTTTAAATGTCACTTACGAAAATGGAAAATGAAAAATGTAACTTTTGAACACCTAGTTCATGGTCTGAGGCTGTTTGAAATTTAAAATTAATGAATTTTGCTGGAGGGTGTGTGTGGGGGGCTTAGGAAAGGTCAATAGGGGTAAAAGGAGACATATGTAGTACTATATGTAATACTTTAAACAATAAAGAATTTAAAAATAAATTAATTAAATTAATAAATTTTCAAAACTGGAAAGAAGGTTGAATAAAGTTATCATCTGATTCAGTAAATTTCTAGGCTGGAAATTTCTTTCCTTATTTAGGGAAGAAAGTTAGAGACTCATAGACATTGAAAACAAGATTATGCAGAAAGTAGAAAATCTGTCTTGTCTAAAAATAATAAATCCTTAAATGAGGAGGAGTTATCACCAGATAGGTATTAGTAACTTACTGATGTATCTAATAGAGCAGTTTTTCTGTAATTCGGTTAATGATAAATATAAGATGGTTTCACAAAATGAGACAACACAGAAGTACAAGCAGAGTTCATATAATATATAATAAATATTATTTATTTATTATATTAAATCATAATGTAAAAGTCTGTATTAGAAGGAATAATGGAAAAACCTGACTATATTTTATCTTATTTTTTATTTTTTTATTATTATTTTTTAAAATTCTTTATTGTCGAAAGTATTACATAGGTCCCCCTTTCCCCCCATCGTCCTCTCACAGCCTACCCCTGCTCCCCAGGCCCAGCCTTCATTACCCAGCCTCCCCATTGTATCCATTGGTTATGTTTATATGCATTTATATCATTTTTTAATTAATGGAATAACTGAACCAGATAGATTGAGCACTTCAGATTAAAACAATGTTATAGATAATTTGTAAAGCTCAGCTTTTGATCTCTCTTTGAGTTGTTTTAAACTATTGCATCATGTTATTTCTGGCTGAAGATTTTTGAAATTATGAGTATGCAGGATTAGTCCTGAGCAACAGCAAATATAATCAAAGAACCAAGAATTAGGATTGGAAGAAGAGGGGGTAGATGCTCGCTGGTCAAGGTCCCTATTGGAACGTCACGAGGACGTGTGGAGAGCTAAGCTGGAGGAGTGGAGCGTGCAAGCACCGCAAGTGGTTTCCAGAGCAATCCCAGTGCATTTCAACTGGTTGACAATACACATACCTGCTTTCGCCACACCATATTCTAAATATTCTGTCTTACTTGACCCAGTTGTTGAGACATTTAATTCTCTGAAATTTACCAGTATCATTTATGTTGAAAAAGTAATGGATCATGTCCTGAATCTGTTTCTAATTAGAAAACTAGAAATGGGCTAGAAGTACCAATATGATGGAAAAGTATTAAAGCTGCAGCTAATACCACACTTACTGGTAAAGCATGAGCAGGGCACCCAAGGACCTTCAACACCTGCTCACTTTTACTGTTGGTAAAATTGCTTTTAAAAGGTTCTAATTCACACAGTAAGACAATGTTAGGAAGTGAAAAGCATGTCTAAAGAAATGAGAAAAATTATGGGCATGTGAAATTCTTCTAGTCTTAGAACTAAAGAAATACCCCTAAAATTTCTTAAAATAAGGAAGACAATCCAGCCTAGTAGCAAAGTACCATATAAATATCCAAAACAACTTTTCTTTATGTGAGCAATAACCAGTTAGAGAACTCCATTCACAACATAACCTAAAACAGGAAACACCTAGGAAAAAAAGATGATTTCTATGAAGTCAGCCACAAAAGTAATTCAAAATATATGAAAAAGATAGGGCATGTCACATTTCCGAATGAGACTAAATATTAAAGGTAAATTACTTGTTTACCAATCAAAATTTATAAATTTTTTAATCTTTAAAAAATGATTCAAACATTGAGCTAGGTCATAAAATAGAGATATGAGAATGGCTTATGAAATCTTGAGCAAAGGAAATATTGAAGCCAGACTCACACTACCATATAATAAAATGTAGTATAGAACGTGTGATTAAAACCACATGGTATTGGCAAAGAATTGACAGATCAGTGATTCAAAATTGGTAACTTTAAAGCAGACTCTAGTCTATAGAAGAACACAGTTGTTGAGACATATAACAAAGGAAATGACACAAACCAATGGGGGAGGCTTTTTCATCTAAACAGAGAAGATTGAGAGCACTAATGAACTTCAGAGCAAAGCAAGATCCTCAGAGAAGAAGAAACAAGTATGATGAATAAACATACAAATGATGCTCAATCTTGGTTAGTAACCTGGGAGATGTAAATTAGAGCCATGTTGATTTACCCTGTAATACTCACTAGATTAGCAAACAATACTGAATATCGGAGGAAATGTAGCTCAAGGGAAAATCTTATATCTTGCTGGTGAGGAAACTCAGTCACACTGAAATTTGAGCATCCTTGAAACGTATGGCTCACATCCCCTACAACCTAGCAATTTCAATCTTAGATATACAGTCCACAGGAATCCTTGCATATATGTACGAGTAGATTTGTAAAATAAATAAATAAATAAATAAATAAATAAATAAATAAATAAATAAATAAAAGCTTTTAGAAGTATTATTCATATTAGCAAAAACAATATAATAAACAAAATATTCATTGACAATAGAATAAAAAATACATTGTGGCATATTCACACAATGAAATAAAACACACCAGTGAAAATAAATGGGGAAATTATAAATGAATACTAGAAATAAACTATTGAGGAGAAAAAAAAAAAAAAACAAGTCACAGAATACTACATGCAGCATGATTATATTTTTATAAAACCCCCAAATGAGATATTATTTAGGCTATCATATGTGTGACCGAACCATTGTTTTGTGCACAGGTTTGATAAATGCAACACAAAGACTAGAATGGGTTTTCTCAACCTCAGCCCTATTGACATTTGGAACAGATAACTATTGGTTGTGGGAGTCCATCCTATGCATTGTTGGACATTTAGCAGAAACCCTGATCCCTAAACATTAGATGCCAGTTGCAACTCCCACCCCAGTTGTAACCACCAAAGATGTGTTCAGACACAGTGGAATGTCCCATAGGAGAAAAAATTGCCCCCAAATGAGAACCCTTCGGATGGAGATTACCCCAGCACTGGGACAAGGGAGCAGAGCAGGCAGACAGTAGGGGGAGGTGCATGTTATTGATAACTCCCTAGTTTCTGGTTTGAGTGGTAGGCTCAGGGCTGTCATTTGTTATTATGCCTCATGGCTTATATGTTTTTTCTATATATCAGATAGCACGTGATTTTAAAATTAACTGCATACAATAATACAGTGTGAAAATACTAAAGTAGCCCAAAATTAGTAGTATACATTCTTAGAGGTGAAGTTTATTGTTTCTAATTGTTCCTCTTTATTGTCTGTTTTCAAAAGATAAAAAGAATATGCATTAGTTGTATTAAAATGGATTTTAAAAATCTCTACAAGTGAGATGACAGGGACACTGCTTGATTATCATGGCAGAGTCTGACACAGTAGAGTTATTTCAAAATTCATGAAGAAGTTCATTTCTTATTTTGTCACTTACATTTGTTGTACATTTAATTTTGAGAAACAGTGTTTGATCCGGCATGAATGTGTTCTTTTCTTGGCTGTTCTATGTCTCAGAGAGTACTTGGTAATCTACTATGTATTCACTAGTGCAGATATCTAGTATGTATTATCCAAAGACAATAAAAAAAGGATTTGAAATTACTTGAGGGTTTGCTATATTTGAAACTGCTGGCTTGGTTAGTCCCAGACCTGCGATAAACCCTGGCATTTGTTTAATTTGTTCCCTCCCAACAGTTGACGCACAGCATGCTCTGTTCTTTGTATTTCTAATTTTTGTGAACTCTTTGATCAAAATCTGATGATGTAAAAAACAAAACAATAGGATCAGTGGAGCAGCAGCTAAATGAATTCAAGAGCTTGTTTAAAGCATTGTCACAATTGAGAAAATGACTCCTTTCCTTCAAACTAGATTCTGGATGTTAAAAGAGAGACAATTAAATATTATTTTATTTATTCCTGGTGAGAATGTGCTGTCACAACCCAACTGATAAATATTGGATGTGAACTCCATGGAGCCCACAATCCAATGATCATCTCCGTCAATACATACTGGGATTTTCCCCTCTATCACAGGGAAGGAGATACTTATCTTTCTCTGTTCATGGGATACATAACTGGATATTTTTATAGCATAAGCATATGCTCTTGTCACTGTTTAACCTTCATTTTCAAAAGAAGGCAGAGCAATAGATCCCCTGGATTTGATACAAATTATTTTTGTATAATCCTGAAGAAATCCTCTAAACTCTCTGAAACTTAGTTTCCTCAGCTATGAAATGAAAGTAATTAGAAAACCTTCCCATCTTATCTTACAGGTATTTGGGAAAATTGCTTAAGGTGATGTCTTAGAAAGTGCTTTGGAAACTATATATGTCTACCTATACCTGTATCTATATACCTATAGCTCATTAGAAATGTACTGTGTAATAATTAAATTGATGGGCTTATTACTGCCAGAATGTTTCTACTCAGGCAAACTGTTCATT
This sequence comes from Myotis myotis, assembly GCF_014108235.1. Lineage (NCBI taxonomy): Eukaryota > Metazoa > Chordata > Mammalia > Chiroptera > Vespertilionidae > Myotis > Myotis myotis. The sequence continues at coordinate 55,745,609 of NW_023416379.1, forward strand.
TTGATGGAAGTCATGAAGAATAAATGAAACAATGTGTGGATTATTTGTTTGTTTGTGAGTGGCCCCATCCTATACAGTAAATCCCATAGTCCCTTGCTCCTTTCCTGACAGTCAAGCATTCTGACCAACACTCCTACAGCGTGGAATACTTTGCTAGGTGAAAGCCCAGTGCCTGCCCACTCATCTCCAAGACTCCCCCAATTTGGTTCTCAACCAGGGTCCATTTTGCTCCCCTTCTCCCAGGGACATGACATGTCTGGAGATATTTTTGGTTGTCAAAACTAGGATGGGGGAACTACTGTCATCTAGCAATAAAGGCCAGGGATGCTGCTAAACATCCTACGATACACAGGATGTTTAGTAGCATAGTGCCAAGACTAAGAAACTACAATCGAAGAAAACATTGGGCAATTGTGAAATGGTCCAATTTCTCTGAAGCTCATCCTCCATCCCACTTGTGCATCCAGAGCAACTGTCCAATTTGAATAAAATTCAAATGGTCCTACTTGCCTTGGCTCATTTGCACCATGGTATCAAGAGGTTTGAAGAGCCGAAACCAGTTTGGCTCAGTGGATAGAGCGTCGGCCTGCGGACTGAAGGGTCCCAGGTTCGATTCCCGTCGGGGGCATGTACCTGGGTTGCGGGCATATCCCCAGTAGGAGATGTGCAGGAGGCAGCTGATCGATGTTTCTCTCTCATCGATGTTTCTAACTCTCTATCTCTCTCCCTTCCTCTCTGTAAAAAATCAATAAAATATATTTTTTTAAAAAAAAAGAGGTCTGAAGAGGTGTATGCCAGTCTTTCTACTTACAATCTATAAGACAGCCTCCAGGGAAACGAGCCAACTGACTATTTTGATACTGGTTTCAACTACAGTCAAGTAGAATCCTTGTTGGTCTACTAGATATTCCTGCTTTTCTCTATATTAGGCCTCCTCAATTGGTGCCTCACTTTTAGTCTGATTCTAGGTGATTTGTTCTCCGTTCAGGTAGAAAAGCTCCTATGTAGGGTTGAACCATCTTAAAGACATTCAACCAGAGAGTTCCTCCCTTATGTGGAAAGGAATTCTAATCAGCCAGAAAACAGGAACAAAAGCAGAAAATAAGGGATTTCAGATGGTTTTCCAGACAAATGAGGAAGCAGCTGCTAAACTTGATTGGCAAGAGCAAACAGTCAGGAGGCTCAGACACCTATATCAATTTAACACCACAGACAAGAACCCTGGAGGATTCTCTTTTTTCAGCATATTTCGATGAAAATGTCTCCCTACAGTCATCAATATATAATATAGAATAATAAAATCATTAAATGGGTCAAAATTATACAGTCAATTAGATACGACTCAAAGCATTCTTCAGTGTATTCTTATTTAACATCACACAGTAATATTTTTATTTTTTATTTTATTTTATTTCTTTAAATATATTTTATTAATTTTTTACAGAGAGGAAGGGAGAAGGATAGAGAGTTAGAAACATCGATGAGAGAGAAACATTGATTAGCTGTCTCCTGCACACCCCCTACTGGGTATGTGCCCACAACCAAAGTACATCCTCTTGACTGGAATCGAACCTGGGACCTTTCAGTCCGCAGGCCAATGCTCTATCCACTGAGCCAAACTGGTTAGGGCGATATTTTTATTAGGCTGGTAATATAGCACCACAAGCTTACCTGATGGAGATGTCATATATTTTAAAACAGCTCTCTTAAATTCCACCAGAATTTAGGAAATAATTTTGAAGAAATGCATCCAAAGAAAAATCATGATTGAGTGTCGTCTGAAAATAGTATGCTTTTTCCCTTTTTCTCTTATATATATATCCTCAAAATCGACAGTGTGACTAATGCACTTGGTGGTATGAGAAATCTGCAAGGCAATGACATCACGCTATGTAATTTTTCCCTTGTGTACTCAGGAAAGTCAAAGTTCTCTTGTACACTTAAAGAATCAAAAGGCCTAACTTGAAATGGGAGTAGTATCCAAAATAAACAAGTTGTAATGTTCTTTTTCCCCCTCAACCCTGTAGTTTAAAGTTTGGAGTTAGGTTGTCAAAATAGTCTGACTTTCATTTTTAATTAGTCATTGATTTAGAAAAGAAAGAATGAAGAAAGGAACTTGTGCATTAAAATCAGCGATGTATCGTTTTCTCTGGGTTCTGGTGTTTGACGAAGTGCCTTACACTGATTTTTTGTTGCCAGTAACTGAATGCCTACTAATGCTTTCTGGCCCTAAAAGAATTGCACAGCATTGGCTACATGTGTTTACCATTATCCGCAGAACTGTCAGACCCTTTATTCCAGTGGAGGCATGCATGGAAATAGGCCAGAACGCGAGGGAACACAGTTCCGGTAGTGAAATTAGCAACTGGACAACATTCCCAGGGAAGCGGCTGAGTTCAGTTCTGGCCGAAATCCCATTGCTGCTGGTACACACACACACACACACACACACACACACACACACACAATACAAAGAATAAAATTTATCTGGGGAAACAAGAAGAGGCTAATACTTATGATTTGCACAGCTTATCAAAAAGTAATCCTGATCATTCTTTTCATTTATCTAAAATTTTGGTTATTGGATGACTGCTGATTTTGAAATGGCAAAGTGCTTTTCTGAACCTGGATTAGGTATGAAGATTTAACACTTAAGACTGGCAACCTTTTGACCTTTGAAGAGAATTTTAAGAGCTTTTCCCATTTTTATGGTAACAGGATTTGAAAACCATCACTATGGTTGAATTAAATTATAGCCATTATTTTTACTTCCCACCAAATTGCATCAATTCACCAAACCAAATATGGTAAAATTGGAAAAAACATAACAATTTTTCAATGTAATCTATAAAATTTTGGTAGGAACAACTTAAAACATGGATAATAACTAGGAGATATGTAACCAATTTATAGTATTTTTTAAAATTTAAGTAGGTTGTTGGGTAACGAAGATGCCTTGTGAAATACTGATGAAAATTCAAGATACCAAAGAGGGCATTTTGACATCATAAATCTTGCTGGAGACCAAGCAGAATCCACAATCATACAAAACCTGTATAACCATAAAACAGAATGTCATCTTGACCTTTCAACTAATAATACTATGTGTTAATCATTATATATTTATTATTCTATTTAAGCTTAACAACAATTGCAAAAATGGGTTTTATTATCCCTTAAAAGGTAAGGAAATTACCATTTGCAACAGAAATGGATGGAACTGAAGAGCATTACGCTAAGCGAAATAAGCCAGTTGGAGGAAGATAAATATCACATGATCTCACTCATATGTGGAATATAATGAACAACATAAACTGATGAACTAAAATAGACCCAGAGACATAGAAGCATTGAACAGACCATTCAACCTCAGGAGGAAGAGGGGGTGAGTGGAGGGGGGAGTGGAGGGGAGAGAGGGGGGAGATCAACCAAAGGACTTGTATGCACGCATATAAGCATAACCCATGGACATAGTCAGTAGGGGGAGTGAGGGCATGTGCTGGGCGGTGGGGAGGATGGGAATGAGCAGAGAGTGGTCAATGGGGGGAAAAGGATTCATATGTAATACTTTAAACAATAAAGAATTTTTAAAAGACCCCCCAAAATGTAAGAAAATTGTGTCATGGAGTCTCACTTGGAAATTTTTTGAACTAGAATTTTTTGAGCTAGAATTTGAACCCACATTGTGGGCTCACTAAACCCATTTGCTTTTCTTCCTGGGCTCAGAGTTAGGCTATATTTCCAGCCTCCCATGTAGTTAAATATGGCCAACTGACTAAGTTCCATGCACTGGGATGTAAACAGAAGTGCTGTTTACTATGTCAGAACTGGTCCATAAAAATCCTCCACGCAGAACTCTCATTTTCTAAAACTTCCACTGGTTTAGGCCAATATGCATGGACACCTTGGACTCACTGCATATGACAGAGGCATAGGGACAAAGGTCCTAGGTATTATCCCCTTGATGAAAGTGCCATTTATAAATCAGATACAACTATTTTAGAATGTATGTGAATAAGAAACAAACATCTATCATATTTGAACCATTATACATTATACAGCAGCTAGTGTTGTTTTGCCTGCATATCACCTGTATATTACAGATCTTTCTTCATACTGATAAGATCTAGAGAAGCCCATACAAAAGGACAACAGAGCTCCATATACTGACAAACTGGTAAATAACTTTTATTTTATTATTATTATTTTTGTAAATAACTTTTAAATAGAAATATAGAGATGAGAGATTTGAACAAACAGGAAATACTTCATCAACTTTTTTTAAAGAAAGTCATTCATAAAGGACATTTCTTATTTTTCTAAGTTATCAACAAACATCTCAAGAATTTTGTGTAGAGTTATAAAAATATAAAATCTACTGAAGTATATCCCTTAAAATGGATATATTGTGTGTAGGCCAATACCGTGTACATAGAGATATTCGATACTTATTTTTATTTGATAAATTTTATTTGAAAAACTCAGAAGATGGGGGAAAGAAAGGCAAAAAGAATCAGTATACTTCAATGAGATAATTCAATTCAGAGCAACAAGAGTCACTTGCAATTATGTAAAATTTTCAAATTCTTAGGGATATTAAACTTCACTTCTGTAAATTCTACTGATTGGGAATGAAATTGGACTCCTTTAAACATAAACATTAATGTGATGAGGTTTCAGGGTGGTTATGTTTGTATGAAAACACATCCCTAAAAACCTACATTTTTTGTGCATCTGTCTTTTCTCGTATGAGAACCAAAATATCTAAAGAAGCCTTTGGGATGATGGTGAAGCTTTGTCATAAAAATATTATAGAACTAAAACTTAAGTCTTAATATCTACAAGGAGAATAAGGCTGCTCTGGGAGGAGCTGGGACAGTGGAGAAAACTTCTCCAGCAGTTGTCCAAATCCAGGTCTAGTCTGATCTGGCATTGCTGTCTGAGGGTGCCATGTGGTGGCATCTCCGGAAGAGGAGATCTTTAAGGATGGCTGGTGAATATGTCGAAGTTCTAGAGAATTGGCAGTGAAATGAGGTAAGCAGGTCACAAACTCTGGAATTAGACACATCTGCCTCTCCTACTTTTTTTTTTTTTTTTTTTTTACTCTTTAGGTTTGGTTAAGACATTCTGAGTTGTGGTTTATCTGCAAAAGGGGACAATGCCATCTACCTTGAATGGTTTTGGTAAGGATTACCAGTAATGTAAAAGGAACTCCTGGCAGAAATAGATAAGTGGAAGTGGCTGCCATCATTGTTGGAGCACAATCCAAGCACAGGTCAGGGTTCAGTCTCCTGGGGAGAGAAGTTGACAAGACTTGGCTGGAAGGCTCCAATCTAGGTCAGAATAGGATTCTAGTTCAAGTGGTGAAGACGTTGGTATACAAATACTTAGAAAACAGGTGCTCAGTCATAAAGATGGAGAGAAGATTTCAGGGAGTATGTGGAGGATCACTAGGTACCAGGCATATGCCTACCTAATTGCCTCCAGACCTCAGTCATTTACACAATGGAACCCCTAATATATGGACAGACATGGTCAAAATTGTCTCAAGAACTGGTGAAGCTGAGCCTTCAGGCTGTAGGAACATAAGATCCACAACATGGGAGTTTGAAGCAGACGGGGACAGAAAATTGTTATGGAAAGTGAGCTATGTTCCTTAATTTGTTTTGCTTTTATATTATAGTCAACTATAAGCCTTTCCAAATTTTTATTTGCAATTGTTGGAAAGAATTCTTCAAGTGTATAGACTTATATCATGAGATTTGAACCTCTCTGTCTTCTAGAGTGGACAGCAATTTTTCCTAAGGGAAGCCTGGGACTCCTCTAGCTTCCACCACTGACTTTCTTTTATTATATTTACATTCAATAAAACTTTACAAGAAACAATCCTTATTGCACAGGTCACGGCCCTATGTGGATGAGGCATTCCCCAAGGTGGAGTGGACAAGAAGGATTAGAACTTTTATCTTCTAATTTTTTAATTATTTGTGATCCTCATTGTATTTCTCCTTGAATGATCTTTGTTTATGTATTTAACTTGATTTACCCACTCAAATAGCTCCTTGGGGATAGAGAATGTGTCTTACTGTCTTAGTCGGGGTCCCATCTGGAAACAAATGGCACTCTCCAACATGGTAATTGAGACAAATGGAATGAAGGGACTGATTACAAAGATTTGAGCAAGATAAATCATAAATCAGGAAAATCAACAAGGGAGGGTGCAGTGCCCTGGGACTAGCAATCCACAGGTCTACAGGGACAAGAAAAGAAGAAAGTAGTGCTCATCTGACAGGGACTGTGGCCATTAGTAGAGGTTCACCAGAAATCAAAGAGAAAGAAATATCAGGACTTCATTTGCCCCCTGCCCCCTTATTCCTGCCATTGTCACCCATTAGCCAAATCCAACTAGAATCCAGAGGGTAAAGGGACTCTGTTCAGCCAAGGCTAACCCCCACCAGGAATGAGATGGGACAGGGAGGGGGGAGTCAGGGGAAAGGTGAGCCTGTAAGAGCAAACAGAAAATATCTACAGTTTTAGCTTTTTAAACATCTCTTATATATACCGAATATATCATTAATGAATTGAGCAATATATTTTGTCAGTTTATAAGGACAAAAACAAAACAAAACACCCCCCCCCCAAATTATACTGTCAACATGTCTTTTTATTAAACTCCTTCGTATAAATCCCATATCTCTTCTCTGTTTCCCTTCCTTCCTCCCTTTCTTTCTTAAACTGAAACTCAGTCTTCTGGGGGCCCAGGTGTAAAGTGATGCTTCTCTATATGATGAGGGCTATAAGAGGAGGTGTAAGGATGTGTACAAAAGGCTACGAGAGCAGAGAACAGTGCCAAGTCTTTCACGGAGAGTCAGGAAGGTTGGTGCAGGAACTGCTCTTGAATGAGTATTCCAGGTCTGTCAGAATGAGAAGCAGGAAGACTGCTAAGATGCTGGCCAACCATGAAGAGTTTCCTGCTGCTTCCCTCACCCCCAAGCTCAATCAATGAGCTCTGTCAGCAGGACGCTGGGACAGCCCCTGGAGACAATCGCTCTTAAGGCTCCCTTGCTCCAGCGAGGGGGAGGGAGGACACAGGGGTGAGCATCTCTAACTGGAGGAACCCCTATTCCAGAAGTCAGCTTTCACTGCAGGCCTTCTAAGGTTGGATATGGATATGATTAGGGTCTGCAATAAGTGACATCTGTTTGCTCTGACCTTTGGGTAATGTGGCGTTTCTTTCTCTGGGGCAGATGCTAGAAAGGTGTTTATTGTGAGTTGACAGGGGTCTTGGTGGGTGGTGAGGTGTGAGTCAAAATTCGGCTATGCATTTTGGCATTTTGTCTACAGATGTTTCTCAGATGTTTGTGGGCGGGCATGTCTTTAAATAAAGAAATACTAAATGTATGTTTCTTTTGTGGAGAAAAGGAAAAAAAAAACCTCACGCTTAAAAACTTGGCCCTTTTATGCCTTCATTGGCACTCTGGCTTCATGGCCAGATTGGAATTAGTTGTTGCATGTATTTTCTGAAAATAAAATTTTGCTCATTTAAAGAAAAATCATCTATTGGTTTGAAATTAACATGCTGATGAAGAACTTGAATATGGCAGGGGGCAGGGGGAGTAAGGGTGGGAGGAAAATTCCAAGAAGTAACAGGTACTAGTTTTCTGTAGTCTAGCTTTCCTTCATCCTCCCACTAATGTGCCATTTTCTAGCTTAGAGAGAGAGAGAGAGAGAGAGAGAGAGAGAGAGAGAGAGAGAGATCTTGAAAAATATTCAGCTTTCAATTTTTTCAGAATTATGTTGAAATATAAAAAATTGATATGCAAAGGAAAGAGGAAAATCAAACCATACTTTTGAAATTATCTCCCTTTTTTCCTACTTTAGTAAAGGCAAACTAAAAAAAGTCTATTTTGTTTTTTAATTTCAGAACTCTCCTGAAGTTTCTGAAAAAAATCCTCTAATTTTAGTTTACTTTGAGAAAATCTACTTGAAAAACTTCAAAAATGGGTGAAAAAAAACCTCATTAGAGTTGATTAATCTGATTAGTGAATAAATGAAAAAATAGTGATGATGGAATGAACCTAAAAACCAAGAGCTTAAACATTATGTAGAGTTTTTCTGTTTTCTATCAAAACTTCTTAAAATAATGTTTTTGACAGATACTCACTTTGACCTCTACTTGCTAGCAGTTATATGGAATTTACCCCCAACCTCCAAGTTTATTTCCAAAATAAGTTTGTTGTGTATGGTTAAAGACACCAACTTTTTAACTTTGGCTCATTTAAAATTCTGAACCTTAATGACTATCATAACAGAAAGGAAATATTTTATCTAATATTGCTGCTTTTAAAAAAAGATAGCTGATGAATGACCATAAGGATAGTTGAAAACAAAATAAGACTTGCTGTTACATTTGTTGGTTCTGCTATGAATATAAAACACGCTTTTTAACTTAGCTACCACATAGACCTGTCTCCACGCCATACACAGAAATAAAACAGAAACCTGGGAAAACCCACATAAAGTTTGCTTACAGTCTTGGTTTCCTTATCCAAAAGTAGGACAGTGTAGAGGACAGAACCACCTGAAGACATTTATGGTACACTATTTCTTCATTTCAACTCGGTACACTAATGACTGACTTTGCTTATCAACCTCATGTGGAAAGTGGGCCTGTCTTTACTGATATTTGAGGGCCTCACAGAGTCTAGTTGTAGCCACTCGTGAATTGTTGCTCAGTCAGAAAACCACATGCTGTTTCTTGCTTGCATTACTGTCTCAATCTTGCACCACTTCTTCCCTCCTTTTCCCCAATCCTACCTCCTGGGAAGAACAACTGGCCACAATAAAGTCCTATTTTTTTCTTACCGAAAAGGTATTCAGCAAAAGGTTCTGGGAACAGAGAACTGGGCTTTCGTTGCCAGTGTAGCAGGGCAGTCGGTGTTTATTAAGCTCAGTATTACACGTTGCTTCAGTACCTGCAAGGCAAAGGTGCCTTGATGACCCTGTGGGAACAAACAGCCCAGAGGCTGAAAATAACAAAGGTTCATGCCTTGCTCACACTGGATGCCCAAAGCAGATTGCGGGGAGGCTCTGTTCCCCAGACCCAGGCTCACAGGCGCTCCCCAAACAGGGAAAGAGAACATAGAAAACTGAAGCCATTCTCCTGGAAGATTCATGTCACTTCCCCTCCATTTCACTGGTCAAAAATGGACATAATCATGCATCTCTTCGAGACGACAGGGATTATGCCCTTCCGCCATGTGAGGAGACAGCGAGAAGATGGCACTCTGGAACCAGAACTTGCCCATGCTGCTCCCTGATCTCGGACTGCCAGTCTCCAGGACAAGGCGAGCGCTGACCTGAACACCCTTCCTGTGCCCCGCGAGAAACATGATGTGCATTGTTCAAACGTGATTATCCCTTCAAACATTTTGATTCCCTGGTGGACATTTTACTAAAGCAACTTTTTTTTTTTTTTTTTTTTTTTTGGTGAAGTGGCCATTAAAAGTAAATTACTGAGCATTTTCACTCCTTATATGAACTGAATAATAAACCAACACTGGTAAATAATGACTAACTCTAGAAGCTTAGAAAAGTTATAGTGACCAGATTTCTTATCTCCAACACCATAGAAAAAACAGGAAGTAGATATTAACAGCAAAAATGCTCAATGTTAGGCCTCTGGCCACCATGAAGTCACTGAAGATCATCACAGTTCTTGCTTCAAAAGACGAGACAAAGAGGCTGCAGACAGGATGTAAAATAATAAATGAAGCCTTCACTTGTTTAACAGTAACCTCCTTTCCACTGTCACATTATTTATACCATCATAAGTTCAAAGGATTCTTTCCATTAGGAAAAAAGATAATAATAAATGTCTATTGTGTATGTACTGACAAAAAAAAAAAGACAGCAGGGATTAGAATTCACTATATCCCCAGCAGTAAGGAGAACTAGTAATCTTGCCACAAGTCTGGGGAATTGTTTTGGTTTTATTTTTTAAATTAACCCTCCTAGACATGGGCACAAAATAAAGTGATCTGAAATAAATTATGACTGTCTTGCATGTAATAAGCATTCAATAAATATTTATGAATAGCAGTTTATTAGTTTTCTATTGCTGCTAACAAATCACCACAAAATTGGCTATTTAAAATAACACCCATTTAATATGTCACAGTTCTGTGATTTGGAAGCTCAGCCTGTGTGACTGGGTCCTCTGTTCATAGTGTCACAGGCTAAAATAATGTTGGCCAGCCTGAGTTCTCTTCCAGAGACTGTGGGGAGGAATTTGCTTTCAAGCTCATTTAGGCTATTGGCTGAATTCAATTCCTTGTCCTTGTGAGACTGAGGTTCCCATGTTTTTGCTGGCCATCAGCAGGGTCTGCTCTCAGCTCCTAGAGGCTTATGGGATTCCTTGCCACTGGGGCCTCTCCATCTTCAAAGCCAGCAACAGAGAATCTTCCTCACATCGAACCCTTTGGTTGCTTCAAATCTCCCTGACTTCCTCCATCTCTGATCTCTAGACCCATATTTTAAGGGCTCAGAATTAGGTCAGGCCCACCCAGAAAATACCCTTACCTTAATTTAAGGTCAACTGATGTGAGACCTGCAAAATTCATTTTGCATATAAAGTAAAGTAATCACAGGAGTGGTACTAGTATATCACCATATTTACATACAGGCCTTCCAGGAGAGAAGACTATATAAAGGTGAGAGTCACTAGGAATCACATGAAAATTCTTCTACCACAAGCAGCTAGGGCAGAGTGGGAAAAGTATTCCTGAATTGAGCCAGATCGTTTGGGTTCAAGACACATTTCTGCCATGAAGCCCTTCTTCTCTCAGTCTGAGTTTCCACAATTATTGAATGGGAATATTGTTCCCTCCCTGCTAACCTCATAGAGCAGTTGTGAGAATCAAAGGAGATTAGGTGAAAACACTTTGTAAACTGTAAAGATCAATACAAATGAACGTTATTATTATTGAATTTGAATTTACTTTTACTTCTGAGGACCTGTGAGAGCAGATCTTTTAAAAACAATGCTGGGAAAGCAGGCAGGCATAGGGGCTAACTAAGGAAGGGTCTTAAGACACACAGGCTTTTTGACTTTCTGTCCCTGCAGAACACAAATTTGATGAGCTAATCGTAGCATAAGTGAAAGCATATGCTACACATTTCTATTTTAATGCACGAAATAGGTTTAAAATTTCAGAGGCTCTTTGGCAAGAGGGGTTTGGCCTCTGCTCTATATAATGATAATAATACATTACTATATATTTATGTGGTGTTTTCCAAGGGAACTAAAACACTTTACAGACAGTACTATTCCTTTTCTGAGTATCCAGTGAGGTAGCAGCAGATGTGAAGCGTTTACCCATGTAGAATGTTGGCATGTAGACAAGGCCATTCCAGAACACAGCACCCCAATGCCACACATAAGTAAGTATCTTGTGTTTTTCTCCTTGATTTATATCTCGCACACTTCATGAAAGTTCAGTATTTTTATGAAGCCCAAGCCCACCCTATTAGCACATTAACTTCATATTTCTTTTATACTAGGGGTTGAGCCTGCAAGTAATTGCATATTTCCAAATAGGCATTCTCATTTTGTTACTGGTATTAAATACACAAAAGTTCACATTGATCGAATGGATTCTGTGGAGGTATCATTCAGTGTACAGCCTTTGAAGTTGCTGGCTTATACATAAGTACACAAAGTAATTGTCAGACATCCAGTTATGTCCTGAGACATAGAACTAAATCCTATGGCCTAAATCCATTATTTTGGTCTAAATTCATTATCAAGGACACTACCAAGAATGTTTTTAATAACCACTTATGGAAATGTACTCTCAAAATCATTTAATACTTTCTCCTAATCTTTAGTATTTTCTCCTAATCCTGTGGAGGTTGGAATCTAGCTGATTTTGTTTCCAGTGAAAACTATGCAGGAAAAAAAAATGCTTTAACATGCACCATGAAAAATTAGGTAAGATATAAAGAACTTTCTGATAGTAACAGTGGCTCAATATTGCAGGGAGCAAATGAAGGAGATTTTGTGAGTTGCCCTTCAGGAGAATTTCAATAAGAAAGAAGTCTATGGCATTGGCCCTGGTGTGGTCCGAGAGATGAATTTGGGATCCAGTTGTCATGGCTTCTTTCTGCGATCTTCTCATTCTTATTTCTTTCACTGTGAATTTCAGGCTAAACTTAGAATGGCTACATATCTTCCCTAAGTTTTCATTCCTAAAATTCTTTTTACAAAAATTCAGTTAATTATTTTAAAATCTGATCCTCTTCTCCCCAAGTCACGGGCTCTAGGTTTCAGAGTTCTAGTAGTGTTCTTTCACCCCCGTGGATTTGTTCTTCCTTCAGTTCTAATACTTATGACCCTCTGACACCAGAGAACCAGGCTTGCATTAGATTTTGCAGGATTATCATAGGGAGAAAAACTATTAATTTAATTTCTGAAGATTTGACAAATTTTATGGAATTTGTCTTATACCTCATAGTAATCACAAATTTCACATATTATTTAGATGCTCAACAGTAAGACAGAGGATAAATTTAAAGCTCTCTCTTTTGATAGCAAATCTCTAAACTTGAACGAGGTAGAGAAGCAACAATAAAACATACAAGTTTAGGTATGGGTAGAGTTTGACTAATAATGAATCTTAATGATGGCATAATATCAGACAGTAGGTTGGTAGTTTTGTTTCTGTTCCCTATGCTAAGGCTAGATATATAGCAAGATTTTTAAAAGTAAATTTATAGCCAATTAACTCTGGAAAAGAAAATACAATAAAAAGGCCACCCAGTTGATAGCAGCCCTTAAATAACCTGTTAAAAAATACTTGTATTCCAAAGACCCAGGTACAGTTCTCATATTTTTAATTGCTTGTGACTTCTTGGTTAAAAAAAAATCAACAACAGACAACAGTGACTTCCCAATTGCTCACAAAGTTATACAATATTTGGTGACCTTAAGATACTGCATATTAGACACAGGTAATGTTCTCTAGATTGTAATTCCTACAGTGCAGACAATATGGAGTGCCGGAGCACTGAATAGGATACAAAGCAATGAGAGATTGATTCACTCTTAAATCTGCTCTTTATTAAGTGAAATGTACTGTTATCCCAATACACACACATGCACACTCCTTCCTGACACCCACAGACTCCACCTCCCAACCTATGAAGATACAAGCGAGAAACTGAGAAGGTTGGCACTCCCAGAAAACCTGATGAGTCCAGCTCTGAAATCTTTCTTGCCCTCCTAAACCTCATGTGTACAGTTTTTCTCACATAAAGAAGATGAATAACGAGTCAGGTTTGACCATACTGGTCGCTTCTAAGCTACTCTGTACATCTTAATTTTTAAAAAGTCTTTTCGGTGCCTCTATGTTAGTCCCAAGCAGATTTAAGAACCTTCTTGTTCCTGAATGTTTCCATATTTTAGGAACATGCTTGAAACTGATTTAAAGTATTATTGCTTTATTGCACTTTCTTCAACCAAGACTGGGGGAAGCTGAAGGACAGCAAGACTAATTCTGAATCTCTATGGCTAGTAGGGGCAAGGCCACTGAGACAAATACATTAGCTGTTCTCAAATGTGAAGCGCTCACAAAGCAGCCAGCAGATGGGCTCTGAGAGTAGAAGTATCGCCCACTTCACAAGCAGGAAATGCTCATGAGGCCTGGACTCTGCAGCGTGTATTTCCATATTTAACTCTATCAAGAGCCATATGTAGTGCATTGTTATCTCCATTTCACAGAAATGAAAACTGAGATTTCAAGAAAATAAGGAACTTTCCCATGGTAAGCTATGATGGAAAAGTCAGTCTGATGAACTAGAAAGCCCATAACCTTTGTTTTACTTTCCTTCAAGCTACTTGAAGAACTAATGATGACATTTTTCTTTTATTATCCATTACTATTTGAATGCCCAGCTATACTGGTACACCCAGCAGGTCTTCTTGTTATATATTTCACTAGGAAGTCTTTAGGGCAGGAACTAGAAAATTCTGGGGTGATAGACTTCTAAATGAAAAGTTAAGGGTACTGGCCATCACAACTTAGAGTGTCTTATCAAAACTCTATCTAACCTGAATAACCTTGGAAAGATGACTCACAGAAACTGGAGGCCCTTGTTGACTTAAAGGAGAGCTACAGTGAATAAAGGGCAGGTCTGCTTGGTGCAGACCACTCGTTGAAGGATCTAAATTCTGACTCACATGAGCTAAATGACTGAAATGGCCCTTTCTAAAAAAAAAATCTGGAAGGAATGCTGCCCTCTTGGACTCCATTTTCCTGTGTCACTAACATGGGGTAATGATCCAAATGTGCTGATAACAAGTGTGACATCAGAATGGGCAGTCTTCAGGATACAGATTTCATAGTGGTTTTGGCACAGTCTAATCTATTGAGTCTTGTATGTTTATGGGAAATAAATAATCATTTGGTTGGTGATTGGAGATAACAAATTGAGGACTGGGGAATATAAAAGGGTGGGGTCAGCGAGATTTTCTTAACTACAAAAGATAAGGAGCTACAGGTTGTGGGAAGCTCTAATGAGATAGAGTAGTCTATGTAGGAATTCTAGGCTGGATGTATGGGCATGAAGCAATTCAGTCTGCAGACAAGATGAATAAAAAAATATTTCCAAGAAATGTTAAAGGTGTGAAGAATTTGAAAAGACAGATGGAAGAGGGGAGAGGGCAAGCTGACCTGACATGTTTGCTGGTAGACTAACTAAAAGTTCTTGATCAGGAGAAGTGCTAAATGAATAAAGTCACATAGATTCATAAAGAGAACACTGCAGAAATGCAGAAAATTCCAGAGACACTAAATTCAGCACTTGTTTTATGTGGAAAGGCAAGAGGCTACAGAAAAAAGAAAAGCCAGATGGCTTCATAATAGTTCTAACCCTGATTGAGGCGGGGACAGAAATATCCCAGTTGCTTCACACCTCCACCAGCAATACTGGGCCCAAAGCTTTTGTGTTTAGTGACCTAATCAAATAAGCACCCTCAGTTTACAATGGAATTCAGCCCAAACTGTAGAATAGTTATGTGATTTTGTATCACATCAGAGGACATACGTAAGAAAAAAAAAACAAGAAAGGACTCTTCATGTCCAGGCCAAGACATGATACATTTTGCAAAAGTATCTCAGTAAGTCTTGAGTGTTGACCCTGGCATTATGAGGTAACTTTGGTTGTATGATATCTTGCTGTTTATCAACAATGAATCGGTTTTACTCTTGGTGGAAAAACACTTGTGAAGAAGCATCTAAATTGGCTGGAGGAGCTGGACTGAGACATAGCGAGAGGCCATAATGCTAAGCATTGGGAAGAGCATGAATCTGTCATTCCTCTGAGACCCAGGCAGGAGCATCAAATGGGATTTAGGGAAGGACATCAGATCCTAAAGAGGGGTTGTGGTATGATGCTTGTTTTGAGGAGTCTTGGAATACAGTACAGATGACCAGAAAGGAGCTTGCCAGAAATGGTCAAGGAAGTTGCCAGTTATAAAAGGAGGGCATTAAGACCATGACTCTCACAAGGCATTCATGCACAGCCAGTCATCAGGAGAAGGAGATTCTGAAGATGGGTGAGCTGTGACTCAAGGTCAAATAGAGAAAGTTATCATGAGGGAAGAAGGCCTACTGTCAGACCCAGCAAGGAGTTCCACAGCCCTCCCCTGGGCCCTGACCCCTGCTTTATAGGAATGCACGATACTAGGCCCCACATGGCTGCCAGGAGTGGTGCTGTTAGGGAAAGGAGATGAGAGTAATGTAGGTTCTGGCTCAGTCAGGATGGCCTGGAGAACTTTAATACGCACTACCATTCAGGCAAGGCTATCGTAGACCCGATAGAACCAGGGAAGACAGGTAAGAGTGAGTGAGGCCAAAGGATGCCCAGAGCAGGTTATAGTTTATCATATCCAAATTACTCATGTCCAGGCCAAGACAACATCGGCATCAAAGGAATCAATAAAGATTATTTAATGGGTTCTTTAATTATTCCACTCTAATTCTTATGTTTCTTGCCTTCATTATTATAAAAGCTTCCAAATTAATTTTTCTTAATTGTGGCTGGCAGATTTTAAGGGAACTTCTATGCTCCCCAATCTCCTGGTATTCACATCTTTGTGTAATTTCCCCTTCTTGAGTGTAGATGGGGTCTGTGACTTGCTCTCAATGAAGGCATTTGGCAAGGTAATGGAATGTCATGTCATGATCATGTTATGTTATATAAGACTCTGTATGTTAACAGAGTTGCTCTAGTCTCTCTCTCTCTCTCTCTCTCTCTCTCTCTCTCTCTCTCTCTCCCACCCCCTTCCTTTTTCTTTAATCAAATAAGCACCCTCGGTTTACAACTTGGCTTTGAATAAGATAGCTACAGCTGCAAAAAAATGAATTCTGTCAATAACCTTCTCCATTCATGTCTCCAGATGAGAACTCATGCTTATCTGACATCTAGCCTGGAAAGGATCCAGCTAAGCTCTTCCCACACTCCTGACTCACAGAAACTGGGAGATCATCAGTCTGTGTTATTTTAAGCCACTAACTTTGCAATAATTTGTTACACAGCATAGAAAACTAATACACTGATATCACCCACTATTCCAAATAATACCTATTCTCAACAAAGCAGCCAGAGAATCCTGTTAATATACAAATAGTAGTTAAGTTTTGGGGGAGTCAAAAGTTACACATGGATTTCGACTACACAGGGTTGGGCACCCTAGCCTCCATGTTTTTCAATGGTACTTTTGTCTAGTTCAAACCTTCCAGTGGCTTCTTCAGCACAGAGCAAAAGCCAAAATGTATACCATGGCTCACAAGGCCACACAAACCCATCATCTTTCTCACCTGATCTACTGTGCTCTCACCGATCACTTTACCCATCGTGGCCATCCTGCCAGCTCTCTGACATGCCAGGCATGCTTCCTAAGCCTTGGTGCTTGTTGTCCCCTCAGTCCAGAATAACCTTCCCTCCAATAGCCACATGACTCACTCCTTCAGCTTTTGCGCATCTCTGCTCATATATCACTCTGAGTGAGGACTCTCTCCTCTCTCTACAAAAAAAATCAATTCTCCTCCCACTCCTTCAAGTCCCACACCTTTTTCTGCTCTTCTTTTCTCCATAGTATTGACACCATCTGAGATACTATATGCTTTACTTATTTCTTCCTATTCTGTCTTCCTGAAGCAGGACATAAGCTCCATGAGCACAAGAACTTTTACCTGCTTTGTTCACTGCTTTATCTCCAGCATCCAGAACAGGTCTGACACATAGCATGTGCTCAATAAGTATTTTTGAAATAAATTTCAAAAATGCATCATGAAATCTGCTTTTAGGCTATATTTTCAAACTCAAAGTAAAAATCTTCCGTTTAAGCATGATGTAAGCATCATCAAAAATTCTTAAGCCTATTACCTTGATTATCTGCTCTATGATCAAAGTCATGGGCCATTTCAGGAAAAGCAATTTGTGCTGTGGAAGAAGACCAAGGTCAAGCAGACACAGTGAACCCTCCACATATTCAAATTTCCTTTGGTTTTACAGACCCAGAAACTCAACTCTGCTACCATAAGAGCAGACTTCCCAATAGGGAACTGATAGAAATCTAAAGCTCTAAAATCACGATGCTATCCATGTTACATAGTTATTCTCAAATCAAAGTCCTTTCAGCTATGAAGTAAGAAAACTTGTTTCTTTAATTTAAGAATAAATTTTGCCAACACTTGCTCATCACTAATTGACAGAACCAGTTCTTTAAAACCTTGGGTCTGGAGTCTTTACCAATATCTGCTGAACAGCGAGAGTCCAGGCTTGGTCCTGCAGCCCAGCCCCCATGCTGAATAGGACTTGTGGGGTAGGATATCTCCCTTCCTGCTGTGTAGCAAACAGAAGTGAATAGAGAATAATTGCTTGTAAAGAGAGAACCTTGGTATAGTGGAAAGAGATTAGACCTTGGAGTCAGAAAGACCTGTTTACTTTAAATCCCAACTCTGCTCCAGACTCCTGATATTGGGGAAATTATCGCTTCTTGATTTTATTTCTTTATCTATAAATTGGGAACATAGTTCTTGCCTCATGGAATTGTTATAAGTAAATGTGACAATGTGTGTAAATTCCTTGGAATGGTGGCTGGCATATAGTAGGAGCATGGTTAATAGTAGCTATTATTAATAATAAAGACACATTAAAAAAAACTTCAAGCAATGCATTATTGGTGTGGAATAAAAGCAAACACTAAAGAAGAGTTTCGAGCAGTGCATTACTGGTGTGGCAACAGAAACAGAATGGCTAGATTTGAATAAAAGACATACACCCAGGTGAGAGCACAGAGGTCTTCACCTATATGCACATAGGCATTTACTCATATATGTGACCCAAATGGATGATGACTGAACAGCAGAGTTTTCTAACTATATATAAACAGTTTAGTTTGATGATTCATGTTTCTATGCAACTTGCTGTTATGAGTCGTTGGATTGGCTCTGACTCCTGACAACGCTGTGAATGAGTGATGGCCACAAAGTCCTGTCCGCAACAACCCTGCTGAGCTCCTGTAGACTCATGGCTATGGCTTCTTTTGTGGAGTCAGTCCATGTCTTATTTGCTCTTCCTCTTCTCCTGTTGCCTTCTATTTTTCCCAGCATTATTGTCTTTTCCAAAGAATCCTGCCTTCTTATGATGTGGCTGACGTAGGACAGCTTCAGTTTTGCTATTTTTGCAATTTTTGCAAACAGCCTTCAGCGATGTTTCAGGATTAATTTGCTCTTGGACCCACTTGTTCATCTTTCTGGCAGTCTAGGGTATAAATAGAGCTTTCCCCCAATGCCACATTTTTAATATTTCAAATGAAGCGATCTATGCAGCTAGAGAACCAATATCTCACCTGGGTTTTAGGTCATTTATTTGTATTTAGCATAGATGTACTTCTCTGTACTGGCAGGATGGAATAGGTGGCTTCCAAATTTTTCTCAAGGCCAATATTTAAGAAAAGTTTCACTGAGAATAGTTCCACTCTATTAGGGTAAACTTCTGGAGCACTTACCTTTCATCCTCAGACCATCACACCTGGCAAGGCTACATTGTACTACGATTAGGCCAGGGATTTAGCAGCATGAGGGATCCAGCTTTCCAGAGTCTGTGCTCTATTGCTACCATCAGACAGAGCAGAGGAGTCCATGGGGACCTTAGGAGCTGATCCAAACAATAACCAGACTTTCCAGCTGGGTGTGGTTTCTGGAAACAGCTCCTTGGACTGTGGCCATATTTTCCCAGCATGTGCTGCTTCAGGAAGGTTTGCTTGCTTATGGTGAGGGTGGTGCTCTCTGTGATGGGGGTGTGGATAGCACCAAAGTAGAAACACTCCACCATGTCTCATTAGAGCCACAAAACCTTTCCTTGGTCTTTTTGTTCCTGTGGTTAATGACTTAATGGAAGCCTCTGTGGTCATATCAGACTCTCAGCTGCCTTTTCAGTCCTTCAGTGTGCCCTAGTGGTTCCCAGACTTTGGGATTCCAAGACAAGTTACGTTTTTCCAACTAAGAGCATTAACAAAAAGCAACTGCAAACTAATATCAGAAAACAATAAAGTTTTGGCTTTGAGCATCAAACTATCCAGCTTGTATCCCAGGTCTTCCATTTAATAGCTGTGGGACCTGAGGAAGAGGTTTCACCGTTCTGGGCCGCAGCTTTAGTCTCTTTGCAATGGGGATGATAGCTGTACTCGCCTCACAGGCTTCTCCTGAGAATTACAGATAAATTACCCACTATATGTAGACAAAGCACTTAGCACAGTGCCTGCAACATTTTGTCACCATCCTCATTATTGTGGTTTCATAACAAAAAGATTACTTTAACCCCCCAAAAGTAGAAAGTATCTCAAAATAAAGAACAATCCTTTCCAAGAAAACATAGCTAGCAGAATACATATGTATTTACATATATCTGTGCAAAAAGATGATCCAAATTTTATTTTATAAGTGATAAAATACAATGGTTTCCTTGAGACCTGTTAGCCAGTTTGCAAATATATTCAACAATATTATTCGAAGGGAAAGTCAAATTATTTTATTTTTATGTATTTTTTATTGATTTCAGAGAGAAAGGAGAGGGATAGAGAGATAGAAACATCAATGATGAGAGAGAATCATTGACTGGCTGCCTCCTGCAGGTCCCCTACAGGAGACCAAGCCAGCCACCCGGGTATGTGCCCTGACTGGGAATCGAACCATGATCTCCTGGTTCATAGGTCTCAACCACTAAGACACCAGACAGGCTACTTTGTTATTTAAGTGGACAGTATTGAAGTATAGTTTCTTTTAGGCTTGTTTTGAAACAACTAGAAGTAACACCATGCTAATAAACACAGTTCAAAATATTTGGAGCTAATCAAGAGAAGTCAAACATGACTAGCCCCCCAACACCGGGATGATAGTTGGCTGGATTTTAGTTTGAGGAAGGCAGCAGAGAGGGGGCTACTGAACAATCCTAGTCCAAGGTGCTATGCCAGGGCCCAATCCACAGATAGGCTGCCATGTCTGTCTGCCATAGACTTGTGACTACTTCTCAAAATACCTGGTCGGGGACTTCCAGCTTTAGAAAGCCTTGAATTATTTCACCTATGAGTTACCTTATCCTTATCCATCACTCTATTTCTGTCTATAGTTGACCATTATAAAAATGACACTAATTATCATTATTACCATTATCCTCATTGAACATAACACAAAGGCAATGCTTTAGTCAGGGTGCTAGCTGAGAACAAAATTCACTTGTGAGATTCAAATGAAGACACTTATGTAGGCGAATAAGCAAGGCATGTGAAGGCATCCAGAGACCAGCAAGAGTGGGAAGTCTGAAAGCACAAGGGAAGGAAATAGTGCTGCTGGAGGAGAGAGAGAGAGAGAGAGAGAGAGAGAGAGAGAGAGAGAGAGAGAGATCCTGCTGAGAACCTTGGTTGGGGAGAGACCCAGCTGCTGACAGCAGAGCAGTGCTTAAATAACAAGGGAGCAGGGAAGAAGTATCTCAAGCCCTCCCATTGCTCTTGCTCTGCAGTCTCTGGTCAATGCCTCCCATTGAGTGACCTCTGGGGGCCCGGCAGCAAGAGGAGTCAGTCTCACAGGCACAGGGTGGACCAGGATGCCAAATGGACATGGGGGCCAAAGAGAGAATGACTAGAACAATCACTTAAGACATGCCAGGCCCTAGACTAGGTGCTTTACTTGGATTACTTTATCTAATCATGAAAAGGCTTTTATGCTACAGGTACCAACTAGTATTGTCCTTGTTTTATAGGCATGAAAACTGAAGCTTACAGAGGGAGCACATTGCCTGCAAATAGTGCAGCCAGATAGTCTGACTCCGCTAGGCAGAAAAGGTAAAAAAAAAGTTTGAGATGTTATACTAGATAATGGTGTCAGCAAACCACTACCTTTGGGACAAATCCAGCTCACCACTTAATTTTGTAAATAAAGTTTTATTGGAACACAGACACATCCATTCCTTTTCATTTTGTTTCTGATTGCTTTCACGCTAAGTCAGAATTGAATAGTTGCAACCGAGACCAAATGTACCACAAAGCCTAAAATATTTACTATCTGGTCTTTTACAGAAAAACTTTGGTGACCCTTTTCCTAGATAGAAGAAAAGATTTTTCTTGGAGCTACTTCCTGACTTTTCTGCTTCTTAAAAGGCCACCCCGATACCCTCATGAAACACCCAGAATGAATTCCCTCCAATTCAAACTCAGCTCCTGCCCACCGGTGCAACAAGACATGGTGTCAGCATAACACTAAACTATAGATGAAAGCAGCTGATTTAAAATAAATGAATAATTTCAAGTATTAAAGTAAGTAACATTGATTGCACAGATTTTGGGAAATACAAGAGTAAAGGTGATAAAAATTATATGATTCAACAATATTTTAGTTATTCACAGACACATAAAATTTTCACTTTTCACAAAAATGAGTTTATACCATCCATATTGCTATGTAACCTACCAATTTAACTGCCTTCTAACCCAAATGTTCTATGACATAATATATTTTTCTTCAAGGATATTTCAATGACTATTAACTTAAACTTAAGCAATTATTATTTATTTGAACCAAGTTAGTTTTACCCAAAAAAACTGAACTTCTTTCATATACTGGACACTTTACTAGATGCTGGGATAAAGCAATGAACAAGAGACACTGTATCTGCCTTCAGAGAGCTCATATTCTTAAAGGAAAACATAGTACCAGTAAACAGAGAAATAAATAAAACAATTGAAAATTATGATCAATGTTATAAAAAGGAAGAAGAAAGGAAGGAAGGAAAGAAGGAAGGAAGGAAGAAGTAATGCATTATACTGAGGTCAGAGAAGGCCACTCTGGGGAGATGTCATGTAGCTGAGGCCTTAAATAATGAGAAGAAACCAGCCAGGTGAAGAATGGGGGAAGAGCATTCCATGCAGAGGGAACACCAGCTGCACAGACCCTGAAGATTCAAAAGGAGCTTGTTCAAGGAAACAATCAAAGTTCTGTGTGGCTGCAGGTTAGTGGGCACAGAGAACAGCATCATAAAATGTGGTCAAAGGCAGGAGATTAACACCTGGGGTATACTGAAATACTGGAGTACAATGAAACATTACTCAGCAGTAAAAAGGAATAGGTTCCAACACAGGCAACAACATGAACCTCAAAATCATTATATGGAATAACCTCAGATGCAAAAGAGGTGATACTATATGCTTCCATCTGCATGAAATTCTAGAACAGGCAAAACTCATCTGTGGCAATAAAAATAGTAATGGTCTCTTAGCGAGTAGGGCAGGGATTAACCGAGAAGGGTATTTTCCTGGGGTGAGGAAATGTTTTGTATCATGATAGGGGGTGGGTCACACAGATGAATTCATCTCTTAAAGCTCATCATATTACACACTTACATCTGTGAATTTGTGTATAAATTATACTTCAATATGAAATAAAAATGAACACTAAAGGGTGCGCACACAGAAGCAATAGCAGTTGGGGCCATTTTATGTAAGGACTTTGAAGTACTAGTACAAGTTAAGATTTATTTATTTATTTATTTATTTATTTATTTTAAATATATTTTATTGATTTTTTACAGAGAGGAAGGGAGAGGGATAGACAGTTAGAAACATCGATGAGAGAGAAACATCAATCAGCTGCCTCCTGCACACCCCCAATGGGGATGTGCCCACAACCAAGGTACATGCCTTTGACCGGAATCGAACCCGGGACCCTTCAGTCTGCAGGCTGATGCTCCATCCACTGAGCCAAACCAGTTAGGGCAAGATTTATTTTTAAGCTCATTGGAAAGCCCTCCATTTTAATCAGTGGAATGACATGATCCATAGCTTAAGATCAGTGTTGCTGCTACTGAAGAGTGTATTGGAGTGTGGAAGCCCTAAGCTATTTGAATTAGGGTCTACACCAGTAGGGCAGGTGCGAGATGATGGTTGACCTTAGGTGGGGAGCATCTCAAGACTAAGGTGGAGGCAGTGGGCTAGTATGCATCTCATAAAAGTGCCAGGATGGGCCAAATTAGCTCCTTTATAGGTGACGTTCATTCTGTTTCCTTTTTATACAATTTCCATTATAAGCTATGGAATAAGAAATCAACATTTGAGCACCTCTATGGTTATATTATGGATTAAATAAATTCTTAGAAGCAGAACTTCTAAGAAAAAGGAAATAAACATTTTTATCTGATACAGGTTATCAACTTAAGTAGCCAGAAGTCAGAAAGATAAGCATGAATAACCTAAAGTTTTGTTAACACAAAATTTGAATTTTCATATTGTTTAGGCATTTAAATATAGTTTTATACTTACCCATTTATTTTCTTTGGAAAGTGGTGGTTCTTTAATAACTCTCCATGCTACTGATATGGTTTAAGAGTAAAGCTAAACGCAGATCCATGTTTCTGAGCCTTGTAATTGAGTTTTATGAGTTTCTTCCAACAAAAAGAGACAGAATTGTACATTATAAAAGCATCAGACAGCCAGATTCCATTTCCCCATGTGAGACTTGTTTTAACACACTATCTTGGGTTGGCTATTTGAGTTCCCACTAAATCAGTTTTCTAGCTAGGTCAACATCCTTCCAGCAGGATCTGTGTGAATGTTCTCTGTTTCTCTCTTGTCATTGTTATAGGGAGATAACACTAGAAGTCAGATAACCTTGCTGGAAATTCTGAAAGGCCTTTATCTGTCCTCTGTTTTCTATGCCTCAAGAGCAATTGGTAAAATTAGGTTTGTTTAATGGTTGAGCCCTTCAACCACACTCCTCCTGAAAAGTATTGTTTCTCAACATCAGCATCTCCACAGCTTATGACATTAAGTTGAACTGGGATCCACTTTTTTCTTGTGTTCCCCAATGTTCCTGTCTCTAAATCTATTTCTTTCTTTCTTTTTTTAATCTTTATTGTTCAGATTATTACAGTTATTCCTCTTTTTTCCCCCCATAGCTTCCCTCCACCCAGTTCCCACCCCACCCTCTGCCATTACCCGCCCCACCCCCCACTGTCCTCACCCATAGGTGTACAATTTTTGTCCAGTCTCTTCCCGCACCCCCACACCCCTTTCCCCCTGAGAATTGTCAGTCCACTCCTTTTCTATGCCCCTGATTCTATTATATTCATCAGTTTATTCTGTTCATCTGATTATTTATTCACTTGATTTTTAGATTCACTTGTTGATAGATATGTATTTGTTGTTCATAATTTTTATCTTTACCTTTTTCTTCTTCCTCCTCTTCTTAAAGGATACCTTTCAGCATTTCATATAATACTGGTTTGGTGGTGATGAACTTCTTTAGCTTTTTCTTATCTGTGAGGCTCTTTATCTGATCTTCAATTCTGAATGATAGCTTTGCTGGGTAAAGTAATCTTGGTTGTAGGTTCTTGCTATTCATCACTTTGAATATTTCTTGCCACTCCCTTCTGGCCTGCATAGTTTCTGTTGAGAAATCAGCTGACAATCATATGGGTACTCCCTTGTAGGTAACTATTTTTCTCTTGCTGCTTTTAAGATTCTCTCTTTGTCTTTTGCTCTTGCCATTTTAATTATGATGTGTCTTGGTGTGGTCCTCTTTGGATTCCTTTTGTTTGGGGTTCTCTGCACTTCCTGGACTTGTAAGTTTATTTCTTTTACCAGGTAGGGGAAGTTTTCTGTCATTATTTCTTCAAATAGGTTTTCAATATCTTGCTCTCTCTCTTCTTCTGGCACCCCCATAATTCGGATGTTGGTACGCTTGAAGTTGTCCCAGAGGCTCCTTACACTATCTTCATATTTTTGGATTCTTTTTTCTTTTTGCTTTTCTGGTTAGGTGTTTTTTACTTCTTCATACTTCAAATCTTTGACTTGATTATTGCGATCCTCTAGTCTGCTGTTGGATCTCTGTATAATATTCTTTATTTCAGTCAGTGTATGCTTAATTTCTAGTTGGTCCTTTTTCATATCCTCGAGGGTCTCACTAGACTTATTGAGGGTCTTACTAAATTTATTGGCTGTTTCTAGAAAATTCTTGAAAAACCTTATAACCGTGGTTTTGAACTCTATATCCAGTAGTTTGCTTTCCTCCATTTCTGTCATTTGTGACCTGTTTCTTTGTCTCCACATTTTGGCTGCTTTCCTGTGTTGTTAGAGTGGCTTTCTGTGCTAGGTGTCCTGTAGGGCCCAGTGGCTCAGCCTCCCCAATTGCCTGGGGTGGACACTCTTGGTGGACCCCTTTGTGGGCTGTGTGCACAGGCTTGTTGTAGTTAAGCCTTGATTGGTATAGGTATCACTGGGAGGAATTGACCTCCAGGCCAATTGTCCGTGAGAATCAGCTGTGTCTACAGTGGGAGAACTTCTGTGCTGAAGACACCCTTCTGGGGCAAGACTTGCTTCAGTGGGACTTTGGTGCTCACTGAGTCTGCCCCCTGAGTGTGTCCCTTATGGATCTGAGGAGTTGTAATCTGGATGGTCCCACTCTGACCACTGGGTACACTGACACTTGGATCTCTAAGGAGGTGCTAATTTAGCCTCTGCCTGAGGCTACCCAGCAGGAGCTATGGAGAGATCTGCAGATTCTTCTTCTTTGTTTGGGTTTTGGAGGTGTCCAGATGAGGCCCAGCTGTGAAGCAATGCAAGCTGCTGTGGGGCCTTGGGCCTTTTTTGGATGTTCTGGGTCTCTCTGACCCAGCTGCAGTTTGTTAGGTAATTTTAGATTGCAAAGGCCCAGGTCATTCATATGCAAAAGCCTCTGTGTACAGCTTGGGTGGGGCAGGGTCTCAGGAATCAACAGGGTGGAGCAAATAGTTATGGCTGATCCTCAGCCCTGCCTAAGAGGCTCCAGGTCTCAGTGTCCCATGGTAATCACTGTTAGCACCTCTGAGAGAAAGCTGCCCTCGAGTTCTGCCCGCTGCCAGACAGTCCAGTTCCTCCCCGTATGAGTCTGGGTCCCCAGAGACTCGCCCGGAACTGGAGTCAGGGCTGTCGGGAGGTTGTGTCTCCCTTCCTATTGAAAAAGACAACCGTGTCCTCCATTGCCAGCCCTTTCTGTGCGCCCCCGTACCTCTGCACTTTACTTCCACACCTCCTCTGAGTCTCAGTGTGCTTTTCTCTTTCCTTCTAGTTGTAGAATTTCCACTCATCCAGCCTTCCTGTGGTTCTGGATGATGTCCGTTTTGTCTTTTAGTTGTATTTTTGAAGTTGTTGTGCGAGGCAGCAATTTCAGGTGTTTATCTATGCCGCCATCTTGGTTTCTCTCCTCTATTTCTTTTCAATATTTATACATTCTGATAGAATTAAATGTACATTTAGTATTTATTACTCTGTTAATGACATGCAGATTTATAGTAAAATTAACTGTGGAAAGACTATTGTCTGCATTTACTCCCTTACTTTTTTAAAAATATATTTTATTGTTTTTTTCACAATGAGAAAGGGAGGGGGATAGAGAGTTAGAAACATCAATGAAAGAAAAACATTGATCAGCTGCCTCCTGCACACACCCTACTGGGGATATGCCTGCAACCAAGGTACATGCCCTTGACCAGAATCAAACCTGGGACCCTTCAGTCCACAGGTTGACACTCTATCCACTAAGCCAAACCGATTAGGGCCTCCCTTACTTTTATTAAAATAAAAATTTATGAATGTTAGCAACTACTTCAAGACAAAAGATTTCTGTTCCTTTATGAAGGTTCTTAGTGTAATATTGACCCTAGCTCTTCATTCTATGAAAGTCTTACACATTCTTTCTATTAATGTTTAGTAGATGTTTTGAGCAGTCATAATTTACAGTAAAGAAGTTAAATACCTGTAGACAAATATTTTTGTTTGGAAGCTTGTTAGATTTTTCCCTTTCAAGGTTCTTTGTTTTTTTCAGAGTAGTACCAGAACCTTCCTAATCTTTTACTCAATAATTTGATTTTATTAAATTGGTTATTTGAATTCCTAATATTCATGGAACAGGTAACTGCCTATTGTTACCATAGAGATTTATGACTTGGTAGATTCACAAGTTCCTCAAGGACCAAGAGCATGTCTTGTAGGTTTTTAGATGCCTTCAACCCATCCACCCATCCTTTTTTTTTTTTTTTTTTTTTTTTTTTGCCAACTGCAGTGCCTGCCACATAGTCAATGCCCAACATATGTTTGTGGGTGACCTAATAAAAGAATGAACAAACAATGGGTGAATGATGAATTAAAGATACCAAAATACAGCCTGTAGCTGTGAAAAAGTCTATGGAGGGATCCTGTGTATTTTCTCTCTTTAGTACCATGTTATAACCAGTCACATTTTCAAAAAACTGAAAGAGCTTAAATATCAAAATATCTTCTACTCAAATTTATATCAAGGGCCTTAAAAGAATAGGTGTATTTACATAAATAATTTTATAAGAAGACTGAATTCCTGGATTTTTTCTCCTATACCTAGTTTAACATTGTGCAAGGAATTTACTACACTTGATCTTAGCCAAAAGGCCGAGAAGCGATGTGTGCAAGGAATTTACGCATTTGTATCCCTGAGTCATCATCCATAAAACACTCTTAGTGTTAAATTTCTGGAAAATATTGGGAAACTTTTCTGAGATTGCTTTGAAACTACTGAATTTTTATAACATCAAATAATTACACACCAACAACCATAATCACATTAAAAATAAGTGAATATTTTAAAATTTCCTTTAAAAACATATTTAGTTGTAAAAAGCATGAAGAAAAAGATATGATGCAAGTCAGTTAACAAAGTATATATAGAAATTATATTTTTAAAATAGAAGATTTATATGCTAATAAATACCTACCTTCGGAAAATTTCACTTGCCAAACCTACAGTTCGATAAACACAGCTTAGCAGAAATGTATGAGAAACCTGAGAATGGTAAGAATCTTCATTACTGGTTATTTTTCAGAAATAAAATCTGGGTGAAAGCACCCTAACTCTGTGAATTTCGGGACATGAATGACATGCAAGGAGTCTCCTGATGGTGCAGTCTAGCTTTTATGGTACTGCAGTAATACTGAGTAAGAAAATGCCTCTATTTTCCACTGTGAATTTGTATTTATTTTCCATATTTAATACAAGGACACTCTCATGTAGTGTCCTTTCCATTAGAGGGTTTACATTCTCTGTGAGAAGAGAAAATGAAATAAAAACAAGTGCCTAATCAGTTAAAATAGTCTGAATGCTTGTCAAACTGTAGGCCATGATCTATAATAGGTTCTATCAATTTTGTGGGTCACAACCAGCAATTTTTCAAAAGAAAATATCAGAGGGATTAAATGGAATAATGTTAAGGGTTCTTTTGTGAAATTTTTGTATAAATTGTGTGTTTGTGTATAGCTATGTATCAAATGTGTTTTTTTCCCCAATGGTTGTGTCCCCAGAAGTTTGAAGGCCACTGACTTAGCAGACCAGAGAAAATGTGTTATAAAAAACGAAAATAATAAAAATGATCTTGTACCCACACCTGAAACCTATATGACCCTATTAACGAATATCATCTCAATAAAATTAATTTAAAAAATAAAAATGGAAAGCTGCAGCCCAACTTTCCTTTTATACAAGCCATTTATACAAATGTTGTGAGCTCCCATCAACTGCATGGCAATTGTACCAGCTGCATCCAAATGTAAGAAGCATGGGGAATTCAGCCCCCACCTCTATGACAACAGCAGCAGGTGGGCCTCCTGGGAAACCCTCCCTGGCCATTCAGGTAAAACAACTCAAGCCCTACCTTCACACTGAAAGACCAAGTGACAGAGTTTAGGAATAGAGCATGTTAAAACTCTGGAGACCATGGAGCCCACCCCCTCATTTTATATCCTAGCCAGAAAGGGAGTGTGAAAACCTTCTGGTGTCTAGGGATGGCTCGAGAGCTTCTCTCCCTTCCCCGCTGCCTCCACTCCTCCACTAGATAACCCTGCCTGCCTGACGTGTGAGATTTGATAGGATAGAAGTATGTTGGCATCCTCAAAATTGGGACCTTTCCATTTTACATAAAACTAATCAACATGCGGTCTTTCCCAAGCTGAAACTTGCCCATGATTACCAAATGATGTATGGTTGTTTGCAATATAGATAACGTTCCAATAGGGACCTCACTAAATATTCTCTAAAAACTCCTATTATACAAGACCTCTGGCTGAACTTCAACCCTCTGCTAAGGAGTGAAAAAGAGTGGTGCTGTATCTGCTAACCCCCCTCTCTAGCTCTACTCCGAATGCTGAAATCATTAGGCAAATGATCCTATTTACCTTGTAAAAATTTGGACAACATGAGGCATTAATCCATAGAAGAGTGTAATTCATCAAAGATAATTGTGTTGAATGAATTTAATATTCAACTCTGGAGTTCCTATGAAAAAGACAAGGTGACCATCTATTATTAAATTCTTAGTAGCTTTTGGCTTTCTTTATAACAGATGTTTTCCTGTGTTGGTCAGTAGTATCCTATGGGTTATAAAATAAAAAAGCCTGAACAATTGATTGGCAAATTTCCCAAACTTAGGTCAGCCTCAAGTATATGAGAAATAGTGCTATGTTGAGGGCAAATACCAAAAAAAAAAAAAAATCAATTTGGTTTTACAAAATCTATTTTAGTTTGGCTGGATGCTGCTTGAACTCCCACTGCAGAGAATGGCAAGCAATGTATAATTCCAGAACTCAATATGAAAAATGTGTTTGTGTGATAGTACTACACAATCTCTTTAGGTTTGCTGGGTAGGTTTTGTTAATCTAAGAGAGTTGCTCTCTGTTTGTCACTGGTATTTTTCCTGAGAGTTCAGTGTAATATGAACATACTCCAGTTGCAAAATTATTTTTGAAAATTCATCCTGACCAACATTTGCCAACTATTAAGTGTGATTACAAAATATTGAGACTTTCTAAAAATCAGACATGCCAGAACTTATGTATCTCAATGAAGCCATTTGGAAGTTATGAAAATCATCTACTTTCCTTGCTAAGAACATAATTGGAACTAATTCTTTGGCTACTTAGAATTACATTATATTGGGCAAGTATTTTAAATGCTTGGAACCACAATTTCCTCATCAATTACATGGGGATTTTTTTCCCATATATATCTACTAGTGGAATACAAATGCAGCATAATTACAAAAATATTTTTGAGGATTAAGGAAGATAACATATGCCAAGTTTCAAACATAGCAATTAGTGCATAGTAGGCCTTTAATACATGGAAGCTGTCACGTTTTATTTATATATGGTTCCTTCCACAAGACATAAATTGCACTCTTTCTTCTGAAATAATATCCTCAGAAGAAAAAAGAAAGAAAGAAAGAAAGAAAGAAAGAAAGAAAGAAAGAAAGAAAGAAGAAAGAAAGAAAGAAAGAAAGAAAGGAAGAAAGGAAGGAAGGAAGGAAGGAAGGAAGGAAGGAAGGAAGAAGAAAGAAAGAAAGAAGGAAAGAAAGAAAGAAAGAAAGAAAGAAAGAAAGAAAGAAAGGAAGGAAGGAAGGAAGGAAGGAAGGAAGGAAGGAAGGAAGGAAGGAAGAAGAAAGAAAGAAGAAAGAAAGAAGAAAGAAAGAAAGAAAGAAGAAAGAAAGAAAGAAAAAAGAAAAATAAAGCATGAAGCTCATCATTCTTCCTGCCCATCATTACTGTCCCCTTTGTCCATTCTCTGCACCACAAACAGCTTCTTGGGGTTGGGGGAAGGGGGAGATGCCTAATGTCTCTGCTTAAGGACCTTTTCAATGTATATACATTCAGAATTCTTGACCATCTGGCCTCTGCCTGCTTCTCAGCCTAACCTCCATGCTGAGAATCTCGTCACTGGTGCACCATTGTTTTGGGGCTTGAAAACAATTCCTCTCAACTGCAAAGACTGTCTCTAATTCTCCCTCAGCAACTGCTCTATGATGTAGCTCCTCTTTATTCCACTTCTGCAATACACAGTTATCCTCTCCTTCTGCTGTTCTCTACCTTATGCATTTTTGATGCATTCAAATTACTTGCTTGCACATTTTCCCCCTCCGACAGAGTGTACAGTGGTATCCCAGAGCGAGACCTTTGGAGATATTATTGTGTAGAGGTTAACAGCACACTCCAAAGTAGAATAAACCTGGACTCTGCCCTTTACCAGCTTGGGTGAGTAACTTAACCACTCTTAACCTCAGTTTGCTCATCCGGAAAACAAGGACCCTATTATTACCTGCTATGTATGGTTATTGTGAGAATTAAACAAATTGGTGGGTATTCAGCACTTCGCACCATTTCATAACATCCAATATCGTTAGCTGCTTTGATTTATATATTTGTTTGTTTATTTTTGTATTATTTATTCTTGAGGCTTTACAATAGCCAGGGCCTATAACATACTAGGTGTTTAGTTGAAGTTGAATAAATGAATGAATGAATAGTGACTCAAAAAACAAATCTCAGAGATCTATCTCTTTAAGCTTAAGAAGTTTTAAAACAAAATATTCAATGATTCACCTGAATAACATAAGGAAGTAGCTTATCATCCATACAATGAAAGATGTGATGGAAGAGATGTAATAGAATTATCTTTGGAAGAAAGGATGGAATTTTTATGTTGTTATGATTTAGGGATGAGTCAACAAATGTGCTACTTTTCTGAAAAGTTGCTCCTATATGAATTATGAAGCAAATGAATTATTCATATTGAGTTCACAGAGAGAGGCCTTCCCATGGAAAAATGTGATTGCAAAACTGTACTAAAGGAAGCAACAATCCCACCTATGGGCTTAGCAGGGGTGGGCAAACTTTTTGACTCGAGGGCCACAATGGGTTCTTAAACTGGACCGGAGGGCCGGAACAAAAGCATGGATGGAATGTTTGTGTGAACTAATATAAATTCAAAGTAAACATCATTACATAAAAGGGTACGGTCTTTTTTTTTTTTTTTTAGTTTTATTCATTTCAAACTGGCCGTAGATTGCCCACGGCTGGCTTAGAGCTATAAGAACCATCTTCAGACTAATTGGTCTTTTTGTTGCCAGAGAGTCCCCCAGTATTTTAAAGGTTATGGGTGCTGTTAGGTTCCTTACTGGGAATAGATTTCCTAAGAGTCCCTAACCTGGGATATACCTGAGATATACCAAAGTTTGCCTTGATGCTCCCACAATGCTACAAAAGTGATAAGAAGATAGATAGAGATAGAGACCCTTGATTCTTCTATTGATTTTCATTATTCCAGGAGTTCTGATAGAAATAAGAGAATATGGATCAATTACTGTTTTATGCTTTGCTGTTTTACAATGGGACTTGGTTTAATGGTGTTTATTTGTATTATTATTACTTTTTAAAATAAACATTACCATGTAAATTTATTTTTAGTTCTATGTACTTTTTATTATTGTTCCAAGTATTACTACATTTTTATTATAATTTATCTTTTGAACAACAAAATATTTGGAATTCTGTTTTTAAAATTCCAACATTTGAAAACTTCTTATTATTTCATTATTGACTTCTTAATTGCATTATGTTCAAAACATGTGATGGGCGTGATACTTATTTTTTGAAGTTGTTGAGATGTGCTTTTTGACATAGTATCTGATTAATTTTTTTAACTCTTCCATGTTTGCTTAAGAAAAATGGATATTATCTAATGGGTTCATTCAGGCTTTTACATTTGTCCATTAGATAAATATTGTTAATCGAATTATCCAAATATATTTATTGATTTTTTTCTGCTTGATTTATCAATAATTGAGAGAGAAATGTTGGGCTTACCTTGTAAATTTAATACATTTTATCTTTGACTTCCTTTTAATTTTTTTTCCAGTTTTTTAAAAAATATTGACAAACATCACTGCATAAGCTTAAGGGGTACAGCATGATGGTTTGATTTACCTACATTGTGAAATGATTACCACAAATAGGACCAGCTAACACCCATTGTCTCATATAGATACAATAAAAAGAAAAGGAAGGAAAATCTTAGCAATGAGAACTCTTAGAATTTACTCTCTTAACAACTATCCTACATATCATACAGCAGTGTTAGCTATAGTCATCATGTTGTACACTACCTCCCCAGTACTTACTTAGAACTGGAAGTTTATACCTTTTGACCACCTTTCTCCAATCTCCCACCTCTCCCTTCCCTGCTTCTGGTAACCACAAGTCTAATCTATTTTTTTTATGAGTTCAATGTTTTGTTTGTTTAGATTTCACATCTGAGTGAAATCATATAGTACTTGTCTTTCTCTGTCTTATTTCACTTAGCATAATGCTTTCAAGTTTCATCCATGTTATTGCAAATAGTAGAATTTTCTCATTTTATTTTGACGGAGCCAGAGGCCCAGTGCACAAAAATTTGTGCACTTGGGAGGGTCCCTCAGCCCAGCCTGTGCTCTCTCAAAGTCTGGGACACCTTGGGGGATGTCCACCTGCTGACTTAGGCCCACTCCCCGGGGAATCGGGCCTAAGCTGGCAGTCAGACATCCCTCTGGCAGCCCAGGAGCCCTTGGGGGATGTCCACTTGCCAACGGGGAGCAGGCCTAAGCTGCAGTTGGACATCCTTAGCACTGCTAAGGAGGCGGGAGAGGCTCCGGCTATCATCGCTATGCTGGCAGCTGGCAGCCTGGCTTGTGGCTGAGCAGAGCTCCCCCTGTGGGAGCACACTGACCACCAGGGGGAAGCTCCTGCATTGAGCATCTGCTCCCTGGTGGTCAGTGTGTGTCATAGTGACCAGTCATTCCCAGTTGTTCTGCTATTAGGGTCCATTTGCATATTACCCTTTTATTATATAGGATAGAGGCCTGGTGCACAGGTGGGGGTCAGCTGGTTTGCCCTGAAGGGTGTCCTGGATCAGGGTGGGGGGTCCCGTTGTCAGGCTGACCACGCCCACAGGCTGGAAGCAGGTATTTGGGATTTATTTAACTTCTATAATAAAGGGCTGTTTTCAGGCTGGCCACACCCCTTCCAGGGTGGGGGTCCCCACTGGGGTGCCTGGCCAGCCTGGGTGAGGGGCTCGTGGTTGTTTGCAGGCTGGTCACGCCCCTCAGTAGGGACCCTCACTCCATGGGGGTGTGGCCAGCCTGGGTGAGGGGCTGATGGCTGTTTGCAGTCTGGTCACACCCCCTTCAGGGTGGGGTCCCCACTGGGGTGCCTGGCAAGCCTGGGTGAGGGGCTGAGGGCCATTTTCAGGCTGGCCACAGCCCCTTCCGGGTGTGGGGGAGTCCTTCTGGGGTGCCTGGCCAGCCTGGGTGAGGGGCTGGTGGCTGTTTTCAGGCTGGCTACAGCCCCTTCAGGGTGCGGGGTGTCCTGCTGGGGTGCCTGGCCAGCCTGGGTGAGGGGCTGATGGCCATTGTCAGGCTGGCCACACCCGCAGGCTGGAAGCAGGTATCTGGGATTTATTTAACTTCTATAATTGATACTTTGTAGCCTTAAGCGGAGCCCAGGTCAGGTTGCCCTTGGAAACTGAGGCTCCCAGCCCCTCCTTGAGCAGAGGCCAGGCCAGCTGGAAGCAGGTATCTGAGATTTATTTATCTTCTATAATTGAAACTTTGTAGCCTTGAGCGGAGTTCAGGGCCAGCCAGGGCAGGCGGGAAGCTTGGCTTCCTCCATTGCCAGGGGCAATGCAAGCCTCCTGCTCACTCCAGCTCCGTGGCTGCAGCCATCTTTCTGACAGAGTGACAGAGTGAGAGTGTGATGGTTAATTTTCATATTACCCTTATTAGATAGATAATGTATATGTCACAATTTTTTTATGTATTTAAAATTTTATTTTTCAGTTACAGTTTACATTGAGTATTACTTTGTATGAATTATAGGTGTATAGCATAGTGGTTAGACATTTATATAACTTATATAACATGTGAAGTGATCCCTTGATTAAGTCTAGTACCCATCTGACACCATCGTTATTACAATACTATTGACTGTATTTCTTTCTTTTTTTCCCCCCAGCCTACCTTACCCTCCAGTGTCTTGTGTCCATTGGTTATGCTTATATGCATGAATACAAGTCCTTTGGTTGATCTCTTACTCCCCAACCCTCTCCAGCCTTCCTGCTATAGTTTGACAGTCTGTTTAATGCTGCTCTGCCTCTGTATCTATTTTTGTTCACAAGTTTATAATGGTCTTTATTATCCATAAATGAGTGAGATCATGTGGTATTTTTCTTTCACTGGCTTATTTCACTTGGCATAATGCTCTCCAGTTCCATCCATGCTGTTGCAAATGGTAAGAGTTCCTTCTTTTTTACAGCAGCATAGTATTCCATCGTGTATATGTACCACAGTTTTCTAATCCATTCATCCATTGATGGGCACTTGGGTTGTTTCCAAATCCTAGCTATGGTAAATTGTGCTGCTATGAACATAGGGGTGCATATATCCTTTCTGATTGGTGTTTCTGGTTTCTTGGGATATATTCCTAGCAGTGGGATCACTGGGTCAAATGGGAGTTCCATTTTTAACTTTTTGAGGAAACTCCACATTGTCTTCCATAGTGGCCACACCAGTCTGCATTCCCATCAGCAGTGCACGAGTGTTCCTTTTTCTCCACATCCTCACCAGCACATGTTGTTTGTTGATTTGTTGATGATAGCCATTCTGACAGGTGTGAGATGGTACCTCATTGTTGTTTTGATTTGCATTTCTCGGATGATTAGTGACTTTGAGCATGTTTTCATATGTCTCTTGGCTTTCTGAATGACCTCTTTTGAAAGTGTCTATTTAGGTCCTTTGCCCATTT
Source organism: Myotis myotis (assembly GCF_014108235.1). NCBI lineage: Eukaryota > Metazoa > Chordata > Mammalia > Chiroptera > Vespertilionidae > Myotis > Myotis myotis. Next base: position 55,781,832 of record NW_023416379.1, read on the forward strand.
TTTGATTGGATTGTTTATCTTCCTTTTGTTGAGTTGTATGAGTTCCCTATAAATGTTGGAGATTAAACCCTTATCAGTGATAACATTGGCAAATATGTTCTCCCATGCAGTGGGCTTTCTTATTGTTTAGTTGATGGTTTCTTTTGCTGTGCAGAAGCTTTTTATTTTGAAGTAGTCCCTTTTGTTTATTTTCTCTTTAGTTTCCAATGCCCTAGGAGCTGTATCGGTGAAGATACAGCTTCGGCATATGTCTGAGATTTTGTTGCCTTTGGATTCCTCTAGTATTTTTATGGTTTCCTGTCTTACATTTAAGTCCTTTCTCCATTTTGAGTTTATTTTAGTGTATGGTGTAAGTTGGTGGTCTAGTTTCATTTTTTTGCATATATCTGTCCAATTTTCCCAGCACCATTTATTGAAGAGACTGTCTTGACTCCATTGTATGTTCTTGCCTCCTTTGTCAAATATTAATTGAGCATATTGGTTTGGGTCGATTTCTGGGCTCTCTATTCTATTCCATTGATCTATATGTCTGTTCTTGTGCCAGTACCAGGTAGTTTTGAGAACAGTGGCTTTGTAATACAGCTTGATATCTGATATTGAGATCCCACCTACTTTGTTCTTCTTTCTCAGGATCGCTGCAGCTATTTGGGGACTTTTTTTTTATTCCAGATGAATTTTTAGAGAGTTTGTTCTAGGTCTGTGAAATATGCCGTTGGTTTTTTAATGGGGAGTGTATTGAATTTATAGATTGCTTTGGGTAGTATGGACATTTTAATGATATTGATTCTACCACTCCATGAACATGGTATGTTCTTCCATCTGTTTATGTCTTCCTCTATCTCTTTTTTCAACGTCCTATAGTTTTCTGAATAGAGGTCTTTTACCTCTTTAGTTAAGTTTATTCCTAGCTATCTTAAATTTTTTACTGTGATGGTAAATGGGATTGCTTTTATAGTCTCTCTTTCTGTAAGTTCATTATTGGTGTATAGAAATGCCATAGATTTCTTGGCATTAATTTTGTATCCTGCTACATTGCCAAATTCATTTATTAAGTCTAATAGTTTTTTTATGGAGTCTTTAGGGTTTTTTTATGTACAATATCATGTCATCTGCAAATAAGGACAGTTTTACTTCTTCTTTTCCAATTTGGACGCCTTTTATTTCTTCTTCTTGTTTGATCGCAATGGCTAATACTTCCAGTACTATGTCAAACAGGAGTGGTGAGAGTGGGCATCCCTGTCTTGTTCCTGTTCTTAGGTTAAATGGTTTTAGTTTTTGCCCATTGAGTATGATGTTGGCTGTGGGTTTGTCATATATGGCTTTTATTATGTTGAGGTATGATCCTTCTATTCTCACTTTGCTGAGAGTTTTTATCAAAAATAGGTATTGGATTTTGTCAAATGCTTTTTCTGCATCAATTAATATGACTATGTGGTTTTTATCTCTCAATTTGTTTATGTGATGTATTACGTTTATTGACTTGCGTGTATTGTACCATCCTTGCATCCCTGGGATAAATTCTACTTGGTCATGGAGTATGATCTTTCTGATGTACTGCTGGATCTGATTTGCTAGGATTTTGTTGAGGATTTTGGCATCTATGTTCATGAGAGGTATTGGCCTGTAATTCTCTTTCATTGTGTTGTCTTTGTCTGGTTTTGGTATTAGGGTGATGCTGGCTTCATAGAATGAGCTTGGAAGTTGTCACAATTTCTTTATCCATTCACCCATTGATGGATACTTAGGTTATTTCCATGTCTTGGCTACAGTAAAGAATGCTGCTAAGAACATGGGAGTGCAGATATCTTTTAGAATTAGTGTTCTCATTTCCTCAGACTTGGAAATGCTGGATCATATGGCAGGTCTAGTTCAAATTTTTTGAGGAATTTCTATACTGTTTTCCATAGTAGCTGTACCAATTTTAAATCCCACCAATAGTGCACAATGGTTCCATTTTCTTCACATCCAGGGCCAGCATTTTTTTTTTTTGTTATCCTTTGCCTTTTTTATGATTGCCACTCTAACAGACTGAGGTGAAATCTCACTGAGGTTTTAATTTGGATTTCCCTAATGACTAGTGATGGTCAGCATCTTTTCATGTACCTTTTGGCCTTTCATATATCTTCTTTGCATACATGTCTGTTTTGGGTCCTTTGCACATTTTAAAAATGGATTATTTTTTTTTTTGCTATTGAATTGTATGAGTTAGTTATATACAATTTAGATATTAACCTTTTATCAGATATGTGATTTGCAAAAAATTTTTTCCCATTCCATAGGTTGTCTTTCCCTTTGATGATGGTTTCCTTTGCTGTGGAGTTTGAAGTAGTCACACTTTATTTTTTTATTTTTAAAATATATTTTTTATTTATTTCAGAGAGGAAGGTAGAGGAAGAGAGAGATTAAAAACATCAAAGATGAGAGAGAATCATTGGTTGGCTGCCTCCTGCATGCCCCCTACAGGGGATTGAGCTTGTAACTAACTGGGCATGTGCCCTGACTGGGAATCGAACTGTGACTTCCTGGTTCATAGGTCAACTGAGCCACACTGGCCAAGCTATATTTTATTGCTTGTGCTTTCAGTATCATATCCAAAAAATCATTACCAAGACTCATATCAATGAGCTTTATTTTTATGCTTTCTTCTAGGAGTTTCATGGTTTTAGATCTTACATTTAAGTCTTTAATACATTTTGAGTTCATATTTGTAAGTAATATACAAAATTTGAGTCCAGTTTCATTATTTTACATGTAACTACCCAATTATCCCAGTGCCACTTATTGAAGAATTTTTTATCCACTGAGTATTCTTGGCTCCTTAGCCAAATATTAGTTGATTCTATATACTTGGGTTTATTTCTTGGATCTTGATTCTGTTCCATTTGCCTGTTTTTATGTTCATTACCATAATGTTTTGATGAGTATAGGTCAGTGATGGTGAACCTTTTGAGCTCAGCGTGTCAGCATTTTGAAAAACCCTAACTTAACTCTGGTGCCGTGTCACATATAGAGATTTTTTAATATTTGAAACCATAGTAAAACAAAAACTTATATTTTTGATATTTATTTTATATATTTAAGTGCCATTTAACAAAGAAAAATCAACCAAAAAAATGAGTTTGCGTGTCACCTTTGACACGTGTGTCATAGGTTCGCCATCACTGGTATAGGTTGATAGCATAGCTTGAAATCAAGACATGTGATGCCTCCTGTTTTGTTCTTCTTTCTCAGGTTTTCTTTGACTTTTCAGGGCCTTTTGTAATTCCATATAAATTTTAGAAGCGTTTTTTTCTACTTCTGTAAAAAAAAAAAAATTCCATTGGAATCTTGATAGGAATTTCATTGAATCTATTGATGGCTATTAGTAGTATTAAAATTTTAACAATATTAATTCTTCTAACCATGAACACAAGATACCTTTCCATCTATTTGTCTTCATTGTTTTCTTTCATCAATGTCTTGAAGTTTTCAGAATAGAGATCTTTCACTTTCTTAATTAAGTTTATTTCTAAATATTTTATTATTTTGATGCTATTATAAGTGGGATCAGTGTTGAGTGTTTCCTTCTCACGTCCCGCGTGGGTCAGGGTTCAGGACCTGGAAGCAGAGCCGCACACAAATGAAAGAGAAGACAAGAGATAATTGGAAATATTGGGGGACCAGGTGGACAAGTCCAACTCAAGGGGAAGGACTTCCACCCGTGCTTAGGCCTCACCAAGCTTTTATTGATCTGGGATGAACCCATAGCATAGCCCTTAGGCAGGTGACCCCCCATTAACAGGCAGACTAGCCCATCAGCAAGGATTTACATAATAATAAATGGGGGAGTAGTTTCAGCTATCACTGTCTGGACAAACAGAGGTGGTGCCTAGTTCCAACCCCTGCCAGGGCTTCAAAGGCACCCAGCCTTGGGGTGGAGTGGGGGGAAGGGGGGCATTCCCTGTCCACGCCTATCAGATAGTGAAGGCAATAAACAGTTTCCCACAGATCAGTTTATTTCTTTTTCAGAAAATTCTTTGTTATGGTATGGAAATGTCACTGATTTTTGTATGTTAATTTTGTATACTGCCACTTCACTGAATTCACTGATTAGATTTAATGGGGCTTTGGTTGAGTCATTAGGATTTTCTACATATAAAATCATGTCACCTGCAAATAGAAATAATTTTACTTGTTCCTTTCTAATTCTGATACCTTTTATTTCTTTTTCTTGTCTAATAGCTCCACCTAGCACTTCCAGGACTATGTTCAATACGAGTTGTGAGAGTGAGCACTCTTGTCTTGTTCCCTCCCAATCTTAGAGAAAAAGCTTTCAACCATTCATCATTGAGAAAGATGTTAGCTATGGGCTTGTCACATATTATCTTTATTATAAAGAGATATATTCTTTCTATGCCTAATTTGTTGAGTTTTTATCATGAATGGGTGTTGAATTTTGTCAAATGATTTTTCTGCATCTATTAAGATGATCATATAATTCTTTTCTTTTATTCTATTAATGTTCTGCTAACTTTGGGCTCAGTTTGTTCTTTTTTTTTTCTAGTTCCTTAAAGTGTGGAGTTAGGTTGTTTATTTGGAATCTTTCATGCTTCTTAAAGTAGTCATTTATTACTATGAACCTTCTTCTTGGAACTAGTTTTGCTGAATTCCATAAATTCTATTATATCATGTTTCCATTATTATTTTATTATTCTATTATTTTTAAACAAAACTCCACCTGTAAATTTAAATGCATTGTATCATTTACTTCCTTTAAGTTTTTTTCACTTTTGGCACAATATTAAGTTCACAGAAAAATTAAGAGAGAAGTACAGAGATTTTCCTTTTAACCCTTTCCCCCACATTTGCATAGCTTCTCTCATTATCAATAATCCCCATAAGAATTGTACCATTGTTAGAAATGATGAACCTACATTGATACATCATAATCATCCAAAGTCCATAACTTACAATAGGATTTGCTCTTGGTATTGTGCATTCCATTGGTTTGGACAAATGTATAATGACATGTATCCATCATTGTAGTATCATACAGAATATTTTCACTGGCATAAAAATCCTCTATGTCCCACCTATTCATCCCTTCCCCTGCCAAACACCTCTTTTTATATTTTGATTCTATCCCTGTGGCTCCTTCTAGTCTACTGTCTCTTAAAAGAGCATACTTTTTTTCACTGGCAGAGAGTAATTGGTGTAACCTTTGTTTTATATGTGTAGAAGGCAAAGTTTTCATTATGTTTAAGATTTGTGTTCTGTACCTTTCCCTAGCAATATATTTCAGGGAGAAATCTGTATTCTTTATGAGTCTGGCCCTAAAGCTTCATAGATTTCAATTATTCTCAGAGGCTGGTTATGCATCAAAAGGTCTCTCTCTCTCTCTCTCTCTCTCTCTCTCTCTCTCTCTCTCTCTCTCTCTCTTTCCCAAAACATGATGCCTAAAATGAAACGCTGCTATGTTGTGCATATACTGTGCCTTGAGGAACAGCTTTTCACAGATGGAAGGGCATAAAAATGATGGTCTGTTATCTTGTAGCCTGAGACTCCACTCTCTGAACACATGAAATATTGATATTAAATCAAGTTGTACCTGATTTCCTCCATATGAAGCTTTCCAAGTTCTTGACCTCTGTTCTGTTGCTGTTTCATTTTAGGCAGAATTCCAGTGGTGGGGTGGGGGTAGGGGAATTATATGGCCAGTGAAAAACAAATTAAAATTGGACTAGTTTGTTTGTGTATTTTGGTAAATACAAGGGTGGTAGAAAACAATAAAAATAAGTGTAGTGACTATATTGTCAGACACTTTATTCAATGTGAACTGTTTCACTCATTGACAATGACATCATTGAAAGCTGACAAACCACACTTCTAATATTCATAAATAATAAATTATTAAATAAAATAAATTATATACAAGATTCTAATTAGATGAGATATTAGTTAAGGAATTTTTGCTGCTGTTAAAAAAAAATTAATCCAAAGCTTATAATGGCTCACCCACTTATTTCCTCACCTATGTACAGTGAAAATGAGTGTTCTTGATTAATTGGGGCTCACCTCTGAGCAATGATTCAGAGTCCTGGCTCCTTCCATTTTGTAGCTTCACCAGCTTTAAAACACAGCTCCTATGATTAGCATACTCCTCTGCATCAAATCATGTGAAGGAAAAGAGCATAGAGAATCTATCATGGAAGTGTTCTATACACCAGGCTCAGAAATGTTAAACATCACCACTATTTATTTGATGAGCTATAACTCAATCACCTGGCTATATATAAGTGTAAGACAGTCTGGGCAATGTCATCTGACTGTATACCCTGGAAAAGGGAGAAAAGCTTTTGTTTGATCATCTAGAATTTTTTGCAATAGCTAGCACACTTTCAATAAGAACATCTTCAAAAATTGTATTCATAGATAATTTGACAAGATCATGCGACAAGTAAGTTATTGCTACAAAGAGTCCTTTTCATAAAACAGAAAAAGAAATGCATTTTTTAATATATCCTGAAAATGTGATCTGCCCTTTAGGTCGCTATCTTACCCTCCTGTCTAAAAGCAATATTGTGAATGGAAGTTATAAACATCTGAATTTTCCAACTTCACATAGATAGGAAGGGAGAGACAGCAATCAAACCCAGATATGTCAACCTTCAAAGACCAAAGAATCCAACTCCAGAGGATTCTGCCTCTCATTGATTACACTGGGTCTAGTCCAAACCGTAATATTTGGTAGAACAGCTACAAAGTCACGAAGACAAGGAATGAAATAAAGAGGAAAGAAGTGATATTTCTGGAATATTAGTCATAAAAAATTTCAGTGTCACTAACAAATAACTACTATTCTTTCCAGTTACTCCTGTATACATAACAATTATTCCACCTTCTTTTTAATGACACTTATTTAATTACTAGAGGCCCGGTGCACAAAAATTTGTGCACTCGGCGGGGCGGGGGGGGGTCCCTCAGCCCTGCCTGTGCCCTCTTGCAGTCTGGGACCCCTCGGGAGATAACGACCTGCTGGCTTAGGCCTGCCCCGGGTGGCAGAGGGCAGGCCCAATCCCCTGGTCGGGCTCAGAGCAGGGTTGATTGGGGAGTTGGGGTGCCGCCCCCTGTCATGCACAGAGCAGGGCGGATCGGGAAGTTGTGATGCCACCCTCAGTCATGCTCAGGGTAGGGCCGATTGGGGGGTTGGGGCACCACCCCCTGTCACACTCAAGGCAGGGTCAATAGGGAGGTTGCAGCGCCACCCCCTGTCACACACAGAGCCGCAGGGCTATCAGGGGGTTGGGGCACCGCACCCTGTCACACACAGAGCCGCCGGGTGATCAGGGGGTTGGGGCGCTGCCCCCTGTCATGCTGATCCCAGTGCTGGGAGGCCTCGCGGCTCCGCTAATCCCAGTGCTAGGAGGCATATTACCCTTTTAATATATAGGATAGAGGCCTGGTGCACAGGTGGGGGCCAGCTGGTTTGCCCTGAAGGGTGTCCTGGATCAGAGTGGGGGTCCCGCTTGGGTGTCTGGCCAGCCTGGGTGAGGGGCTGAGGGCTGTTTGCAGCTGGTCACACACCCTTCAGGGTGGGGGTCCCCACTGGGGTGCCTGGCCAGCCTGGATGAGGGGATGATGGCTGTTTGCAGCTGGTCACACAACCTTCAGGGTGGGGGTCCCCAATGGGGTGCTTGGCCAGTCTGTGTGAGGGGCTGAGGACTGTTTTCAGGCTGGCGGGTGACTGAAGCTCCCAACCGCTCCTTTTTTTCTTTTTCTTTTTTATTCTGGGCCAGCTTTAGCTCTGAGGCTTGGCTCCACCTCTCAGGCCTTGGCTGCTGAAAGCAGGTATCTGGTTTGTTTGGGTTCTATAATCGAAACACTGTTTCAACTCCAGCTCTGAGATCCCGGCTGGCTGAAAGCAGGTTTCTGGGGTTTGTTTAGCTTCCATAGTTGTAACAATGTTTCAAACTGCAAGCTCAGAAGCCCGCAGCAGCAGGCGGGGAACGTTAGCTTCCTCCGTCACTGAAGCAAGCAAGCCTCATTTTCGCTTCAAGCTGTCTGGCTGCTGGCCGTCATCTTGGCTGGCAGTTAATTTGCATATTGCCCTGATTAGCCAATGGGAAGGGTAGCGGAGGTATGGCTAATTACCATTTTTCTATTTTATTAGATAGGATAGATTACTTATATCCATACTGGGGATAAATTGTACACTGTTTGGAGGTTAACTATTTCAGGACCTGGCACATAATTTTGATTAAGAATTCATTAATTGGCCCCCAGGGAACCCCACCACCAACAGAAAACTACTTTATTTTTCAAGTTTATCTTTGCAACCAAATTCTTTTTATGCAAGTTTTATTTCTAGATTTAAAATCTTACATTTCAGCCGAAACCGGTTTGGCTCAGTGGATAGAGCGTCGGCCTGCGGACTGAAGGGTCCCAGGTTCGATTCCGGTCAAGGGCATGTACCTGGGTTGTGGGCGCATCCCCGGTGGGGGATGTGCAGGAGGCGGCTGGTCGATGTTTCTCTCTCATCGATGTTTCTGACTCTCTGTCTCTCTCCCTTCCTCTCTGTAAAAAATCAATAAAATATATTTAAAAAAATAAAAATAAAAAAAAAATAAAATCTTACATTTCAAAATAGGTTTTGTATATATTTTTGAGGTCTGTGTGCAAAGTAGGAGAGTGACATTTTCATGCTGAAATTCACTAAAAGTTTACTACCTATCCCCTGGCATTGGTTCTTAAGCAGAATTCTGCCCCTCTTTCATGTTCTATTGTGTTAGTCTATCATTCTTAAAAGTCATTTGAAAAATCAGAAAATTTTTCTAATGTCATTTACATATAACTAATATGGTGTTGTTGTTGTTTTTTTCTAAACACAGGGCTTCTGTGACTCAAGAATTGGGCTTTTTCTTGAGGAAAAAAAATACATACTTTCAGCTTTCCACCAGTTTGTAAGCAAATTTTTTGGACGTCCATTAGGTGAAGATATTATAAAACATTGAACATAGAAAGAAAAAGGACATGTTTGGCCCCCATGAGAGGAAGGTAAAGAAGTAATATATTTACACAATGTAAACCAAGAATATCTACTAAGCAATAAATAACAAAATAAATCCTCTCATAAAAAGTAATAAATCAGCAAATGCCAGATCCTCTCAGAGGACAGCAGCCTAAAGAAGCATTTGTTTTTGTTTAGATCATGATTCTCTAGGAATGAATTATTTAACTGAAATGTATGTGCCTTCCACATATTATTAAAAATAGTTTTTAAAAGCTAAAGAGTAATCTAATAATCTGCTTTAATATTTAGGATTCATAAGAATGAGTAAACAAAGTAATAAGAAAGTATAAGAATTAATTCCAGCCCTGGCCAGGTGGTTTAGTGGTTGGAGTGTCATCCTGTACACCAAAAAGGTAGCAGGTTTGATTCCTAGTCAGGGCACATACCTAAATTGAGGGTTTCATCCTCAGTCGGATTGTGTATAGGAGGCAACAGATCGATGTTTCTCTCTCATATAAATGTTTCTCTCTCTTCCTCTCTATCTCCAAAGTCAATGAAAACATATCCTTAGGGTGAGGATTAAAAAATTTATATATATATATATATATATATATATATATATATATATATATATCTACACTAATAAAAGAGAAACATGGTAATTGGCGTACGACCGCTACCCTTTCCATTGGCTAATCAGCGAGATATGCAAATTAACTGTCAGCCAAGATGGCGGCCAGCAGCCAGGCAGCTTGAAACTAACATGAGGCTTGCTTGCCTCAGTGACGGAGGATCGTTGGAGGAAACCAACGTTCCCCGCCTGCGGCTGCAGGCCTCTAAGCGGGCAGTATAAGAAACATTGTAACAAATACCACCGGACTTCAGCCAGCAGATTCGCAACATTGTCAGCAAAGGCCAGAAACCTACTTTCAGCCGAGGCCTAAGAGCTGGAGCCAAGCCTCAAGGTAAAGCTGGCCCAGAATAAAAAAAAAAAAGAAAGAAAAAAAGGAGCAGTTGGGAACTTCAGTCACTCCCAGCCTGAAAACAGCCCTCAGCCCCTCACCCAGACTGGCCAGGCACCCCAGTGGGGACCCCCACCCTGATCCAGGACACCCTTCAGGGCAAACCAGCCGGCCCCACCCATGCACCAGGCCTCTATCCTATATAGTAAAAGGGTAATATGCCTCCTGGCACCGGGATCAGCGTGACAGGGGGCAGCGCCCAAACCCCTGATCACCCTGCGGCTCTGTGTGTGACAGGGGGTGGGGCCCCAACCCCCTGAGCAGCCCTGCTCTGTGCCTGATAGGGGGGAGCTCCCCAACCCCCCCCCCCCATGGGCCCTGCTCTGTGTGTGACGGGGTAGAGCCATAACCTCCCCATCGGCCCTGCCCTGAGTGTGAGAGTGGCGGCGCCCCAACCCCCTGATGGGCCCTGCTCTGTGCGTGACAGGGGGTGGCGCCGCAACTTCCCCATCGACCCTGCCTTGAGTGTGACAGGGGACGGTGCCCCAACCCCCCAATTGGCCCTACCCTGAGCGTGACTGAGGGTGGCATCACAACCTCCCAATCTGCCCTGCTCTGTGCATGACACGGGGCGGCGCCCCAACTCCCCAATCGGCCCTGCTCTGAGCCCGACCAGGGCTGCGCCTAGGGATTGGGCCTGCCCTCTGCCACCCGGGAGCAGGCCTAAGCCAGCAGGTCATTATCTCCCGAGGGGTCCCAGACTGGGAGAGGGCACAGGCCGGGCTGAGGAACCCCCCCCCCCCGAGTGCACAAATTTTTGTGCACCGGGCCTCTAGCATATATATAGAAGCCTAAGCGACCAAATGACCAAATGACCAAACCACCAGTCGACTGGTTGCTATGATCACCCTGACCACCAGGGGGCAGATGCTCAATGCAGGAGCTGCCCCCTGGTGGTCAGTGCGCTCCCACAGCAGGATCGCCACTCAGCTGACCAACCGGTGCCAGATGCAGGGCTCATGGGCTGGTGAGTGCAGCTGCGGGGGGGCGAGCCTCTCCCAATCATCCCAAGCCCAGGGCAGGTGCAGGGCTGGGATGAGCAGGAGCAGCAGGCAGAAGTGGCAGGCAGCCCGGCAGCCCCCGAGGGGTCCCAGGTTGCAAGAGGGTGCAGGCCAAGCCAAGGGACTCCACTGGTGCACTGAGCCCCTAGTTAATTCTATAAATACCTAGGTTAAAAAAGGAAAAAAAAAACACACATTAATAAAAACCATTCCTTTTCTGGGTATTTACCCTTAAAATGTTTTATTTTAAACCCTTTTTATTTAGCAAAAGTGGAAGAAAAACTCCTGGAAAACTTCAGTTTCTGTATGTTTATTGCTCTTGAGTGAGAAGAAAAGAGCTAGTCCCTGATCCCACTACTCTTGAATAATCCTTCAGAGAAAATAGTTTTTAAATAAATGATCTATAAATGAAGACCAAGGGAAATATGTATCAGTCACAGAAAAACAGAACCTTTTATTTTCGTAGGAATATATTTTAGTAGGAAACTTCAAGCAGTGATTCTTCAGCATAGCATTAATCTCATTAGCCAACATTGATAAGCATTATAATTATAGATTTAAACCAACATGGAAAATATAGGTTGCACTTAGGTTAAAATATACATATGTATTTCACCAAATTAGTGAGCGAAACCTATGCCTAAGTCATATAATAGTCAGGATATGCCTAAAAGAGGAAGTGGTGATCAAATAAAGTTAAGAAGCAGCTGTACTCTTTGCCTAATACCTCTTTCAAAATATAATAGCACCAAATTGACAGAAAATCAGTTTGTTTGGATTCCAGTGGTCTTGATTCTGCAAGTAATAATTTGTACTCTAAATTTGAAATGATTGGAAGTAACTTGAGGAAGATGTTACATTCCTGGACCCAGAGTCCACATGAACTATCTACTGCTCCCCAGCTATGACCTTGGGCAAGATCCTTTAACTCCCTGAGTCTTGCCTCTGACACCACATGTATTGGAGGACTCTCCATCCCACCTGCCGCTTCGCACTGCTGATCATTCTGCTCTCAAGGATCTGGCAGGCTACAGACCCAACGCTGCTGGCTGACTGTGGTAGGGTGAGTTTGGAAGATGGGTGGCCACACAAGAGTGCTCTGGAAAGAAAACCATGTTAGATGAGGTTTCTGAACGTCTTTAGAAGAGACAGTTCACCCATTTCCAGAGTCATAAATTGTCACACAAAGACAATGATCTCATTTTGGTGATATTTGTTATTGAAAGAAATATGGATAACAACTTGTCTTAAAATCATTTCATGATGTTGTGGTAAATAATATCAAACCAGCCCAGAGCACTGGTATTTTACACTGCCTTTGAATATTCACAAACAAAAAAGAGAAATCTTGATCCTGTTTGAACAAAAAGAGGTGAAAATGCAAAATCATCCTATCTATTTGAAAATACGAAAAATATCATCATTTTTGTCATAAAACTCAGTGCCGTGTTTGCAAGGTTATTTTTATTTTGCATGTACCCAATAGTGCTCAACATTTTAATTGCCACTTCCTCAATAAAATTATTGGAAATCTTCCATCTTGCCATTAGCACTTGCAAAATAACTGTTAACAATATGTTATCCAGACACAGAAACTTTATAATTAATGTTGGAAGAGTCTTCAAAGTCTAGTGACTAAAATATATCCTATAAAAATTACTGGACTTCATTCAATGCTGTTCTGCTGTTTTAAAGTTCAATAAATGTGTTGAGGGGGAGATATTTGGCAACCTACATTGGGCAGTCTGGCAGTGAGACCTGAGATGCTGAAGGGTTTGATTTCTGCTGTGTGGTAAGTGTACCAAAGGCCTCCAGAGTTTCAGTGCAACCCCTGAAAGGCTGAAGGAGGTCTGACCAAATGCAACTCCCAGTGGGAATCCGCCTAACAGTCATTCGGGGCTATATTCCCACCTTGTCAGTTGATGAGGCGCTGGGACAGGTTCCATTTAAGCAATAAAACACAACAGGCCATGTATATATCTGGGTGATTATAGCATAACTCAGATTGTGTTATAAGTCATGAGGCTGAAGGCCAAGTGTCTTAACTCCAGGAGAAGTGCAATATTGGCCCTGAATCACACTGCCTGAAGTGTCTTACTGCTGTCAAGAAATGGAATTTCTACAGTACATTAAGAAAAGGAAAACACTTAGCACAGTGGATTTAAAATAGCCATGGCTATGACATCACTGACAGCTAATCAAAACTCTAATTGCAACCAGAGTTCTGAGGCTATTGTATAAAAGGTCTTAACAGACACAGCCTGGATACAAGGAAGAACAATGCTTGTGCCATGAGAAGAACTTCAGTAGCACAGGACCCTTTTGAAGCTAGAATGGGGTGGGCTGGCAGATTCCAGACAATCTCATTAGCCGTGGTTCGGTAAGTTTGCAGTTAACTCACCTTGAGCAAGTACGCCAAGAGAAAGCAGTGCAAACACTCCTTGAAGATTCTTTCTCCTTCAGTTGTAATCTTATTTTCATACGGCTAATTATTTCTTAAAATGATTAAGAGATGAGGCAGCATAAATGGGGAAAAAATTACCCAGTTCAAATGCCCTGGGAGAGATGAAAGATTATATTGAACTGAGACGAGTTTGGGATCATGTGTTGCTCATGATCTGTGAAAGGAATTTCCAGTGATATTCAGTTGAAGTTGTCCAAAAGGATTGAAGTCAGTATGTGGTCATAAGAACCCAGCTCAGATTTTACATCTGAATCTGCCTAACAACACAAAATGGAACGTGCATTTCAAGGCCCAGTTAACAGCCTCAATAATTTAACTCTGCCGAAGCACACACTGATAGGTATGTTCAGAAGGTGCCACAGGACGGCATATAACATCCTTAATGGAAGTAAAAAGAGGGCTTGCTTGTCTCAGGAGGCAGAGGATGTAGGCTAATGATTTTCTGGGTCACCATGGATAAGTATTTAATTTTTGTGGACTTTTGTTACCTCACCCGACACCTTCCAGCAAGCTCTTCTGGGCTCTGTTTATTGGCATTGCTTACTCAGACTCAAAATGAAGTTACTCTTCCATTTCCTGAAAGTTCACTGACAAAGCCATAAAAGGTACAATCTAATTAAGAAATACTGCCCGCCAGCGTGGCTCACTCGTTGAGTATCGACCTATGAACCAGGAGGTCACGGTTCGATTCCCTGACAGGGCCATGCCTGGGTTTCAGGCTCAATCCCAGGTGTGAGACATGCAGGAGGCAGCAGGTCAATGATTCTCTCTCATCATTGATGTTTCTATCTCTCTTTTCCTCTCCCTTCCTCTCTGAAATCAATAAAAAAAATTTTTTTTAATCAAAAAAGAAATATTGCCTTCCATATATTGGACATACATGTATATTGAAAAATAAAAATAACATAAGAACTTCACCATCAGTTTCAGTAAAGATAGACTTAGAGATAAGCAGTTCCTACTGCACTTCTACTAGTGGTACTGGAACAACAAATTCTTCATATTCTTGTGAGGAAAAAACAAAGGGTTTTTGTCCCGTCAGAGTTCACTTAAGTTCTGGAACAAAAGCTCCACAAAAACATGTCTCTCTCTTTTTTTCTCAATTTATTAAAAATCTGTACATAGGTTATATCTATCTGCCATGATTATATTAATTTACAGATATTAACAAAATATTTATAATAGCTTTATATACATACATTTCTAATAATATTTATTTATATCAGGGTGGATTCCTTTGGAACAATAAAAATGTTAAATTAGTAACTGACAAAAGTTAGACATAAGTAAAATAGTAATTCCTTAAAAATATTATACTCTTATTCTTATGAATTAAAGCAAGCAATTATTTTATAATGTCAAAATTGCATATATCAGGATTTTAAAATTTAGCTTTTTTTTTTTTTTAACCAATCCATTAAAGATGGTTAAAAGTCCTGCTGGTTTTAGTGGTATCTGAAGTTGAATATATATTTTAGTTTAAGTTGAAATAAGCCACACTTCCAAATTCTGTTTTAACTAATAATCCTATAGCACACCTTTCCTAAATCAGATTCTTTAGAATTATAATAACATTTGTCTTTGATAAGACAAAGAACTAGAGTTAAATATATAGTCAATTAATGACTTAGGATCTAAAATATCACTACAGCCTCAAAGCTAGTCACTGAATAGTTTAATAAGAAATTTCCCATTAACACCACTATTAAGAGAGTATTGTGTCCTGTAAAAATGACGTATTATGCAGAGATACAAGCACTAGACGCTAATGACTAGCTAGTAACACATTCATCAGAGCCACTATAAAATTATATTCTCTTTTGTTGTACGTCACTGCAATGAATAAGTACAAAGCCGCTTTGAAATTACATATTTCATACTTCCTGTAACATAGTTTCACCTTTGAAATGACCTGCCTAGAACATATCATGGACTAACATAATGTGGCCAATTTCCAATTATTTGAACTAATGAATGGCCTGAATAAGTTAAGTCAACAAATAAACCCAGCTTTCTTATTTTAAACCAGCGATTTTCAACCTTTTAAATCTCATGGAACACATAATCTAATTACTAAAATTCTTCAGCACACCAATATATATATATTTGCAGATCTGATAAAAAAGACTGTCTAACTTATGAGGGAAGGCGGGAGGTGAGGGGGTAAGAGATCGACCAAAGGACTTGTATGCATGCATATGAGCATAACCAATGGACACAGATTGGGGGACGGGGAGGGAATGTCCTGGGGGTTGAGGACAGCCGGGGAGAGGTCAATGGGGGAAAAAGGAGACTTATGTAATACATTAAACAATAAAGAACTTAAATTGTTTTTAAAAATAGGTATAATTTTGATTGATTTACAAAAAACAATAGTAGTAGAAATTACCTATGCTTTTTGCTCCAAAGTTACTTTTTTAAAAATCAGGAGCCTGTACTTATATATAAAGGTTTCTAGTACCAATAATTAACCAATCAGTCACAAATTTATTATGTAATGACCATTAAGATGCAACTCTATTATATGAACTATTATTTATGGTTCAAGACAGGGCATTCACACCAGATGACTACAGTTATGTTGGCTGTTGGCATTTTTTTATTTGACAATCTAAGGGAAAAGAGGTTAGTTCCTGTGACTAGATAGTCAAGTATTACATGTTTTAAAAATTATTGTGGCACACCAGTTAAAAATCGCTGTTTTAGACATTGCTTATAACATATTGTTAGAAGTGTTGCTGGGACGTTGAAGATATTTGGCTAAAGGATTCAAAATATGCATATTCTGCTCTAATAATCACCCCTCTTCAGATGGTCCTTAAAGGGAACACACACACGCACGCACACACACATAAAAAAAAACGCAAAGTACAAAGTAGCTGGGATTTTTGTTTGTTTCTTTCTTATTGGCTTAGCCCTGCCCAAGCATCTCCAGTTCAAAATGAAGGTAAAAGTAGATTGTTCTGTGTATGCAGTTATCCCCAACCTCTAACCCATATTAGGCTCTTACCATCTCCTGGCCAGTTATATGGTACAGAAACCAAAGCAATGACCAATAAGCACAGGCATGATCTGAGGGGAGCAGCCAGTCAGCCAGCAGCTGGCCTTTTCATTGCACCTGCAGCATGACGGGGGATCACAGAAGAGAAGCCATTTGTGCATACACATGGACACAGTAACCTTGATCGTCAGATCACCAAACAATCGTCCCAGATTCTCAACAATCAGGTTGGCAATTCTTCCTTATCGGGGAAGAGTGAGGAAGAGGATGAGCAGAGAGGGGTTGGAAAGGTGGAAGATTCTGTCTCTGCTTCTGTGTTTCTTCTCTGGTCAACAGTCCATCAGTTCTCCATGTTTAATTATTGCAAACATACATATGCTGGGGAAATGGGAAAGAATTGTGAGATTTTCTTTTAAAGTGATACGTGAAGTGGACCAAACAGAAGACTGTTTGCCAAGGGTGTCCTCTGGGGAGCAGCTCCAAGAAAGAGAGCAAGAGGAAGGATGAGGTGGTGGGTGGGCAATAGAGAACTGGGAATTACCTGGCAGGGCAGGCACTTCACCGAGGTCTCCAGACCATAAAACAGTATGTGAAGAAGTCTGCCGATGGCTCAGCATTCACCGAAATTGCCTTCCTCCACCAATCCATATTCTCCCTATAGCAAAGGAACAGTGAAAACAGGAGTCTACACTCCATGAAGCAGAGTGAGAGGATGGGAGAAATCATTTGCCCCACAAAAAGAGCCCATCTTCTGTGTAATCGCCAAAATAATGTAACTTTAATCTTTCTCCTATGGATGAGCCAATCAAACTTTTAAAAAAGAAGAAAGGGGAAAAATGGCTAAAAAGATAGGGTTCAAGTACCAAAGAAGAAAAGAAGGGCCTAAAAGAGGCACAAAGAGATGAACCAACAGTCCCCACCCCGCCAAAATTCACATCTACCTGGAACCTGTGAGTGGGACCTTAGTTGAAAGTAGAGTCTTTGCAAATATAATCAAGTTAAGATGAGGCCATATTATACTAGGTAGGCCCTATGTCCAATATAATTGGTATTCCTATAAAAAGGACATTTGGACACAGTCACAGAGAGAAAATAGCCATGTGAAGACGAAGGCACAGATGACTGTTCATGCTGACACAAGCCAAGGAAAGACAAGGATTGCCAGCAATCACCAGAGGCTAGGAAGAGGCAAAAAAGGACCCTCCCCTAGAACCTTCAGGGAGATCATGGCCCTGCTGATAGCGTGGGTTTGGACTGCTGGTCTCCAAAACTATAAGATTCAATGTCTTTCGCTTGAAGCCACGCAGGTTATGGTAATTTGTTATGGCACCTTAGGAAACTAATATAGACACCAATGGCACATCATTAAACTTGTATGTTTGATATGTTGTTCTTTCTTTACATGACAATTTATGTCATTCACATACCAAAAAATTATCCTTTACACAGGAAAATAATATATACCCATTTCCAGAAAAACATGCACTTGAAGTTTTCCTCCACTTGTTGGAATTGATAAGCACAAACCCTCCCCACTGTCTCTCCACTCCTCTTGTAATTAATCATCATGCATTTGCAAATTTTTAAATCATAGAGTAGAACGTTTCTCTGTGCTGAGGCCTATATGCAGATAAAATCTACAACCCAGCCTCACTAAGACTATTATCTCCTAAATGACCAAATAAACTAACTGATCCAAGCCACAGGAGGCCATGAGAATGATTACACAGATAACGTGGACAAATTGCAGCACTTATTTTAGGTAGTGATTTCTTTTCACCGTAATAAATTATATGTTCAGAAATTGTGTAGTATTTAGAATGAAATAAAGCCTTGCATCTCTAAGTTGTAGTATGCCATTTTTATGTGTTTGAAAAGTTTTTTCCTGTACCTCATGCTACTGATTAAGAATTTCTTCTCTAAATTACTTTAATTTGCATCAAGGGACACATAAATGGAAATAGCACTAACCTTTTGCCTTGTAAATGCACTCAGAAATCATGATGATGAGAACTATCCTGCTGTGAGTTGTATCATAGAAATATCAGCAAAGGTGGATTTATCATGTAATGGGCCTAATGGGACCCAACTTTTGATTTCACTTACATGCTGCCAAGTATTGGACTTGAGTGGAAGTTTTGGTCCAGAGCCCAGATCTCAGTGTTCTTATCTCAGTCCCAGTGTCTGCATCCTGAATAAATATGATAACAGTAACGATAATGACAGCTAACATTCGTTAAACACTTACTCTATTTTAAGCACTATGCTAAGAATTTTACCTACATTGCCTCATTTAACTATCACATAAATTCTATGATATAGCTGCTATTATTATTCCTGTTTTACAAATGAGGAAACCTATTTAGAGATGAAAAATAATTGTATTAGTCAAGATACATCCTGGCAGGGAAGGGATGGCACCCTCAAAAGGGATAGAGTTTAATGAAGGGCCTATTTACAAAGTTGTGGGCAAGGCTAAGGGGAATCTAACAATAAGGGGCTAATCCATCAGGAAGTCCTACTATCCCAGGCCGGAACACTGCAAGACCAGCCAGCAGTTTTTTTTCCTAGAAGGACATAGCCACTGACAAATTGTGACTGGTAGGCAGGTGTCTAGGAGAATAAATACCCTGATCTCTCTTCCCTCTCTCTGATATCCTGAAGCATCTCCTATTGGTAGACCCAATGGAAGTCAGAGGGCAAGGGAAGTTGGTCATCCCTAGAACCCACCACCAGGATGCTGATTAGGATGGAGAAGAGTGGAGGACAGATTTGGAGGGAAGTCCACACAGCAAAGTAACTTATCCAGGACATACAAATACTCACTGTTGGGTGAAGGCTTAATGCAAATTTGGGCAGAGCTCACACATTCAACCACTGTACTATCTACTGAGAAAAAAAGACAGTTCTGATAGAGAAACCCATGGGTATTGCAAGGGAGACATTTCCTCTCCCTTGCCCTTCTGAAATCTGTATACAGCCTTTCTGCTCCAGCTGAATTCCTAGTCTTTGCAGAGAGCTGCTCTGAGGCAGACAGAGTGGGTTTCTGCATAAAGGAGGGTGCGCACAGCCTTCCCCCACGAGAATGGAAGCTCTATTAGCATAGAGATTTTGATCAGCTTGTTCACCCCACCGTTTATCTCCATAAATTCAGTTACTGGAGTCCAAGAACTGGCTTTGGGACCAAGAGATCCTGAGCTGCCATCTTAAAAAAAGAAACCTCCTAGCAACAGAATACACTCAATGAAATATCCAGATGACACTGCTTATCTTTCTTGTTTCCACTCCCTTGTTTCGTTCACTTTCGCAGGTGTGAAATGGTTCTAGTCTTTGATTAACTGTTGAGAATTTTTTACAATGGTAATCTAATGAGTACAATGTGTCATATTTTATGCTAAGAGCTTTATGTGAATTATCTTACTTGATTCTCTTCATCATATTCCTCTGAAATCAATGCTATTATTTTAATTTTACTGGTATGTAAACTGAGATGCAGACCCAGGTATATCTGATCCCAAACACCAAACTTACACAGCATACCTTACCACATATTGCCTTCCTAATTCTGATTCTATCACTGTTCAAAAGTAACAACTCAGTTGATGAGGCCCAGACTTGGATGGTACTGGGCCCTCATGCCCACCTTCGATGGCTCATCACCACCACTGATGTCTGCTGCAGCTCAAGACCTGGCCCCAGCTCTGCTGGGGTAAGTCAGGACACCATTAGTCCTATGATCCTGCCAACTCTCAGTACCTTCTCTATTATGTCTCCTGCTTAAGCTATTTCAAACCCAAAGAGCTGCTTTCTCCTCAAGTTCTTAGTGCCCTGATCCATCAACCAGCCCCTTGATAAGTGTTGGAAAATTTGTTTTGTGGTGCAGATTCACCCAGGCATCGATGAAAACGCACTGTTAAAATTTACTGTTGCTAGGAGAATAAATTCCCCTCCTCTCACTGCTGCTTCTCCAGACTAGTTTCGCACCAAGGTCACACTCCCACAGGCTGAGCATGGCAGGACACTCTAGCAGGCCCAGTCTGACAAGATGTGGGGATTCTCCAATGGGTGATACTATTTGAGGACTCCTCATTAGCCTGGGTGAAGCTTTCTTGCAATCACACTGCAGTCTAAAATGCTTCCTTCCCAATCCACTTTCTTTCTCTCACACATTCCATAGATGTCAGACTTGAATATGGTCTGAAACTTCTTCCCACTTTCTCCAGCTCCTTCTCCCAAAAAATCTCTTACGTGTCTAAATCCATCTTGGCATCTGCTTCTTAGTAGACATGAATTAATGCAGGTGGTACTGAGGATGGTCTAAAAAAATAGGTGGTAGAGAAGAGCACGAAACTGACTTACTCATCACCCAAAGGTAAAAAGAATGCCATTCTAAATGGTAAATGGGACATAGATAGTCCCTGGCACAAGTTAGCAGTTCAGTTGCCAGAGACTTCACTAGTGGTGACCTGGAGAAATGTTTGAGTGGAAGTAAACACCTGTGGAGATGAAACAATTTAGGCATTTAAAAGATGAGAGGCAAAATAACTACTAGAATAACTACAACTTCTAAGTTGTTGTGATCCCCTAGAGAAGGATGATGAGAAACTGTGAGACATTAACCAGCAGTTAAGCTAAGTGTGAGAGCCAGAGCATATCTTTGGCAGCTTACAAAGAGGCTCTTATCTCCTGAAGTAGAAGAGCAGACACAGTGAGCAGTATTGGAGATCTGGTTGTTGAGTAGCAGAGTTCCAGAGATCCTTGGATGCTCACCCAAGGTGAGTCTTTTCTGCTAAGGAACCTGCATGGGGAAGACTGAAACCCTGAAATAAAGGATGGGGTCATCTGAGTAGATGCTCTCGAAGATGTTGGCTCTGCAGAGCCCCTTGAGACAGTTGGAAATGTGTGTATTCTCATTTGGGGGATGGGTGAGAATTTCACTTGTTAGGAGGATAGCTTTATCTTGTTAGGAAGAAATAGGATTAATACTATTGTTACATGGGAGTTCTCATGTGTGCAGGTGAGTATATATAGCTGAATAGCTTCTGGTGACCCCTTGCTTGAGCTGCCTCACTACGGTTTTTCTATTGTCAACACTGCTGCATTCCAGGATCTGCACTGGGAGTGGCACCCCAGCTCCTCCTCCAGGCCTGCCCACCAACCTCAGCTCACCTAATTTCCACAGACTCATTTCCTGTTGCCTGACAATGGCAGACCAACTCTGACCCAAGAATCCCAGCAAACATCTTGGCCATCAGTTGCAACCGCACCTCCCCCAGTGAGGTCTGAAGCCTAGCCTTAAGTAGGGAGCCACCCTTCCAAACTGTTCTGTCTGTAGGATGAATCCTTGGGTTCACTTTAGAGTCCTTTTTTACATCCTTATAGTTATTCCCCTATATACATTAATAATTCTTTATATTAAAAATCCACTGTTCAATTACACTGTAGTGTAGGCCAGAAGATTATGTTCTACAGCAGGGGTGGGAAACTTCCAGCCCAGGGCCATATAAGGCCCCCGAAATCATTTTGTCTGGCCCTGCCAAAGCATTAGGGGTGAGTTAATTAAATGTTTGACCAAATATAGCAAGCTAATTTTTAAGTTGATAATTTTTTATGGCCTGAAAATGATGTTATAAATATCCAAATGACCCTTGGCAGAAAAAAGGTTCCCCACCCCGGTTCTACAGTAAAGCTTAGATAACATATTCACTAAGGCCATTAAAAATGCAATGGTAGAAGGGGTATGAGCATCAGTAAGAATTCATGGTGTCTCTCTGTAGTCTCTCTCTGACTGTAAGGGAGGAAATCACAGAAATTAGTTCATTAATATTCATGGAAGGTGATAGGGCCCCAAAGTACTAAAGGCTAGGTGGGATATTTAACCATCAGAAGCCAAGATGCTGCAATTACCACTAATAACATGAAAGACTGGTTGGGTAGCCAAGGGGTCTTGACCCACAGGGAGTTATAGAGATGGTTAATATAACATGGCACCTGTAGGGGCAAAATAGACCAAAAAGTGTGCTGCTTAATTTCTACAATAAAAAAAAAAAAAAAAAAAATAGGAGAACCAAGATGGCGGCATAGGTTAACGCCGGAGTTTGCTGCTTTGAACAACTACTTCAAAAGTGAAACCAAAAAACGGAAGGGACATCACCCAGAACCACAGGAACGCTGGCTGAGTGGAAGTCCTACAACTAGGAGGAAAGAGAAACGCATACGGACACTCAGAGGAGGCGCAGTGCTGAAGTCAAATTCTGAGGTGCGGAGTGCGCGGAGCGGGCTGGCGGCGGAGGGCCCGGTTGGCGTTTTCAATCGGGAGGGAGTCGCAGACTCTGAGCTCCAGATCCGGGCGAGTCTTTAGGGACCCAGACTCAAACGGGAGAAGCGGGACTGTCTGGCTTCGGTCAGAGCGAGTGCAGCTTTCTCTCTGAGCTTTGCAGCGGGTGCTGGGACTCAGAGAGGCAGAGCCCCTGGGGACAGGACTGAGAGCCACCATAACTGCTCTCTCCGGCCCACCCTGTTGATCCTGTTCTACCCGCCCCGCCCAAGCCCTGCACACAGGCATTTGCCGGATAGCCTCAGGCAAAGGCTAGATTAGCACCTCCCTAGAGGACAGAAGTTCTCTCACTACTGACACAGCTGATTCTCATAGCCACTTGGCCTAGAGGTCAAACCCTCCCTGGAATTAGCTACAACAATCAAGATTTAACTATAAGACTGCAAACAAAGACCACTAGGAGGTGCACCAAGGAAGCATAACAAAATGCGGAGACAAAGAAACAGGACAAAATTGTCAATGGAAGATATAGAGTTCAGAACCACACTTTTAAGGTCTCTTAAGAACTGTCTAGAAGCCGCCGATAAATGTAGTGAGATCCTCAAGAAATCTAATGAGACCCTCGATCTTATATTGGGGAACCAACTAGAAATTAAGCATACACGGACTGAAATAACGAATATTATACAGACTCCCGACAGCAGACCAGAGGAGCGCAAGAATCAAGTCAATGATTTGAAATGCGAGGAAGCAAAAAACACCCAACCGGAAAAGCAAAATGAAAAAAGAATCCAAAAATGCGAGGATAGTGTAAGGAGCCTCTGGGACAGCTTCAAGCGTACCAACATCAGAATTATAGGGGTGCCAGAAGATGAGAGAGACCAAGATATTGAAAACCTATTTGAAGAAATAATGACAGAAAACTTCCCCCACCTGGTGAAAGAAATGGACTTACAGGTCCAAGAAGCGCGGAGAACCCCAAACAAAAGGAATCCAAAGAGGACCACACCAAGACACATCATCATTAAAATGCCAAGAGCAAAAGATAAAGAGAGAATCTTAAAAACAGCAAGAGAAAGAAACTCAGTTACCTACAAGGGAATACCCATACGACTGTCAGCTGATTTCTCAACAGAAACTTTGCAGGCCAGAAGGGAGTGGCAAGAAATATTCAAAGTGATGAATACCAAGAACCTACAACCAAGATTACTTTATCCAGCAAAGCTATCATTCAGAATTGAAGGTCAGATAAAGAGCTTCACAGATAAGGAAAAGCTAAAGGAGTTCATCACCACCAAACCAGGATTATATGAAATGCTGAAAGGTATCCTTTAAGAAGAGGAAGAGGAAGAAAAAGGTAAAGATACAAATTATGAACAACAAATATGCGTCTATCAACAAGTGAATCTAAGAATCAAGTGAATAAATAATCTGATGAACAGAATGAACTGTTGATTATAATAGAATCAGGGACATAGAAAGGGAATGGACTGACTATTCCTGGGGGGGAAAGGGGTGTGGGAGATGCGGGAAGAGACTGGACAAAAATCGTGCACCTATGGATGAGGACAGTGGGTGGGGAGTGAGGGCGGAGGGTGGGGCGGGAACTGGGAGGAGGGGAGTTATGGGGGGAAAAAAAGAGCAACAAATGTAATAATCTGAACAATAAAGATTTAATTAAAAAAAAAAAATAGTTACTATCCCTTGTTCAGTTTTCAGATCTCGAATCCCTTGACTTGATAGGGTCCCTAGAAGGAAGAACACTGTGACACTATGATAAATACATATTGTAATGACTTCCCCAGATATTCTCCCATGGGATCTGTGACCACATACTTGGGTGACTGGGTACACTGAAGAAGGGGGAATATCCAGAAATATCAAGGATATTGGATCCAGAGTCAGGATTGACATTGAACCCTAGAGACCTGAAGGATCATCATGGTCCCCTTGTTAGAGTGAGGGCTTACAGATACCATATAATAAATGCAGTTTATTTAGTTATGGCTAAAATATGACTTACAAGTTCTATGGCCCTACCAAAGGTCATTCCCTCAATTCCCTACCTTATAATTGGGATTAGCATGTTAGGCAGCTCAAGTAACCCCCACACTGGATCCTCAGTTTATGGAGTAGGAGTTATTATAGTGGGGAAAACCAAATGGATCTCCAGAATGCAGTACTTCATGAGTGATTTCTTTTGGAACACATTGGACTGTTTCATGAGTGTGTATGTAGGCAGATATCCCATTTATTCTTTTGAGCTGCAACAATCCTGCTCCAGACCACCCAGGAAAGACAGTCTCTATGGTCACTGCTCTGCAACTAGATTGAAACATGGGCCTTTCAGTATATTCTGAGTAGAATTCTATGACTTCAACAGAAGGTCGGGAGAGTTATCAACAGCACAATTATTGGCCAACTTATAGGAACTAGGGTGCTCCTCTAGAGCTTGGGGTACTATTGGAGCCTAACATCTGGCTCACTTATCAAGGAGGTCCTAGTCTGCCAAAGGTCACTTCAGCTGATGCAGTTCTTTACTCCAAGCTTCATACATCACTTTGCCCACAGAACTATGTCTGCCAAGTGCCAGAGAGGAGAAGGCTCTAACACAGCAGTATGGTCAGTTATAGCCCAACCTGACCAAAAACTATCTTAGGTTAGATCTTGTATTACTTCTCAAGCCACACAATTCTAATTTCACCGTCTGGAAGAAAAAACTCCTGCAATCAAAGCTACAATCAGGATCTGAGTGTACCACTTATAGTAAGCTAAGCACTATAGCATAATAAATATAAGTGATTGATTGAACCTTTAAACATCTGTACACAAGTAACAATACGTTAGTTATTCTTTTGTACCTGTTTCCACTGTCTAATTTATTTCTCCCATGTTAAAAATGCACAAATATGAGGCACCAATAGATCTAGATGCATGTTTAACCAGTGCAGAAAGGAATCAACTACACATTAGGACCAAACAATATCACCATCACATAGTCGGATCCTTCATCATTGTTCAGGGGTGTGAAGGAAGTGGGAATACTACGAGCTTTTAAATACTAACCTGGATTCTCATCCAGGCTTCACCTCTTAATAGCAGTGTGACCTGGGCAAATTACTTTCATTTAATTAAGCCTCAGTTTCATTGCCAGTAAAATGGGACAATCGGTTTAACTGAGTTTCAGCTTCTTCATTCATATCATACAGCATCTCATTTTAAGACATGATCTTTGCCATTGAATATATGGATCTAAAAGAAAAAAATACAGAAATCCAGACAATTAAATACAATCTAAACACCTTCCAGTTGCTCATAGAAGTCTTGCCCCAAGTTTCCAGGAAAACATCACAGGTATAAGAATTAGACACAGCAAAAGTCAATCCAATGTCTGGTAAAAAGAGACATTATGGACTAACAAAATCATGACTACTTAAGTTCACTTGGCTCAAAGTCAGTCACGCTCCTGGTCCCAGATGAGTGTTCATATTAGGCAGGCTCCTCCTTTTAATGTGCTTTTTTATAAGCAAACTAGAGGCCTGGTGCATGAAATTCATGTGGGGTGGTGTCCCTTAGCCTGGCCTGCACCCTCTCCAATCTGGGACATCCCTTTCGTAATCCAGGACCACTGGCTCCTAACTGCTCACCTTCCTGCCTGTTTGATCACCCCTAACCACCTCTGCCTGCTGGCCTAATGCCCCTAACTGCCCTCCCCTGCTAGCCTGATTGCCCCTAATTGCCTCTGCCTTGGCCCCTGCCACCATGGCTTTGTCTAGAAGGACGTCCAGAAGATGTCTGGTCTAATTAGCCTACTACCCATTTATTAATATAGATAAAGCCCATCAAGCCAATTCCATATGTTTCTGTCACAATATTCTGCCCTCCAGACATCTCAGCATAGTTGATCCCAAATTGAATCTTTACTACTTATTTGCTACTTGACCTCAGTTTCTCATCTATAACATTGGGTTTATGATACATATCTCACCAAATATGATAACATATTCATTCAAACACATTCCACAAATAATTATCAAACTCTTACTAGTCTCCTCAGCACTATGGTTGCAGTGATAAATAAGGAATAGTAACTATTCTTAAGGAGTCCTCAGTGAACATTCATAGCGGGGTATCTGCCATAATATACTGCTCTATAAAGAGCAGTTGATGGGATTAGAATTATGACAATCAGAAAGATGTTCATCTATATCAGCGGTTCTCAACCTGTGGGTCGCGACCCCTTTGGGAAAACATATATATAATTACATATTGTTTTGTGATTAATCACTATGTTTTAATTATGTTCAATTTGTAACAATGAAATTGGGGGTCACCACAACATGAGGAACTGTATTAAAGGTTCACGGCATTAGGAAGGCTGAGAACCATTGATCTATATGTAATCACAAGAGAAACACAATTCCTTGCTATCTTGAAAACCTATTGTCTACAAGATTCTGTGCCTATGGTCCCCATAGTCTTTATTACTCAATGTTGTTGGCATGGACGCACTCATGAAAAATATTGCAAAGTACTTAAGTTCTAGAGGACTCAAAGATAATTTATACCAACCCACATAAAAAGCTCCCACTAATATATACTTTTAATGTTGCCTATGTATATATCACTTCTTTAAATTTAATAGAAGGAATAGCATTTATTTCCCCAAGTGAGATGATACTACTCATTACCTATGCATAGTTTTAAGTTTATCAACCTAAGCTGTATTTTATAGTATTTCTTCTGGCTGAGTTTCTGCTTTTCTCATTTCACCGTAGAGTAAGTTATCAGATCTAATTTTGAAATATGAAAGCTATTATCCAAAATGCACCAATATTTCCAGGTGGATTTTATGGAAGTGTAGAACTATTTCTCAGAAGCATAAAACAGTTGTTGAAAAATGCTTTTAAGTGCCAACAAGCTGGAAGTCTTACGAGTTGAGCAGGGTCAAGCTCAGGGGAATAGAACCTGAAGTCCATTTCCCCCAGTCCCATAGTCATAATAGGTCTCATATTCAGACCTTTGACAGTCTACAGTAAAAAGGGAATATAATACATTTTATTTTGAGGGTTAAAAATTTTATTTTATTCCATGTAAACATTTAAAATATACCACATTATTTTAAGTTTATTTGGTATTTCTTCATTGTTTAATATACTGAAAGCGTCAAACTTAGCCCGGATTCTCTCAAAGAAAACCAGGAAGAGAAGAAACACCTCAGGCAGCCTTCAGTGTCTAGTACAGTGGTTCTCAACCTTCCTAATGCCACGACCCTTTAATACAGTTCCTCATGTTGTGGTGACCCCCAACTATAAAATTATTTTCGTTGCTACTTCCTAACTGTAATTTTGCTACTGCTATGAATCATAATGTAAATATCTGATATGCAGGATGTTACATTGTTACAAATTGAACATAATTAAACCATAGTGATTAATCACAAAAACAATATGTAATTATATATGTGTTTTCCGATGGTCTTAGGTGACCCCTGTAAAAGGGTCGTTCGACCCTCAAAGGGGTCGCGACCCACAGGTTGAGAACCGCTGGTCTAGTACATGTGATCTGCGCAAACATCAGTGATCAAACAACTTCTCTAGTGAGCAGACCTTTGGGAAACTCACATGACTGAAAGTCATAAGACTGATTTATGGCAAAACCCCAATTTAATGTTTTATTATTAGAAATACAGCCTCCAGCTTATGCATAGGTGATTAGTGCATTCAAACAAAGGACAGGGGAATGTTAGAAAAGCCCACTTAAGGAATCTCATCATTAGCAGAACACATTTTGCTGATTTTATATCTTTTATTTATTTAATCAGCATTTATTGAGCACCTAAAATGTTCTGGGTTATATGCCATTGCTGTTCAGAAAAAAAGAAAAGAAAAGAAAACAATTCCTTCAAGTTATGGAGCATAGTGTAATTTATACTATGTCAAATATTTTGCAAAACCGGTCTCATTTAATTATTACAAAAACAGGAAAGATTATAAGGCTCATTTTAACAAATAAGAAAATTGAGACCCAGGGAAATAAAATAACTTGCACAATTACATAGTAGTAAGTAATAGAAGTAGACATCAAATCCTGGTCTATTTTTTTTCTGCAAAACTGTAGGTCTTTCTATTACATCATGCTGTTTTTCATTTAATACATTAGTCAGCAAAACTAAGATATGTGTTCAAAATCCAGCCTACAGGCTGCTTTTTAAATAAAGTTTTATTGGAATACAGCCCTGCTCATTCACTTATATATTGTCTGTGACTGCATTCTCACTATGACAGCTGAATTGAATAGCTGCAACAGAGACCATAAGAATATGGCCTACAAAGCCAAAAAATATTTACCACCTGGCCCTTTCATAGAATAAGTTCGCTGAACTCTGATTTAAGACATGACCTTTGCTCTTGGAAATATCAATCTAAAAATGGAAGAGAGATAAGAAAACAAATAATCAAAAATATAGTTTAAAAACCTTCCTATTACACATGGCTATCTTAGTCTGGGTCCCAGGAAAATAAAACCTGAGTCAGTTTATGTGCTCATATTTTATTATGTCCAATCCCAGGGAAGCAAGAGTGAGAAGAAAAGTGAAATAAGGCAGGAAAAAGAGGAAGAAAATGCAAAGTACTAGTGCATTACCAAGATTGACCACAGTTTCTGAAGAAAATATAGCTGGTTAGCAGTCATGTGGGATATCTGCAGAGAGGCTGTTTGAACAACTGCTTCTCAGAACAGCCCTCCCCACTCAGGGGAAGCTGAGGCTATCAGAATTATTAGAGGATGAAGTAAAGCAGCAGCAGCCAGGTCTTTATAACTGCAGAACTGGTGTGAGCATCACTGTGGCTGCTCAGACTGGGAAGTAAGGCAACACCTGAGATCCAGGGGATAGAAAATCCTGTGCAAATAGGAACTGAGGTCTAGCAAACTTTATAAACTGGTCTAGTATAGTCTCCCTCTTGCTCCCCTTAGATCTGCTCTTACCCTTTTACAATAGCTAAATCTCATGCAAGAGCAAGATGTCCTCATTTCCTGCCTGAGAGAATAGTTACAAGTTTCATGCTTGAAAATAATGGCCAGTTGAAATCTCTTAAAAGGATTTCAATAGGATTATCAGGTATATAATCACTGATGCTGCAGTACTAGCTCTTGGAGCCATAGTTAATAGTTATCTTCATCATCTACCTCATTATAGACTTCCCATCACTCTTGGCTAGTATTGTACCAACTTAGAATTAGGCAGATATTATTCCTAAGGGGTCTGTGCCCTAAACTGTATTGTAGTGGTTCAAGAAATTGCACACTTACACTTACCATTGGCCAAAAAAGCACCAATACATAATCCAGTGACTTCCTTGGGTATCAGACATTATTATTCTATACGCTCAATTTTGTTGTTCCAACCCAGGCTCCTCATGGTAATTGTGGTTCATTATTCCAAGCTTTGTTGGTTCACTGTTATGCCTAATAGAAAATAGCCAAGTGGTAATCACAACTCCCAGTTCAGTAAATCTTTGTCACCTGGAGGAAGTACCCCACCATCTATGACCAAGGAACTGTAACTCTACAAAGCCTAAGATTGCAGGAAGGGGAACTAAAAATTCCATAAATGAATGAATGGGAGTGATGCCAAATAGGATCAAACTTATTTCCAGCCTATGTTAGTTTGGATCATCCAAGAAATATCCCCCTCCAAAATGGGATTATTTATACGTTATTTATTGGGGGAAGTGTCTGTGATGGATAGAGGGAAAAGGAACAAGAATAGGCAGTGAGATAGCACAGTGCAGGTCTGATATCTATGTGAGGAAATAGGGAAGGCATAGTGCTATCCTTGCTACATAATGAAAATTGCTTCAAATTCTTCCTACTATAGGAGATCAGAGGAAAGAATTCCCCAAGTGAGTAGCTGCACACCATGTGTCAGAGTCATACTGATGCCATAACAGGTAAGAGTGAAGCTACTCATGCCTCCTTTACCACCACCACACCTGCACCTTACATTTACAGACCACATTCATCAACTGTGATCCATATGCTTTGTGCAGAAGTCTGGTTAGTAAACTGAATGGAGATACGATAGAGACCACGTTGCAATTTTTAAAATTGTGCGATAGTGGTGCTAATTTCCTCAATACCTCTTAGGATGTTGTATTATTCCTGATATGCATATCCCTGCCGAAGAGAATGGGGTGGAGGAGGTAGTTATGGGGCTTTCAATTGGCCCTTCTGTATGAGAATTCTATGAGCTGTTAAGTATATATCTGAAGTATAACTACAAGATGAATCTGTGAACCCACAGGACTCATGATGAAAACAAAAACCTGGGCTAAAGGTCTTATATTATCTGACTTTCATAAATCCCCACTCTAACCAGGGGACTAGCATGGTATTGCAGATCTCCTAGTATCAGTGTCAGCTCAGCGCTGATATCTTACAGCACTCAAAGAGTCTGGGTATTCCATGGAGCACAATTACCTTGAACAGAGGGCCATTGAGGAAAAAAATCTGTATTCATGTATGTACTTGAAATGGCTTTTCAGGTTCATTTTCAAGAGGACTGGCCTCTTTTTTAGACTCTAGCTTTGTGAACTATCCCATATCTAGAAACAGGGTTAAGTACCATGATTTTTCTATTGTTGAAATTGATAGCTGCCTTCTGCTTGCTGAGTACCCATTGTTTTCATTATACAAATCAAGCAACACCCAAGTCTACTTCCCCTCTATCTTAGCCTTAAGAAATCTATAACCTATTAGCCATCACCAGTCAAGATTCACTGCTCTTGTCTTGCTGTCCATTACAGTATGTCCCCCTTACTTCTGATGATTAATACTGACATCAACCTCTGTTATTATAAAATCCTACCATCCCCACTGATATTGGGCATGCAAGTTCCATGGCATAATTTCTCATTGTCCACTAGGGCCTTCAGAGGACAGCCACAGCCTTACTCATGTAGAGAAGGGATTATTCTGTGTTGCTTCTCAGGGAACATAGTCAGGGGACCCAAATAGTAAATCCATTCTAAGATTTTCATCACATTAAGCCTTCTGAACTTTTCTTCAATCCTCTGCCAAGAAAGCTCCAGTATCAATACCTCATTTACTACAGGCCATTGCCATGCCCAAGCTTTAAGGAGCCATTTCAGAGAATTATTAAGACCAGCTACAGACATACTTGCCATAACACTGAATCCTGAGTCATGTGAGAACCCCACCATGACAGTGAATTCTCTCTTACCACCTACACGCTGCACCTTTGTCTAGTTAGCCCCCTCAGTATCCTAGTATATTCCCATATTCTTTTGGTATGTGTGTACGTTGGTTCTACAATTTTTTTGGTAACCGCCTCTTCCTGAAGCAGTCTTGTACGTCCCGACTCAGGCTGTGCTGCAATCTGACCCAAGTTCCTGTCTGAAGGCAATATAATATGGTGCCAAGCATTATATTTTGAGGTACCTCCTTAAGGTGAGGTCATTGCATACTCTCCATGTAAGGGCAGGCTCCTGGTCTCTAGCAAGGAGTAAAATATTTATATTCCTTGCTTCTGAAGGTCAGGGGATTCAGAGAAACTAGGGGTTAATGGTTCTTAGGCTCATTCACACAAATGTTCTTATCCCAGTTCTCAGGATTCCAACTCTCCCTATCAGAGCTCTGATTTAGAGATATGAGAACTATCTAGGCTGCACATACAGTTTTCTTTGCAGACTTGCCACCATTATATTCAGATCAAAGGCCTGAATTTTAGCCTAGTCAGTCCTGCAGCTGCAGGAGATGAAAGTTTCTCTAAAGCTGCCATAAGGTCCCCTGGCTCTCACAGCATGACATAGGTTAAAAGTTGGCTTTAGCCTATAATTTTTTTTTTGCAAGGCTTCTGATGATGTCAAAAGCAGCCACCCAACATCACAATCCTTATAATTACCATTGTTCCCATAATGTTAGAGTACAGGAGCCACAACGTTCTAATGCTATGTCCTCCACCTGCACTGTTCAGCCCAGTTAACGAGAGGTGAAAGCTTTAGTAATTGTAGTACCACAGCATGCCAGGAGTTGTGACCACGACACTTCTCATACCAGCTGCTTTATCCTGTGTTTTCTACAGCTTTTTGACTCAAAATCTGGCCCGTGGGCCAGCAGCATTGGCATCACTGGGGAGCAGAATCTGCATTTAATTTACTACCTCAGGTAATTCTTATGAATATTGACTTGTGAGGAGTTTTGTTGCTCTGGAAGAACACAGATCCTGAAGCTGAGCTAATATGCTGCTACTTTGTTGGAGAGTACAATCCCAATGAAACAACAAAAAGGGGCAGAGGAAACAGACAGAGAACAAATGAAAGCAAACACAAGAAGGTGTATTGCCAATTCATTACAACTTCAGAACCTCCAGAGGCGTTAATCTCTCTTTGTTTACAATAAAAGAAGGCATACTTGTAACCCTTCCAACAGTATTAGCTGTTACATGGCACCCAAACCAAGCTCTGAGACCAGTTTCTGTCCCTAAAAATAAGTTAGAAGACATAGTAAATGTTTGCCTAATCCAAGTTGTAAGCACTAGTTTACCTGCTGGTTTACTTAACTTTTCAACCTTAAAAAGCCTAGGTTTTGGACTTAGCATTCTGAGTCCTGATCCCTCTTTTTCTGAATTCTTGTGAATCCTTTCCTCCTCTGCCTGGCTATCTCACCTGCTGCCCTATCTGACCAAATATAACTGCCGGTCCTGGATGAATGACTGATTCTGATTGTTTTATCCTTACCAGGAATCCCTCCAACTGTCATCGACCCCCCTCAATTACAAAGGGGTTGACTCTACCTTCCTCAAACAATAGTTTTTAAAATATAAAAGAAGTAATGAGGACAGATGACAAAATTCTACTAAGCAAAGCAATAGTTAGAATCTACTATCATTAAAAAAATTCCCTATTATTAATTTCTAGTTTAATTCTGTATGGTCTAAGAACATACTTTGTCTAATTTCAACTTTGTTCAATTTGTTAAAAGTTTGATCTATGGTCCAGAACACAGCAAATCTTGGTGAATATTCTTAGTGTAATTGACTATATGTTTTTTGTTCATGTTGATGGAGTGTTTTATAAAAGACAATTAGGTCAAGCTAGTTTTCAGTATTGTTCAGATCGTCTATATTCTTACTAATTTTCTATCAACTTGTTATATTAATTACTGGAAAAGAAATGTTAAATCTTCTACTATAATTGTAAATTTATTGATTTCTACTTTCAGTTACATCAGTTTTTGTTTTATAGATTTTAAAACTGTTATATACATAAACATTTATCACAATTATGTCCTCTTAATAAATTGACCTTTTTAAAAGTATTCCTCTTTATCACTGGTGATATTACTTGTTTTTAAAGCTAATTTGATATGAATATAGCTATTCCAGCTTCCTTTCAATTAGAGCTTGTGTGGTGTATTATTTTTCATTCTTTCACTTAGCACCTACCTATGTTTTTTATTTAAAGTAAGTTTTTTATAAACTGCATAGAATTAGTCTTGCTTTTTTCCAGTCTGAGAATCCCTATCTTTTAATTGGTATAATTACATGGCTTATATTTGGTATTACATTTGATATGATTGGATTAAAACTTGACATCTTAGTACCTATTTTTTATTTGTTCTTTTTGGGTTTTATTTCCTTTTTCTTCTATTCCTTTATATTGAGCATTTTAATGGTTCCCTTTTCTTTCAACTATTAACATATTAACTACACCTAACTAAACTTCAGATGTTTAGCTAAACAGAGTCCACTCTCAACTAATATTGTTTTACATGTGCTCCCATACTTTGTGTTATTTTTGTCATATGTTTCATTTTTATATATTTACTTTTATACATGTTGCACAGTACATTGCCACTGCTCTTGCTTTAGACCACCATTTATCTCTTACAGGAAAATAAATTATATTTTTCATTATTTATTTAATTTCTAACACTCTTCTTAATTTACATCCAAATTTCTGTCTAGTGTCACATTCCTTCTGCCTGAACAGCATTCCTTGGGACTTATCTCAGCACAGATCTTCTGACAATAAATAGAAAGTCATTATTTCCTTTTTTACATGAGAGATTTATTTGTGTGTATAGAATTGGGTGTTTTTTTTCCATTCAGCATTTAAAATATGTGTCTCTTTTTGCCTTCTAGTTTGCATTGTGTCTGATAGGAAATCTGCTGTTATTCTTAAATTTGTTCCTCTGTAGATAATTGGTCTTTCGTTTCTCTAGCTTCCTGAAAGATTTCCTCATTGTCCGTTGTTTCCAGTAGTTTGAATATCTTAAATTTGGATTTGAATATTTTGTGTATTTGTGTATTTGCTTTTATCCTGCTTCATTTTCTCTGAGCTTCTTGGATCTGTCAATTGGAATCTTTGATTAATTTTAGAAATTCTTGGCCATTATTTCTTAAATATTTCTTCTGAAGAGAGTAATTATACACTCTCTTCTCTTCTGGGATTCCAATTACACATATGTTAGACTTTCAATTTTACCCTATAGGTCTTGAATGCTCTGTTCTGTTTCTCCCTCCCCTCCTCTTTCTCTTCCTCATTCCTTTGGGTTATTAAATTACAAAATACTATTGAATCAAAAAGTAAAAACATGGTTTTTACATGGATTTCCAGATATCTTACCAAAACTATAATAATGAACAATGTCAATAACAAAATATTAGTGAACTGGCTTTACTGAAACTTCATCAATATTGGCTATCATTCATTTTAATACATTTATTTAACATATAAACAGTTAAATCATTATTAAATTTTTGTTTTATTACTATTAAGCCAAATTCTTTTAATCTTTTATTTACTAATGGCATTTCCTTTTATATAAATGGTCTTTTGCACATCTATTCATTAAGGTGTGTCTTAATGTTTGTCTTAACAATGTTATATACTCTATATAATTTAAACAGTAACCTTTTGTCATACTTGTTAAAAATTATATTCTATTGATTAAATATTATTGTTCTTTACTTTCTATTTTAGGAACTATTTTTTAAAGGAAGTCTTTCATTTTATAGGATCGAATTTACTGACATTTATTTTTAAATGTATTCTATTGCTTTCAGTTTAGTAAATTACTTTTTGAAATTTGATATTCAATGCTATTTGCTGTTTATTTTTCCTTTATGTGCTTGAATTATTTAGCCATTAATTCACCATATATTTGTTACTGTGCAGCAGACACCATTGAGCACCATTTTGGGGAGATACCACCGGAGAAAAGATAAGCATGGTCCCTTCCCACAGGGGCAGATAACTGATCATTGTAAATGCCTGCACAACATTAAATTTTAATGTCCTATAGGCATGATCTCATCATGCCTTGATTTAATAAAATCATCTTTCTCCTTAACATTGACTTTGCTTTTGAGTCTGATATCAGTTAAAAGTATCATTACTCACAATGAAACTATCTGACTCCTCCCTGTCATTTATCCAGCATATACAACCAATCCTGCCAACTCTTCCTGTTTATTTAAAAACATATCTCACAAGCATGGCCCTCCATCCTGGCCGATGTCTTGGATCCTGTTCTTATCTATTCTGGAGCTGATTGCAGTATGTACTATTCTGCAGTAGATTCCTACCTTTTTGTTTTTATTCTTTTTCCCATTCAAGATATCTTTCACAGTGTTGTCTGATTTATTTCCCTAAGATTAGAGATCTTGTCATATCTTTGTTCTGCTTAGAAATACACAAATAAACAAACAATATACTTGAATGGTTCCCAATTGCCCACAAAGACTAAACTTTTAAAGAAAACATTTAAGGTCCTTCTAAAATGTGGATTCAATTTCCCTTTCCAGCCATGTGTCCCAGCCTCCCTGAGCTACTTCCCCAGGATGCCATGAACTCTCACTCCACTGAGGCCCTCCTGAGCTATGTCCCTGTGTGGAGTGATTTGTCAACATTTCTGAGGGAGGGGTTGGGGGAGGGGGCCAGTATCCCACGTCAGGACCTAGCTCTGATGGCATTTTTTCTGTGAAGCCTTTCCCACCTCTCCTAACAATCCTGCTCCAAAACCAGACAAACTGATAGCTCCCTCTTTCACTCTCCTAGAATACTTTGTTGATGTCACTAACAATGGATTTTAAACAACTTGAGAGGAAGGGTTATATTGATTCATCTGTGTATACCTGGCATCTAGCTCGGTACTTGGCACATTAGTAAGTGCTTAATAAATAGAGGTGAAGTTGACCTAATCCATTTTAATATGCTTGGCTTCTATGTTGCAGCCATCTGGAAGCAGAAACATTTTAAAGAAAGATTGTTCTAACTTCTATACACAGGCACACTGGAGTAGAAGACCTGAAGCTGACAGAGAAAACAATCTTACAGGCGCAGTCCTCATAAGCAGGTAATTGTGAATGGCAGCGCATATAATCATAACCCTTCATGGTGAAGCTTGTTAATCATAAAATATTAAATCATACTTTAAATTCTCTGCTCAAGGATTAGAAAAATAAGCTATGTTTTGTTAAATATATATTTTAATAAAATATTAGGATTTTAAAATTATACTTATATTGCTTAGGATTGGGTTTGACAAATAAATGAAATACCAAAATAACCTTGGCTTTGAATATGGAATCTCATTTTCCCCCACATACCCATTCTGACATGGCGTCCTGCGGTGGCACATTATGTCCACAGTGAAAAGGACCGAGGCTCCGTCTGTCGTGCTGCTGTGATTCCAGGGCCTCCATTTCCAAGGCAGCAAGGCATTGGAGCCCTAGATATTATGAGCACATTCTAAGCCTTTCCCTTTCAGGCATCCCAGAAGTTGTCATACCACTCTTCCTTACATTTTATTGTCTAGAACAGTGGCTCTCAACCTTCCTAATGCCGCGACCCTTTAATACAGTTCCTCATGTTGTAGTGACCCCAACCTTAAAATTATTTTCGTTGCTACTTCGTAACTGTAATTTTGCTACTGTTATGAATCGTAATGTAAATATCTGATATGCAGGATGTATTTTTATTGTTACAAATTGAACCTAATTAAAGCATAGTGATTAATCACAAAAACAATATGTAATTATATATGTGTTTTCCGATGGTCTTAGGTGACCCCTGTGAGAGGGTCGTTTGACCCCCAAAGGTGTCTCAACCCACAGGTTGAGAACCGCTGGTCTAGAACTTAAGAAATGATCACAATTAGTTGCAAGGAGGTTGCGAAATGTAGTTTCTATTCTAGGCATCATGAGTCCAGCTAAAGATTGTGGGTCCTAATAACTAAGAAGAAGAAATGACAGTTGCAAGACAACCAGAGACTTTTTAAAAATAATTCTTTATTGTTGAAAGTATTACAGCCGAAACCAGTTTGGCTCAGTGGATAGAGCGTCGGCCTGCGGACTGAAAGGTCCCAGGTTCGATTCCGGTCAAGGGCATGTTCCGCAACCTGGGTTGCGGGCACATCCCCAGTAGGAGATGTGCAGGAGGCAGCTGATCGATGTTTCTCTCTCATCGATGTTTCTCACTCTCTATCTCTCTCCCTTCCTCTCTGTAAAAAATCGATAAAATATATTTTTTAAAAAAAAGAAAGTATTACATATGTTCCCTTTTCACCCCCAACGACCCCTTCCAGCCTGCCCCTGCCCTCCAACCAGAGACTTCTTAACCAATATTTTAAGCTTCTATTTTCTGAAGCAATGTGCAGTTTCATAATCTCATTCTCTAATAATGGCCCATACGGGAAGCATTGCCATATTGGAAAGATTTGTGCCTCTCCCACATCAACATTCAACTGTTGAAGTAGGAAACAACTTTGAGAACATCCTTCAGCGGCAGTCCGTAAACTGCTTATTATTAATCCATACAGAGGTAAGATCAAAAATGGAGACTAAACACTTGAAACTTATAGTAATTTGACATTTCTGTGACATTAAACCCATGGTTAGTACATTCATCTTATTACTGTGTGTAGACCGGCTCACTTGTCATCTCATCCACTTGGTAGGTCACATATGGCACAAGCTGAGAATATGTCATATATATCATGGCTGTGTGTCAGTCCAAAATGGATTGGAAATTTTTAAAACTAGTCCTTTACAGAGAGTTTAAGAAGCATGGGTCTACATCAATTTAAGGGAAGCACTGGGACCAGAACTTGGGGTTCCTGACTTCTGATCCAGCATCAACTGCCTTGGTCCTTCACTGTGTTAGATGCTGGCATTGATGCTATCAACCCACATCTCTGACCACCTGAGGGGGCTCCAGAACCATTCCTAACCAGCTCTAAACTCACTGTGGGTACTTCTGAAATCTGATTGGCCACTCTGGACCTAGACTCCATTGTTCATGGGATGGGTCCTGTACACCTGGGTTCCATGGGCCATTTCACCTCCTGCATTTGCCTCTCTTATCCTCAACATCATTCTGGATCCTGCTCCAAACTGCATAAACTATAACCCTAACTCTCACCCAGCTTTGAAAATTTCCATCGCCTAGCCTGGCTGGTGTTGCTCAGTGGCTGAGCATCGACTCAGCAACCAAGAGATCACAAGTTTGATTCCCAGTCAGGGCACATGTCCAGACTGTGGGCTCGATCCCTAGTAGGGGGCATGCAGGAGGCAACCAATCCATTATTCTCTCTCATTGTTGATGTTTCTATCTCTCCCTCTCACTCTAAAAACCAATTAGATGTATTTTTAAATGTATTTTTAAAATGTCCATTGCCTAAATGGTACCACTGCAATGCTCTCCTTCCTCAACACACACACACACACACACACACACACACACACACACACACAGATGGGGAAAGCAGTTTAGACCCAACCCATTCCCATTTGAATCAACAGTCCTCCTTTACTGGTCTGACCAAGTTGTTGAATGACCAATTCAGAGTTATTGTTGAATTTTGTGATTGTTCACACCAGCAGTTTTCAGAGATTTGATAGGGAAGCTCAATTATCAACTTCCCATGTGATTCATATTTCGGATGCTTGAAGCCATTACCCAGGACTCAACATTTAAGATGTGAATGGCTGAGCTTTCCTTTAAATACATTTTACTGCCTTTTCTATTTCTTCAGGTGTATACCCAGCCCCTGTCTGTCCTTCTACTGTTGAAAAGGCTCTACTCTTTAAAAATTCTCTTTCACCTGGTGAAAGACATATGCCTCATGGTTTGCTGCAATTGGTAATTTAGCAAATTGATTTTCAGAGAACTAACCTGAAGCCACCAAGTACCACCTCCTACTGTAGTTAAATTATGTTTTCATTCACATAGTAAATGAGCTTAGCATCTGGAAGCAAACTCTTTTTTCTTTTTTAGGGGGCGGGGGGGTGCTGGGGGAACAGTTACTACCAAAATTACCTATTATATATATACTTAAAGTACCAAATAACATACAAAAAAGCAATCACCTCTATATCACCTCTACCAAAAGTGTCGTTTCCTGTTGGATTCTTTACTTGTGCTGCAATGAGGAGTCACAGCAGTGTGTGCCTGGATGCCCAGGTGGGAGGCAGATAACGCAGAAAGTAGAGAGAAGAGAGTATAAAATCAGGCCTCTCTTCACCTTTACCTTTATGTAGCATGTACCCATTTTAAAGCACTTTCAAATATACTGTCTCATCAAATCCACATAATCGGCTAATGTATTTGCCAAGGTCCACACGACTCTATTTTTCTGTTGAGGAAGTGAAGGCTCATAAAAGGTAAAGAACTTACTCAA
Source organism: Myotis myotis (assembly GCF_014108235.1). NCBI lineage: Eukaryota > Metazoa > Chordata > Mammalia > Chiroptera > Vespertilionidae > Myotis > Myotis myotis. The sequence goes on from NW_023416379.1 coordinate 55,822,292, forward strand.
AGGTCACACAACAGTAAGTGTACCAGAAGCAAATTCTCAACTCTTGCTCCTTCATTTGGCCCTGACTTCTCCTTAGATTTTTAAAAATATTTCTGCCTAAAGGAATATCGGCCAAATATTTTTACCTAAGTGTCCTTTAGATATTATCACTGATTTGCCTCTGACCCTGCTTTCCCTGCTCTATTAATATAGTTCATTTATTTTTTGCCGAAACCGGTTTGGCTCAGTGGATAGAGCGTCGGCCTACAGACTGAAAGGTCCCAGGTTCGATTCCGGTCAAGGGCATGTACCTTGGTTGCGGGCACATCCCCAGTAGGAGTTGTGCAGGAGGCAGCTGATCGATGTTTCTCTCTCATCGATATTTCTAACTCTCTCTCTCTCCCTTCCTCTCTGTAAAAAAATCAATAAAATATATTAAAAAAAATATATAGTTCATTTATTTTTGAATTTTCACACAGTTCATTCAGTTACAAATTCTTTTCTGCTGTTGTTAATCCTCACTCAAAGATATTTTCCATTGATTTTTAGAGAGAGTGAAAGGAAGAGTTAGAGAGAGACACAGTGTGACAGAGACAATAGATTGGCTGCCTCCTGCATGCGCCCTGAAACCTTCAACCCAGGTACATGACTTGACCCTCCTGTGCACGGGCCGACGACATACCCACCGGCCAGGACTCAGCTTTAAATTCTTGAAGGTGAAGGCCAGGTCTTCTCTGTGGTCAGTATAGTTTACAGCGTATGTCTCCTGGCATTCAATGTATCCCCATTGACTTCCTCTCTTTGGCTAGAGCCTTCCTTGGGTTCTCTGAATATGGCCAGGGAACATTAACCAATCATGCAGTTTCTAAGATTCTGGCAGGACTTGTAAGGCCTTCTCACACACAAGTTCAGGAATGAGAATAATATGTCACGCTATTTTAAACAATAAATGTAACTGTTCTAAGAACAGACAACACAAAGTTTTTTCTAGTCTCTTTGAAGACGAGAAATACAGATCAATGAGCAGTGTCCATTATCTTTCCTAGCAACTTAAGATTTTGAGTGCTTTTCTCTTAACTATACCTCTCATCTGGAAAATTTGAGTGTACTGGTGTTGAAACAACTATCCTAAATGGTATTACAATATACTGTTCAGTGAGAAGGTAAAATGCAATAGCGTGTTGGGAAAAGAACTTAACAAGAAGGCTGTAACCACTTTAGAAGTGTAAAACTCCTTCCACAGGGATATTGGGACACTAAAACTTCCATCAAAGCACATGAAAATGACATCAGTGGTCTGTTATCCCCTCATAAATGAGCCAGACCTGGGCAAAGATATTCAAGCAACATCAGCCTCTGTCAAACACATAACAAAGTTTGACATCTGTTAAATCATTAAAGATACAAATAAAATGTTAACAAAGACAGAAAAGGAAAGGAGGGTGATGATAGCAGGTATTAAGACTAAAAGTAAAAGACCAGATAAGACATGATTAATTCCTGGATTTTGGAATATCACTATAGCTTGTTGGCTAACCCTTCCCAAATTCCAAGTCACTGAAAATGACTTGTAATAAAAACACCATGGAAATCTGTAATAGATGGATTTAGGGTTTTAACACTGGATGGCTGTTTCCACAGTAAGTGGATATCGTCTGGCTCCTCAGATCCTCATCTTCCTCCAGACACCATGTTTCCATCCCAGGAACTGTAATTCTCCCTGACCTCTGAGAGAACTTTGTTTTTGACCCAACGTCATAAGAGCAAAAACCAAATATCAAAATATCAGCCTACAATACTCATCTTAGTTTGTATACCTGACTAAACAGTAGATTCTATTTTCTCTGTCCTTTGAGTCTGGAGCATACTAGCTTTGGAAGTTCCCTTATACAGAAGAGAGGCGTTTCCCTTCAAAATTTGTGACAGAGGAAAAGCTAGGTAATCATCAAATAGTTTTATTTTTATTTCCTGGGGAAAACAATAAAAGAAATACCATATTTCCAGTTCCTCTGCAGGTACGTGGAGCATTGGGGTTGATTTCTGGTCAATAATAGAATGTGAACAGAAGTCTCAAGAGTCACTGTAATTTGAGGTAATTTAGAATGAGTGTGCTCTCCCCAGACATTCGCTCTTCCCTTTCTATAGCAAACTTGGAAGCAGGGCTCCAACATGCAAAACCCAAGCATGTGTGCAGTTAAACAGGAAGTTAAAGTGACATGGAGATAGTATCAGTAATCAAGGCAACAAGCAAGTCTAGCAACTTGGTGGCAGCCAGCAATAGCAGCAGAAGTTCCAGAAGCACCAGTCTGCCAGGAAGGAAGTGCAGGAATGCTGTGCCAGCTGGTCCAGGCTGAGGCCTGGATGGGCCACAACATAAAGGGCTGCTTGGAGGAGCTCCAGTTTAAGTGAACAGAGAGGACTGAGCTAGAGGCCCAATGACCCAACTTGCTAGCATAGTGGAAACAAGGAAATGCTTTTTTATGAGAATTTACTGTATTCTTCCCCCACCAGGACTGTTTTAGAAGACAGCCTATTGTTTCTGCCTGCAGCCTTATTCTAAAATCCATTAAAGCCAGAAGAGGAATTCAGATGCATATGTGTTAACAGAGTATAGCTGTCTTCTCATTCTTTTCCATCTCCCTTTCCCTGAGAGAGAGTCAGGGAGTTGTCAAACATGGCCAAGCAAACTATGCCATAAGAACCAGCAGGCCTCTCTGAACCTCCTTCCCAGGACCAGGTGGGCTCCATTGCTGGCTGCACAGAACACTGTTCAATACTCACTATTGACCTTCATTAGGTGGGGAAAATTCCATTAGAAAAAGCCATCATAAATCCTGCTTTCCTCCTGCCACATTTGATGCATTTGGTAAGGAAAGAAGCTGGGTGTTTGTTCTGGATCATTTGACCTATACCCCACACACAACAAGCACAAGTACGACTGTGTGCGTCCTGGCTGACATGGAGACAAGACAGTAGGATTTTACACAGGAGGCCTATGTGCTCCAGTCCCACAAAATGGCAGAGTGTTAGCCTGCCCTCTTTTTACACCCAATTAATGGATGCTATAAATTACAGGTCAAATTTGATTCACTCAAAAAATGTTTGAGTAGAGTGGTGCAAAACACAGACTATGTCTTTCAGTAACACCAAGTCGACACCATTCCTGCATTCATGGGGCTTGTGATCTAACAGAGAAGATAACAAATCATTTCCAGCCTGGCTGGCATGGCTCAGTAGCTGAGCGTCAACTTATGAACCAGAAGGTCACGGTTCCATCCTGGTTAATCCCCAGTGCAAGGCGTGCAGGAGGCAGCCAATCAATGATTCTCATCATTGAGGTTTCTAGCTCTCCCTCTCCCTTCCTCTCTGAAATCAATAAAAATTTTTAAAAAATAGTTTCTAATAATTTTAATGTAAGGTAGGATGTGTTACAAGCCTAAAAGAGGGAGAAATAACATGCCATGAGGGCTAAATCAGAAGAGGATGAGATTACACTCAGCTGGAAAGTGGATTGAGGGTCATAAAATATCGGTGCTCTGTGGTAGGCGCCATTGGGATCATCTCATCTAAATACTTTAGGTAGAATCTCAAGATGTTAGGTGGTTGCACAAGATCATGGAGTCAGCAATAAAACAACAAAGCCCTGAGTTTCTTCCGACTCCAGGTCTTTGCCTATCCGGCTGTGCCATGCTGCTTCTTGGCAGCTTAGTCATAGAAAGCCTCAACCAAATTATCTGCTGTTCTAAATTCTGTCAATTAATGCATAAACATCACAAAGTTTATGACCTTGGGAAGCTTACATCTAGTAGAACAGGTCAAACATGCACATATAATCTCCATATTTCTCTAAGATATAACTAACCTTGGGAAATATAGAGACTTGGCTACACTGGATTGATATTTAATCCATTATCAACCCACAACATTTAGTAGGAGGAAAAGGGTGAGAGTTTAGTGGGAAATGAATAGGTGAGACATGGAAGAAGGAAGAGGGACAAAAGAAGACTTCTAGGAGGCCAACTGCCTTAGGCGGTGAAACCAGGAATGAGAACTTGTCTCTATAAAACCTAGAACCACTACTGGGTTCTTTGCAAGTACTTAGTTTAAAAGCTCTACACAATAAGTGGCTGGGCAAGCAAAGTATCACCTTGTATTTAGCTCCTGCCTCAAATCCTCAATATTTATGACAACACTGATTTTCTGTAGTGACCTACAAAACCGTAGTGTTCCTGACACTCTCAAAATAATAGAGATATACTACTGCCTCTTAGAACTCACTCATGCCTTGTTTCATCTCAGTATCAGGGTGTCACCCTCACTGGTGACTGGGGATGGGGCTGCTAGAACACCCATGGAGACCTGTAGTCTTGGGCACTGACCTACTGGTTCACAGCTAGGCCCATCTTTACCAATATCCTCGTCTGTCTCCAGAAATTTTACTACTTCGGGCAAGTAGGGAAGATAAGTGAGTTTAGAGATCTTGTTCATCTAATTGTACTGATAGGTCTTCAATTCCAAACTTCGGCATTCTCATTTGCTCTGAGGCCCAAAGTACAAGTGCCCTTGAATGCTGCATGGCTGTGGGAAAGAAGAAAGAAATCTAACATTTGTGTTACGTTAATAACAACAAAACAACAATAATAGCTTAACACTTAGAAAATGTTTCTTTTTTTCTTTAAAATATATTTTATTGATTTTTTACAGAGAAGAAGGGAGAGGGATAGAGAGTTAGAAACATCGATGAAAGAGATCAATCAGCTGCCTCCTGCACGCCCCCCAGTGGGGATGTGCCAGCAACCAAGGTACATGCCCCTGACCAGAATCGAACCTGGGACCCTTCAGTCTGCAGGCCAACGCTCCATCCACTGAGCCAAACCGGTTCGGCTAGAAAATGTTTCTGAGCTTCAGGCTCTGGAATATCCTCTCTATAAGCCTATGGGATAGATTGTCTCCATTTTATAAAGAAAACTAAGTGTCAGAGACAGAGATCAAGTGTCTTGCCAAGGGTTATAGCATAATGATAAGTATAAAAGCCAGCAATAAAGTCAGGTCTCTGATTCCAAAATTCTTTCTGAACACCAAACTGCCTCTATGAGAGAAGCAGCTCTAGTATAACTATAACAAAGTAAAAATATCCCAAGAAGATTATGTGAGTGTATTGAGACTTGGCGGAGAGGGGGGCAACTGGTCTCCCAGAGAGAGCAGCACGTAAAACACACCATGGCCGCTGCTACTGCTATTATCAGTATCACTACTAACACCATTATCATCATCGTCATCACCTTAGGAATTGTACTGCTTACTGTATGAAACGGATATGATTTCTCTCTGTCCTAGATGAGGATCATATTTCACCTTTTACTCTTGCTGCTAGGAAGCTCAGAGACAAATTTAAAGTTTCTCTTCAATAACTGTCTAATACTCCACATGCATGTCAGAGTTCATTTTTTTCTTCCCATCTTGACTCTGGATTGTGATTTCTTTTTTACCCCATTCTCATCTTTTACTCACCATTTCATATGTATTTATTGTATGTATTCTCATGAGACTCCACAAAACTTTGGTGGAATAAAGTAAGGTATACCTGATATTCATTTTAAAATACCTTACCTGGGCAGAGCTTTCATCTGTGGCATCACACGGATTCTTTAGCCCTTTGAATTCTGTTGCTAAAAAAATCTGAAGAAAAATCAAGACACCATCTGGCTGCCTTTAGAAAGGCAGAGGTAATTCGGGTCTTTGATCTATTTTGTACATGAACTGGGATAGGGAGAGAGGACCAAATCTCCCTGACACAGACAATCATTTGCTTTATTAAACAAGTGTCTTGTATTACACACAAGGAGTAGTGCATTATGTGGATGCACAAGAAAAAAATATGATGAAAAGTAGATACTGAGCATACTGAATACTTTAGGTTTTGAAATATTAACATCACAGCTGTTTCTAATAATTTTTTTCTAACTCAACCTTATTTCCACAACATGTACTAATGTAACTGTAACTGCCCCAAAATGTTTTTCATTTTTTAAAATAAAGTTTTCTTAGAAATAACTATGGGACTAAGAGCCTAACCATCTTAGATCATGACCCCATATACAGGTTATTTTTGCATTCATTTTTTTTTTGTCTACTATGATTCAAGATGGGAACAGATTGAAACAGATGACCTACTGATAAACTTGTGAAAGGTACCTTTTTAATCAACAACAAACCAAAACAAAGAGAACTTCACTAATGAGAGAAGTCAAGAAAGTTATTAGGCTAAGTGTCCTGGGATTTTAAATGGAGCAATAGGGGAGAAACTTATTCATAGACCACTATTTGGGGTGATGATTATGGTAACTGGGAAAATTTAAGTATTTTTTTGTTTGAGGGTTAGTTTACTTTGGGGTAAGGGGCACTTGATTGCAAAGAAAACGCATATTCCTATTCCTTTCAGGTTTCTCCTTCTAATTACCTTTTATTTCTAATTGTCTCTCTCCATCCATGTGGGTGCCTCCTCTTCCAGATGGTTTTATAATAAGTTTTATAACGTGTTAGGAGACTTCGTCCTTCGTAGACTCTCTCTGCAGAGGCTTGACAGAAGGCGATGTCTTCCCTGGGGCTGGTACTGCATGACTCAGGGTTGCCTCCGTGGCGTCCACAGATCTCCACAATCTACAAGCCCTTCCTTTCAGCCTGGGTTCCTTGGATACTCAGCTCCTGCTGTGGCCCCGGGTTCTGGAGTTTCCCATCGTTCCTGCCCCGCGGTGAGGTGGAGGGATCGGCACCAAGCCCAATACGGGGTCAGAGCCGGCGAGGCGAGGGGAGTACCGGCGAGGCTGCTCCTCCTTAAGCCGCGCTGGGGCCGGCCGCTCGCGGTCCCCAAGGGTGCCCAGTGTCTCCACCCAGGGTCTGGCCTTTCTGATCGTCCGACGCTTGGCGGTCTGAGCGGAACCTAAACGCCCACGAGTTCCCTTCATTAGGGAGGTTTCCGCAGGCCAAGGCCTGAATTACCCCCCAACTTCCGCCCCCAAATCTGAGCGGTCAGTGAACAGTCACCTAGGGACAGTGGTCTCTGTCAACGCCCTGCTTCCCCTACCGGAATGTAACTGCCACCACCACCGGGCGGGCGAGCCGGGCGAGGATTATTATCCGCGTTGCACAGCGGAGGCGGTTAAGGCCAGAACGTGGTCAGGATCACGAAATAAATCGTAGGAAACAGCGTCTTGAGCGAGCTCCGGTCGCCTCCGCAGCCCCCGAATCCTAACCCGAGCGGGAGTAGGGCCAGCGCAGGCTGGGGCCAGAGGCCCGGGTGCATTCGTCTTTACGCCCTCGGGGAAGGAAGCGGTGGACCGCCCGGTGGCTGAGATCGGGACCGCCGAGCCAGGGCAAGAAGAGGGGTGCAGCCGAGCTCCGAGGGCACGGCCGCCAGACCTCAGCAGCGGACGGCCAACTCCCCGTGCCGCCCACAGAAAAGCGGGGCCGGCGCCCCCGGGAACTATAGCTCACCGCCTGGGCTTTAGGTTTTACTCACTTTAACCTATTTTTAAAGGAAACTTTTCATTAAAATACAGATACGACGATAAGAGCCCTATCTCCCCGCAACGCCATTCCCTCCCGGCTCTCACTCAGGTGGCAATCGAGAGTGACTTGCCGGGGAGCATCCGCACCTCGGCGCACACGCTCGCGCACGCGCACGCACACTGCACACACGTCGCGCTCGCAGTTTCTAAGGTCACGGTCGCCCCCCGGGATGCGGCCCAGGACGTCGCTTGCGCGGCGGTGCAGTATTATGAGTCTGGATTGTTTCTGACGGTTTTTATGACCGAGGTTCCAGGCGCCGAGCTGCGCGAGAGGCGCGTAGTGGCCGGGCTGCGTCCTGCTCGGCCGGCCAGGGGAGGCGCAGGCGCGGCGCGGGCGCCCTCTCTAATCAATAACCCTCCGCAGGGTCGACGCGGCAGCGGGTTGAGAGGCCTTTTCTAGACAGACGCCCGGGGAGGTGATGTATTTATTCTTCGCACTTACTGTGCACTTAGCACCCAACGGGCTGTTGTTTGCACTGACCAACAAAAACTGCAGGCTCAGCGGCCCCTATACCCCTGGTTGCTGAGCTTGAGTCAGACCGCACCTGGTCGCGGGCTACCACCGCTGCGGCTGGGGGCCGGTGGAGAGGTCCGCCACCCCCCACCCCGCCCTGCGTGACCCACAGGTCCAGTTGGCGCCGCGCGGGCCAATCGCTCGGGGAAGCAGGTTCCGATCTGGGGCGGGTGACAGGGGAAGCGACTATGCCGGCGGGCTCCGGGCTCCGGACTCTGGGCGGCAACAGCGCCGCCGCAGAAAGCTTCCCAGGGCGCCTTTCTTGATTTCCCGTAAAAAGGGTTTAATTCTTAATAGCTGAGACGAATCTCCTTTCAAGTGACTTGAGCAATCAACCCCCGCTGCACACACACCCCCACCCCAACCCCACCCCCAAGTTTGCCCCTGTAGTCCTCTTTGATTTCATTCACATACCCCACTGGAGAATTCTTGACTATGGATTAGGGGGTCGCTTAGGCGTGGCCAAGCCTTTCTCCCCAAACATGACCTTTCTTGAATGACTCTGAACCTGGGATTTAGTCCGATCCCCGATCGGACCCCTCGGCCAATCCCCTACCACTCGGGTCTGGCGAGCCCAGCCGCTGCTGCCAGTCCTGGGCTGCCTCCGGCGCGAGGCTCTGAGCGCGCTGCTTCCTGAAGCCGCGGCAAAGTTGATTTATGCTCCAGCCGCTCTCGAGAACCCCAACGCTTTGGCTGGGTTAATTTTTGTCAATTGTTCCTCGTCACACTAAGATAGTTTGCAGCTTGAGGCGGGTTTTATTTATCACCCTGAACATTTGAAATACAGTCAGACATAAAAATAACTGACTCTGGGACTCTGGCGCAATATTGGAGCCGTCGGGGAATAATTTGGCTAACTGACTTGGACATTTCACCTTCTAAACAGAAATGCAACTCTCAGTCAAATTGTAAATCAGATTGTCTTCGGGAATGAAAAAAAGAAAAGGCACCAAACCCAACGGAAACAAAATGAAAGAAAACGCAGATATTGACCAAAACAAATTGAGCTTCAGAAACCCAGCCTGGATTTTAATTTTCGGCGTGGAACAACATAGAGAATGAAAATTCCTAAACCTGAATGTTTTACCAGTCGGATCCGCCCTAGGGATTCTAGGGTGCCCTTGGAAACTGGACTGCTTTATTTATTTCTTTTTACTGTTATTGCTGTTTTTGTTATTAAGTAATAATGAATAATAAATGCTATTTTAGGGTTCCCCCTTGAAAAGCTCTAGTTATAAATGTTAATGAGAGGGGGAGTGGAAAGGTCAGGGTGGGAGCTCTGGAAGCGATCTAAAACATGGAAAAGAAGGAAATCAGAAATTTCCCTGGCACTTTCCTTGTTCCCAGATTTCTGTGAATAGATAATAAAAAATAATAATAATAAAATGGGATAGTCTTATCTGTGCCTCAGGGATTCCTCTCCACCATCTATCCAGAGGCCCCCAATAATGAAAGCTCAATTTCTTACAGACCCACATAGACCCAGTGGTCAAAAGCTTGGCCAGGACTAGCCTTCAGTAAGGCAGGAACTGGAGAAAAGAAAACCCACACAGGGGACCACTCAGCAATTGATCACAAGTGGAACTCAAAGCACAACTAAATAAAACATGTCTGCGAAGAGCGCATCTGTTATTAGTTCGCATACCCCTCCCTTCCAAAGCAAATTATATCCTAGTACAACAAAGCTGAGATAAGCCTTGTGCACTTTTCTGCGCTACCACAGTGGAAATCTGAGGTTGGTTTTCTTGATATGAACCTACAGCGACCTTACCTGGAGGCACCTGTCCCACTCAGGGCATTGAAACAAGTATATATTTATTTAAACTCCTTTTTGACCAGGACCATTCACATAACTTGCTTCTAACATTTATCCAAATAAACTGGAACAAGAGAGCTGTGACTCTTAAAATCCACAAATTAAAATTAAATTTAAAGATACCACAGGGAGTTCAGGTAGAAAATTGGAGGGATTACTTTTAAATAACTTTGAGGTTTAAGGAAAGATACTCTAGTACTTGATAGTACTTGGCATCCATTGATAAAAATGAATATGTAATATTCAATTATGATTGCATTCAAAACATGGTTTCAGGGTACTAAATGAAATAAAATTAAATCTAATATTCTGGTGGGGGGAAGATAAGAAAAGTAGCGGGAAATTTTTCTCAAGAACAAATTGAATTGGTGAGGTTTTGACATCTGTCTAGTCCAAATCTTCCTTTGGTGGTTTTTATATGGGCCCCAAGCTGGCTTTGCTCAAGTTGACATCTCTGCTTCTTCGCGGGAACTCAATAAATGCAGCACTCTCTGCTGACGGGCAACTCCTGTGCTGTGAGTAATCCTTTGCCAATAGATGGTCTGTTGTCCTTTCCAGTATAACCAGCTGGGAAATTTAAAATATTTGCCTCTCCACATATTTATTTTTATTTGTTGTTGTTTTTTCTTCATTTCTGACACATAGAGATGAGTGTTTTCTCTTAGAATCCCAAACCACAAATATCTCCAAAAAACGTATATTTCAAAAATTAAATCTACAGATGTAATACATACTGTGAACCCTATAAAATGCGTTTACAATGCTGACTTAAAGAAAGAAATTTATAACTTTCATATGTACCTTCCTTGTGCAATAGGCAACTGCCATATGTTTCCGACTTCCATAATTCAGTTTTTCTTGGACATCTGTAGCAGGTAGTGAGTGCTTCTTAAAGTACATTTTATGTAATTTGAGAAGGAACCCGCACCAAAGACTAAAGGTTAACATAAAAAAGCACAGGTCTTTCTAGAAATGCTAGTTATTCTAAATTTACATCACCAATTATGCATAGACTGAGATAGTTTTTCCCCTCCCCCTTTCTTCAGGCGACTGAATTTGGAAATTCAGTAATTCCAAAATGCAGTATTGTTATGCTGAAGATTCTTTACAAGCAACATATCCAAAATGTTTAAATGTTTTGATAGAGTAGTTATTATTATTATTATTACCATTCTTTGGTCTTTTGCTTGAAGATTCTCATTTGGCTCTTCTTGAAAACTAGGTTGAAAGTGTATTCCAGTAAGATTATTTTGAGGCAAAGTTTAGGATTTTCGTATAGAAAAAGAGGAAAAATCCCTAAGCCTTTCAACTTTTTATTTATCTTATGATACATTTCTTAAAGGATGGGAAAGTTTTCACAATAAAAAGTGAAAAGAAAACTAAACCAAAAGTCATGTAGAAAAGTTATAGTTTATTGTCAATAATTTTGTCCATGTGTTTACATTCAGGGTTGATTCCCAATGCTAATATATTTTTCAATAGCTCACTTCTTTTTGTGCAGTTACAGTTCTAGCTTTAAATTAATCTGTTAAAAGTCCTTTCATTCTGCTGAAACTGAAATGCCTCATCTGTCAGTACAAAAATATGAATAAATTCCAGCCACATTCTTCATTGTTTATACTTTCAGCAGATTATATAAATGTGCACAGAATTTCCACTGTTTAAGAACTGTTGGTATCTACAGATGTGAAATACGAGAACAGGGCCCAATTTACAGCCAATTAGAGGGTGTAATGATTTTTATAAAAAGCTAAACACCATACCTAGTGATTCTTAAGCGGAGTCTAAATAGGGGCACTTAGTTGCATTTTCAATTCATTTTATGAAACCACTAGACTCAAGATAATATCTGAGTATAGGGGAAAACAGCATTAGATATTGAAGTCTAAGAATATGAAGCTGCATATTTTAATATCAATTTAAACATCATATTATATAGCACAAACTATTAAGCTGCTCATTAACTAGTTTGAGAATATTATTTAATTTCTCCATTAATTGTCAGTGTGATTTATGTCCAAATCGATTTATGCAACATTGGTATCAGCAATGTCCACCTACTCATCTTTGGGTATTCATTTACATCTGCTGTTAATTTCATTACCTCCTTCAAGACATCATTTAGTTGGATCAGGTATTAGTGACAGCCACAAGTGTGGACTTCTTGGACATTTTTGTTACTAACCTCTACAGGGTTGTGGGAGGAATGTAGGTAAATGAATGAGGAATTGAAGGCTGCGGATTTTCACGCACAGGGTGAAAATAACTGATATTGTCTGGACTCTGGAGGCAGAGCAGATACTGCTGGAAATTGGACATGAGTGGGAAAATCATTCCCTCAGACCAGTGGGTTTTCTTTTGGCCCCATCAGAGGTTCCTTACTTCCTCACCAACCCCAGACTTGGTCAGTCAGAGGCTCTTCCCTCTCTCCCTTCCTTTCTCTTCCCCCAGTTGGAGAAAGGTTGGAGGGAGAAAAGTAGGAAGGCAGGTTCACCTTCAAAGTGCACTCTCCTTTAGCTCTCCCCAAATCTCACACCTCCCCAACGCCCCAGTGTGAAATGAGCATTGATTGAAAAATCAACAGTAGAAGAGCCTCTCTTGGCCGGAGCCCAGTTTGGGCTCTCCGGAGCTCCGAAGGCTCTTCCGTGGGCCACCAGAAGAATGACAGGACTCGGCTGCACCTGATAGGAATCTGGAAGAGACTGGTTGTTGGAAGTGGATAATCAACAGTCACCAACACCTGTGTGTGCAAACCCTCAGCAGGAGCCAGCAGCCAGGAACTGCGGTTCCGATCGCTTTCTCCACCAGGCCTGGGCTCGCAGCTGCAGCCCGCAACCCGGCAGGGAGGAGGCCCGCGAGGGCGCAGTCGTCCAGCCCCGGCCGCCCGATTTACTCCCGTAGCTTTTGTAAATTTATACAGGTTATAATTTATTATTTTTGTTAACCCAGATCAGAGGGAGCGGTGAGAAGCAGAGTGTGTGCAAACCGAAGGAAGAGAATGGGAAAGGGAAGGGGAAGGAAGGGAGGAGAGAGGGAGCCTAAGCTGGTACGTGTAGCGCTGCCTGTGACTCAGCGCGGTGTGGGCTGTCCACTGCCTCTCAATAGGATATGGCTCCTTCCCAGATTAAATTCCAAATAACGCTGCCACATAAGTACCCCTCACAGGGTCCTTGCTCCCCTTCACTCTGCCATCTATTCTGTATTTCTCCCCGGGTTAACTAAACGGCTTTTTGTGCGTGGGAAGGAAGTCCCAATCTTGCCTGTTTGGAAATTCCGGGACAACTTGATGCGCCTCACCTTCAGGGGCCAAAAACAGTCTCTCGTGTATGCCAGGTATTGAATCCCGGAAATCAGACCTAAAGGTGAAAAACCTTTAAGGCGATGGTCAAGTATAAAAGAAAAAAAAAACTATCTGGAGAATGAAATCCTGACGCCGATGATTTTTAAATTTAGAAATAAACAATTGCTTATAAAGAAAATACAAGTAGTCTATGTAAGGTAACATGAAGTAGGAAGCTTGCTCGCTCTCGCTTTCTCAGTCTCTAGGCTGAGAAAGCACAAGGGGAGGTGACAGAGAATGCACTTTAAAAAACTCTTCTGAAACTGCCCAATTTTAAACTGCACCAAGAAAGATAAGGAAGAGGAACCGGATATGCTTTTTAAAAAACTCCCCTCACCCTCCCCCGCCACCCCAGTTAGTTGTCTGGCAGGACATGGATTCCACTGGGTGCCATTCTCCCAGGTTGGACACGCAAGGCTTTTCTGCCCGTCCCTGTCGCCCAAGTAGCTGAGACAGACACGCTATGCTAATGTTCTTTCCTGGGTGACTTTTATTTGAAATGGAGCTGGGCTAGTCTTGCCAGAGGCCTGACAGTTTAATTTAGTTTTAATCATTTCCTTAAAGTAGCTCATATTGAGAAAAGACTTTTTCTCTCAAAGTGACGGGAGGCACACGCTCGCTGGTACTTACGCCCCCACCCAAGTTTACACGCGCGCAGGTGCACACACGCGCGCCCACACACATGGACATATAGACACGTGCGAACGCACGCACGCGCCGAGCTTTCCTCCTGCCAATTCGCGCCCTGTCTTTGCTTGCTTTGCTCTCTTTACTCGCAATGGCTTGGCCTTTGCACAAGTGCCACGCTTTTGAGAAAACGCCTTGTTAGGTATATCTACCCCCGCTGGCCATCCCAGACCCTCCTTCCCTCCCGCTCCCGGGAGAGGTTTGACGCCCCCTCTTCGGGAGCGAAGAGAGGGTTGCGGTGAGGTCTGAGACCCGCCGCTTCACGGCGTGGGGGGCAGCTGGTCCTGCTGGGTCCGAGCTTGATTCAACGCCAATGGAAGGCGGCGAGAAACCTCCGTTTCGCAAAGTTCAGCCCGGACCTGTCCTAGACTAAGGGGAACCACGCCTTCGTCCTGCCCCTGCGCCTAGTGCACACCTGGATTACTTCTAAGGGACGCATTTTATCTGACATCGTGGGTGCCTGTGAGGCGTGGCTTTCCAGCTGGTCGTCTATGTGGACCCCATTTCCCCGGCGTTCGCGCTTTCGGGGTCTGCGCCCCTTACTGCCTCGGGTAAAAGCGAAAGAAGTGTCTGAGGCACAGAGGAGGTCTGGGGCCTGTGTGTTCCCGAGAGCATCCTGCAGGCTCCTGTAGTCCCTCCTTTATCGTCTGAGCCGCGGGGAATACAGACGGACAAGGACCTATCTACCAAGCTGGCTTCGCCCCTGGAAATCGCCTTGGTCCCTCGCGGACGCGGGTTTCCTCTTTCCCCTACCGTGGGGCTGAGTAGGCTGAGGGCCCCGGCGACTCCACCCCTGGACCTCAGCGCCTCCAACTCTCCGAGGCCCCAAAGGAAGTTGGGAAGAGCCCCGGGTCACCGAGAGCTGGGGCCTGGAGCGGGGCCCGGCGTCCTCGCAGGCGGCGGATGCGGGCCACACACTCCTTAGCCACGTACAGCTCCTGGGGAGGCCTCTGCTTAGTCGGCTACAGTCTTCCTCCCCGACTTCCTCACCCACTCCCACTCCAGGCCCAAGCCCTGCTGGCGTCTTCCTTCCACCAGGCTTCAGAAACCCAGGCTAACTTTTAGTACCCGCCTGGGGCGCCGCGGGGCTTTGAGACACTCCGCTGTCCTTTGCAAGACTTTTTTTTTTTTTAAACAAATGCAAAACAACTCCACCCAGTTGAATGCTTTTCTCAAGCCTTTTACAGGGCCTCTTCCATAAGATTGTTGCTGAGTCGTTTTTGACCCCAGGCTGTCAGGCCCCGCTAGGCGTTGAGTAGGTGATGCTTCTGCTCCTGGGCACCTCCTGCTCAGGGTCCCGCTCCCCGGTTGCCTCTCCCGGTTTCGTTCTCTGAGCTTCCCAAGAAAGATCAAAGTGGCAAAACGACTTCCAGAATCACTCTACTGGAAGCTCAGAGAGGAGTCAGAGATAACAGGGCAGCAAACATCTGTGGAGGTTAAACGGAGCGAGGGAGAGGGAACACGACCCTTTGTCTATTTTATATCAAACGTTTAAGAGTAGTATGCATCATGAATCTTTATTCCACAAGAGATTTACCCTACCTACATCAAAACCATTTTTTGGTTAATCCTGACAAAAAGTCGTGTTGAAATTACAAAACAACTCTACAGATATATGTTCAGCATTATTTGTTTTAAAAAACACTGTTCTTTCAAAAAAAATGTTTTAAAGAAACAAGTTTGCTCTTTAAAAGCCTGAAAGGGGCGGGGGCGGGATGGCAACCTGTCTAAAGCAGGACAAAAATGAAGTCAGGTTAAATCACAGGCGTTTAAAAACACTGCAATGGGAAATCTTACTGCATCTTAAAACTTCTCTCACTTTGGCAAATTTTTAGAGGTTTTAAAATTAAAACCCCTTATCATCAGAGTCTAAGGCCCTACGTTTTTTAATTATCACGCTTATAAGAAAAGGGAGACTCCAAGAAAGGGCTTACTTTTACCCACTAGTTCATATGAGGGGCTGAGCTTACTTTGTTCTCCTAAATATATAGGATTTAAATATATCTGGATTCCCACTCCCTCTCCAAGAAATATCCACCAAGTAAAACATAAATAAACAAACAAACAAAAAAATAAGCACCTGGAGCAGTGGGTGCAGGAATGTTTAAATGAGAAAAGATGGGCCTGGTGGATGTGAATTTTCCCTACTCCTCGCAATGTTCAGAGTTGTAGCAATATGAAGTGATAAGGGAGTGTAAGGTTTCTTAAAATATCCCGGATAGTTTAACTTGGTGATCATCTCGGTTTAATGTCAGAAACCTCAGCGGTTCCAGGTCCCGGTGAGGAAAGCTGGAGACTGGGGCTTGGACTGGGCTGGGAGCAAGTAGACTGACCGGGTCCAGCTCCCCGGGGTTGGCACGTCCAAGCCAGACGGCGGCGCTTTTCACTCGAGGTTTTTTGCAACCTTGTAAGGAAGTGGGCGCGGGCTGCACGGAGTCGGCGCCTCCTGATTGGCCGGCCTTCTCGGTGATTGACAGGGCTCCGTACTCCACCCCCGCCGCTTTATTGACACTAATGAGCAAGTTCTTCCCACCGCTCTCGCGACTGGAAGTGCTGACAGATCAAGGCAACAAATTTCAATTACAATCCCTAATTTGTGTCCGCAGAGTGTTTTTTACCCCTGTTAGTCCTCGTTGGCGCATCAGTTGAGGCAGATCTTGGAAGAGCAGGAAGAGGTGGAAGGGGTGGGAGCGAAGGAGTGCATCAGTGAGAGCGCGCACGAGAGACCGAGGAGAGGAAACTTGGCGGGCGCGCCGCTGGTTCCTCGGATCCCAACACAAGCGAGAAAGAGGAAACGCCAAATTTGTTTTTGCCCGCGGCGGGGAAGGGGGCAGTTCTCGGCCTGCGAGAGGCCTCCGCCGTCGTTCAAATTTTGGTGGGGGAAGGAGAGCGAGTGTGCGTGTGTGCCCGTGTGAGTGTATATGAGCGAGGGGCGAGCGGGCGCCGGGCGGCGGGGATGGCCGAGAAGCGGAGGGGCTCGCCGTGCAGCATGTTAAGCCTTAAGGCGCACGCCTTCTCCGTGGAGGCGCTGATCGGCGCGGAGAAGCAGCAACAGCTTCAGAAGAAGCGGCGGAAGCTGGGCGCGGAAGAGGCAGCCGTGGCCGTAGAGGACGGAGGCTGCAGCCGCGGTGGCGAAAAGGGCTCCCCCGAGGGAGACGAAGGCAATGCTCTCCCGCCGCCGGCTGGGGCGGCATCCGGGCCCGCCCGCAGCTGCGCTGACCTGGAGCTGAGCTGCAGCTCCCGCGGAGCCGCGGGTGAGTCGGCCCCTTCCCACCCAACTTCGCGGCGCGTCCCCTCCGGGTCCCGGCAGCCCCCACGGCCGCGGGGAACCCGAACTTCTGCGAGTTGTGGGCGTGCGCGAGTGGAGTGCGGTGTTCCTGCGCGCCGGAGGCCACTAACGCACCAGCCGTGGGTGTCAGGGCGCAAAGCCCGCCGCCGCCCGGGTCCATCTCGCCGCGCAACTCGTGCCGCCCTCCAGACGGTTAAAACGCCGCGTCCAGCCACGCTGCTTAGGCTGCCGCCGCCCGCTAGGCGGTCCGCGCCCTCTGCGGCTGCTGTTTGCGGCTCCGCCGTGCAGACCTGCGCTTTGGGCATCTGCCTCACTTGGGGTTCCAGCCCATGGGTGCTCTTGTTTTCTTTCCTAGCTGTTAAAAGCTTGGAGGTGGAGGGAGCGACAGTATAATCCCCCCAAACCCGAACGAATGCCCTAAACATTTGGGCAAACCAGGAAGAGGGCGGTGTATGTGCAAACGTGGTTTCCCGAGGGGTAGCTGAACCTTTCCCGTCCCTTACATTCTAGATTCCCGCTGCCAAGGACGACAACGACCGTGGGCTTGCTTTCCGCGCTCTTCTCTTGTCCTTAGCTAGCTGTTTGGTTAAAAAGCTCAGGGCGACCGGGGAATTTGGCAAGAGCGGAGCAAGAAATATTTCGAAATGTTTCTAGAGGATGCCTCAGCCTCAGCCCGAAGCCAGGCGCTTCGGACGCCCACTGCAAAGCAAGGCCCTGGTGCTTACCTCCAGGGTCCCGGCACTAGGGGCTTTTGCGGGCAGCACGCGGGGGACGCGGGGTGTGTCGGGGTTTGCACTGGGGATCTGAACTCCGGAGTCCATCTCAGGCTCCACTGGGCACGCATCCCAGACCCCGGTGGCCGGCGAAGCTTATTTTGGGGCCTTGGCGGGGCGGAGGTGGGGTGGACTCGGCCCGCACGCCTCTCGGAGACTTGGAGGTCAAGCGTCCCTTTGGCAGGCAGTGCGGATGTTTAAGGGCAGACCTGTTTGTTAGAAGGACCTGATGACGGGAAGGTTTCTCCTTTCCTCCTGGTCCTTTACTTCTCCCCAGCCTCCCTCCCGAGGTCCATCTCCCCATCAAGATTCCTCTCTCGGGCCCTCACCGGTTACCCTTCTCTACCCTTTGCCGCCCAGGAGGCTGTGAGGACGGCTTCCTGCAGGGCTCGTCCCCACTGGCGTCCCCGGGAGGCTCTCGAAAGGGCTCCCCGGCTCCGGCCCTGGCCAGGCCTGGGACCCCGCTGCCATCACCGCAGGCCCCGCGGGTGGATCTGCAGGGAGCTGAGCTCTGGAAGCGCTTTCACGAGATCGGCACAGAGATGATCATCACCAAGGCGGGCAGGTAAAGGGCGAGCTGTCGCGCATGGCCCCTCACCGCACCCCCTGGGTGGGTTAGGAAGTTGGGGGGAGGTTGGTCTCCGGTAAGCATTTCCGTATAGAGAGGACAAGGCCCTGGGTAGTGGATCACTTCTGAGACTGGCTTTCCCTACCTACGCACTCAGTGAAGGGCATAGTCCGGCGCCCTCTTGTTGGATGCTCAGGAGGAAATCAGGGTCGCCGCCAACATGCTAGCGGTTCTATTGATACGCTGCGTGCAGGGTAGTTACAGATTCGTGATCCTATTTACATCTGTCCAGACATTGATTTAGGCTCTAGTTATCGCTTCTGGGACTGTGGAACAGATTACTCCCCTCGCCTTTTAACCAACACAGTTTACTCTTTAGCAATCTAATTTGCCTTTTCAGATTTGAAATTTACCCATTTTGGTTCTTTATCAAAAGATTTCCTTGCAATGTGAGAACGTGGTGTGTTGTGCTATTTTGATATTAGACGAGGATGAAAAATCACTGGAATCTCTGGTAATACATGCTTAATCCCTGAAAAATGGTTACCTTGATTTTTAAAAACCACTTTTGTAGATCCGCAGTTACGAAGCTAACATTTTTTCCTCAATGAAATCCAACACGTTGGTCTACATTTGCTGAAGAACTCTAAAAGTTTTTGTAAGAAGTTATATCCGTTTTTTGTTGAAAGTGAAATTTGCACATTCCTCTGTAAAATAAATGGATTTTGGGGCCAGATCATAGTAATTTGAAGGAGGCACCGAAATATTTGCACTTTAAAGTTTTCAGTTCATTTAGTGCAGTGAAATCTATGAATAATATCTTCCTTAAAAGGAAGGTAAAAAGCACACACCACTCTTTCAGGGAGTACACATGGCAAAAACCTGGATAGCATAAAAGTATCCAAACTTATTAGAAATTACAAAAACATATTTTATTGAATCCATATGCTACCTTCTACATTTTCACAGAGCTATTAGTAATGATCCAAATTCAGTTTTCAACAACACAAAGCAACAGTTGTCTTATAAAGGATGTAGTTAAAGACCTTTACTCTTTGTCTTACAGGTGCACTGAAATAACACTAAAACAACCAGCGTATTAAACTGCTCTCATGCCTAGTTAGGAATAATGGACTTTCTTTTTTGTGCAAGTGGTCTTTAATGGCATTGTTATAGGAAAAAATTTGGTAAATAACTACTAAAATTCGTGTTATAAGGTAAATTGGCAAAAATTAGATTAACTGGAAGGATCCTAGACATACATCATTAAATGAATTTTTTTTTTTAAAAAGAAAGAACTGCTCTATTTGTTTTTTTTTATATACAATAATTTGCTGTTGTATGCCTTGCTACTGTGCCATTTTTAAAAGATAGGTGCATTTAGTTTAGCATCTCCTATGATGCATCTGTGGGAAGCCAAGAGAAATTCAGATTTTCATTTTTCTTAATTAGCAATGTTTTGAGTAAGTGTGGTTAAATGAGAAAGTATTTTCAGGCTATGGTAGGGGAAGGAACGGTTTGGTAAATATACATTGTGCTTAGTTTCTGCTTTCAATAAAGAAGTTTTACTATACCTTTCAAATTTGAAGCAACTTTTGCACTTCACCTTTACCGTGCTGCAGACAGGAAGTCCTGTCTCAATAAAGAACATATTGTTTGGTTATAGCATGGCACATTGGCTCCTTGTGGTTTTTTATAACCCTTTTAAAATTTCACAGTATAATATGTTTTATCACTTTCAGAAATTCAAAATTTCTATTTCCACCATTTGGGACATTTTATTATCTGTCTTATTAAAGTAAATTTGCTTATTGATTTTTTTAAAGTGCTTTCTTTAGTGCCTTGACTCCTTCAACGTATACAGTTATTTTTGCTCTTAGCTATACTGACATTTCAGTAAACACAGAAGCAAGTATAAGGTGCAACCAATTACATTTAAAAGCCTCGGTTTTGCTATGTCCCCTGTTCTGATTCTTTGAATTAAATTACCAAAGCGAATGGTATACATTTGTTCATGTGAAAAATTCAGATTCTGGAGATTACTTTTGCTTATTCATTCTCCATGTGTTATCACAAGCAAAACCCAAACCAAAACCCCTTTCCTCCCCTTCCTTATAAATAGGCGGATGTTTCCAGCAATGAGAGTGAAGATCTCAGGATTAGATCCTCACCAGCAATATTACATTGCCATGGATATTGTGCCAGTGGACAACAAGAGATACAGGTATAGTGATTGGATGGCTAGAGGAGAATAGGAAAACACTAAGATTTTACAGGCTATGTCTGTTTGATTTGTGACTGTGATGTTTGTTTCCAAAAGCCTGTAGAATTCCCAGAACCACAATCCAGGACCTTTCAGATCCAATAGCCCAGAGGATGCCTTCTTTTATAGTAAATGTGGAAACTTAGTTCTTGTTTTGCTTTTTATAGATACAGAAATGTCTTTTAAGGACTGAGGACTTTTAATAGGAGCTAGTTTAGCGATGTTAAACCAAGTTGTTTTTTTATACTGATTCACATTTTGATTAGAAGTTTGAGAGGAATGTTAAATTTGTACATATATGTAATATTTAATAAAATGTTTTGTTTTCTTTGTGATTTTTATCTTTTAATAAATTCATTTTATCTGATTATGTTCAAAATTGTACCTGTTTGAAGGCTTTTCATTTTTGAAAAAATGATTGAAGATTTTTTTATAATTTAGAAAAATAAAATCTCATAATTCATTATGAAATTAAGACATCTTTAAATTGGTAATGAATTAATTACCTTAGTGTTGTTTTTTTTGCTTGGTAGTTAAAAAAACTATATTATTTGGATTTTGAAAGAGAATATATTTATGCAGTCATCAAGTAAAGTTGGAAAGGATATACAGTCTTCAGTATCAAACCAACCTTTGCTCTTTTTCTCCTGAAATTAAGCAAATCAATAATTTTTAATGATTATGCTTTTTATTTTTCTGTTAAAAATGATAACATAAAAAAAGAAGATTTTGAGTGAGAGACCAGAAATTACTGCTCTAAATTTTGTTTTTTTGTTTCTGTTTTTTTTTTTCTTTTATATAAATACCTAGAGCATTCAGTAAGTTATTAAATGAAATCAGATTTGGTTCTTATCTTTTAAAATTTAGGAGTTGCTTTTTGGAAACAGGTTTATGGTGTCAAAGTATATAGATTTAATTAGTACAGGCACATATGGAATACTAAAAAATGTGTAATAAAAGGGACAGTTTAATTATTTTTGTTTGTGTATACATTATATTGCTTATTTTAATTACCTCATTAGGGAGTTTGGATAACATTATCTACTGCATGACAGAGGCTAGAAGGCATTGAAGTTTATTTTTTAAATATCCTTGGTTTAAAATTCATATTCTATGTGGGTTTTGTACGGAGGAAGATAATGTAGTTCTTAATAAGCTTAGAAATTATTTCCTTTCTCAACTAAGTTTGTCTCATATTTCTTTCTTCAGATCTCTTCCATATATTTTGGAGGTTTGTTTTACATAACTGATTCTTATTATTTTTACATAAAATGCAAGCACAATTTCAAATGTTAGTATTAAGATACCAAATTTTAAATGATCAAGTTGTAAAACATACATTTGCTTTCACTTACATTGCTTCCCAAGAAATTTGTTTTTAGCATTTGTATTTAGAATGTTGTATGTAGCATGTAACATTTTTTCTCTTAGTGGGTATGGATTTTTGAACTACTCAATGTGCGTACTTTTTCAAGGATTTGATAGAGAATGTTACTCTATTTATTTTGGTAATAACTCTTTATCCATAGTGCAGGTTTTTAATTTTTTTGTTTGTTGTTGTTTTTGCATTTCCAAGATTTGCATTTGATTTTCCAACTTATTCAGCATTAATAGAAAAAAATTTTTTTTGGCTTATTCTCTGCTATCAGAGAGTGGCATTTGATCAAGTTAAACATGATTGTGACTTACTAGAATGTAAAATTAATATTAACAAAAGCCTGTGTATTTAGGAACTTATTTATTGAAATTACACTATTCCAAGTAAAGGAATTTTTTAAATTGTTCTTAATTATGTGACTGTGTTTTTTTCCAAGAAAAGGAATTCAAGAATAGAAGGCATATTGAGCTCAAAATAGAGTGAAATATGTGACCGTGGTTGAAACAGGGTCTCACCAGAGATGTTATGAAAGTGTTTCATGCTATTTTTTAAAAAAAATTGCATACAACACAGGTAGATTTCTCTGAGACTATTTGTAAATTGTTTCTTTACATTGCATGTTATATTTTAAAACACAATTGGAAGAAAAACAACAGAGTATGCACAGTAATTTATTTTCTATTCCTAAGTTAGTCATTGACATACTAGTTTCTAGATTTTGAATTAGTGTGTTTTAAGTTAGCACAAATAATAATCTGAATGTAGGATTACTTGAAACATTGGGATTTAAATGTATTATTTTTAGAGTCACTATTTTGATACATATAAACAAACAAAACAGGATGTTTTATCTCTTAATTAGGAGAGTAATATTAATTAGATCTCCCATAATTTTCAAAGTTTGATACATATTTTAATTAGTGGTATTTAATAATAATTTGCAGCATTTTCTTACAACAGTAAAAAAAGAAATATGTAGGAGATAAAATCCTACATTTTATGATTATTCAAACTAAAAATTAAACGGAATACTTTATCCTTAATTTGTAGTGTGATAGAGTTAGAAAAACTAATTCTAAATGATAATAGATAGAACTTTTTGCGATGAAAATAAACATTACTGAAACTTCTGATAATTTCTTTTTGCCTTTCTGCCATCTATCTTATCAACTTGTACATAGGCCTAAAAAAAGGGAATTGATAAAGAAGCAGGACACCTTTAGGTATAACTCTTAAGTATTTTTGAAATTTACTTAAAGGTGAGCTTGACAACTTAATAGTTTTTCACATCAGTTGAAAAATATCTAACATGAATAAGTATAATCATAAGAATTAGGATGCTTACATTTATGGTGGTGGCAGTATGCATATTTTCACTAAACCCTTAATACACCACCTTGAGTGGTCAGTAGGCCACTGCTGCCTCAGGGGGTCTTTTAAAGTTGTTGAAATCTTATTTTAAATGTCTTGGATGTCAAGAGCCAATGATTGTATTTTAGACTTAAAATGTTGTCTAATTCTGCTGAGTTAGATTCCAAGAAAGCAATAGTTCACATACTGTGCCTTGTCATTGCCTTTTAGGTATGTTTACCACAGCTCTAAATGGATGGTGGCTGGAAACGCTGACTCCCCTGTGCCACCCCGGGTGTATATTCATCCAGACTCGCCTGCCTCAGGGGAGACTTGGATGAGACAAGTGATCAGCTTCGACAAGCTAAAGCTCACCAACAATGAACTGGATGACCAAGGCCATGTGAGTAGATGGCCTCTCTAATTTGCCACCATTGGATGGTGCACCCATACCCAGACTGTGCTGGACTGAAGGAAATGAACTTTTCTAAGATCATACTTTCCTGGTAGATCAGCATATGCATAAGCTGTGAAAAATCAAGGTGGTATTTGCATCAGAGACTATGCCTGTTGCTAGAGTATACTATGAAGCATTAAATATATTAAAACAAGAAACTACATCTGTATTAGAACGAGAGTACCCCAGGCAGACTATTTAGCCAAAACACTTGTTTGAAATCCCATGAGGTGCTAATTATTATACTCTGAATATGAATCCAGTTGGTTTAACCGGAATAATGATTTATTGTGTCCTCCCTGCATCCAGTTCTTTTCCCAGCTAAGGCTCATTGCTTCTCAATAATGTTCCATCTGCAAACTCCCAATTGTTTTGTAATGACATCTAATATGTCAAAATAATAATTCCTTTTAGTCTTAAAACTGCTGAAATATGATATGTAAGTCAAAGCCAGCCATTCCAATAATATAGTCATTTTAGCATCTTATTAATTTTATGTGATATTGTTTATAAGCAAGATTTCTACATTATTTTAATAAATAAGTAACTCTGGATATATGCTGATTTCCGTTGAAAGCTAGCTCTTTCTATTAGGTTTCTATTTTTTGAGAGAGGTTTGGTTGATGCAAGATTAAAATGCCTTTTGACCAGTATTTCATACATAAAATGATGAACCAACTAGTTCATTTCTCAAAGGAGTGACATAAAGATAGCATATTTATGAGCAAATCTTTTAAAGCACAAGTGTAAACTGTCATAAACTAGTAATAATGTGATGACAGGATATGATTTGCAAGTTGCTAGACAACAACTTAAGCAATGGACCTTAATGAAAGCATTCAAGTACAAATTTCATTGTGGTACAAAGGCAGTGTCTAGATTTTAAGACACATCTGTCTTGTTTTGTTGATGCTTTTGTTTATTTGTTGCCTTTTATGATTTAAAACAGATTAGAAAGGTAGCATGGTTGATTCATGTCTGAATCCAACTTCATGCCCTATATTTTAGTGCGTTAATTCATTTCTCTTCTTTTTATTCTTTATTTACACAGTTGAGATATGCCAATTATTTTTCAGTTGACTTCAGTCTCATTGAGGGAGCTGACTTGATATGTTGCCAACATGTCCATTGAAGGATCTTATTTTTTTGGAATAGAAAATTAAAAAATTAATGCCATTAAGTGTTACTTTAAAAAGCTTAAATATACTCTATTTTTCTGAATTCAACAGTTTAATAATGTATCTTTCATGGACCTAAAAGTGACATACTGTCATAGATAAGGTACAAATGCCTTTTAATAATTCAATAATTTAATAATTTAAATCATTTTATAGTTCTGATGCTTTCAGATCAGATTAGTGGCTTTATATCTAATATCCACTATCTATAATACTAGATATAGATCTAGTAATTTATATGTTTTTTTAATTTTGTAATTTTACTAGACTTTAAAACAGTATTCTCCAGAGAAACAGAACCAATAGGATTATATAAATGTATATAGAGAGATTTATTTTAAGGAATTGCTCATACTATTTTTGGGGCTGGTAGGTTTGAAATCTGCAGGGTAGATTGGCAGACTAGAAACCCAGGAAAGAACTGATGATGTAGTTCTTGTCTGAAGGCAATCTGGAGATAGAATTCCCTCTTCCTCAGGGACTTCAGTCTTTTTCTCTTAATAGCCTTCAACTGATTGGATAAGGTCCACCTACAATATTGAGGGCAATCTGCTTTACTCAAAGTCTACTGAGTTAAATGTTAAGTTCATCTAAAAAAATACCTTCATGGCAACATCCAGACTGGTGTTTGACCAAATATATAGGTACCATGACCTAGCCAAGCTGAAACATAAAATTAATTATCACACAGTATTTGTTTAAAACAAAAAACATTACAAATTGAAACTCAGTTGTTTATAACTAAATGATTATTATATTTCACTATTAGGAAAAACAAAAACATAGCAGAAAATAGGCAAAATAGTCAGATAAGTGTGTCATCTACCAGTGAAATTTTTCTTGTAAAGTTGTGGTAGATATAATACTTTAATAAAGGGAGACAATATGTGTGGGGAACAAGGAAAGAAAGACATATATTTATGCATTTTGGGAACAAAAAATATTGCCTTGGCAAGTGGTAAAAATGTATTGGATCAGTTGATACTAGAAGAGAATGTAGGAGAGAAAATGCTCTTTTTGTAAAAACATATTTTTGAAGGCTTTGTAAAATCTCTATAAAAGCCTAAGTGTCTGTCCGACCAACTGTCCGACCAGTAGCTATGACATGCACTGACCACCAGGGGGCAGACGCTCAATGCAAGAGCTGCTGTGATGTGCACTGGCCATTTAAAAAGAAATGGCACCACAGACCTGGCCCCAACAAACCGACACTTGGCTTCTCCCAAGTGGAACATAGGCCCCACCACCACCCTGGAGCAACAGCACACCAAATCGCAGTCAACACTGCCAAGACCCCATGGCGCAAATTGTGGCCCACAGCCCAGCCTAGCCCAGAAACGGCCGCTGAGGGCACAGGATAATGACATCATTTAGCAACACCCAGCTTCCTCTCCCTAGCAACTACCCTCCTTGGAGTTTCTTCAGCCCAGGAACATGACTTGTTTTATAGCCAGGTGCAAACATTTTACACTTTAACCAAATGTCTGTGAAGCATTTTCATGTGCCTCATTTCACTTGATCCTCACAGAAGTCCTGGAGTAGGTAGATAGGAGATTCGGTAGAATTCTATTTTCTTTTCATTAGCTGAAAAACGGAGATTTAGAAAGTTTAGAAACTTGACCCGACTGAAAAGAAGTAAGAAATGGTGGAACTTGAAAATGACTTCAGGTTTTCTGACTGCACAGAATGTAGTCAAACACTGCTGCAGTTAAATATTTTACCCTTTATTTCCCCTGCGTGATCTACATGCTTTGTGTTGATATTTATTGCTGTGTTGCTAACAATTACCTGAAAGAGAAGTTGGGGTGCTTCACTGGACTGGAAAAAGTTTAGCTAAATCAGAAAGCAGATCTAATTAAGCAAGTTTATTCTATATATATATAAAAGGCTAAGTTAACTCACACATGCACGATACATATAAAGCTCTCCCTGGTGCCAATCACATGCGTGTGTTTCAATCTGTGATTGTCGAGCGTGACTTTGGTTGACTTTATTATAGAGAAAGGGTGAATAGCGATATTACAATATTTCTTCTAATTAATTTCCTTTCAATGTGCACGAATCCATGCACTGGGCCAACTAGTGTAAGATAAGAAGCCATGGTCTTGGAGCCTAGATAGGGAAAGAAGACCCGCACACAAATAATCATGCTGCCAGCTCAGAGAAGTTCCGATGTGTCCTTATACCCACCAGGAGAGACTGAGGAGGCTTCCTAAAGAGATTGTCTGTTGTGTTTATTTACTCAGTTTGATGGCCCCAAATGAGTTTAGGTTAGAGATTAGGAATTTGTTTCTTATTCTTCTGTTGATGTGATTCAGGTCTGGGAAGACAGTGGCATCATTATGGTAGGGAGTCCTAATTCAGAAGTCCCTGTCCTCCTGCAGGGAGCTCTCAGGGACTCCCCTCTCTGCCCTTGTATGGTTGTGGTCCCCCACCCCCAGTTGTAAGGAAGTGATACTAATCTCTAACTAATCTAGCTAAGGACTCAAATGAGAAGTGATTTTCTAATTTGGCTTTTTTTCCCCTAAATTGTTTTCTGTCCTCCCAGTTCCCAGTTTTACTATACTAAAGATGTACAACTGTTCAATACAGTGAGAACTTCATGTAGACCTGAAACTTTTAGTAAAACCATAGTGATTGTAGGAATCAAATTCTCACAGGGCTGTGACTGGATCTAGGTTTACCTGTGATCTGAGATTAGGTGTCATTGTGGTTTTCCCCAAAGTGACTTTTCATTTTTCCAATTATTTAGAGAGGAACATTGGTAAGAACCTAGAGTGGAAATGTCCCACTGCTCCACAGCTAGTCTTTGAATGTTGTAAAGACTTTATAATCCCTACTTGCTCTTCAGAGAATCTGTAGCCGGCTTTATGTTGGATTGTATACAAACCAAGACTGGTCTACCGAGGTGCAGATGTTTAGCTTGGGTGGGGTTATTTCCTTCTCATTATGTGCATGTTTCCCTATTCTCCTGGCATTTGCTCTCTAGAGCAGTGATGGCGAACCTTTTGAGCTCGGCGTGTCAGCATTTTGAAAAACCCTAACTTAACTCTGGTGCCGTGTCACATATAGAAATTTTTTTGATATTTTCAACCATAGTAAAACAAACATATTTTTGATATTTATTTTATATATTTAAATGCCATTTAACAAAGAAAAATCAACCAAAAACATGAGTTTGCGTGTCACCTCTGACACGCGTGTCATAGGTTCGCCATCACTGCTCTAGAGGGAAACATTTAGATGAGCATTTTCCTGAAGAATTAGAAGACACTTAACAGTTGTACCTTTAACCTCATTAGAAGAAATTTAACAGGTGTACCTCCCTGCTTTGGCAGGAAGTATGGCCAGGCAGCCACAGCCAGGGTACCTGGGAAAGGGTCTGTTTTCCAACTGCTGAGGATTCAATGATATAGAGGAACCCTACCTCTAAGTTTACCCTCATAATCTTCTCATTCCCTGCTTGAAAATGCAATGGGGAAGCAAGGTATTACAGGGGAGGTTTCTAAGATCTTGATGGAAAGAACTTGTAACAGCTTAGAGGTCCAACGCGTTCATGTTAGCGGGCAAGTCACTTTGGCTCTCTGAGGCTTAGTTTCCTCATGGGTTATGTTGGAACCAGAGAATTTTGAGTGAATCAAATGAAGCTGGTTCACTTGGAAGTACATAATTCTAAGGAGTGCTTTATATACAGCTTCATGCCTAAACAAAACCAAGGTCGCCTTGCTGTGGAGCTGGCAACTTGAGGTTATTGCATTGACCCCTACCATTTAAAGTGAGCCATTGCTTGGTATCACCAAAATTACAGGGAGCCAGGTTTTTGTTATCTCTCTTCATTGGTACTTTGCTTGACTTGTATCAACACTGAATTTAGGTCATTTAGAAAATTTCCAGAGTCAGCAGGTAGTGTTTCCCTATTGAGCTGTTTTATAAGGTACAGCTTGGCGTGTCTGTCAAGCCACAGGCATTTTCGTCCCATCAGATCAGAAATAAGTAATATCATGCTTCTTTTGACTCAAGCCTAGTGTGTTTAAAATGGGAAAAAAATGTGTCTGAACCTGAAAAGCTGCACTCTGTATTATGGAGATAGGCCCACGAGATATCTGTCCTACTACGTAATGCCAAAAAGAAAAGAAATCCTCCAGCTCAATAGAGCAGAGAGCATGGAACATGCAGATCAGATGTAATTATTTGAGTTTCGGTGATGGGCATTATCACTGTGCTCTCCTTGTTTATGAGGCCAGTGGTTCTCCTTGCTCTACTTGTTCTATTAAATAAGCAAAGTGTTATTGACTGCTCATCATTAAAAGTTTGATAGTTCATTAAAGATCAAATAATGCTATGTTATAAAGAAGAACTGAGGCTTGTTTAGCATTCCCTAAAATTTTCCAGGGATATATTAAATTCCCATAGAGAATACTGAAAATTATTTTGCTTAATTAATCTTGAGATTTTTATTGGCAGTTGTCCTTTAATGTGCAAACATAGGCATAGATCAGCTATTTCTGTATCCTACCTCAGTATACCTCACCTTAAGTCATTTTGATGACTAAGGATAAGGATATAGACAAATAAAGTTAAAACGTAGATAGCTATGTGGAGAAGTCTTCTTGAGAGAACAAATACTTCATAAAACAGGAACCTTCTTTTCATTGACTGGTAAACAGAAACTCAAATCAGTTTTCATTTCCTTCATTTCAAGTCAGTTCACTGTAGTCTTCTGAAATTAGTTATGCACTTAATTAGTTTTTTAATGTGAAGTAGCTTTCTCCAGTTTTTCTTCTGCTCTGGAAGTTGCTGATCATTAGAATTAAATCTCGCTTCTGTGTTTTTCAGATCTTCACTTGACTCATAGTCAGACATACATTTTATGGTACGACCACGTGCACACAGAAAACAATGTTTTGCAAAACAATACTTACCCTTACTACAAGTAGCACACTCTATTTTCTGCTTTATTTTATAATTTCATTTATTTTAAACATTTTTGGTAGAAAATTGATTTTGTGGGCCCCTAATGGGTTACTGAAAACTGTCTTTTGTTAGACTTGGAACGAGACTTTCCTAGAGGTTGCAGAGTATCCCCAGGTGATGTTGAGGGCCGCCATCCGTTCTTCTCCTTTCCTCATACTTATGCTGCCTCCCCCTTAGGCATGTCTGTCATCCACACATTTCCTCCCCTAATAGAAAGGGAATTATAGGGTAAAAATACAAAACAAAAAAAACCTCACCACAGTGTTGGTTACCACCAGAGTGTAAAGACATCCCCTTGTGGCAGCAATGCACTGTCCCAGTAGAGGGCTCTTCGTGTTTGGCTGACCAAAGCGTCTGAGTTTGGCTTACTAAACTACTTGAATCCTGAAAACCATGAGGTAGGTCAACCACTGTATTTTTCCAAGACTTTTGTTTAAGCATTTCCTCTCCAAACCTGAGAGGAAACACCCCCAAACCTGAATTCAAATTGTATAGTTTAGGGAAGATAGAGGCTTGTTAACTCAACCCATTCATGAATATGGAGCCCCAGCAGCAAATAGAAAATCCTCTTGGGTGAGGCTATTTCTTTACCCCACTTCCTCAACCTTGAAAGCAAGCATATAAAGAAGAAGAAGAAAAAAAAATTCACCCATAAACCCATCATTCGGAGATGATCACTGTTCATATCTTGGTATGGGTCCTTTTTACTGTCTATTTTTATATAGTTTTGATTAGTTTATAAACAACTTGGGTCCTTTTATATCGTGTAAGATTGAAAAGGAAACATTTTACTATGTGGTTAAAAATGTCCTAAACTGCATTAGTAATGGCTGAATAGTACCATATCCAGTTGTGTTGTCTTTCATTAACCTAACCAATCTACTTAGGTGAGTGCTTTATAGTTTTTCCACTGTTGGAAAGGGCACATTGCACATCTTTGTACATGAAATGCTTTTCTGGATTTTGAATATTTCCTTAGGATAAATTCTCAGAAGTGGAATCCCTGGGTAGGAGGTAGTTGGAGCATATTATCAGATTCCCCCAGCAGAGTCTGAGAGCACCAGTTTTCCTATCCCCAAGTGTCTGGGGTTTTGAAAGCCTTGTTGTGATGGAGGCATGGACACTGGGCTCTCTAGACAAACAAGAGACTTCGTGAACCACACATAAGGCAGACCTTGGGGGTATCCTTAAAGTTCCCTTTGCCCTTGAATAGACATGTTGCAGTCATTAATGGGGGAAGAATGTTCTCTGAAGAAAACCCTGGTGTGAGATATTTATTTTTTTAAGGGGATGGGTATGTTGGAATTTAAATAATCATTTCAATCTCACTTTTAGTTTTATTGGTTTCAACTCTGTGTTCCAATTTGGCTCATTATAAGTAAAATACTTGTGAATTTATTTTTGTATTTTTAGAAACAGAAAATTTGATGTTAAACACACTGGGTTTCACCTAAATAATGATTTTTTTTTTGTATTTTTATGCACATTTAACAGATAACTTCCTAGCTCTCCTTCTCCAATTTTGATATACTTTATTAAATTGGCCTTTCTGCATCCTTGGAAATTTTAATTTCCAACTGTGGTTTAATTTACATATTAAATATTTAGTCATGGTGTTGAGATTGGGCAGAAGTTCCTGATGAATTTGGCTTTTCTTTCCTTGACATAGATTATTCTTCATTCTATGCACAAATACCAACCACGCGTCCACGTCATCCGTAAAGACTGTGGAGATGACCTTTCTCCCATCAAGCCTGTGCCTTCTGGGGAGGGAGTGAAAGCCTTCTCCTTTCCCGAAACTGTCTTCACCACCGTCACGGCCTATCAGAATCAGCAGGTATTGTTCTAAGAATTGGTATCTTTCTAGACTTTCATTTCAGTTGTAAATAGAAAGCTAGCTCTCCTTTTACTGTATCTAAACATTATGAATTGCCAGAAAGCATTTGTCGTAGATGATGTTCAGGGTATATTTATCGTAGTAAAAATTATTTATTCATGAGTCCTCAAGTAAGACTAGTCTACTGAGGATTTTTTTTAGACAAGAATGTGTCTCAAGACTGACAGTGTAGGTTTACTTTCCATTTTGAGATATTGAATCATGATGTCATAGTAAACTTAGAAAGTGTGTGTATTGTCTAGGAAATAGACATGTGGAATATGAAAAGTGAATTGTATCAGAGAGCATGGGATTCGGTAGTTCACCTTATTTTAAAACTACAACCTACGTATAATGAGAAATCTTTCAGAAGCATTTATCCTTTTTAGTTATTTGGGGATATTTACAAAAAGGGCGGTTTCTTTCAAGATGCACTTTAATTGTGATAGAAGGTGATGCATATGTTTATAGCCTGAGAGATCAGCAATTATGGAATAATCCTTTCCTAAATTTGGGAATAAATTGATAAATGAAATATTTCTTGTCTGTTTGGGTAAGCATACATGTATTTTTAAGGCTGTATTAAGTAGGTGGAGAATTCAATCAAACCAATTATTTAATCCATGCAGTTCTGGTCAGTTTTTATAAGAAATGGGGATGCAGTTGAGGCTGATGTGGTGTGTGGTACATTTTTAAAAAGAATGTCAGCTGTCAGCAGAATTATTTTAGATCTCCGTTTCTCTTTCAATTTCTATACATCTCAGTTAAAAGTTTAAGGCTTTATAATCTCTCTGTTGTGGTTTCTGTTGTTTTAAAGCTTCTGAGGAGATGTGGATCCCGTCCTGTATGACCCCCTCTAAGTCGGAGAGGCTCATCCACTCTCATCCCTGTGCAGGCACCAGTCCCACTGCCGAGGGTCCCCTGCCCTCTCACACTCACATTGTCAGGCCTTTCTGCAGGCTCTTCGGAAGCAACAGGAAATTAACCCTTGGAAGGGCTAGAGACAATTAGGAAGCTATTCTTAAAATATATGTTAGGTGCAGAAAATGAATATTTTAAAGGAAAAATATAATGCATGTGGAGAAAAGAGCAGAGTCATTTAGTACCCACTCCATTTCATTTTCTTTCTCTGTCACTGTCTCTTTCTCAAACACACAAAAATTAACTGAGTTAAATGTTGTTGTTTGTTTGTTTGTTTGTTTTCTCCCAGCCTCTGTGACACAATAAATGAGATACAGTGAGCTCTTGGTACATGTTGGTGACTAACACCACTTAACAAATGCTGACAAATTGATTAAGAGAGTAGAAAAATTAAAAGAAGGGAAATAGATAATGATAAAATGCAATCATGTTTATTTTTAAACTTCCTAGCTGCTATTTTGAAGAACTTATGGAAAATTGGTAAGCAACCTAGCCTGGTGGTTAAGAGCATGGGCTCTAAAGTCTGGGGTCCCAGCCCAGTTCTACCACCAAGAAACTTTATGATCACAGGATACTTAAGCCTCAGTTTAAAAGAAAACATAAAATTGGGATAATAACTACATATGAGTTGCTATGGGAATTAAACATAATAATATGCATAAAACTCTTAGTACAGCATACATGGTATGCACTCAATAGATGTGATGTCAGTAATAAAAATGATGATAATGTTAATTGTGCCATAGGTCTTTGTTTAGACATGGTACCATTATATAAATCTGTACTCTTTTTAAAAAATACTGTTTTAAATATATTTAAATTATTTAATGTTTTTCAAACATTATTTAATGAACACAGAATTGAGCTATAATGAATTATAAAGAATTCCTTCCATGAGAGAGTGGCAGACACAATAAATTAATTGGCAAACCCTTACATTATGTAATTTATAATGTAGTTTTATCGACATACTAAAAGCCTATCATATGGAACTCATATGTCTCCGGTGTTACATGGCTGATTGGAGGATGGCTGAGAGCACACACAGGACTATATAGGGACATTGAAGGTGACTTTCCAAAGATGCCTTTCTTTGCCTTAGTGTTATCCAACAGTGTTCGTTTGTCCTCAACCAAAATGGTACAGTGAGAAGTATGTTCATCAACTTTGTAGATTCTGCTAAACCAAGGAACAGAGGAAACAAAGCATGCTGTGCTTCTTAGAAAGTAGGCTGTAAATTCCTCTGGGGAAAGTGGAGATCTGGAAAGAAATAGATGAGATGCCGTTTACTAGTGTTAATTGCAAGATGATATGACAAAAAAAAATTTTTAATGGAGATGATTAGACTATTTGTAAATATACCCCCCCCCCCACCCCGCCCAAATCTTGGGGTCTGAGTGGGAAAAAAGCTGGTTATGAGTCAACAAGTTAGAACTGTAGTTAAAATTAAAACATCATTTATTTCTACTACATGCATAAGACGTAATCCCATTAGAAGCTTCAAATAGTGGTTACTGCTGGTTAAGTACTCTGGTGAGTTCAGGACTCCATAGATAAAAGAGGAACAAGTAAGATTTTCAGATGAGATCATAAAGATGGTTCAAGGAGAGACAGAAAAATAGGCAGAAAAGTTAATGGAATGTATATTACCTAACTCTGAAGGAGAGAAGAATATGCAGGAGCTCAACAACATTCGGGCATATAAATGGCTGTTAAATTGAAGTTGGAGATGAGCTGTTTCCCATCACTACCATTGTAAGAGAAGCAGGATTCAACTCTATCACAGAGTTAAAGGGAAGAACTTTAGTTCAGAGAGATGGGAAAACAAAGGGCAAGTTATCTCCTTTTCTAGGCATATTAACAGCAAAACAAACTTTATTCACAGCACTTGAATTAGGGGTGGGGAATGCTTTTTCATAGCAGATAAACATTTGGATGATTTCTGAAATTTTCTTCTAGCTTTGCTGCTAAAATAATAAAATACATGGGAAAGGAGGAACACAGTAGAATCATCTGACATTTAATTTTGGAATTATTTGTAGTTCTTCCCTCATTTCCATTTTTAATAACCTTACTTGGCATTTATAATAAGATTCAATGTGATTTTTTCTCTTCACTCTGCAGATTACTCGCTTGAAGATAGATAGGAATCCATTTGCCAAAGGCTTCCGAGACTCTGGGCGCAACAGGTAAGTCTTAGTGAAGAACATTCTGGCTGTGGTAAATATATTTGATTGTTTTTATTGTTACCTTTCCATTACAAAGTAAATAAACTTACTTACATGGTTAGGAAACCATTTCTGATGAGGGTTTAAGTTTGTTAATACTATTGGGCCTTGTTTATAACTTACTTTTGGGGTGTAGTGTTGTGACCTGCCCATTCTTAAGGTGAACTTTGATGTGTGATGCCGGGGTATAGTACATGTTCCCCTGAAGGGGCCGGGCCGTAAGGAAGGCTGCTCTTACAGGTCCAGGGGCTTCCATATCCAAGTCCATATCCTCTCTGCATCTGCTCTTGGTTTAAAATTTGCTTAGTGATGTCACAACTATCTATTGATTCTGTCTTCGGAATATGGCAGGTCTCTTGTTCCCTCAGATTTCCAACTTGTATATGAAACTACTCCCCATTGCCAAGAGAGCTGATGTTCTTTAGTTTCCAAATTTGTCTTGGCTCTGCTGACAGCCACACACTTGTTTATTTTTTCTGTGTCGTGTTTTATGGTGTTTGTACTAAGTGGGAGAGCTACAATAATGAATTCCACTCTATTACTTTTATCAAAAAGCAGATCACCCTAGTCTGTGTGCCAAGAGCTTTTGAATTTATTGATATGATTTTATTCCAGTACAGTTCAGTGCAACGTTTTCTAAAATAACTGTTGATAGTAGTAGAGAGTAATAACAGACTAACGTTCTCCAGATGCCTTTTCAGGGTAAGGCTTTGAGTTAAATGTCTTTAGAAGCATTTTGTTTTTAAAAAGGTATTTGAGAAATTTTTATTACTTTACTCCAGAAATTATTCTACTACTCTTTGAAAACTTGATATTGATAGGTTGTGTCTATATGAAGCCAAAATTCCCAATTATCTTATTTTAGGAACAATGTCATTTAAAATTGTAGAAAGAAAACACTCAGGTAGTAGCCCAGATTTTTAGTTCTTTCAGCTGATTAATTGGGCAAGGCAGGTGTAAAGACCTTTTCTCAGAATACACTCAAGTGCTTGCAGAGACTTGATTTCATCTTTCAATGCAATGGCGTCGTTTAGGCACCATGCAATGTGAGAACTAAAAGGCAACTAAAATACTACTTGTAGAATAGCCTTTAACTTAGTGCAGGTAGATCAAGAAGACTAATAATAGGGCTTCCCTCTGCAATTCTTCACTGTGTGGGAAGATTTGCATGTGTTCCTATGCTACGATATGGCTGTATTGAAATTATTCTGTGTTTTTAGATGTCTGTTTCAATGTGGAGAAAAACTTTGCTTGGCTTTTGTTATGTTACATTGGCTCCTGGTGAACTTTGCTTTTCAGAGGAGTTCCTGAAGGTTGAATAGTTTAGAAAGGGAGATGGCTACTGGTGAGGTAGACTGAAGGGAGCCTCTGGGAGGACTCCTCTTCTAATTTGACAAATACTTTGGTGGAATCTTCTAGTGGTTTTGGTTAGAGCTGAATAGTATTTATTCAGTTAAGAGTCTTGCATACATTTCAGTTTTGTAATTAATTTTTTTAAAAGCAGAGAATACATTTATTAAAATTCACTGAAACTTCAGGAGGGCATCACTGAGGAATGGAGAGTACACAGCCACGAACCGTGTCCACATTCTCCAGTAGACAAGCTCTAAGCAAGACCTCACTGCTGTGACCCGGGGGGATCACACTGCTTACACACTGTTGGTTCATTGTTGAAGCAGTAAATTTAAAAATATTTTCAAAGGCATAGTTTGGGTAGATAATAATAGTGAATAAACCTACAAGTAGAAGTGAGATGATAGGCTGCATATGATAAGTTTTCGGAAAGATTTCTATAAACATCAGCATAATGCAAAGGCATCTGGTTGGGTTTTTTGTTTGTTTGTTTTTTAATTTGGTCAGTGAAAAAAAATCAGTGGCTTTGGTGAAAGTCAGCTACGAAGTCTATTGTTTGGTGAGGTAAAAATGCTAGGTGTAAGATGGATATTTTCCTTCCCTTTGGAGGTTTCAGGAGTATAGAGGCATGGCATCCATGGTGCTTACTACTATTTCTTTCTTGACTTTAAAACTTTTAGAGTTTTTAATGGATCTACATAAAATAATGAATTATGTGTTAACACTTTTTAAATTTTCTAAAACTTTAAAAATTTTATTTTGCTTCAAATGTTTAAACAATAATTTAGTATAGGGCAAACACGTTGAGCCTATACATAGCTTTCTTGGTTGTGAAATGAATAGTTTCACTTTTCTTCTTAGTAAAATTATTTCTTCTGCTTCTCATACTTAAGCTCTTCATTGCTCATTTTGGAATGTTAAATATCTATAAACCAATATTCCACATTTAAAAATATTTGATTTTAACATTTTCCATTGATACATGCAAAAGGCACTTATCTGGAGAAGAGAGAATTTGATCAGCTTTAAAGCTTTCTAATTTATGTAATATTTTCCTTTTTTTAAAAAAAAAGAACCTGAATTATATTTAAAACTTGGAGGGTACATTGATGTGGAGGGCTTTAGGGAGGAGTGATATTATATATATATTAGAGAAGAAAGCCCATGAAAAAAAGTTCAATATATTTCTTTACTATCCCTGGTTCTGTTGCTCTTGTTATTAATTTTTAATGCAAATTCTATTTTTATTTTCCCCTATATATGAAATAAACAAATTAAGCAAGATAAGAAATAAACATGGACTTGTGATTTTTTAAACTTTATAAAACAATTTGCTTTAATTAAAAATTATCCCTTCCTGGCTATTTACGGTTGTACAGCCTATTTTATAGGAATCAGTAGCTTCAGCTCTTAAAAGCTCTCCTGCAAGACATTTGCTACGTGAAAGAGAATTTATGTGCTGAGAATAGTTTCATTCTTCAGTTAGGCCTTAGGTTTGACCCTATAAAATTTTTTACTCAGGAAGGTACAAAAATTTCTTCTCTTTAAATACTTCAGGAAAAACATAACCATTTTACTAAATAAACTTGGCCATTTGATAGCATAAATTAGGGTGGTGATAAAATGTGGAAATTGTTCAAAGGCATCTTGTATAAATTATCGCCTTGGCTACACTCCTGCAGGAGGTGCCTTTTATCTTTTCTTTAACTAGACAGGAAAAGTCTCCATTACTGGAGAAAATGAAGGCTTTTTTTTTTAAAAAAAAGGTCCAGATTCAGCTAATAAATATTTTATAACTGTTTCCTGCAAAATATTTCAAATCCTTTCTGGAACTTGCAGTGTGAAACAGCAGCCTCAAGAAAAATATCAATAGCTCCAAATTAGATCACTTGTAGATATGTCACCTTCAGAACCTCTCTTTAAAACTTAGGGCGTCTGTGTTTGGGATGATCAATAGCTCCCCTTCCCCCCCCCCCCCCACAAGAATTTAGTCTATGGATTTGTGTTTGAAGCATAATAAAGTGTACGCTGCTAACGCAAGTAATGCAGTAATGCTCATTTCTATAGTTAATAAATTTTTAAGTCTGGTGGCTGTTCATTAATTATCTCTTAGTTAATCTCCTTTGAGACCGCTTCATGACCACTTTGGTATCTTTAATATTTAAAACTATGATTACTGAAACTCATCTATGTGGTAATAAAAAACAGTTTTATACAAAACTGTGTCCTAACATTCAAAATAGCTTTTTTTTTAGAAAGTCATACAAATTTAGTATTAGTCCAGCGGTCGGCAAACTGTGGCTCATGAGCCACATGCGGCTCTTTGGTCCCTTGAGTGTGGCTCTTCCACAAAATACTGACTTCTGTGCATGGGCCACGAAATTTCAATCGCACTGTACGTGCGCACCCGCACGTGGTATTCTGTGGAAGAGCCACACTCAAGGGGCCAAAGAGCTGCATGTGGCTTGCGAGCCACAGTTTGCCGACCACTGGTATAAGCTAAATATAGAGTAATCAGCTAAATAGCACCTAGCATTTGATAGTAGAGTATTAAATGACATGGAGGCTACATACAGGCTGCCAAACTCCCCCCTAATTAATACTTCAATGTACACAAAATGTTACTCAGCAGAGCGGTCTTGGATTTGGCTTGTGGTTCAGCCACAGATATGATGTCTGGTTTGCGAAAAATCACTTAATAGCAAACAACTTTAGAGCTAGGACAGGATTCAAAGCTTTTGTAGTCTAATCCTCACTTTGTGGGAAGCTGACATCCAGTGAGGTTAGAACAATTGCTTAAGGTCACATGGTGAGTTTTAGTGTTTCAGTCTCAATTCAATTCTCCTGACCCTCAATCCAGTGTCCTTAACACTGCTCTCTGTGGCACACTGATTGCAGCTGGAGCCAGAGTCTGCTCCTCTCTCTCAGTCCAGTCCAGGTAAGGTCCGTGCAGGTCCACTCTGTGCCCAGTACTAGCACCTGTGTGAAACTGGATGGCTCTTGGAAGTGTTCCCAGAGCAGGATCCCAATGAACCTGTGACTTCAGAAATGAGTCAGGTCCATGTGTGTCTCCTATGAAGAGGGTTCATGTATGCAAGCCTGTGCATGTACCACACCACCCATGCACACCCACATAGCTGTCTCCCATCACTAAGATGAAATAGTAATGCTCCTTATGGAGTCATAACAGAAATCAACAAATTAATGAGTCTGTACCCTGATCACTCTATAGCAGTGGTTCTCAACCTTCCTAATGCCACGACCCTTTAATACAGTTCCTCATGTTGTGGTGACCCCCAATTTCATTGTTACAAATTGAACATTATTAAAGCATAGTGATTAATCACAAAAACAATATGTAATTATATATGTGTTTTCCGATGGTCTTAGGCGATCCCTGTGAAAGGGTCGTTTGACCACCAAAGGGGTCGTGACCCACAGGTTGAAAACCGCTGCTCTATAGAAGCAAATTCAATGTGCAAAACCTTAGTAGAGAAGGGCAGGTCATGTTAGATGATTTTTATCTGCACACATTGCTTACCACTCTTATTGTTGGGGGGAGGGAAGGTCCTTTACTGGTAGTCTTACGTCATAGTTTCCGACTTAGAGATGCAGGGAAGGCAGAGGAGGTAGTGCACTGAGTCTAAGCTATTAGAGATGGACCTATCTTTAATATCTACATTAAACACAGATTACATATGTATATTAAATAAAACTGTATCTAACAATCACAAGAGATGTCTGAGTATTGTTTGACATGCAGGAAGCAGCTATTTCCTACAGTGAAGCTACATGTTTCATGAAAAGCACAATGTATCTACATTAATAAATTGTTTGGGGCTGAGGTGGTTGAGGGAAGAGTGGTGAGGTCTTGAGAATGGGCTAGTTAAATGAAGGGCCTCATTTCCAGAACCTAGAGGACTTAGTTATCTGATATAAGGAGGGGAAGACTCTGAATCATTTAAGGTAGGAGATACATACACATATATCTGTAGTTAGAGTAGTTGCCCTTGTTTTAAAATATGCATATATCATGTAAATAGTCCATAATCAATTTGTTCTGTCTCGTTAAGTGTCCATCCTTTAAGGGTATGCAGGAATTTAAAAATAATGTTTGATGCTAATCCTAGCTCTGTATTCCCTACCGCCCTGTGAGACCACCTTCTTATCATCCTCCTGCATCTTGGGTTGAGAGGCCAGTGCTGCCCCACCCCTCAGACCTCCTGTTGCTGGGGTGAGAGCCCACCCTGGCCACCCCAGATGTGATGGAGATCAAGTCCCTGAGAGAGTAATCAGTTTTCTTTGGATGAGTGCTCCCCTAAGCTGGCCGCTGAGGCAACGAATGATGGACAGAAATGTCTCTTAGGAAAGAGGTGGCTTCACAGGGCATGCTCTGTGGCAGAGACTTCCTCACCAGAGAGAGGAAGTAATGTAACAGGGAGAGGGGGTCGGTTCCCGATCACAGCATAGCCTTGGAGTCACATCAGCTAGGATGGCCATTCTTCACCTCAACTTAGCCCAAGGGGACAGCCTTTTATCCTCCGAGGTCGGCTTAGTTGTCTAACATTAACAGGACTTCTTGGGTGGTCATCCTCTTGTGCCCTAGTGACAGAATGGTAGCCCATCTCTGAAGCATTTCTTTCTGCCTGTGCCAAGCTTCTCACTTGCCAAAGTCAACACCACCGCTGCTTTCTGAGCTGCTTATTGCTGAGGAAGGCTCCAGTGCTCCTAACGCAGCTTCTTTTGTCCACCCCCCTCCCGATCCTTCCATTTAGAATGGGTTTGGAAGCCCTTGTGGAGTCGTATGCATTCTGGAGACCTTCACTACGGACTCTCACCTTTGAAGATATTCCTGGGATTCCCAAGCAAGGTAAATCACAGAGTCTTCCAGTCAAATAAACAGCCAGTTCCTGCCTAGAAGCTCAGGAACTGAGAAATGAGCAAGTCATTATTCACAGCGGCGACCTCATCACCAGCATCCTCCCGTTACAGGATCCAACTCTTTCTGTGTGGTATGGCGATGGACCAGGAAAAATGGCAGTTGTGGTCTTAGGTTAAGCCTTCGATGTCTTAGGCTGTTTATATATTTCATAACCTTCACTTCACCTTAAATCTCTTATTAAAATTAGAGGTGGACTAGGGGGCTCTGGTGCCAGGTGCACTGCCATTGCTGGTTGTAGTTCAACTTTTCTTGCCAGCTTCTTTCTTTTCTTCCTTCACCAGAATGAGCTCTAGGCAGGGTTTATGATGAGAAAGTCAGGCACACTGGGGCAGGCTTCCCTGGGCTCACCCCTGAGTATTTCTCCCAAGCTCAAGGCTAGTGTTTCCCTAGAAGAAGTTGCCTGGATAGGAATGACACTTCCATGCCACTTCCTCCTCTGCCTGGGGTAGGCAGGACTCTCAGCCCATGTCCTCACTCAGGCTATTTACACCTGATCCTGCCCAGCTCCCCACGGAGAACTTAGCCTGCTGTGTTTTAGATAATTATCATTGGTTGAATTGGACTTTAGGTTATTTTGAGAAGCTATATAAAACACTGTTGCTAGTGCAATGACTGTTTTACAACCTGTCCAGTCCATTGGAATTCTTCTCTCCCCCTAAGTTCTGTCACGTTTGCAAACACCAATCTTCCAGCAAATCCAGAGAGGGGATTCAGCCACCATCACTGTTGTTGATTGGACATAGGGCTTGCCACCCTCTCTATTTCACAGGACTACTTGTTTGTTGGCCATCTGTTCTTGTGTTAGCATGGGATGCTCCAACCTGTTTCTGGTTGGAAATGAAAAAATGTAAAGTTCTGCGCAGTACAGTCATTGGCACACGCAAACTTTCAGTGGCCAGCTGCAGATGTGTTTGAGGCAAGATGTGCTCTATCCTTTGAATTCCTTCTTTTTTCTTGCAAGCAAATATATTGATCCAGAGCAAGCTCTGCTGAAAGAAAAGATAAAAGCTTGGTAGAAGAGAGCCAATGGTTATACTTTTGGAACAAGATACATAGGAAGATGAAATTTATATGTTATAAAATTGCTTGGGAAAGTCAGTATCTAGCTCTTGTTGATAAAATTGAAAAGAAAATACGGCTGTGGAATTATTGCTCTTTCCATTTCACCTTCTCTCGTAGGAAATACAAGTTCCTCCACCTTACTCCAAGGTTCTGGGAATGGCGTTGCTGCCACCCATCCTCATCTTTTGTCTGGTTCCCCTTGCTCCTCTCCTGCCTTCCATCTGGGGCCCAATACCAGCCAGCTGTGTAGTCTGGCCCCGGCTGACTACTCCGCCTGCACCCGGTCAGGCCTCACCCTCAACCGATACAGCACATCCTTGGCAGAGACCTACAATAGGCTCACCAACCAGACCAGCGACACCTTCGCCCCGCCCAGGACTCCCTCCTATGTGGGCGTGAGCAGCAGCGCCTCTGTGAATATGTCGATGGGTGGCGCTGATGGGGACACCTTCAGCTGCCCACAGACCAGCCTGTCCATGCAGATTTCGGGGATGTCCCCTCAGCTCCAGTACATCATGCCTTCACCCTCCAGCAACGCCTTTGCTGCTAACCAGACCCATCAGGGTTCCTATAACACTTTCAGGTTACACAGCCCCTGTGCCTTGTATGGATATAACTTCTCCACATCCCCCAAACTGGCTGCCAGCCCTGAGAAAATTGTTTCTTCCCAAGGAAGTTTCTTGGGGTCCTCACCGAGTGGGACCATGACTGATCGGCAGATGTTGCCTCCTGTGGAAGGAGTGCACCTGCTTAGCAGTGGGGGCCAGCAGAGTTTCTTTGACTCTAGGACCCTAGGAAGTTTAACTCTGTCATCATCTCAAGTGTCTGCACATATGGTCTGATGAAGCCTTTAAGTCTAATATACATTCGAATTGATCTAATGTATTTTCTGTCCTCATTTTCTCTCTCTCTCTCTCTCTCTCTCTTTTTTTTTTTAAGAAAAAGCAATATGAAAAGAAACTATGAGTAGCTTGTAAAATGTACATATAATAGAAAATGAATGTTCACTGAGTTTTTTTGTTTTGTTTTTTTACTTTCTCATGGTGAGATCGTAATTATCTATGGTGTATATGTATACTGTACATAGCATGTGGAGTTTTGAAGTCTACAAAATCACATCCTCTTTCTGTTTTCCCCCCTACTACATCCAGTTGCACAGAGTATTGACATAAATGTAGTATGTTTAACCAGAGTTCTCAGACTCTTTCAAAAACCAAACAGCAAACTTAAAACTTGGCAATGATACAAACCAGGCTAAGACTTATAATAGTTTATCAGAAAAATGCTCTAGGCCATTTCATACTTG
The DNA here is from genome assembly GCF_014108235.1 of Myotis myotis. NCBI lineage: Eukaryota > Metazoa > Chordata > Mammalia > Chiroptera > Vespertilionidae > Myotis > Myotis myotis. The sequence goes on from NW_023416379.1 coordinate 55,866,114, forward strand.
AGTGTTGATAAACAGCAGTAACCAGCACACGGAATCTTGTGATTTCTGTTATTGTTGGGCACAGTGTGAGAAACTAAAATGCAAAAGCCAGTCGAAGTTTTAGTGTTAGTTCTGAAGTATTATAATTGTGAAGGGTTAGCTTTTGTGTTCCTGTTTGCTTATCACAGATAGTATATGACCGTGGTTCTGTAAATCCATAACCCATAATAATTATTTCCCTAAGGAAGGTGGAAGAGAGGCTTGTGATTTTCCCCCCCATTTCCCAATGGGTATATAAGAGGTGTTTATTCATCTGCAGAGAATAAATTTCCATTATTTTGGATTTTTGCTCATTTTATTTAGTTTACCAACTAGTCCATTAAAGAGTGTTCTGTAAACATTTTTAAGTTCCAGTTTTCATTGGGGAAGGGATATATGAATGGAATGGCAAAGAGAAAACAAATCCACATCAAATTCTTTGATTCCAATAAGAAATGTTTATCTCTTTAAATCAAGAGGAATAATATTGTCAATTATCCCTTAGATTTTTATAGTGTGGTTTTTCATTCAGGATATTTTTTTCCATCTTGCTGTGAGATTCCTGACCCATAGTCTATTAGCAAGGAAAAAGGCATTTATGCTAGTTATTTATGTCTTGTAACTCCTACAAATTGAAACCTCTCCCCTTCTTAACCTTGTCTCTCTGTCTGAATCCCAAAACAGATAGATTCTAGGCCTTTATGGTGTTAAGTAACACTGTAAGGAATTTCAGGGGGTTATCTCCAGCAATCTGTCTTTTGGGGGCTGTAGTGCAAAGGCCAAAACCCGGTACTATAAAGGCCCTCTTGGAGGAATAAGGAGGAAGATACCAATTATGATAAAGGAGCCATAAAACTTTTAACCTCAACAGCATTTTTAACTTTGAAAAAGAAAACAGCATTCATTTTTTAAAAATTCCTAAAATAATGTATACATGGTTTAAAATATCAGAACAAGTAACCTTGATAGCTCATTATGAGATGAATAGAAAAGGCTACAAATGCATGGTGAGAAACATTACCATATGTCTGTTGAGAAACTAAAACAATGTGTCTGTCCATCAACTCATTGCAGTTCATATATTTTCCAAGCAAAAGCAGTGTGATTGCCTTTAGTGCTAAACAGAGTTGCTTTAACTCATCCCTAGTTTAGATGGGGAAAGAGTGTAGCTCTTGATGGTCTTTCAAGCAGCACAGCTGTTAGATGTTTCGGGGATTACTATTTCAACAGGATTTGCACAGGTTGTGACCCTGTTTATAGATATTGATAAGTTTCCTCATGCATTCTGTAACAGTTCATCAAATTAATTTTGATTTTTAAATTTAAGATTAGCATGAAGGGACATGAAATATTTCCAATAGGTGGGTCTATATAAGCTATTTGTGTATGGTATTAATAGATTGACAAAGACATGGGAGAAGTCCTATGAGTACATCCCAGCCTTAGTGCTTTGTATAATTCAAGGAGGACAAGATTTTTCCATATTCAGAAAACATGGAAGTAATGATCTGTACACATATGCATTAATAAGGAAAGCATTTTCCTTTTTGCTGTTGGTGGTTTGAAATGAAACCTTAATACGAGTATTATTAATCTTTTTTATTTAGCAATATTGTACAAATGCTGTTTCCTTTGGTTATTCTGTAAATATTAATCACATGTCACTTCAATGACTAGTCTTTTTATCATTATATTAAATGACATACATGCATTGGTAATTATAATTATATATCTGTATTTTATTTTTAAAAGTGCTTAAGAAATTATATATTAAAGTGTGTTACTAAAGCCTTTTATGACGTTAGAGGGTAATCATTTAAAATGTCCATAAATGTTGCTCCAAGAATAAGCACACACATAGCATACCCCAAACACAAATTTTGTAGCTTTCCACTAGAAGGCGTGGAGAAATGACCTTTTTCCCCCCTTTTTCCTTTTTCATGTGTTAAATATAATTTCTTGGTGCTCTGACCATGCCACTGAAGGTGAACCCCTGACAGAGGTTGAACACATGCAAATTCAAATGTGAGGAGGGCAGTGTGGTATGTTTTGTTTCAGGTCCAGGGGAGAAGGGCAAAGATACAAGAATGAGCTGCTTGTACCACTGACCAGTGATGACAGATCACTTCTAGACCTTCTGACGAGAAAACATTCCAAGGGGCATTGCGATGAGGTGAGGTTGCTGCTATCACACCCAGCCACATTTTGAAAATTAGCACTTGCTTCCATACAAACTCCCTCCCAGAGGTCAACAGCTTTTCACAAGTGGGGCACCCAGTTGCTGACCCCTATTTCTGGAATGTAGGGGGTCAGGAGACTTCAGTGGCCCCCAGAGGAGGTTGGGGCACAGAGTTGCTGATATAGCAAAGGATCACTATTTACATTAATTTACACTCACTACATTAGTTAAGGACAATTTTGAACAAAAGGAACCTCACTTTAAAACTGAATTCTTGAGACATCACTCCTCATATTTAGACCTATAAGCTACTTACACTTTAATATGAAATAGATAAAGAGAAGCTTTATAGGTAGCTGGAGGTTTTATTAGGATAAAAGAGTAATATTTGGAATAGGGTAATTCTGGGAAGATTTGAATAGGGGAAAGAAAGTGTAAGAAGAGGGATTTATAACCAAACGAGGTATAAAGCCAATAAAAATAAAACTTCTTTCAAGAGTCTTGGTAGAGTCGGAGGATGCTCCTTTAACGCGCTAGTTGGATAAGTCTGTAAAGAGTCCTTTATTTCAAATAAAACCATGCTGGGTTTCCTCCTGGGGTATTTATGGACCCATCTTTTTTTTTTAAAAATATATTTTATTGATTTTTTTTACAGAGTGGAAGGAAGAGGAATAGAGAATGAGAAACATCAAAGAGAGAGAAACCTCCATCAGCTGCCTCCTGCACACCCCCCTACTGGGGATGTGCCCACAACCAAGGTATATGCCCTGACCGGAATCGAACCTGGGACCCTTCAGTCCGCAGGCTGATGCTCTATCCACTGAGCCAAACCAGTTAGGGCTATGGACTCATCTTTATGGAGGTTTTCTTAAGCCTTCCACTGGAAATCAAATAATTTTATTAAATTATTACTACATTGTGTTTTAATCTTGTTGATTACCATTCTTTATAAGAGGTTCTTAGATAAGCTGAGAGTGAGACATACATGATCGCAGCCTTCTAGGAGCTCAAGCTTAAAAGCATTGTTAGTGCTATAAATGAACAAATAATATATATTCAAGTATAGAAACATCTAACAAATATATCAACTTAGTTTCCATCTACATGCTGATAGATTTTCAAATAATAAAGAAATTTTTGTATAGAGAGAACATCATTTCCTTGGGAATTAGGACACTTGGTTTCAATCCATGGATTTCCCAATCATGATTTTGGACAAAAGCTTAGCCACTTTAGGTCTCAGGTGTTTTTTTGTGTGAAAGAAGTAGCTGGGATGAAAAATCTTTATAATTTCAGTTTCAAATTCATATGACCTTAGTATAACGATAATATTCAGCTTAATAGTAGGAAAATAATTTTATAAAAATATACCTTTTGGAATATGGAATATATGTATTTACAAAGAACACCACTAGGCTTATTTTATTTATTTACATTTATTTGTTTGTTTGTTTTTTTGTTAATCCTCACCTGAGCATGTTTTTTTCCATTGATTTTTAGAGAGTGGAAGGGAGGGGGAGAGACAGAGAGAGAAACATTGGTTACCTCCCACACGTGCCTGCAACCAAGATATGCCCTTGACAGGAATCAAACCTGAGACCCTTCAGTCCATGGACTGATGCTCTAACCATTGAGAAACCTAGCTAGGGCACCACAAGGATTATTTTAAATGTATTGGCCTACTTGTAATTTATCTTTTAAATGGAACTGTGCATTGTTTAGTTACAATATGTAGGACATATTGTATTTTAGTATTTAAAGGAAGCTGAACTTAATATATTTCCTTCCTTTAGTGAATGAGAAAAGATTAATAAAATTGTTTTCATGATGCTCTTAATTGCATACCATAAAATTATTTTACTTTGGAATAAGTATGGCATCTAGTAAAATGTCTAGAGACAATTCCAAGTTCATTCAAAAATTCTTTTAAATCTTCATCAAGAAAACACTTGTGTTTGTCGTTTTGAAAAGTTTTTATTCATGCTGAAACTCAGATACAATAAAATGAAATAATTGATTACACTGCATTTCTCTGAGTTTATACAAACCTGGGTCAATATACACATTCTATGTCCCTGTTTTAAATTATATTAATATGGTCAATAGAATAACTTAAGTCCAATACATTTTTTTCTAAATCACAGCTTTATTGAGATATAACTCACAAACCATGGAACTCACTTATTTATAGTGAACAATTCAGTGGTTTACTAAAAATATAGTCAGAGTTGTACAACCATTGCCATAATCAATTCTAGAACATTTTCAGCACCCTGCAAAAAACTCCATGTTCATTAACAGTCATGCCCCATTTTTCCTCCACCCTGCTTTACCCCAAAATCTTAGGCAATCACTGATTTACTTTTTGTCTAGATTTACCTATTCTGGACATCTCATGTAAATGGAATCATACAATATGCGGTTCTTTGTAAGTGGCTTCCTTCACTTAGCATACTGTTTCTAAATGTCCACACATCGTAGAATTTATCAGTATTTAATTTCTTTTTAATTGAATAATATTCCATTTTAGGTATATAACACATTTTATTTACCCATTTATCAATGGATGGACTTTTAGTTGTCCCCCCCCCTTTTTTTTTGGCTGTTATGAATAATGCTGCTGAAAACATTGGTGTAAAAGTTTTGTGTGGACATATGTTTTCATTTCTCTTGGGTATATGTTTAGGAATGATATTTCTATGTCCTATCATAATGTTTTGTGGAAATTACAGACTGTTTTCCAAAGTGGTGGCACCACTCTACAAGGTGGCACCATTCTACAATTCTACATTGTGCAAGGGCTCAGATTTCTCCATGTCCTTACTAACAGTTGATTCTAGCCATCTTAGTGGGTATGAAATGATATCTCACTGTAGTTTTGATTTTCATATTTATTGACGATATTATTTTCCTGATGATGTAGAGCATCTTTTCCTGTGCTTCATTGGCCATTTGTATATCTCCTTTAGAGGAATATCTATTCAGATCCTTCACCCATTTTTCTTTGGGTTGTCTTTATTATTGAGGTATGAGTTCTTTATATATTCTAGATACAAGTCTTATCAGATATGATTTGCATAATATCTTCTTCCATTAGGTGGCCTGTCTTGTAATTTATTGATGATTTCCTTTGCATCACCCAAGTTTATAATTTTAAAGAGATACAATTTATCTATTTCTTTTGTGGCTTGTGCTTTTGGTATGAGGGTCAAGATAGTTCAATGGACTTTGTGAGTTTGACTTTTCATTTTTAGTGGAAGTAACAATAACAGAAGTGGACTTTTAAGGTGATTTTCAGGTGTATAAGTTTAATAGTACTTGGTAAATTACCCCTCCTCCCAACACACCTGAAATGTTCTTGGGTAAATAATGATACATTTTTCAGTGTCTTGAAAGGAAGGTAACAGGATCTGAAAGCATCATCAAATTTTTATTACTACAGAAAAAGTTGGCACTTTCAATATTTATTCAATCAATAAATACTTATTGAGCATCTATTTGCTTGGCATTATTTTAGACACTTGGGGTACAGGAGTGAGAAAAATGTTTGGTGTCTTTAAATGCCTTGTAAAAGTTGAAATGCTGGTTTCCTGGGGAAAAAAAACCTTCATAATGTAATATATCACAGTTGGCAAGGAAAAAGTGTTGCCTCTTGGCTTCTCTGTGAGTTGGTGCCCTCACCCTTATTACGATGTTACACATCCCAGATGGTCACTGCAAAATACTTGCTCCTGTGCCAAGATACAACAGGGATGCATTATCGCCTTAACTCTGAGTTTGCTTTGTGGTTTTTTTTTGGAAACCCTAACATCATTTAAATGCAATTTTCTCAATTTGGCTCTGTTTACAGAACTGTAATAAGATATTTCTCTATTAATAGCAGGAAGGAAAACGTTGCTTGTTTAGGGTTTTGGAAAACTTGTGCACATTTTTGTTAAAGGTATTTGGTGAAATGGATTGCAGAGATTTGCAGATTCTGGTTTATTAATTTGCCTAAATGCATTTCAGGGTAAAATTAGTTGAACCGTATGTTTTTTCAAACAAAACAGCAGCTCTCACTCAGCAACAATAAAGAGAGGCATTTCTGTCAAGGGACTTTGCACAGTTCCAGTAGTCCCTTGCCTCAGGGAAACTTGGCTCAGAATGAATGAACATCACGGTGGGTCCCTTGTAGCTTCTGCCCATTTTATTTTCTGAATTTGATGACTTTGTTGTGTGGGGAAGACAGGAACTAGAAGCTGTATATATGTGAATGTCTTCCGTCTACTAATTTTTACTTTGAGGATCCTGGGAGGGTAGGGAATCAGAAATATAAAAATTTAGAGCTAGAAGATCCTGAGAGATCAAGTAGGAGAGTTGTGTGTGGAGAAGCAAATGACCTTCAGAGGTAACAATTTTGACTCATCTACAAGCTTCAGGAAAGATATTCAGCAAATTCAGTGATAGTCTCCACCAATCACATCAAACATTTCAAGCTTCCTTGTCTTTGTTTTTCCCTCAGGTCTGAATGACCTTCAAACCTACATTCTCATCTTTTTGAGGACTTACTCAAATCTTTCCCAGTTTCCATCTCTTCCATCTTCCTTTCCCCAGGGAAATACATTCTCCCTCTACAATGTTGTCACAGCACTCTGTGCATGCCTGTCTTGAAAGAAATATATCTCAACATATGCTTTTCATGTAAGTCAACCAGCCCAGCTATAATGGGAGATCCATAGGGAGGGAGCTGTATCTTGTTTATGTTTGCCACAGCATATGATAAAGATAAAAAGTGATTCTTGAAAGAATGGATACATGAATAAATGTGTGAATAAATGCATTTTAATATATATTTTATTTATTTCAGAGGGAGAGAGAGATAGAAACATCAATGATGAGAGAGGATCACTGATTGGCTGCCTGCTGCACGCCCCACACTAGGGATTGAGCTCGCAAACTGGGCATATGGCCTGCTCAGGAATCGAACCCTGTAGGTTGATGCTGGCCAGAGTCATGCTGGCCAGGCCAATGCATTTTTTTAAATAAAATTCTTTATTGTTTAAAGTATTACATTGTGGTTTTTTTTAATTAAATCTTTATTGTTCAGATTATTACATTTGTTCCTCTTTTTTCCCCCCATATCTCCCCTCCTCCCAGTTCCTGCCCCACCCTCCGCCCTCACTTCCCACCCACTGTCCTCATCCATAGGTGCACGATTTTTGTCCAGTCTCTTCCCGCATCTCCTACACCCCTTTCCCCCCCAAGAATAGTCAGTCCATTCCCTTTCTATGTCCCTGATTCTATTATAATCACCAGTTCATTCTGTTCATCAGATTATTTATTCACTTGATTCTTAGATTCATTTGTTGATAGATGCATATTTGTTGTTCATAATTTGTATCTTTACCTTTTTCTTCCTCTTCCTCTTCTTAAAGGATACCTTTCAGCATTTCATATAATACTGGTTCGGTGGTGATGAACTCCTTTAGCTTTTCCTTATCTGTGAAGCTCTTTATCTGACCTTCAATTCTGAATGATAGCTTTGCTGGATAAAGTAATCTTGGTTGTAGGTTCTTGGCATTCATCACTTTGAATATTTCTTGCCACTCCCTTCTGGCCTGCAAAGTTTCTGTTGAGAAATCAGCTGACAGTCGTATGGGTATTCCCCTGTAGGTAACTGAGTTTCTTTCTCTTGCTGCTTTTAAGATTCTCTCTTTGTCTTTTGCTCTTGGCATTTTAATTATGATGTGTCTTGGTGTGGTCCTCTTTGGATTCCTTTTGTTTGGGGTTCTCCGTGCTTCTTGGACTTGTAAGTCCATTTCTTTCACCAGGTGGGGGAAGTTTTCTGTCATTATTTCTTCAAATAGGTTTTCAACATCTTGCTCTCTCTCATCTCCTGGCACCCCTATAATTCTGATGTTGGTACGCTTGAAGCTGTCCCAGAAGCTCCTTATACTATCCTCGCATTTTTGGATTCTTTTTCATTCCGCCCCTCCGGTTGGGTGTTTTTTGCTTCCTCGCATTTCAAATCATTGACTTGATTCTTGCGCTCCTCTGGTCTGCTGTCGGGAGTCTGTATAATATTCGTTATTTCAGTCCATGTATGCTTAATTTCTAGTTGGTTCCCCATCATAACATCAAGGGTCTCATTAGTTTTCTTGTAGATCTCATTAAGTTTATCGGCGGCTTCTAAACAGTTCTTGAGAGACCTTAAAAGTGTGGTTCTGAACTCTATATCTTCCATTGACAATTTTGTCCTGTTTCTTTGTCTCCGCATTTTATTATGCTTTCTTGGTGCACCCCCTAGTGGTCTTTGTGCGCAGTCTTGTAGTTAAGCCTTGATTGTTGTAGCTAATACCAGGGAGGGTTTGACCTCCAGGCCAAGTGGCTGTGAGAATCAGCTGTGTCTGCAGTGAGAGAACTTCTGTCCTCTAGGGAGGTGCTAATCTAGCCTTTGCCTGAGGCTATCCAGCAAATGCCTCTGTGCAGGGCTTGGGTGGGGCGGGTCGCACAGGATCAACAGGGTGGGCCAGAGAGAGCAGTTATGGCGGCTCTCAGTCCTGTCCCCAGGGGCTCTGCCTCTCTGAGTCCCAGCAACTGCTGCAAACCTCGGAGAGAAAGCTGCACTCGCTCTGACCGAAGCCAGACAGTCCCGCTTCTCCCGTTTGAGTCTGGGTCCCTAAAGACTCGCCTGTATCTGGAGCTCAGAGTCTGCGACTCCCTCCCGATTGAAAACGCCAACCGCGCCCTCCGCCGCCAGCCCGCTCCGCGCACTCCGCACCTCAGAATTTGACTTCAGCACTGCGCCTCCTCTGAGTGTCCGTATGCGTTTCTCTTTCCTCCTAGTTGTAGGACTTCCACTCAGCCAGCGTTCCTGTGGTTCTGGGTGATGTCCATTCCGTCTTTTAGTTTCACTTTTGAAGTAGTTGTTCAAGGCAGCAAACTCCGGCGTTAACCTATGCCGCCATCTTGGTTCTCCACATTGTGTTTTTAAAATGAGTAAATTTTGTAGACTCAGGATGAAACCTCAAACTTGATAGGTTTGAAGGTTTTTCTTGGTTAGTTGCCAATTTGCCATTATCAGTACAGAAATAGGAATGTAGCTTCCTTATGGAAAGATGAGAAAGCCCCTCTCTCTCTCTCTCTGTCTCTCTCTCTTACTCTCTCTCTCTCTTTCTGTCTTATAAACAGAAAATTGTGATTGGCATCCAAATAAGATGCTTCTCCCACAAGGTATTTTATTATTTATATCTTCGAAAGCTGTTAGGATGTTCTGTGAATTCAAAGGGGAAATACCCCTAAAGCAAAAATGTATTACATGCAACTTGAAGATTATTTAATTTAGGGAGCTTCAACAGGCTAAGCTATAGTTTCAGCAATTGACTGTTTCTGTTGCAGGCACCCCCTAAAGCAGTGATGGCAAACCTATGACATGTGTGTCAGAGGTGACACGCGAATTCATTTTTTTGGTTGATTTTTCTTTGTTAAATGGCATTTAAATATATAAAATAAATATCAAAAATATAAATCTTTGTTTTAATATTGTTGCAAATATCAAAAAATTTCTATATGTGACACGGCACCAGAGTTAAGTTAGGGTTTTTCAAAATGCTGACATGCCGAGCTCAAAAGGTTCACCATCACTGTACTAGGGGGAGTGTGATTAAAGAAAGGACACTCTTGGTCTTGGTTTCAAGTTTAAACCATAAACACATACACTTGTGTACTAGACACATTATACTGCTGCCCCTCATTTAACATGAGTTGCACTGGTTTTTCAAGTTCTTAAGTATGTTTGTGATACTGCTTTACTACAAAAGACTGGGGAATGCTTCTCGTGAAACCTCCAGAGAGGATGACATTAAAAACGTAAGCCTGATACACTAATGAGCCTGATGCACAAATGCAACTGGTTTGGGTCTCATCTGTCATCTAACTAGCAAGCAATCAATTCTTCTGGCATCCTCCTACCAACATTATTTAGTAAATCTCTATGGTCATATCTATTAGACCTTAAGTAAGAAAAAAGGGAAGATTATTCTATATACAGGCAAGGGGATGTTTCATCATTTCTATAATTTAATGTTGCTTACCTATAAAAACCCAAGTGATTCATATTTTATTGATTTTTTTTTTTGTTTTTTTTTGTGTGTGAGGTGGGGGGAGATGTGAGATAGAAACATCTATCGGTTGCCTCCTGTATTTGCTCTGACTGGGGACCAAACTCACAACCTAGGTATGGACCCTGACTGTGAATCAAGCCCATAACCTTTTAGTGTATGGGATGATGCTCCAACCAACTGACCCACCCAGCCAGGGCCAAAGTGATTCATATTTTAAAACAATCATTTAAAAAAAGGAAGTACATAACTTTTGTCCAAGCACCCCCTGGTTAGAAGGGAGGGCAGGGGACAACTTACTGTTTACCGAAGACAAGGAAGTCCCTTAGGAGTGTACCACTGGGGGCACACGCTCTTCAGTACTCTGTTTGTATCTTTACTTTCATAATTAATTTTTTGGAATCAAAGATGTACATTTTTTGAACCACTAACGAAGAAGACATGATGCTAATTATACTTGAGGCAAGGCCTTGTGCATCATTCTGTGCAACACATGAACCAATCACACACGTCTTTCATTGCTTTGCAATTTCTTCTGCATTCCTGATTACATTGTTTGGTATGCAGTAGGCTCTCCTTCTGCACATGTCTCCAACAATCTATATGGTGACTTCTTTTACTTGTTTGGTCCCGTAAAACACTTGGTTATTGCTCATAAGAAAAGGTGGAACTGATGTCATTCCTCCAAGGATGACCTCACTGATGTCAGATTTATGCTCCGTCCTTTTCTCTCCATGGCTTTTTATGAGCACAATAGCCTTTTGTCTCAATGCTGTATCCTGATGTAATCTTCTTAAACACATTTTATTTTGTGGTTACACTCAACCCCTGTTGTACTGACAGGGCAAAAACCTCAAAGGCAGTGATTAAAATAGGGCCAGCATGACTGGATGGGCACACAGCATGCATGAGACAATGATCTCATCATAGATGATGCCTGTGTACTGCAGCGACTGTGAGATGCCATTGACTCTAAGGTGCATTTCTGTTTGGAAGATTTTAAAAATGTAACAAAAATCTTACATAGCCTCAGCTCTTTAAAATATGGCATATTGCAATTTACTTAAAATATTCTGTAGAATATTTGTGGAAAGATGTACCCGATTGAAAGTTAAATGGAAATGAAATTAAATGTGGTATCTGATCTCAATTTACTTGCCCTCACATGTTCTCCCTCCACTTTGCTCTCAATCTCGCCAAGACTTTCCTCTCCTTCTGAGAAAGCAGAGGATTTGAGGTACCTTCGTGGGGTTGTCATGAACATAAACCTGTTGCCAGACTTGCTCAGTGAGAGAGGTACCTATAGTAAATGCTGAACAGCTTTCCCTCCTGCTCTGTGAACACTTGGCAGAAGCGTTGATGACAGTTGCAAGAATGTGATGCACAGCAGTATTCTTTACAGCAGTGTAATCTGTGTCATCAAATCCCCACAAACCATGATTAATAGCAGCACTTGAGTTTGTTCTCAAGTTGTATATTTGGTAGTGATGAACTTTGATCTACGGTTTCACTTTAAAGAATCGTTATGACACAAACTTTGCCTGTAACCCTTCCATCTAATTTAAGCTCCACATGGATACCGTGTAGGGAAACGTTTAATGCCATTGCTGTGAGCTGTGTGTTTATTACACCGTTTTAAGCACTTTGATAAGGGGAGGGGAGCAAGCCGTGTCCAGTCAGTTGTCACACAGAGCAATCTCATCACCCAGAAGTGGCCAGTGCAGGGTTTTCATTAGAAACATGGAATGGAAAATTAACTCTACAGGCATTTAGGAGTCAGTGATTTAGTCTCAGATACAGTTGTTTTCTTTCATTTAGTGAGATGGGCTAAATTAGTATTTCCTCATTCTCCTCACTCCATCCTTCTCCCTCCCCATTTCAATGTAGAAACTACTCTTTATACTCTCTTTATAATTTCTTTTTCTAGAGCATCGCTACCCATTAGAAATATAAAAAGAGCCACATATGTAGTTTTAATTTTCTGGTGACCACATTAAAAAGAAACAGGTGAGCCCTAACCAGTTAGGCTCAGTGGATAGAGCTTTGGCCTGCGGACTGAAGGGTCCCAGGTTCAATTCCAGTCAAGGGCATGTACCTTGGTTGTGGGCACATCAACAGCAGGGGGTGTGCAGGAGGCAGCTGATTGATGTTTTTCTCCCATCAATGTTTCTAATGCTCTATCCCTCTCCCTTCCTCTCTGTAAAAAAATCAATAAAATATATTTAAAAAAAAGAAACAGGTGAAATTAATTTCAGTAAAATATTTTATTTAACCCAATATATCATAAATATCATAATTTTAACCTGTAATTAATATAAAAATTATTAACGGGAGATTTTATGTTTTGGGAGGACTGTCTTTGAACTCCATTGTCTATTTTATATCGATAGCACACCTCAATTTGGATGCTAAATTTTCAAACTTTTAGTGTAAAACAATAAAGTTGTGTTTAATGAAAAAATATTTTACATTGCTTGTTTTTAAATTTAGAGTTCAATTAATTAAGATTGAGTAGAATTAAAAATCTAGTTCTGCACTCACATTAGCCACATTTAAAATGCTCAATAGCTACCAGTGTCTAGTGGCTGCCATTCCAAAGAGGAGTTTCTTCCATGCTCCATGAAATGATTATTGGTTTATGATAAATAAGCATTAGGCATATCTGGTATGCTAGATTTGCATGCATTTTGGAAAGAAGATATAATATGAGGTTGGATTTTGTATTTATTGGTCACTATAATAGAAGCAGAGGGGTCAGGGTAGGGCAAGATATGGGAACAAATGAAATTACTCAGAGAAATGTGGACCCTAGTGGGCTGGCCAGTGGAGCTGCTCCCTATGGCTGATTCCCTACCCCTTGGACAGGAAGTTTCCCAGGATGGCCCGTCTTTGGCTTCTCTCCCTGCCACATGGTTTTAGATACAGTCCAGGTTTTCTGAGAGTGTCCCATGCCATGGTTTCTAGGCTAGGGTATAAGATAGTAACTTCTTCTGATGAGATGGGACCAGCCTGCGTGATACAGCAAGTTGCTTAGTGATGTTCAAAGTGCTAAGCTACCATCATCTATAAGTCATAGGAACTGAGTCCTCATTAAGAACGTTGAGCGAATGTGAACCCAATAAAAAGTAACGTTGAGTTGGCATTAGAAAGCGGGGGGGGGGGGGGGAGCCTATCAAAAAGGGAAGCTGGACCTCTTGTCTGTTTAGCTGACCCATCATAAACTTCAAGAAAATTCTTCTGGGCCCCGACACCCTCTTTCCTTCTGAAGTGAAAATAGGTTGGATAAGGAGGATTATTGCTGTGGCTTCTAAAGATCATGCTTTCTCTCTGCTGTTACTGAATTTATAAGAAGAAAAGAAAAATGTGCTGTTCCCCAAGTGACTCATTTATGGGAGTC